>NC_142639.1:18637500-19262500 GCF_053813885.1 Theobroma cacao | reverse complement strand
ATTAATCCTTACAGTTAACTACTAAAATTAACACACCTTAATTTTATCTAAATAATTAAAATTAAAAAAGAAAATTTAAATTAATAAACTAATAACGAAAACTAATTTATGCAAATTTACTTTATTAAATGTGAATGACTACTAGACCTAAGATTATAATATCCCTCAATACTTTATATGATTATTGTCTCCCTCTCTTAACTCAGTTTAATGGATTAAGTTGCTAACCTAGAGTCTTAAATTATTTACAAGTCTTTGTCGAGTTTCTCATAAAAATACCTCTCCCAATTAATTTACTATATGTCTATGCAAATTAAATTGAAGAAAGATTCATTAAGTTTGTGCTCTAATTTTGGCTACGTATGGCTTATAGGTGTATGGCTACCCTATATGCAACTCAAACCACCTAATCAACTAAGTGTGTTCGATCATACACTATTTTATTCAAGGTCTACCTAAATCTCCTTTGTCAAGGTTTAACCTAGGTTTCCAATTCAATCTAATTGGTGATCAGGCAATTAGAAGCATTAAGAATAGAATAAAATAAATAACTTAAATCTATCAAACATAAGTAAAAGAGAGATAAATAAATTAAACTACATATTGAGTTCAATCATAATCTTAGATTAAAAACTTAGTTCCCCATCAAGTCACACATCATCATTGAATAAAATCTAAACATTAAGAACAAAACCAAGAAAATAAGAGAATAAAAGAAAATATAGAAAAACTCAAGAATTGTATTCTTGATCTCCAAATCTCTTTGAATCCTGCAAATTCTTCTTAACTTCAATGACTCTGAGGCTTGACTCTTAGATGTCAATCTGGTGTTTTTTTCGTTCTCCCTTCAAGTCCTCCGAAAAGTTATTTTTATAGGCTTTGAAGTTTGGCCAAGTTGGGTAAAGAAAGAAGTCAATTTAGATACAATTTCCTCATCAAACTATGTAAGTCGCAGTTTTGCCAAATTAATTAACAGAAATCGTAATTGCTCTAGGACTGCTACAGTATGTCAAATTCAACAAGATTTTTGACCATCCTACAAGCTGAACTGGGTAAAGTGGTAATCATGAAAGTTGTATATGCTTATCTTATCTTTCCAATGGTATAAGAATCACTTCATTTGGAACTCTGTAGGGAAAGTTATGGCCAAAATACCAAAATATGTGCATTAGAAGTCTACACCTTGAAATTGCTCTCCTTCTTCCATTAAAATTCTTCATTCATCAAACACCTGCAAAAGCACAATTAAATTAATAACAACCTATCTTATCCTCATTAACACCAAATTATGCATAAATTAACCATGATTAGATTGACTTACCTAAAATAACTAATCTAAAATAATTAAATAAAACCTACTCATTTCTATGCATTACTACAAAAACTAAGCCAAATTATTGTCAAAATTAAGCTCAAATAACTCTATATTATAGAGTTATCACCTTTCTCGGTCACCAAGTTTTTGAGTTGTATTTTTTTTGCTTCAAGTAAAATCAATTCTTTCTTCCTTGTTTTTCTCTTGCTGCCTTCTGCGTCTCTGAAATCAATTCTTTGTTTCTTAGGTGTTGTTTTTTCACAAGGTTTGTAGCTCCTGTCTTCCTAGAATTGACTTTTTCTTTTCTCGAAATCAATTCTTCATTGTTGATCTTAGCCTGAGAACTGACTCCTATTCTAGAATCGACTCTTCTTGTAATCAAAGAAATATATTTTGGTTCTTTTTCATTTAAGAATCAAGTCATTTCTTTTGAAAAGTTGATACTTGGGTTGACACATTTAATTTTGAAAACAAAAGACTTTTTAGAAAATTAAGAGCATGATCATCTATATTCAAAATATGTTCAAGCAATTAAAGCATTCCAATATATTTTTCTATTGAGTTCAGCTTTGAAGATTTTTAAGGATTTTCTTCATACTAAAAAATATCTTTCAATTTTAAAGCTCATTAAGTTCAATCAATTTTTTCATGTCAAAACAAGAATAAAGCTAATAGATTCCCTCTTTTTGCAAACTTTTGGTAATATTTATTAAATATAATATTTATAATCTATATATTTAAATGGGTTTAGGGTGGGTACCTAATACTTCTTGGATAAAAGAAATCAGGTTCAACATAAAATATCCAAGAGCTGATACACATATCTTATCCAAACTTGAGTCAAATAGTGAAATCTTAGAGCTGTAACTAGTGTCTAGGCTCTACAGGCAAGCTCACAAAACCTAAACAAGCCTAACTTACAATCCTCTTTATAACTTATCAGCCAACTCATTTAATCATGTTACATATCATAATTTCGTAAATATATTGAGCCAAGCCACCTAATTTACCAACCATATAAGTTTCAAAGTTGTATAGTAATATACATTAAAATAATCAAAGTGCACCAATAGGCTCTACCTTCGTCTACAATCCATTCTTTCTTTCTCATTTAGTTAAAAAACTTAGGGAACTTTGACTCTTTCAAGACCTTTAGCAGTGGAGCGACACGGAGGGAATTTTTTATGAGATGCCATTACCTATCAAGTGGTGGACGCTGAACTTCACTAAGGTTGCACACTACTGATCACTCTTTGTAAAATAGAATGGTGGGGTGAGTCTCACGAACTCAATGATAGTGGGCATAGTGAGCAAGGCAAAGATGGGAAACAAGTGGAATGGAGGAATATTTGATTAATAAAAATCAAAATAATGAAAGTGATGTTTAACCATAATTTAAAAAGACACTGCCATGCAAATAAAAATATCATTTAAATGCATAGCTTAGTATTCATCCCAAAGCATATTAACACCAAACATCACAAGCATCACTATATCAAACTTTAAACAAATAAATCGCAAGTTCCCATAGCTTTCTCATGGTATAATAATCAACCATATTTGGCTGTGCAGTGTAGTTTTAAGCAACACTAATGGTCGTGCCATGTAATTACAATCTATAATGGTGGCCTTGCCATGCACCCATCATTAATGCTAGTGGCAGCGCCACATAATCATCATCACTGTTGGTGGCCTCGCTACATGATCATAATCAGCACTAGTGGTCGTGTCATATAATCATAGTCAATATTGATGGCCTTGCATGTAATCAAAATCAACACTAGTGGCAGCGCCACATAATCATTATCAATATTGATGCCCGCGCCACATAATCGTAATCAATATCCATGCCCTGACCACGTAATCATCAACCTTATAATTGGCTGTAATCTAATCAACCAATAGTCCAACATAAGCAATCTTACTAACCAATGTATGACACCTCGTACCACATCAAACATGTGCATAATAAATCAATTTAAAAAAAAAACGTGATGTACCATCATCATGACCTCAAAAGCATGTGTGCACATAACTTATCTCTTTCATAACCATGGTTCCATAATCTCAACTGCATACCTACATAAATTATATCATCTATATGTATACATGACCTTTCAAGGGTCCTATTCAAGCACTAATCAATGCACAACAACCACAACACTTTGCATGGCATTCTTTTGAGTCAAAATCTTGACAACAAGGGGTTGTTTCCCATTTTGAAAACTCTTTACTATAATAGTATACATATAGTATAGAAAATCATTTCAAAACCTTTATCACCACCACAAAGGTTCATCATATCATTCCTAACAAATTTCCATAAATGCATGCCAAGCATCAAGGCAAATATATGTATATAAAAATATGGGAATAATATATTCAATTAGGCACGCCCCACTCACCTTGGCTTGGTGGGATTTTCACTTCACTAATTTCATTTCTCCACCAATTTCATCAATTCTTAGTTACATGCACAGTTTCCTTCAACCACTCAAACAAAACCTCAAATCAAACATTATTCTTAACCACAAATCAGACCAAAAAGATTCTATGTAAAAGTTAAATTCTTATCTTACCTCTACGTCACTCAAACTTTGAAATTTTTCTTCAAATATCCTTTAGGGCTCATGGGTTACCTAACTTCCTTGCTAGCAACTCAAATTTTCAAGAAAACCTCCTCAATCCTTAGCTCTTCTTGGTTTCCTTGAATGTTTGGAGCTTTATTAAAGGTAAAATCTCAAGAACATGGACAAGAAGGAAGAGAGAAAGCTCAAGGGTCTTTCAAAATCTCTCAAATCAAGCCAAGCTTGCTTTTCTCTTTTCTCTCTACTCTTTCTCTCCTCTTGAGTGGAAGTTTCCAAATGCTCAATTCCCTTTCATTTTCCTCCCAAAGTGAGCTGACACTACAAGGAATGAACCTTGAAGTTTCCTTTTATACTTTCTCCTCATAGCATGGGCTGATTGCCCAAAATTTCCCCCACAAACTCTAATTTTCTTTATTCTATTTTCTTTTTTTTAATCCAATGCCATACCATGCAATCATTACCTTCCCTTTCGTTTCACTCTCTAATTTTCATCTCACATGCATTTCCTTGCATTTCACTTACATTTAATGTGCATTCCACTTAATTTTTTTATATGATTATTATTATTTATTTTAAAATAAAAACCTTGTAATCATGACCACTTTTCTTTCGTATCACATCGCATATCACTAAGTCACCTAATTCTCTCCTATTCGGCCTTGACATGTACTAATTGTTTTTCATGCAACATCTCTTTCTCTTTTCCCTTATTCCTTTATATTTACTTCCTAGCCAGTTAATTTTGCATGGCCACCTTTCACACATGCAAATATGTCTCATTTATATTCATTTATTCTCACTAAGATGTGAATTTATTTCCATAAATTACAATATAATAATATAAAATATTATTATGTATATAAAAATATGGGAATAATATATTCAATTAGGCACGCCCCACTCACCTTGGCTTGATGGGATTTTCACTTCACTAATTTCATTTCTCCACCAATTTCATCAATTCTTAGTTACATGCACAGTTTCCTTCAACCACTCAAACAAAACCTCAAATCAAACATTATTCTTAACCACAAATCACACCAAAAAAATTCTATGTAGAAGTTAAATTCTTATCTTACCTCTACATCACTCAAACTTTGAAATTTTTCTTCAAAAATCCTTTAGGGCTCATGGGTTACCTAACTTCCTTGCTAGCAACTCAAGTTTTCAAGAAAACCTCCTCAATCCTTAGCTCTTCTTGGTTTCCTTGAATGTTTGGAGCTTTATTAAAGGTAAAATCTCAAGAACATGAACAAGGAGGAGGAGAGAAAGCTCAAGGGTCTTTCAAAATCTCCCAAATCAAGCCAAGCTTGCTTTTCTCTTTTCTCTCTACTCTTTCTCTCCTTTTGAGTGGAAGTTTCCAAATGCTCAATTCCCTTTCATTTTCCTCCCAAAGTGAGTTGACACTACAAGGAATGAACCTTGAAGTTTCCTTTTATACGTTCTGCTCATTGCATGGGCTGATTACCCAAAATTTCCCCCACAAACTCTAATTTTCTTTATTCTATTTTCTTTTTTTTTAATCCAATGCCATGCCATGCAATCATTACCTTTCCTTTCATTTCACTCTCTAATTTGCATCTCACATGCATTTCCTTGCATTTCACTTACATTTAATGTGCATTCCACTTAATTTTTTTATATGATTATTATTATTTATTTTAAAATAAAAACCTTGTAATCATGACCACTTTTCTTTCGTATCACATCGCATATCACTAATTCACCTAATTCTCTCTTATTCGGCCTTGACATGTGCTAATTGTTTTTCATGCAACATCTCTTTCTCTTTTCCCTTCTTTCTTTATATTTACTTCCTAGCCAGTTAATTTTGCATGGCCACCTTTCACACATGCAAATATGTCTCATTTATATTCATTTATTCTCACTAAGATGTGAATTTGTTTTCATAAATTACAATATAATAATATAAAATATTATTATACTTAATCAAGCTTTCTCAATGTGCATGCATTACCATATGCCCTATACACACATTACTTCTCCCCTACTTATGCTAACCATACATATAACATTTATGGCCAAAATTTGGCCTCAAACCATAAAATATCATTTCAAATGTATTATAAAATATTCTTTCCATCCCTAAATATTCCAAATCATCTCATTTGACCTTTCCATCACCTTTAAGGTCGTTGCTGAGTAGCTTATTAGGTTATAGGTTGTTACAATAGGGTGTTCAAACCTTTTATAATTGAGTTAGGTAACTTTGGGTACCCTAAAATTGGATAACTATTACCATCTCGAAAGGGAGATCGATTTCCATGTTTTGTTATTGCCTAAAAATTATGGGGAAGAAAAGAAAAATAGTTCATCCTATGTAGTTTTGTTTAAATAAAGACAAGAAATGAAATAGCACTAAAATATTAAAAAAAAAGAAAAATGGTTATTTATTATATTGTTTAATTAATATTTTATTTATTCAAAAGGTGATGCTAATTAAGTTTTTACAAGTACAATTGACAATACCCATCAAGAATGAATACATTTTCCTTTCCATTTTTTCCTAATTAAGCACGTTCACCAAATTATTTTTATAATAATCTATTCATAGATACTAAAGATGGCTAATAGATTAGGCCTAAAGATTGAGGCCTTCATAAGACATGGTTAGTTGGGCTACAATGGATTACAAAGTTTTGAACCCATTAACTAGCTTTCCATCTATATATGTGAATAATTTGTTTGCTTTTTAAATTGGTTATAAATGCATTGGTTACTCATCTTCTTGGTTCTTTTGGTGAAGAAAAAAAGAATTTATTGAATTAGAAAATAAGATTGATACAACTAGAAACATAATATACTAGACACAACCACATTGAGTCATTGAAAGAAAGTTGAGAGCTCCTCATTATTATAGTAAGGAAAAATCAACCATCTTTATCCAAGATAAGCATAAGAGAGGATGAAGGTCTAACAACCCGCCTTGAGGGCATGTTTGTTGCTTTGATTGCTTAACAGTCCAATGACTAGAAAGGTACTATAATCGGAGTCAATGGGAGAGACGATTAGTGTCATGGAAGAATTGGAAAGCAAAGCTCATTATTGCTTTTGTTAATAACCTAAGTATGAGGGTACCTTGAAGAGTGTTGAAGGATGTCTTCTGTCTTCATGGGAATGTGTAGGATTCTATATCCAAATGCTATGTAAGGAAAACATTAGTAGAAACACAACCTTTTCTTTCATTTGGTATAGGAAAGAGGAAGAATGGTGAAAGCAATAAAAGAAGCAAACAGGAGAATGATTGATGGTTAAGAGAATCAGACTAAAAGTGGTAAGCTTTGGGTGGGTTCACAAATTCCAAATAAGGAAAAGGTGGCAAAGATGAGTCAAATGAGAAGGTTGGAGCATAGAAGTGAAAAGGATTTTAGAACCTACAAGGAGGTGCTGCTTGAGTTACCTCTGTGGTAGCAAAGTGATAATATGAGAGTCCTATCTTTAGGGTATGGCATTAGACCTGCTAGACTACCAGATCAACTTCCTAATTAAGGAGTTAGAAGGGACCAGGCAGTGGACAATATTAACCAGGAACTAATTGGGAAAATAGGAAAGAAATGATTGATTTTTGACGATGACATACTAGAAGAGGATTTGGAATGGATGGATCAGTGCATTATAAGCAAGCTTAACCTTTGCATGTATTTTAAGGAAGTATAAAAAAGTTTGGCCCATGAAGGAATCCATGCATACATCCAACAAGCAGGGAAATTACATGTAGTGGTGATCTTTGTTAACAAATGATAGATGAAGACTTTGTCGAGAGATTAACATGAATTATTTAAGAGCAACTTGTGAGAAATAGCCAATCTCATAAGCCTATGTCAAAAATAGCATTCAATAGAAAGTTAATTATTTTTATCAACTTTTTCCATGACATGATAGAAAAACCCTTTAAACCATTTCAAACAACATTTTATCTTGCCTTTGATTTCTATCTCTTGCCATCTAAACAAATTAAATGCTATCTATCTCTCTCGTCATCCAACTCTTTTCTGCCATCTAGCTCTCTCCAATTTTACCACCATCACCATCTTTCTCTATCTATCTCTCGCTATCTTACCATATGAAATCTATAAATTAGAACTCACTGCCCAAATTTGTTACATGTCATGCTTGCATGAAATAACTCTAATACACTTGGGTGTAACAAATCTATTGAACATGGCATTGCATGTAACAACATGTTTTTGTACATGGCATGTAGTGATAACTTTATTATATAAAGTTATCTTGCAATATTTTAAGTGATAAAATGGCTAAGTCTTTTAGTTTAGGCAAAAATTTTAAGTAGTTTTCTTTGTTTTTCTTTAATTAATTAATGCATGATTGAGCTATCTTACTTTGAGTTATTTTAGTTCATTTGTATGGTAAAAATTCATATTTTTAGCTATGGTTGATTTAGTTCCTATGTTTTAAGGGTCCTCAAAAGTGAAGGGGTCAAGTGGCAAGGAATTGTACAAGTTAGCCAAATGCAAACTTCATTAAACATGCTATGATATTTTAGACATAACTTGAGCTATAGAAGACTAATAAACATGACTCTCAAACTATTGGAAAGCAAAGAGGAAGGGATACAACTTTCATGTTTATCACTTCAGCCAGTTCGGATAGGAACATGGTCAAAATCACATTAGAATTAGCCAAACTGTAGCAGTTTTACACTAGGTAGCTTGAAGGGCCAAGAACCCCCACACAAGTTAGTAAGTTTGGCATTGTAGCACCAACACAGGGTTTTTAAAATCTGCATTTCCTGATTTTTTACTACAAGGCTTTAAAAGAGGGATAAATAGGCCATTTTGACTGGGTTCAAAGGGCTGGAGGTAGAGAACTTTTTAAGAGAAAAAAGGAAGCTTTCTACAAAAATGGAAAGGGGAGAAATCAAGGAAGATTGGATTTTAAAAGCTACAACAACTCACTTCTCACACTAGTTTTGTTTATCTCACCCTACTTTTTATCATAAAAATGATTTATTTTTTGAGAATATTGAACTCTGTTGTAAATATGATGAGTTAAATATCTTTTTCTAGAATTATGGTTCATCTCTTCATGTAGTTCATATATTTTAACTCTTTTTTACTTATTATTAATGGTATTTTATTGGTTATTTCAAATTTAAGCTTATTTCCTCTAATTGCTTGATCAACAATTAGATTGATTTGAGTTTCTAAATGTAACTTGACAAAGGGAGTTTAGAATAGACCATGGGTTTAATAACATGTGTTCATTTCACATAGAGATTAGGTGACTTTATTAGTATTTAGGATAGAAATATACCTAAATACCATATGCAACCAAATTTAGAGCATAATCTTAGTGAGACTACCTTAATTAATTTACATAGACATATGAAAAATTAATTATGATAAGTATGTTTACAATATCTCAATAGAGACTTTTAGATAAATTTGGACTCTAGCCTAACAACCAATCCATTGATATAAGTGTAAAGGGGGAGATTAAATTGAAATGAAAGGTAAAGTAATTCCACAATCTTAGGCTTTACTTCGTTGATCCTTTAGCAATTTGCAACTTTAATTCCTTAGTTTAGCCTTGTTGCTTTAATTTCATTTTTAATTAATTTTCAAATTAGATTTACTTGGATAAGATTAGGGTGCCAAATTTAGTAATTAGCAAGATTTTAGATACAATTCCCCATGGAGACAATATCTTACTTACTACTATTTTAATTGTGTGACACGTGTGCTTGCTTGCGTGTAAAACCAACAACAAGTTTTTGGCGCCGTTGTCGAAGAATTGCTTTTTTATTTTTTCTAATATTAATACCAAGCAAACTAGTCTTAATGAAAGCTTTGTTTTCTTTATTTTCAAGAACTTTTTGGCTAGTGTATGAGAAGAGTAAAGAGCTTGGAAATTGTCCTTTGTGATCTGGAAATTGTCCTGACTTTTTCAAGATTACTTAAACAAAACTCTCAATACCCCAATCAAGCAGATATAATGGCTGAGAATCAAGGTGAGTAGCAAATTCAAAAACATGTAATTGATAATCGATCATTGAGGGATTATGTTGTTTTGTTCGTCCAAGGACTTCATTCAAGCATTCGAAGGTCGGCAATTCAAGCGAACAATTTTGAAATTAAGTCGACCACCATTCAAATGATCTGAATGTCTGTTTAATTTAGAGGCCTCCCAAATAATGATATGAATACTCTCATTTCTAACTTTTGGAGATTTATGGTACTTTCAAGAACAACGGGGTCACTGAAGATGCTATTTGGTTGAGGTTTTTCCCTTTCTCACTGCGAGATAAAGCCAAAGTCTGGTTGGATTCTGTTCCCACAAGCTTTATTGCAACATGGGATGATTTTGAGCAAAAGTTCTTGGCTAAATTTTTTCCTCTAGCAAAAACGGTAAAGTTGAGGAACAATATTACATCCTTCACATCATCTCACTTTGAATCTTTATACGAAGCTTGGGAGAGGTATAAGGACTTGCTTCAAAGATTCCCACACCATGGTCTACCCAAGTGGCTACAAGTGCAAACATTTTATAATAGGTTTTGAATCTCATTCGAACTACTATTGATGCCATAGCTGGTGGTGCTTTGATGGCTAAATCTATTGATGGCACCTATGACTTTTTAGAAGAAATGGCATCTAACAATTATCAATGGCACTCTGAGAGGTTATTACCTAGGAAGGTGGATGGAGTTCTTGAATTGGATGCAAGTAATGCCTTAACTACTCAGGTAGGTACCTTTACCAAGAACTACGAGACTGTTAGTGTTCATTCTATTCATGGCCCTTTTGTCATATGTGATTATTATGGAGACAAGCACTTAATAGAGCATTGTCCTGTGAGTATGAAGTTAGTTTAGTTTGTGGGAAATTGGTAGCAAAATGACACTTACAATCCCGAGTGGAGGAATTACCTAAATTTTTCATGGGGTGGCAATTAAGGATCTTCATTCTCTCCATGACTAAACTCTTCTGGGTTTTCAACCTCAGGTGAGACCTTCCATGTAAAAGAAGAAATCCTCCATGGAAGAGTTGTTTCAATACATAGCTAAACCTGATTCCCTCATCCATAATCATTTTGCTTCAATAAAAATTTTGAAAGCTTAAGTTGGCCAGTTAGCTAGCTCTATCAATGCTATGCCTCAAGGAACTTTGCCTAGCCACATAGAGCCAAACCCTAAAAGAGAAGTAAAAGATCATGTGAAAGCCATTACTCTTAGGAGTGGGATAGTATTGGATGATAGTAAAAAGCCAGTTGAGAGCCAAAAAATAGTGGAGAAAGAGGTAGTGGTTAATGGTTCAAAGAAGTAGATGCAAGAAAAGGATGTAAAGGTAACACAACTTCTTTCTCTATTTGCTCAGCATTTCTAGAAGTAAAAGTTGGATGCTTAATCTAAAAAATTTCTAAAAATGTTCAAGAAACTCTATATTAACATTCCTTTTGTTGAAGCCTTGGAGAGCATGCCTACTTATGTTAAGTTTTTGAAAGGCATCTTAACTAAGAAGAGGAAGTTGGGAGAATATCAAACTGTAGCACTCATTGAGGAATGTAGTGCCATAATCTAAAACAAGCTACCACCGAAGCTTAAAGACCCAGCGAGCTTTTCGATCCCTTGTGCCATTAGTAAAGTTCAATTAATTAAATCTTTGTGTAATTTAGGTGCTAGTGTATCTATCATACCTTTGTCTATTGCTAAAAGTCTTGGACTTAATGAAATCAAGCCTACTACAATGAATTTGCAATTAGCAGATAGCTTGATTAGGTGCTTTTTTAGAATTATTGAGGATGTATTAGTGAAAATTGTGAAGTTGTATATTCATGTGGATTTTATTGTTCATGAAATGGAAGAGGATGTTGAGATTCCTCTAATCTTGGGAAGCCCATTCTTAGCCATTACTAGTGCAATCATTGAGGTGAAAGAAGGCAAATAACATTCAGAGTTGGAGAGAAGGTAGTTGAGTTCAATATTTTCAATGAAATTAAACTTTCAGCCTCTTCAGATAGATGCTTTAGAATGGACGTGGTTGATGAGGGCAAGGGTGAGCCTATTTCTCCACCTATATGTGATCAAGCACTAACCTTTGAGTTAAAGCAACCACCTTCATAGATAAAAAACAAGCAGTTTCTAGAGGATCATCATCCACCACCTCCCAGTCGTCTTGATTTTCATGCTGGACAGTAAGTGTTACTCAGTAATTCTAGCTTTGAACTTTTTCCATGGAAACGTAAGACAAGATGGTTGGGTCTTTTTAAAATGATCAAGATCTATCCATGTGGGATAATAGAGATAGAGAATGAGGTCATTGGAGCACTTATGGTTGATTGAATAAGCCTTAAGCTGTATGTTGTGGATGAAGAAATGCATAATGGAGTGTCATTGTCACTGTAGTGACTCTAAAAGAGCACTTTTTGAGAGGCAACCAAAGTTTTTGAAACTTTTACTCTTTCTATTTGAGGTTAATTTTTTTTTAGATTTTCCCATTAATTTGTTTTTGTTCTTCTTCTTACTTAGATCTTTCCAACAACTTCGGATATAATGAGGATGAAAAGAAAGATTAGAAAATCTCTACTACCCAAGGGAGTATGCTTGACTTTTTTTCTTTACTTTTTAACATTGAGGACAATATTGATTCTAAGTTTTGGGGGACCTTTTAGTTTTTAAGCTTTATTTTCTTCTTTTTGCTTTTATGTTTTTAGACTTTAAGTTTAGTTAAGTTGTTCATCATTTAATTTTTTGCATATTTTAAGATTTTGAGCTAGAGTGAGTTGCGTCAATTTCTTTGATTCACCTATCCAATAATGAAAATTACTTATCTTGTTCTCTGTTTCTCTTAGTAAATGTGAATATTATTTGAGTATTATGTTGAGCTCTCATGTTAAGCATCATTGTAAGATGAGATTTTCCACAATTTGAGCACTATGTCTCTTTCATTGAATTATTGTGTACATTTAGAGAATATTTATGTGAATGTAAATTTTTGAATAATGTCTTGAGTTTTAGAATTTGTTTAAGTTACTCTTGAAGTGAAATCCTAGGCTATACTTAGTTAAGGAAATGACTTATGCTATCCTTGGACGGATTAGGCCTTTCAAGCCACCTTACTTTATATTTATCATTATAATACCCCTTTAAGCCTAATGTAACCTTTTCTTTATTTAAACACTTAATTATTATCCTAGACCCTTATATAAAAAGATCCAATTTTTGCATCCCTCACTCCCAAGTGCATAAGTTAATTTAGGCAGTTTAATGAGCTAGATAGTGAAAAAAAAGTAGTAAAGATGAAAAGTGATTAAAAGTCCAAGAACATAATTGTATCCATCTCACTACCCAATAAAAAAAATAAGTTTGGGGGTACGATATTGCAAAAAAAAAAGGAAAAAAAAAGAATAAAAAGAATGAAGTGTTGAACCAAAGAAAAATTTGATGAAAAAGGGTGACTAGGAGAAGTGAAGAATAAAGCTCATTATAGGTCCTAGAATGATTATGTGCTTAAGGTGATTTGAGCCATATAATATCCTATATCTGACCTTGACCCTATCCATACGTTACAAGCTTCATGATGTCTTAAGGATCCTTGATTAAGTGTCAATCTACATTAGTGGAGAGATATGAAAAGTAAATATATGAAAGTTTTGACTAATTTGAATTTTGCATGAGCACAAACCTATCCGAATGGCATGATATTCATTGTAAGAGACAACGTACACTCACATGGGAATCCATTTTAAAATGTGCTTGCAATTGAGTTAAAATGTGAACTTGAATAATATTTATGATTTTCTTTGAGTTGAGGAAATAAGATTGACTTATGGGGAAATTAAAGGTGAACATTGATTTCATGCAACTGATTTGTAGTTAAAAGTTTTCATCTTTTATGTTTCTTTATTTTGTTTTAAGGTTTTGCTTGAAGAATAGCAAAATATTAAGTTAGGGTGTGATAACTCTATTATATAGAGTTATCTTGCCATATTTTGAGTGATAAAATGATTAAGTCCTTGAGTTTAGGCAAAATTTTAAATAGTTTTCTTCGTTTTTCTTTAATTAATTAATACGTGATTGAGCTAGTTTACTTCATGTTATTTCAGTTCATTTGTATGGTAAAAATGCCTATTTTAGCTATGGCTGGTTTAGTTCCTATGTTTAAAAGGTCCTCAAAAGAGAAGGGGCTAAGTTGCAAGGAGGTGTACAAGTTGGTCACGTGTAGACTTCACTGAACATGTTGTGGTATTTCAGACATAACTCGAGCTACAGAAGTCCAATAAACGTGATTCTTTGACTATTGGAAATCTAAGAGGAAGGGCTACAACTTTCATGTTTATCCTTGAATTGGAACATGGTCAAAATCACATTAAAAGTAGCTAGACTACTGCAATTTTGCACTAGGCAGCTTGAAGAGCCAAGAACCCCCACACAAGTTAGTGAGTTTGGCATTGTAGCACGAACACAGGCTTTTAAAATCGACATTTCTCGATTTTTAACTCTAAGGCTTTAAAAGAGGGATATAAATAGGCCATTTTGACTAGGTTCATGGGGTTAGAGGCAAAGAACTTTTTGGGAGAAAAAGAAAGCTTTCTACAAAAAAAGAAAGGAGAGAAATCAAAGAAGATTGGATTCTAAAGCTACAACAACTCACTTCTCATACTAGTTTTCTTTTTCTTTCTCTACCTTTTATTGTAGAAATGATTTATTTTTTGAGAATATTGAACTTTGTTGTAGATATGATGAGCTAAATATCTTTTTCTAAGATTGTGGTTGATCTCTTCATGTAGTTTGGATAATTTTAACTCTCTTTTACTTATGATTAATGGGTATTGGATTGGTTATTTAAAATCTAAGCTTATTGCCTATAACTGTTTGATCAACAATTAGATTGATTTGCATCTCTAAATACAACTTGACAAAGGGAGTTTAGAATAAACCATGGGTTTAAATAGCATGTGTTCATTTCACTTAGAGATTAGGTGATTAGATTAGTATTTAGGATAAACATATACCTAAATACCATATGCAGCCAAATTGAAAGCATAATCTTAGTGATCGTACCTTAATTAATTTAAATAGACATATAGAAAATTAATTATGATAGGTACGTTTAGAATATCTCGAGCGAGACTTGTAGATAAATTTGGACTTTAAGCTAGCAACCAATCCATTGATATAAGTATAAGGAGGGAGATTAAATTCAAATGAAAGGTAAGAGTAATTCCATAATCCTAGGTTTTACTTCACTGATCCTCTAGCAATTTCCAACATTAATTCCTTAGTTTTGCCTTGTTACTTTAATTTCATTTTGATTTAATTTTCAAATTAGATTTACTTGGATAAGATTTGGGTACCAAATTTTAGTAATTAGCAAGATTTTAGATACAATTCACTGTGGAGATAATATCTTACTTCTATATTTCTTATACGACATGTGCGTTTGCAGTGTGTAAAACTAGCAACATGTAGCAACATATTTTTGAACATGGAGTGTAGCAAAATTTTTCTATACATAGATTGTAGCAACACAGTAAACATGGCATGTAGCAAAATTATTTTAAACATGGTGTGTAACGACATTTTTTTTAAATGGCATGTAGCAAAATCTCTTTAAATATGATGTGTAACACCAACTGTTGTTGAATATTCACATAAGTGCACGTTATTGCAAACAAGTAATATAGTAGAAGTAGAGTATTGTTCCCAGTGGGATTTGTTTCTAAATTTTCACTAAGTCCCAAAATTTTATAACAAATCAATCTTATTTAAGTAATCGAAATTTACAAAAAATTAATTAAAACAAAATGAAAACAAGCACTAAACTACCTAGCAGAAATTAAATATACTTGAGAAAGACAATAAACTAAAAACCTAGGATTATGGGTTCATTCAACAATTCTTTTGATACCAACTTCTCTAAATATTTAGCTTCCTGGGTGGTTTTACTAACCTAAGATCTAAAACTATATACAAGTCTCCGTCAAGATGCTTGCAAAAATACCTAACTTAATTAGTTCACTATATGTCTATGAGAATCAATTAAATTAAGTTCATTAAGCTAGTGTCCTAATTTAGCTATGTATGACAATTGGCATATGTCTACTCTAATCGCGAATCAGATCATCTATGTGACATGAACATACACTATTCAAATTTTAGTCCAATCTAAAATCTCTCTGTCCAATCTTAATGAGATTCACAAATTAGTTAATTGTTGGCCAGACAATTAAAAGCATTAAGAACATATTTGAATAAGCAAAGTTATACCCATTCGTAATAAAGAAAAGAGAAATTAATATTCAAACTACTGTTGAAATCCACCACAATCCTAGAAAAGTAGTTTAGCTCATAATATCTAATAAAAACAATATCCAAAGAAATTTAGCCATGAATCCAAGTCAAAGAAAATAGGAGAAACATAAAAATAGAGAAAGGAACTAATTATTGAAGCTTTGCAATCTCAATTCTCTCTCAAATTCTCTTATCTTCTTGCTTTGTTCTTAGCTCTTTTTTTTTCCAAAATAGTTGCTTATTGCCTCATTCTTAAAACCTCTTAAAAGGTCCCTTAAATAGGCTCTAAATAACCTAATTTTCAAAATGCCATCAAATTTTTATTTTTGAAAAATCGTTGGGTGTCGGGGCCTTAGGTTTATTGGCATCGTGGTGTTGCCCCTTTTGCTATAGTAGTGCCGTGACCTTCCTCTCTTTAGTGCCGTGGCGCTTAATGCTGGGATTTGGCCTTATGCTCAAACATGAAAATAATCAAGAAATTAAAAATATAACACATCAAAAAAATAAAACTAGATTTTAATCAAAGAAACAGCCGAATCGCACAAGATCAATGTTTGTGTTTTTCATGCAATTTTTCGATTAATTATGAACATTCATAAGTTTAAGAGTTACATACCTTGCTCTAGATATCATAATTAATAGCCAACTAAATCCAAAAGTCTTGTGATGAAGCAAGAAACCCCAAAAGAGAACAAGTCAATTTGAAATCTTATAATCGAAATCTTTGCTTCTTCACCTTTAGGATTTGTCAAATCTTTAGTCACCTAAGTGTTTGGTCTCTAACAATAATCCACACAGTGACTGAATATGACCTTCTCAAAGGTAGGATTTTACTTATGCTAGCAAGGTTTGTTTCTAAACAAAAAGACCAAAAGTTCCTGTTGAATCTTATTTGTGTCAGACAAAGAAAACTATCTTTCTTTTCTAATTTTTTTGTAAAACGGCTAAGAAGTGGTTGAAGGCTTTGAGTTTTCGTTGTCTAGCATAACATATTTATATAGCCAAACTAAGTTGTAACCTTAGATACACCATTTATATTTTTATTCAATTAAGTCATTGTGAGCTTAATTAATTTTTCCACTTTATTTTGATCTGTTTCAATTAAGTCCAACGTAATTGATTATCTTTATTTAATCTCAATCATGCCACTTGGTGTGTGTGACTTATTAGGCTTATAACTTGTTGGCAATAAATATAAATCATAATCAAATATCAATTTAATAACTGATTTATTTTTACAGATTATGAGTGGCATTTAACAATACATTATGACCACTCAAATGTTAGAGAGTTAATTAAAGAATTTGATAAAGCCTTTCAGTGATAAGGCTCTTAGTGCAGTTTAGTCCTTTCATTAAATATTTCAGATATATCATAAAACATGGCTCAGTGTGTGCTTGTGACATTCCATATTAGTTCTCATAATTCATGACTAACTTTATGAATTTAGAAAACTAATTGTCCTCAAATTCATCATGCTTTGGCCAAATACTTTATATAAGTTAATCTAAAATTGAGAAAAAGTGAGATACATCTCCTTATATCACTTGGGGTGATGAATCCTCTCTTGACCGTTCATCCACTTTCTATGATTCATGTCATACCCAAAAACACCTTATTTAGGCATCTAGTTGCCTCTAGACCCGTAGGGGTGCAATTAAAGTATGTCATTCCCTATATAAGATGACTTGTTTCTCAAATTCATAGACTAATTACATGACTATCACAGGAGAACATATTCCATAGGCACTTGAGTGAAATACCAAATGGAGTTTTCATAGTAGGTCATGTTCAGTGAACTTGTTCTTTAACAAGCACCAGCATGTTATCTTCAAGTATCTCATATACTTCAATCATGAGATCGATTGCTTACTTTCCAAGTAAGGAGGCTTAGCATGTACCAGTCTTTGAGCATTGTCAATGCCCTGTCTTGACAATACAATGACCAGGAACAATTTTAGGAACATGGCTTTGATGCATAGAGATCACATAATTGTAACAACTTTACAATTCTTTGGCAAGGCCTTTATGTTTCATGGGCTCCATCTAATTAGTACTTAATAAGTCGTTACTATTGCACTAACATGAAGAAAAACCTCTATCACATATAGTTATACGATTAAGTATGCATCAAAATGACAAAATATTTTCTTTGACCAATCCAATTAGCTCAAGGACATATACCAACAATCTCCCACTTACACTTGAGTCAATTGCTAACGTATCCAATATCGAACTTTTTCATTTAGCGACCGTGTCTCTACTTGGATAACTCAAATTGTAATATTTGGGAATATGTTAATTTATATGTTTGACAATTTCTATTGTCATAATTGAAATACTAATTTAGATAACAACAAGATCTTGATTCCATTATTATGGCTCTTGTTGTTTCTTTAACAATTTAGAATCATTTATTAGTTCATTGAACCAATGATCCAAATATCTCTCCCTTTGTAGCCTAAACAAAAGGTTTGTATCTAATTATAGATATAATCATGCAGTTATCTTTTGTTTTGGAACCATTCCAATACAACCGCTCAATCATGACTTTATGTCACTTTTAATATTTAAGATTCTTTCTATGTTAAACTCCTTTAACATGTAATCCTAAATTCTTTTGTTGAGTTCTCTTTTAAGCTCTAACTCTTTAGTCTTATTTTATTTTCTTAGACTGGCAAATGTATCTTATACACTTTTAATGAGTAACTTATCTTACTCCCACTAACCTTATGATTTTGCACAAAATATGTTTATCTTATTCAATGTATTCAACTATTTTGAATTTATTATATTGAATAGAGATTATTATCTAATCATTCATGTTGGTTCATTTAGTAGACTTGACTTCTATGAGTAGTCATCAATATACATCCTAGTAATGTTTTGTATTTAATGGATGAATTATACATCTTTATGCATTCCCATTAAATCAATCTTTGTGAATAGATCTTATCTATTGTATTTCATAATTCCATGACCTTTGACCTCTAAAGTGTCACTAGCTCCCACTATTTCTATTATGTATAGAAATCTTATCAAGTAAACTTATTTACTTTCCTTTGGGGCGTTATATCCATAACTTTTGTGTATACTTACATATCATAAGTTATTCACATTGGTTATGGGATGAAATCTTCTTGAAGGTTAGTTCATGCGATTAACTAGATTTTGAATGCTTTATGATTCATCTCTTATGAATTCAATATGATAATCAATTGTTATTTAGTTTCAAACAATCTTAATTTAGATCTATCATTTCAATAAGAATGACTAAATGTGTTCATAATCTTATTATGGATTCATTGAGTTAAGACTCAATTTGATCTAAGTCATCTCATTAATTTTTTTTTTCGATTTATAATCAAAAGAAAAATAATCTAAGGATAAATAATTTAGAACAATTCCAAAATAAATGAGATGTAATGTAAATATAAATATATAAGCTAAGCATCTCATGCTAGCAAAATATAAATCTATGTTTTCTGAACATAAAATAAAATATTCAGTCATAGACCTAAAGCCAAAACATCTCATCTTGGCAATCATGCCATGAAAACATTCAATGTTCTAAAATTATTTATTGTTCCAAAATCTGATCTAGGCCGACAAGCTTGGTTATCATTAACTAAGGTTGTTGCCTTCATGGTCTATTCTTCACTACCCCTGGTCATTAGTTTCTACAATATGCCGTACACATCAAAACATTAATAAAGAGTAAGGTATCGTATACCAAGTAGTGAAAAATAAATCATGATATGGTTCATACTTGATGTGGAAGCTTTTTTGTTTCTTCTCTTTGATGAATTCAAGATAATCCTTGCAATTGTGCATCCAATGCCCTAGTTTGTAGCAGAAATGGCATTTGTCATTATCCTTGTTCTTCTTTACTCCTCCAGTAGGCTTTATACCTTTCGAAGTTGATGCTTTTTCACCCTTGTCTTTCTTAGAAAATTTGCTTTCCTTATTTTTATTTTTCTTAGAAGAGACAAGATGAACTGAAGGCTTCTCCTTCATAAGGGTGTTCTCAACCTGTGTGAGCATATTCAATAAGCCTGATCAGGTTACCTCAATCTTGTTCATGTCGAAATTCAACACAAACTGTGAATAGCTCTTTGGTAGCGAAAAGAGTACAAGGTCTATACTGAAATCATGATCCATAACCTAACTAATTGCTTAAGTCAAGTGATATATCTTATCATTTTTAGCACATGAGGCTTTATTGGGCTTCCTTTGAACATCTTACATCGGAACAATTTCTTTGAAATGTTGAATCTCTCTGTGCTACTTGCCTTATCGAACATTTCTCTAAGGTTTATGATAATATCCAATGCATTCATAGTTTCATGTTGCACGACTCTCATATGAAAACATATTCCATAGACACTTGAGTGAAATACCAAATGGAGTTCTCATAGCAGGTCATGTTCAGTGACCTTATTCTGTAATAAGCACCTAGTGTTATCCTCAAGTATCCCATATACTTCAATCTACGAGATCGATTAGTTACTTCCCAAGTAAGGAGACTTAACATGTACCAATCTTTGAGCATTGTTAGTGCCTTATCTTGACAATATAATGACTAGGAACAATTTTAGGAACATGGCTTTGATGCATAGAGATCTCATAATTGTAACAACTTTACAATTCTCTTGCAAGACCTTTATGCTCCATGGGCTTCATCCAATTAGTGCCTAATAACACTTTTTTATTACACTAACATGAAGGAAAATGTCACGACCCAAATTTTAGGCCATGACCGACGCATGGGCCCAATGGACGTAGTCCACTAAGCCCAAGCAAGCCTATTTATATGACCTGTTCACCATTCCATCAAAAGTTACTAAGTTACATTCCATAACTTCGAATCAAAATAATATTAAGCATTACCAACTCATAGTGGCATACCAATCAAAATGTACATATATTGTCTAAATGTGCAATTTAATAATTTACATCACTTATACATATTTACAACAAAATGACTCTGAGTTTCCAGCGGAGTGACCACAGTGAAGGTGTAACTACTGAATGCCATTGATACCTACCAAAGATACAAATCTATAAGGACTCCTTGACCTAGCTACCGGCTGTCTCTTGATCTGAAAACATGAAGTTGAAAATGGCGAGTATAAACCCAGTGAGTGAACAAGAAGGGAACAAGCAAACAATAAGAAATATTTACGAAATCATGATGCATTCATTTTTTTTTTAAATAATGCAATTTGTTTTAGTTCTTATTAAAACCCCTCATGTAAACCCCACATGAGTAAATCACTTTATGAAAAGAGTCCATGCTCAACAAATGATTTGGAGAGTGAAAACTTTAATAGTATTCATGCCAATCAAGTCAACTAAACAATGGGTCCTCGTTGCAGCGGAAAGGCATTCTCGCTGCAGCAAAGTTAGGATTCAAGTTATTAGCCGAATGAGGGTTTCTCAATTGGTCGAGGGTTTCTCACCAAACCTCCTCATTTCAAACTTAACTAATTAATTTCTTAATGTTAGAAGTCCATGCTCAACTATGGTACCAAAGAAGTGGAAAATAGGACATCAATCAAACAAAATAAGGAGCAAAACAGAAAGTTTTTTCGTTGCAGCGAGAATCATTCTCACTGCAGTGAAATTTTAGCCATAAAACAGAAAGTTTTTCTCTACAGCAAGAATCATTCTCACTGCAGATTTCTTGCTGCAAGATTTAGGCCAACGTTACCCCTCCAAACCCGAGAGTTTCTCGCTGCAGCGAGAATCAGAGCACTAAGAAAAAAGTTTCCATTCCCCTAAAGAAAAAAAAAGCCATCCTGTTGAAATAACAAAATCAACATGAAACACATAAAGATTTCCAAAGTTCAACATGCCAAATTCATATGCATTTCAACCATAAACCATATTTATGAGTTTCCATTCTCTAAACATATATACATATGCATACATGGATAAATACCAATACCACTATCATCTCATCCAACTCATGTGCATCCCCCCACATCGTGCACATAGCCGGAGTCATCGTGTGCATCCCCCCACATCGTGCACAATTAGTGCCATCATGTGCTTCCCCCCACATCGTGCACACGGGCACTTTCATCATCCAACACCCTCACCACCGTCATCACTAGCATGTGCATCCCCCCACATTGTGCACACGCACGGTTATCATTATCACACCATGTCAGCCACCAATGCACATCATATATGTATATCAACACAATGACATAGAACAAGAATCCATAACAGCCACATGTCATATATAAAGACAATAATCAAAAGCTTGTTCCCAAGGTACCCATTTTTAAGAAAAGTTGAATAAACTCATTCAAAGGCATTGTACAAATACATTCACATTCCCAAAATAGTTTTGAAATGTAAGTTCACTCACCGGTATTTTGTTGAGCCTTTAGTCGACTCTAACTCCCCTAATGGTCCAATTGAGGTTGTGGGACTTCGTTGGGACCTATCATGCACAACAACATCACCATTACCTCAACTTGGCATTAATACTATTCCAAAACTATTTTCTAAATTGGGTTCTACTAGTCATTCTTAACTAGTTTCCAACTACCATTAAATGGCTATTGTTTGCAATACTCTAATCACACTTAAATGAATAACAATCCCAACAAATAAACTCTCACAAATCTAATTACTAGATATTCTCAACACTTTAAACTCAATTCCAATTTATCACTCACCATGATAGCTTTGTGCTTGAAATTCTTTCCAAAAACTTTCAAGCTATAATTGAAGCTTTCTTTTTCTCTCTCTAAAACACCTAACTAGAGAGAGAGTATGGAAATAAGATTTTTTTCAAGGGTTTTAAAGAGAGAGAGTGGAAGAGCACAAGGGTTTATGAAAGGGAGCACCAAAAGCATGAAAAATGGAGCTATTTTGAGGGAGGTTATGGAGGTTCATATCAAGCTTCCATGGAGGTTGGAAGCAATGTGAAAGAGAAGAAGGAAGAAGAAGAAGTAGTTGCTGGAAAATGGGAGAAGAAGCTATTGGAAGATGGAGATATTTATAGCCCAAGCTTATCCACTCCACTTAAATTACCAAAATGCCCTCACGAGTTAACTTGTTCTCCTCCAATCCTTTATGCAATCTTTTTACTCTTTTGACAGTGAGACAAGGTCCATAATGGTCTAGAAATGCTCGAGTTCATGACAACTTAAAAATTTGACCCTGAGGTGAAAAATGACCATTTTGCCCCTACCGTCGAAATCATCATCATTTTTATTTCCCTTGTCATTTTACCCTTGTTTAATCATCCATTTATGCCTTAGGCCTACTTAGGCCATAATATTGTTTAAAATCTTACTTTTAGGGGCTTACTAAGGAAATGATGAAATTACCCCTGATCAGGGATGTCGCATATACTTCTATCTACGAGTCCATAAAGGTCAAGGTCTCACAAAAAACCTTTATCACATGTAGTTATGTGATTAAGTATGCATTAAATGACAATATATTTATTCCTTGACCAATCCAATTGGCTCAAGGGCATATACCAACACTCTAGTCTCGAGAATTTGTATGATGCCCTTCAATTCACCAGCACTATGACCTTGCTCTCCTCAGCATTGCAGCCTTAGCTTCCTTGACGTTGTATCTTTGAGCAATTCAAGGCCACAACCTTCCTCCACATGCTGCCTTGTGCAAAACTGTTGCAGTCTGGCATCTTCAAACGCAATATTCATCTTGATCTGATCAAAACTGGGCAAAGTGGTAAGCATGAAAGTTTTACCCCTGTCTTTTAGAGTTCTAATGGCTAAAGATTCACATCAATTAGAATTCTAGAGAGAAATATATACTCAAAATACCGAATCATATTCAGTCTGTGCAGATTGCTGCAGTGATCCAACTTCGACAAGGATTTTGACCATGATTTGATCAGAACTAGGCCAACATCAAAGTTGTAGTCCATTCTCTTATTTTTCTAGTGGTACAAGAATCACCTCATTTGGAGTTCTTCAGAAAGATTTATGGTCAAAATATCAAAGCATATACAGAAAATTCTGCACTTAATCATCCTTGCTTGGTTCAACTCCATTAAGTTTTATGCACTTGCACACCTTCAAAAGAAGGACTAAATCAAGGATGGATCAAATTAGGACTTTTAACATACAAATGAAATAAATTAAAAAAATTAAAATATTTCAAAATGTATTAAACTTAATAACAAAAAGCATAAAAAACTACCTAAAATTACTTAAAAACACAAAGACAGAGCTATTTTAAATAATCAAAATGTTACAAAATAACTCTATATTATAAAGTTTAACAAATTTTTTTAACATGGCATGTAACAACTACATTTTTTAAATATGACATGTAATAATTTTTTTTTCAACATAGCGTATAATAATAACATTTTTTAAACATAATGCGTAACAACTTTTTTTATGAACATGGTGTGTAAAAAAAAAAAATTTTAAACATGGCGTGTAACAACTTTTTTTTCAACATGGCATGTAAAAACATTTTTTTCGACATGTGTGTTTAAATATGAGGAGGTTTCATTCAGGGCAATTTTGTTCTAAAATGTTTTAATTTGGATTGAAATAGTTAAAATTATGACAGAGTTTTTTTCAAGAACACCTTATCATTGAGGACTATTTTCAAAATTGGCCATTATTTGATGGGTGATTTGAGTATTTCTACCAAGGGAATGAACTCTACCATAAAAGAACCTTTTATGTGTGGGTGAGAGTTGAAAATATGCCATTAAGGTGTTTGGGTGAGGTTTTTAAATTTTTGAGGGACAACTAGGGTAATTTTGTGAAGGTTGATAGACAAACCACCATGAAATTGAGATTTGACCAGGTCTTGATTCTGGTGGAGGTGAGTAAAAAAAATGAGATCCTAACAAGAGTGGAAGTCTTGGTAAAGGGGAAGCGTTACTACTTGGTTGTGTTTTTTGTGGAAGCAATGGAGATTGTGAAGATAATAATGACAAAGGAAAACATATTGGAGTCAATTGACTTTGGGCAGTCTATGAACGATTAGAGGGTGGAAAAGAAGGGAATAAGTGACAAAAGAGAAGACATATGGGAAGGTACCTCAGCAAAAAAGTTGGGACAATACTACACATGGATTTCATGGAGGAATGAAATCTGTCAAAGTGAGAACTGATAGCCAGATAAGGACCATAGGATAATGGTGGGATATGGGACACAGATTGAAGAGGATGTCGTCGAGAGATCAACACTAGAAGAGTTGGAGATGCAAGAAGGCTTGAAGAGGGGTTCAAGTTCAGAAAGGGAGTCATAGTTGCAGTTAAAGGAAACAAAAAACATAAAAATAAGGTGAAGAAGAAGCCTTGGTAAGAGATCGGGTCATAAGAGAAAGCTTAACTGAGACAGCCATGAAGACTAAAGTGATCCTTTATGGGTTGGGGGAGAAGACCAATGAAGGAAGTCATTGAGCTAGTGCAATTAATAAGGCCTTGGCCGAAAATGATGGGATAATGGGAGGAGGGAAAATGGTGTGAAGCCCAGATGAATATGAAACCCAAGATAATTGTCATAAACCACTCACAACAAAGGAACCCATAGTGAAGAAAAATGTGGAAGGCCTAAGAAAATTAAGAGAGCTGCAGCAACGACTAAAAAAGTTTCAACTCAATAGTTATAACGATAGAAGTTTTAAGAAAGGAAATTTGATATGTGTTAGAAAATGAAATATGTGTTAGCTTAGGTATAACGAATAGTAATCAAAGATGAGAGGTAAATTGGATTTTCAAAAGTATTTCAATAAATCAAATTTTCAATGAAGGCAAGCTAAAGAGAGGTTTCTCAAATTTTCTTTCCAATCAAGATATGTTAAAAGTAATTTGATAAACAATTTAGTGAATAAGTAAATGAAAGTAAATGCGATAAACATAAAATGTGAAGAGTAACAAGAATTGAAAAACCAATTTATAGAGCTTCGACCCTTACTCTCGATTCCTATGTGCTTTCCCTTAACAAGTTAAATAGTTAAATCCACTATTGATAAAATGAATACAATTGCCTTTTCGAGGCTACAACATAACTTTTATATTAAAGGTTAAGATACAATGTCCATATCTTTTTAAGTTTAAGTTAAAACCTTTCTAGCTTTTGAAGACTAAGTTATAATCTCCCTACCTTTTCAAGGCTAAGTTAGAACTTCTCTACCTTTTAAGGCTAAGTTAGAACCTTTTTACCTTTTTAAGGCTAAGGTAAAGCCTTTCCACTTTTACAAAGTTAAAAGCAAGAATACATTTAAAAGGTGGATACTGCTTAGTAGGTACAAGTTTGGAAGAGATGATAGTAGTGAGATGAATACAAACGATAGGAATAAAAGCTCTAAAGAAACGATAGTACTTGAAGACTTGAAAGCTTGGTAAAAGGATGTAGTTGCTTGCACTTAGCTTAATTTCTCTTTTTCTTTTTCGTCTTCTTTTTCCTAAATCTCTTTTCTACTTTGTAAGGCTCTTGTCTTCTCCTTCATAAATGTGCTAAAGATGCTCTATTTATACTTAGGAATGTTGTGGTGACCATTGGGAGGAATTGAATGAAGAATATAGTCATTACTTTGCTAAAAAATGTGTCTAACGGTCATATGGGATCGATCCCTAGGTTGCCAAATTGGAATTCTACGAGTGAGGGATTGATCCCTTCATAAAGGGATCTATTTGATTTTGTGCGAAATGGATCAATATTTAGAACCCAAGGATCAATCCTTGTAGCTTTGTTCATTAAAAATACTCTATTTTGAACCCAATTTGATGCAAAACACTTTGACATTTCAAAGACAAATGCATGGAGGTTTTTAATATAAAGAACTTAAACTCAGACCTTGTTCAAGCAATTTTAAACATGGTTATTGTCATTCCAAAACTATAATCACTTTTAAGCTAACAATAAGCAAGAAAGGTTCATTTGTGGTGGAGAGCATATCGGATAGGGAGATAACAAGGAGGAATGAAGCTATAATTAGGGAAATAAAGGATACTTTGAGCATTGAACAACACTTGGGCTTTATGTTTGTTTATATATAAAAAAAATGATGGACTTATTTAGTGAACTAGAGGAGTAGGATCAGAAGGGGTGATTCTGAAGGTTAATGTTGCAGGTATGTATACAGGTAAGTTGGATTTACTTTTACCATGAAATTTTTAACTTGGAATATTAGACGTCATGGGAAGAGAGAAAAAGTTTAAGTTGTTCGTGTTTGGTGAGGGTTGATCATGCATCATATACAAATTGAATTAAGCCTCACCCTCTTAGGATATCTTCTGTGCCAAATTGAGTACAAAATTAAATTACTAAATAAAATATATGATTATATCACTTTACCTAAATAACAAAGGTTGGTGAATCATTTGTTAAACCACCAAAATAGCCTTCAAAAAGTTGAACCACCTCGACTCGGTTGTTGCAAACCAAAGCTGTCTAAGGAATCCTTGTGTAGCCTCTAATGGTAATCCACACCAATGAATTAAAAAAATCCTTCTTGAAGGATTGGGAGTGCTATGCTTTGTCAATGTGTTAGCAACGATGAGTTTCACGAACTCAAAATCCACACAAAAATTTGGGGTTGAACACACAAAAGAAATCAAGTGAATGAAAAACTATTTTTTCTTCACACAAGGGGCGATAAGGCAAAAGGAATTTCAAGTGTGTCATTCTTCTAATTTTTCAGCCACTCACTTATTTTAGTTTGGAGGCTATAGCAAGGTGTTTATACCTTGGATTAATTTTAAACCCTAATTATAGAGCTATTATGTAATTGCCAATTAATCCAATAATTTGATTAAACAATTTTATTAATTAAGCCCAACAACTTAATTAAATAATTTTAACCAATTAGGCCTAATGACTTACTTTAACAATTTAATTAATTAAGCCTAACAACTTAATTAAACAATTTTAATCAACTACATGAGAAGCTCATGACTTCTAATTTGATTAAGTCTAACTTAATCACCTCTCCCATTTTATTTTCAACATTCATTTTAGGTGCATGACCCATTTGGCTTCTAACATGTTGGTAATGAACTTAATAAAAATTTTAGTTAAACTTAGAATAAGATAAATTGAAACTATTTTAAATTTAACATTAATCAAGTCAACTACCTAGAGTTCATAAACCAAGATTGGGATCTAGCTCTATCATGGCCACCCAAATGTTAGAAGAGTCAGGATGGTTTGACTCAACCTTTCAGTGAACAGCCTTTTCAGTGTAATTCATTCTCTAATCATATATTTCGGAGATGATAAGAGCATGGTGTAATGTCTACTCTTATTGGTCTCCATATTCATTCTTGAAGTTTGATTATCAACTTTATAGAGACTTATGAAACTCCTTTCGTAATCTAAGTCACCTTGGCTAAGGACTTTAATATGCTAATATCAACCAAGTACTGTTAAGATATGTCCCCTGAATCACTTTGGGTTGATGATTCCTATCTTAACTTATAATACCCCGTACTTTAATATGGTGGCTAATTGTGAAACCTTGACCTCCATAGATGCGTGACTAGAAATAGACTGTTGAGTGCATCAAATTCACATATTTAATGAGAGATTAAATACCTAATTAGTCTAAGTTGGACTAGATTTAGGATTGAATTTAGGTATTTTTATTTATTTTATTAGTTTAGTTTAATTTATGTAATGCTTATTTTGAGTTAATGATGCTAGTTTTACGTTATTTATAATTATTTTGTGTTTTTATAGGAGTAGGATCAAAAATAATTTCAATTGGTGAAGAAAGGTGCATAATTAACTATTGCTCTATTTGCATATATTTCAGTTTTTCAAGCATATCTCTTACTACAGAATTTCAAATGATATAATTTTTGAACCATTAGAAAGCTAAGAGGCAGAGATACAATTTTGATGTTTACCACTTTACCCAGTTCTGATAAAAAGTGGTCAAAATCATTGTCAAAGTGAATGCACTGCACTAGAAGAACAAAAAGGGGGCATTTTTGTAAATTTCGTGAAACTTTGATTGACTTTAGGATAAATATCTCTTTTCTTCCAGCACCTTCTCCTCGCTTCCAGCAGCTTCTTCTTCTTCTTCTTCCCATCCTTTTCCTTCACTAAACATTTTCCCCAGTCCATGGAAAAGAAACCTTAAAGCCTACATAACTTTCTCGAATTAACTCTGATTCTCATGCTTTTGTACACTTTTTCACAGGGTTTTTCATACTCTTTCACTTTTACACCTCAAGAACCCTCAAAAGCTCTTCCTCTGCACTTTCTCTCACTAGTTGAACATTTTGAGAGAGAAAGAGAGATAGACTTTCCTTGATAGCTTGAAGAACTCTTGAAAGAATTCTACTGTAAAGCCACTAAGGTGAGTAATGAGTTAGATTTGATTTTTGAGTTGTTGATGATGTTCAATAATTAGGTTTCTGGGCTGATTTATTGTTGAAGGTTATTTAAACATGTCTAGTGTGAACAATGACTACTTGAATGGTAATTAGAAGCTAGTTAGGAATAACTAGTAAAACTTAATTTAGGAAACAACTTTTAGAATAATATTTATGTAAATTGAGTTGGTGTGATGCTATTGTGTGTGATAGGTTCCAACGAGACTCCACATCTCCATTCGGAGCATTAGACGCAGTTAGAGTCGATCAAAGCATCAACAAAGACACTGTGAGTGCACTTGCATTAAAATTTTTGGAATAAATGATTGTATGCTTGATTGGACTACTTGAAATATTTTATTGGTTTTTCTTTAAAATTTCCATGGGAACAAGCCCTTGATGAAACGTTTTTATGTTGTGAAATATGAATGTGATGAACTCATGTGTTCATATTTTATGTGGATATTTGTGTTATGCTTTGAGTGATAATGCTATATAATAGCTATAACTGTACACGTGCGGTGTGGGAGTGCACGTGACATTGCTGGTGGTGTGCGGTGTGGGAGTGCACATGCCGGCAATGATGTGGGTGGGAGTGCGTGTGATGATATTGAAATGTGTGTGTAGGGAGTGCACATGAATTGAGTAAGGGGGCGGTAGTGTACATGTATATATATATATATATATATGCTATAGACAAGTTATGAAAATAAAAATGTGATTGTACTATATGCTATAGAATGCCTTTCCGCTACAACGAGAAACCCTCTGTTTTTCTTGTCTTGATTGGATATTTGCTGTAGTTTTCACTCTTTTCAACTCCATTGTGGATTATAAATCCTTCACCTTAAGGGATTAAATAATCAAGGGTTGAATTAAGGGCTTTACAAGAAATTAAACTAAATTGCATTGTTTTTAAAATAAGTGCATTATGTTTTCAAAATCTTTTCGTATTGTTTGCTTGTTCCCTTCCTAAGTTTACTCACTGAGTTTATACTCATTATTTTCAACTTCATGTTTTAGTTTTCAGGTTCGAAGGTAGTTGGATTCCTAGGCCAAGGTGGTTCTTCTTATCTATTTTTTGGTAGGTCGCCTAGAGTCGCTCCGCTGACGGTCAAGGTCTTTGTATATGCACATATATGTTTAATGTGAATTTTTAAGATACATTTCACAAACTATCTATGTATATTTTAATTTATGATGCTAGTGGGAGTATTTACTTGGGTTCTACGAATTATCTTCGAAGAAATTAGCATTCGAACACTATTAAGTATAGATCTTAAAGAAATATGAATGATAGATAGACTAATGTACAGATTCATATAGGAAGGTTTGCTTGAGCCTAGTGAGCTGTGCCCATTGGGTTTTTGCACTGGTCATGGCTCAAGATTGGGCTGTGACATAACTACTCATTTGCCTTCACATGCTTTATGCTATACTGTCACAGCCCAATTTCTAGGCCATGACCGGCACATGGACCCAATGGGCATAGCCCACTAAGCCCAAGCAAGCCTATTTATATAACCTGTTCATCATTCTATCAAATGTTCCTAAAGTCACATTTCATAATTCCAACCTACAACTACTTTAATAATGTGCTACATCAATCAAAAGCTTGCATTTATATGAACCCAAAATAATGTTAACCATAGCCAAACTCATAATGGCATTACCAATCAAAATATACATATATTATCCAAGACATGTATGTTAGTAATTTACATCGCATTTATCTATACACAACAAAAGGACACTTGACTTCTAGCGAAGTGACCTTGGTGAAGATACAACTATTGAATGTCGAGATACCTACCAAGGAAACGAATCTACGTGGATGTCTCGACCTAGGTTCCAACTGCCTTTTGATCTGAAAACATGAAGTTAAAAATAGTGAGTATAAATCCAGTGAGTGAACATAGGAAGGGAACAAGCAAATGATAAGAAAAGTTTAAAAATCATGATACACTAATATTAAAAAAACAATGCAATTTAGTTTAATTCTTATTAGAACCCCTCATTTGAACCCTTAGTTGTTTAATCACTTGATGATGAAGGATCCATGAACAACAAAGAATTTGAAGAGTGAAAACTTTAGTAGCATTCAAGCAAGTCAAGCGAAATAGATTGATCCTCACCGCAACAGAAAGGCATTCTCGCAATAGTGAAATTCGGGCACAAATCATCTGCTACCCGAGGGTTTCTTGCTGCAGCGAAATTCTGGTGAGGGATTGGAATGTAGCCACCCAAGGGTTTCTCGCTATAGCGAGAATCCATTTTTGCTGCAGTGAGAAGCAGGGCTGGTTCACGCCCCACCACTCGAGAGTTTCTCACTACAGCAAGAATCCATTTTTGCTGCAGCGAGATTTAGGGTAGATGAAAATAAAGGGGTTTTCACATGCCACAAAAATCCATTCTTGCCATATTGAACATCAAATTGAACACATTGACAATAATCAAGCTTCAACAGTTAATGCAGTCACATAGTAATTCCAAACCTCTCTATATAGTAAATATATATAAGCATATATACCACCACTGCCTTACCCAGCTCATGTGCACTCCCACACCGCACATAGCCGAAGTCATCGTGTGCATCCCCCACATCGTGCACAGCTAATACCATCATGTGCATCCCCTATATCGCGCACATGCAATATCATCATCCACACTCCCGCACCTGTCATCACCGGCATGTGCTCCCCCACTTCGCGCACATGCACGGCTATATTTATTACACAATGTCACAACCCGGTACTCTCCTCTAACCCGTGACAATCGTCGCGATGTCCCGATAGACATTCATTACCTTGAATGCCAACTGAAACCTTGCAAGGCTTAATATCAGTTTTCGCACCTCCCCTGTGAGCAATAATTACTAAATATCATATTTTAAAAGATTATAAGCTATTTCCAAATCAAAACAAAAATAAAAAAAATATTTTTTGTCTTACAAGGGCATTTTGATCATTTTTTCCAAAAATTTTGAAACTTGCTGAAAATATAATATATATGGGAAAATACACATTTCATAACTAAAAACAAGTTTTTATGTCTAAAACATTCATTTAGGGTGAAATTGTAGCTAATAGAATAAAATAAAAATATTAAATGAAATATTCTATTTTCTTATAAAACAATATTTATAGAACTCTGCGTAAATAAGTTTTGTTGTGTAAAAGCAAAATAAATCCATACATACAGTAACACAGATAACCAGAGTATGTAATTTAATTTACAATGACGTGTGGGCCCCCGAATGACCAAAGGTAACAAAGGCTATGGACCTACAATTTTTGAGGAGGCGAGTCCAATAATAACCCTCGACGTAATCAGCTATTTACGGACTGTCCTGATCCTGGAATGAGTGGAAAGGAGGGTGGTGAGTTTATATAAACTCAGTGAGTAAACAAACATCATCTAAAATATCTAAAGTCGAGTAAATGGAGACAACTTAAAATAGTTCATCGTACTATGATTCATAACGTTTCAAACTCATTTCAACTAAATAAAATAATTTCATTTCACTCAAATAATCAACATGGCTTATGAATTTCTTAAAAATTTGGCTCGTGCCAAAACTCATTCTTGGGGATACCTTGGCCGGGGCATCCAACCGAGTCCGTCAAGTTTGTTAAAGAAAAGTTCATATACGCATAAAACATATTTTACTTTTAAAAGCATAGCTGTTCCTTGACGTTGGCTGAGTTCACCCTCACGTGGTGGTGTAGCTTGTAGTGAACTCTAAAGCTTTACCTTAGGAGGTACCCTTCGCGCCTCTCGTATCGAGGTAAAATATAACCGGGTTTATCATGCCCTTCTCTAATAGGCTGGTCCACGAATACTCGCCACTGCAGTGACTAATCAATATCCCACCAAATCAATAAAAGTTTCGACAGCATGACATGGCAATTATATTGCTACCTAGCTTGTTAAGGCAAAACAAACAGTTCATACAATTTCAACACAATTTCCAATTCAGCCATTCATGGCAATATCACCATAAGCCATTCAACTCAAACCATAAATTTACAACACAATCAAACAGTCTCCAATTACTCAATTTCTAAAATCATCATTCAATTTCAAAATGATTTATAAAACTCATTTCATTTAATCACATTTTACTTATAAAACATAAGGATTTACCATTTAAACTCATTTTTCTATAAAATCACAAAAACGAATAAAAACTACTTTAGATAATTAACACGATAATAAGGTTACTCACAATATCAGGAGTCGAAGTACTCCTAGTCCCGATCTTTGGGTATAATCTCCTTACCCTTATCGAAAGTTTCACCACCTAAACATAATGCACAACAAGCAATTTACTATATTTGTACTAAACCGTTACAAAACTAATTTAAGCTCTGTATGAATGCATGAAATGGGATGCAAAATGTTCGAATTATTATCTAAATATGGTGTTCTACGTAGCTTCAATTATGTATCGAAATAAAATGGTATTGGCCTAATTCGATCTATACACAGGTTAATTGGCCAATACATCCAATTCAACTCCAATTAACTTGATTCCATTTCCAACACTCCAAGTCATCAATTACAAGTTAAATAATATGTAATATCACAAAAATCCATCATCAACATCTTCCTTGTAAAATTCGACCATTGAAGGTTTAGTGTAGAACACGTAAATTTCATACTTGATTTTTACACCTTACATCATAAAACAACTAAAAACACCTAAATAGCATGAAATTCATCAAAGTCCATTATCCAATTTCTCTCTTGAAAATTTCAGCTAAGGAGTGTGGGTGAAGGGCATGAAATTTCTTGCTTTTTTTTCATGCTAAACATCACCAAACAACTAAAAATACTAAGGTACCTTGAAATCTAACCAAATAAATCATCAAATCTTCTCTCCCTAAATTCGGTCAGCCATGAATCCTTCATGAGATCTTGAATTTTAACCATGGTAATTGAAAAAGAATGCATAGGAAAGGTAGATCACAAGCTAGAATTAAGAAATTTTACCTTTACTTACTTAATTTTTTGAAATCCAATGAATTTTCTCTTGATTTTCTTCTCTAGGGTTTGTTCTATGCTTTTTCCCTTTTGTTCTTGCCTTGGCTGGCCAAGAGAAATGAGATGGGAGAGTTTTAGCTGTGTTTATAAAGGAAAATATAATAATATTAAAGCTTGACACTTGTCACCATGTGATTGGTCCATACAAAAAACTTAATAATTAAGCATTTCTTCTCCACCACATAAAATCCCTCAATTATCCAAAGTATAAAATGAATTTCATGGGTTTGACAAGTGTCAAGGTGGTGTAAAATTCTAAAAATTCTAATTACGTCCTTGTGGACAATTGAAATGACCTTTTTGCCCTTATGTTCAAAAAATTGTCGAAATTAAAATTTTTCACTTCTCAAGCTCAAATTATGATCCAAATAGTCAAACTTGATCAAAATTTCATCCACCACCCCAAATTTGCCCTCGAATGGAAAAATGACCATTTTACCCCTACGTTATGAAAATTCCAATTTAACTCCAAATCAATCCCCGAACTCTGAATCACCATATTAAGTCATTCTAAGATTCAATAACTCTCAATTGCATCTTAAAATCTTTATTTGAACTAGTTCGAGGCTTAAATCAACTTAGTTGTACCACTAGGTACACTACCGATTTTTGATGATTTTTTCAAGGTATTCAAGTATGCAAGCATGTTGTCAAATACATGAATGACATGGCAATTATATTATAGGGCTAAGCTTGACACACAATGTCACCTCTCAATGCGCAACACATATATGTTTATATCAACATAATAAAGGACTATATGGATTCATCACAGTCACATTTCACAACATAACACAAAAAAAAAAGTTTCATCAAGGGCTTGTTCCCATGTGCATTTTGAAGAAAAATCAATTAAAATATTTCAAGTGATTCATTCAAACATATATACATTTACTCAAAACATTTTAATGCAAGTTCACTAACTTGTTTTTGTTAATGCTTTTGGATTGACTCCAACTTCAACTAATGCTCCGAGTGAAGGTGTGGGGCCTCGTTGGAAACTATCACACACAATAATATCACAACCAACTCAATTTACATAAATGTTACTCCAAAAACTATTTTCTAATTCAAGCTTTACTGGTTATTCCTAACTAACTTTCAATTACCATTTGACTGGCTATCTATTCTCCCTACTCTAGTAACACTAGAAATAAATAAACAAACCTTAAAAAAATAAAACAACTCACAACTCCAATTACTAGCCATTAGTAAAATCAATCCTAATTCATTACTCACTTTGGTAGATTTGTAGTTGAATTCTTTCTCAATAGTTCTCAAGCTATTATGGACAATCTCTCTCTCTCACTCTCTAAAATGTCCAGTTAGTGAGAGAAAGTATTGAGGAAAGACTTTTGAGGGTTCTTGAAGTGTAGAAGTGAAAGAGCATGGAAAATCCTATGACAAGGTATATAAAAACATAAGTTTTGGGGTTACCATGAGAAAATTTATGGAGGTTTCAAAGCAAGCTTCCATGGAAGTTGATAAAACGTGAGAAGGGGAGAAGAGATGGAAGGAAGAAGAAGAAGCTGCTGGAAATTAGATATTTATATCTAAAGTTTATCCAAGTTTTACTTAATTTACAAAAATGCTCTTAACAAGGTGGCTTTATCTTCCTCTTATCCTTTATGCAATCTTTTTATTCTTTTGGCACTAAAACAAAGTCCATAATAGTCTAGAAATACTCGGGTTCACGAAAACTTAAAAATTTTGACTTGAGATGAAAAATGACCATTTTACCCCTACTATGGAAATTATTAGTATTTCTATCTTCTTCATTCATTTTACCATCATTCATTTATGCCTTAGGCCTACTTAGACCTTAATAACATTAGAAAGCCACTTTTAGGAGCTCACCATGAGAAATGATGAAATTACCCCTAGTCCGTGTTATCCCGTCTACTTTTAGTTACGGGTCTATAGAGGTCGAGGTTTCACATATACCCTAAAGCATCTTGGTTTGGCATCCTTGGTAGGCACCCATAAGGATGAAATCAAAGCATAGCACTCCACACATAAGACAACCTAGTGTTTCAAGTTTAGGGAGTATTTACACAACTCACATATGAAAAATATAACATAGATACTTGAGTGAGATACCAAATACACTTCTCATGGCAGATCATGTTTAGTGAGCATGCTCTTCTAAGCAAGCACCTACATTCTAGTTCTAAGTATCTCTATATTTCAACCTATGAGATCGGTTGCTTACTTCCCAAGTAAAGAATATTGAATGTATCAATCTTTAGGTATCATTGATGTCCAATCTCAATGATACATCGACCAAAAACATCTAGAGATTATGCTTTAATGCATAAGGATCTCATAACTGCAACCCATTAGAGTTCCCTTGCAAGGCATATTAATCTCATGGACTTCATCCAATTAGACTTATAACCCATTATAATTAACGTCTTATTGATGAAGGAAAATCTCTAATCATTCAACATGAATAATATTATTGCATGATTGGAATAAAGCCTTAACCAATCCCAATTGGCTATAGGGCTCATCTAACAATTAGAAGTTTAATTGTTAGACATAAGTTAGATTTTGTATTATTGTAGGAATCCAAAATCCAGTAGGTGGAAAATAAATTGTATAAAATGATGTTGGAAACTATAGATGTGTGTGGAGAGTTTTCGAGGTCAAATGGCACTGTTGGAGGAATAATAACATTATGGATGGATGTGACGATACAATCCCAAGCTATGACTGGCGTAAAGACCTTAATAAGAAAGCCCACGAAGCCTAAGTAAGCCTTATACAATCTTATCAATGTTACCTTATCATAAGGGCATGTATGTCTACACATATAGTAATCTACATAGGCATGCAATATGAACATATCAAAATGTGTATTCATTTTATCATTTAGTCATTAGTCACAAATTCCAATCATATAACACATTACCCATGCTTACATCAAACCATGATCTCACAACCATTTACACACACACACACACACACACACACACACATATTGTCACAACACAAACTTGAGGACCATGATCTACTGAAGAGCCTACATGGGATTGGGCCACTAGACCCAAGTAAGCCTCTAAACAAATGATTCATTATAATAAATTAATCAAAACATACACACAAACACAAACCAAATTTATCTTAAGAATGACATTCAACATTTCAAAACAATCCACCTTGATGGTACATAACTATCAATATGACTTGTAAGTATGTGACTTAAACAAACTCTCAAGCCATGCATTTGCCAAACATTAAACACTGTTTCAAAGTATAAAATCAACATCAAATGACACAACTAGTGTAGTAACAAGGAAGGGTAACTGTAATCAATTGAGGGCTTCGACTATCACCTACCAAAATGATGAGGGGATGACTCTTCAAAGATTTCAACCATAGATTTACTAATCTAAAAATAAAATAGAATTTACATGCGATGGGATAAAAAATCTCAATGAGCAGTAATCGAGAAGGGAAACAAATAAACAGGTGAATATTCTACAAAACATATTTTAACAAATATATATAGGTACCTTAAAGCCAAATGATCAATCAAATGATAAGTTCAAGTGTCTTAATACCATTCATGAGACCAACAAAACCTCCTAAGTACCAGGGAAGTGTAACCAAGCATAACAAATTTAAAACCCCTTAAAATATGTTGAAATATCAAACTTTATAGTCAAGGTATCAATAGCTTTACCAAAGGAATATATCGATATTTTCTAGGTAGAATGTTTATCGCCTTCAAGGTATTGATACCTTTGATAAATGTATCGATACTTTTAGTTCATAATCCTTTTCCTAAGAATTTTGGAAGCCAAGGATCGATACTTTCTCCTCTACATCCAAATTTTCATTATTCTCATGCCAAACAAAAAGGAACTTCATTCATTAGTTATCATAATCTGGCCTTAGTTTAACCAAAATACATACTCAAAGGTATATTTTCAAATTATCTACACACCCATATGCATCATTAATCATCTTATTTCAACATTCCACATCATAATTTCATTGATTTTCCAATGCAACATGTGAGATGCCAAATTTATGAATGCTTCCAAAATGTGTCAAAATATGTGGGGGCATGTACAAAACATGGTGAGGCACATAACAAAACATGTTAGAGACATGTAACCCATCAAAACGTGATGAAGCACGTAACAAAACATGTTAGGGACATGTAACCCATGATGATGCTAAAATTCAAAACATGTTATGAACATGTGAGTTGTGATGATGATGCACTCATGATATGCTAAAGCGCATAACCCACAAAATAACCATTGAAAACATACTAAGAGTATGTGATTCCAATTACAATTCACATAATTCATGTTCTAGCTCACAAGCCAAATAACAAAAGTTCAAAACATTTTACAAACACGTAGTCTCTATTAACAAGTTCTAGATACACGCTAAAGGCATTTAGTTCAATCATCATCAATACTTGGTTCACATTTTGAAAGGTACAAGCATTGAAAGATTTGTTCCCCGTAAACCATTTTTATACATATATAGGTACATTTACGTATCATATATGACTTTTAGAACCATATTCAAAACATGATAAGCTGTGAAATCCTATCTTTTACTTCAGGTTATATTTGTAATGTAGCTTGGTGAGTCGTCAATTTGACATTTTTTTTAACTTGATTTATGAACAAATATAACTTGAAAATGCATGATTTGATAGGCAAATAAGTTTACTTCAAATTTTAGACCATTAAAAGGTCCAAAGGTTTGTTTCGAAACTTGAAAATAGCATTTTGGACCAAAACTATTGATATTTGAAACTCAGAAATGGTTTCTGATGAGGAAATCCTTATACTTGTTCATGTAGTATTGAGACAAATGAATTTTCTAGAAAAGTATCAAGACTTCAATTGAAAGTATCTAGATTTTTGCTTGAGGTGCCTCGAGAAAACTTTTCTATTTCAAAAGTATCGATACTTTGTCCAAAAATATCAAAACTTTAGCATTTGATTTCAAAATAGAAAGGGTAAATGGTATTTTCTCATTACCCACTACAAATATAGCACGTTTCCAAATTCATTCCTAGGCACCTCTCTATCATTTTATCTCCATTTTTAGCACTTTTTAAACACTCTCTTACAATCCAAAACCATTTTTGAAGATTTGAAGCTTGGTTTTAAACAACAAGGTGACATTTTTCAACTTTTTAGATTTTTGTATCTTTGATTTTCAATTCTGAAAAATATAATTTGTTTCTTTAGATTTTCATTAAACTCTAAGCTCAAGGGTTTTGTGGTTCTTCTTAGCATTGAAGCTCACCAAGGTTAGGTTACAAAATACTTTAGCTAGTTTGATAATAGAACCCATTATTATATTAGATTATAAATGCTGAATTTTAGATTAAAGGACGATTAAAGAAGTTTTTGGAAAGGATAAAGGTTTATTAATGATAGTTAGGTTTAAAACGAAAGTTATTAATAGTGAAAAGCATGTGGAGAAGTGATGTTGAGGAATTTATATTTAAGGAAGTCAAGCTCTCGACAAAAGGTGCTTAAAGGAAAGGCACGCTTTAATGAGATGGGTAAAAATTATGTTTTTAATTATTTTGATATAATTAAGCATGCATACTCTACAATCTCACATAAAAATGTATTTTTGATGATGTAACACATCGTAACCTAGTAAGCTACTTAGCAATGACCTTAAGGGTGATGGAAAGGTCAAATGAGATGATTTGGAATATTTCGAGATGAAAAAAATATTTTTGAATAGATTTGAAATGATATTTTATGGTTTGAGGCCAAATTTTGGCTTAAATGTGATATGTATGGTTAACACAAGTGGAGGATTAGCAATGTGCATATGAGACATATGGTAATGCATGCACATTAAGCAATCTAGATTTAATATAATAATATTATATATTATTATATTGTGGTTTATGGAAATAAATTCACATTTTAGTGAATTATGATTTAAGGTAAGAATAAATATGTGAGACCTTGACCTTTATAGACTCGTAGATAGAAGTACATACGATATCCCTAATTAGGGGTAATTTCATCATTTCCTTAGTAAGCCCCTAAAAGTAAGTTTTAAATAATATTAAGGCCTAAGTAGGCCTAAGGCATAAATGAATGATGAAAATATGGGTAAAATGACGAAGGAAATAAAAATGGTGATGATTTTCACGGTAAGGCAAAATGGTCATTTTTCACCTCAAGTTAAAATTTTTAAGTTTTCATAAACCCGAACATTTCTAGACCATTATGGACCTTGTCCTAGTGTCAAAGGAGTAAAAAGATTGCATAAAGGATTGGAGGAGAACAAGCTAATTTGTGGAGGGGCATTTTGGTAATTTAAGTTGAATGGATAAGCATGGGCTATGAATATCTGTTTCTTCCAGCAGCTTCTTCATTCTCCAACAATTTTTCTTCTTCTTCTTCTTCTCTTTCACGTTACTTCTAACCTCCATGGGAGCTTGATATGAACCTCCATAACCTCTCTCAAAATAACTCCATTTTTCATGCTTTTGGTGCACCCTTTCATAAACCCTAGTGCTATTCCACTCTCTCATTTTAAAACCCTTGGAAAATACTACTTTCATACTTTCCTCACTAGGTAGGTGTTTAGAGAGAGAAAGAGAGAACTCCCATAATAGCTTGGAAAATTTTTTAAAAGAATTTCAGAGTTACAAAGCTATCAAGGTGAGTAGTAAATTGGAGTTGAGTTTTAAGTGTTAAGAATGTCTAGGAATCAGATTTGTGAGACTTTATTTGTTGGGATTGTTGTCACGACCCAAATTTTTGGGACATGACCGGTGCAAGAGCCCAATAAACGTAGTCTATTAAGCCCAAGCAAGCCTATCGATTTATCCTACTCATCATTTCATCATATATTGCTAAATCATATTTCATACTTTTGAATCAAAATAGTGATATACATTGCCAAGTCGTACTGGCATTACTCCTTAAAAATTTACATATAATGTCTACAACATGTATTCTAATAATTTACATTAAGTTTGTCTATACAAAACAAAATAACACTCGACTTCTAGCGAAGGGACTCGGATGAATGTATAGCTACTAAATGCTGAGACACCTACCAAAAGATAGACACAAGTTTACAAGGACACCTCGTCCTAGTTACCGGCCGCCTCGTGATCTGAAAACATGAATTTGAAAATGGTGAGTATAAACCCAATGAGTGAACAAGGAAGGGAACAAGCATACCATAAGGAATCTTTAATGAAATCATGATGCATTGTTTTTCAAAACAATGCAATTTGTTTCTATTCTTATTAAAAACCACTCATCAAGCCTTTAAATGATTAATCATTTGAAAATCATTAACCCATACATAACGAACAATTTGAAGAATAAAAGCTTCAATATTACACAAGTAAATCAAACACGACAACGAATCTTCGCTGCAGCAAAAAGGCATTCTGCTACAGCGTAGCTGCAGCGAGAATGAATTTTCTTTGCAGCGACGTTGGGATTTAGTTATTAACCGAACGAGGGTTTCTTAACTGGCTGAGGATTTCTCACTAAACTTCATCATTTTAAACTTAACTCATTTAATCCTTAATGTTGGAAGTCCATGCTCCGATATGGTAGTAAAGAAGTAAAAGATAGGGCAGCAATTGAACAAGATAGGAGACCAAAACAAAAAGTTTTTCGCTGCAGCGAGATTCAATCTCATTGCAGCGAAATTGTAACCCAGAAACAGAATGTTTCTCGCTGCAGCAAAATTCAATCTCGCTGCAGTGAAATTGCAACCCAGAAACAGAAAGTTTCTCACTGCAGCGAGAATGTATTTCGCTGCAGTGAAAAGCTACAGTGTCATTCGGGCAGGCTGGCTGGAAACTCGCTGTAGCGAAAATGCATCCTCACTGCAGCGAGTTTCCAGCCAGCCTGCCCTTTCAAAACCCTAGAGTTTCTCGCTACAGCGAATACAGGGCATCAAATGAAAATTTCCCTTTCTCCCAAAGAAAACCACCCTACTTGAAATTTTCAAAACCAATATGAAACACATAACAATTTCTCAAGGTTTAACATGTCAAGTTTCACATGCATTACAACCATAAACCATTATCCATCAATTTCCTATAACACACATATTTACATATTTATATATATATACACGCATATACCCATCATCATCATCACACCATCCCATCATCATCATCACCAGCTCATGCGCACTCCCTACTCGCACATGGCTGGGTCATCATCGGGTTATGCGTACTCCCTACTCGTACATAACCGGGTCATCCTCGACTTATGCGCACTCCCTACTCGCATATAGCCCAGTCAATATAATTACACAACATTATATTCAAGCATATATGTATATCAACATAATGCAGCCACATAGAAATCCATAATAACCACATATCATAACATAAATCATTTCTCAAGAGCTTGTTCCCAAGACATTCATTTCATAAAAAAATCGTATAAAATCATTCAAACGTTTATCAAATACATTATATTCCCAAAATAAGTTTTGAAGGCAGTCCACTCACAAATGATTGTAGAGCCTTTAGATGACTCCAATTCCCCTAATTGTCCAAATGGGATGATGGGGCTTCCTTAAAACCTAGGATCACATTAACATAAACAATAGATCAATTTACACACTATGAACTCTAAAAGCTATATCTTAGCTAGTTTTCAATTGCCACATTAAATGGCCATCTATGTTCACTATCTAAATCACTAAAAGTAATGAACATACTCAACAATAAAACAGCTCATAAATCCAATTACTAGCCATTTCTGCAGCTAAAAACCAAGTTTAATTCATCACGTACCTTAGGGCTCCTTGGTAGTCAAATTCTCTTCTAATTGCTTCCAAATCAATGGTGTAATTTTCTTTTTCTCTCTCTAAAACATTCAACTAGTGAGAGAAAGTGCAGAATTGAGATTTATCAAGGGTTTTAAAGTGAGAGGATGAAAGAGCACAAGATTTTATGGAAGGGTGCACCAAAAGCATGAAAATTAGAGCTAGAGAGAGAAAGTTATGGAAGCTTGAAGAAAACTCCCATGGAGGAATTGAAGAAACGTGGGAGAGGAGAAGAAGAAGAAGACAAGCTGCTGAAAAATCTCTAGAAGCTGCTGGAGATTCAAGGTATTTATAGGCCAATCTTATCCCTTCCACTTAAAATTACCAAATTACCCTTCTACCAATTAACTTACCCTCCTCTAATCTTTTATGCAATCTTTTTGCTCTTTTTAACACTGGGACAAGATCCATAATGGTCTAAACATACTCGGGTTCATAAAAACATAAAATTTTAACCCGAGGTGAAAATTAACCATTTTACCCCTACTATGAAAATTATTGAAACTTCTAGTTTTCTTCGTGTTTTCATCTGTACACATCATTTATGCAGTCTTATACCTATTTAGACCTTAAAATATCATAAAACTTTCTTCTGGGAGCTTATTAGAGAAAATGACGAAACTACCCCTGACTCATATTATTACATCCATGCTTAGCTACAAGCCTATAGAGGTTGGGGTCTCACAATTGTTATTCATTTAAGTATGATTAGAGTATTGCAAACAATAGCCATTTAATGGTAGTTGGAAACTAGTTAAGAATGACTAGTGGAACCCAATTTAGAAAATAGCTTTGGAGTAGTATTAATGTCAAGTTGGGTTAATGGTGATGTTGTTGTGCATGATAGGTTCCAATGAAGCCCCACAGTCCCATTTGGACCATTAGGGAAGTTAGAATCGACTAAAGGTCCAACGAAATACTGATGAGTGGACTTGTATTTCAAACTTGTTTTGGGAATGCGAATGTGTTTGCACAAGATATTTGAATGCTTTTATCCAAATTTTCTTTGCAAATGTGAGCCAGGGAACAAGCCTTGATTAAATGTTTTTGATATTGTGAATTGTGAGATGTGTATAAGGATGAATCCATATGCTTTATATTATGTTGGTATGTATGTATATATCTTATGAATATGTGTTGTGTATTGATGAATGATGTTGGGTGGTGATGTTGAAGTGTGCAAATAGGGAGTGCAAACATGATGATGATAGAGTGTGCGAGTAGGGAGTGCACACATGATGGCGATGTATGTATATGTAAATGTGTATGTTATAGAAAGCTCATGAATATGGTTTATGGATGTAATGCATGTGAAATTTGGCATGATGAATCTTGAGAATTTCCCATTTTCTTGCAAATTGATTTTTATTGCAACACTAAATGGATTTTTAGTGCAAATGAGGTCCTTTTAACACTTAGGTACCCTGCTTCTCACTACAACGAGAAAGCACTCTCTCTGCAGCAAGAAACATTTTGTTTTGGCAGCCAACAACTCACTGCAGCGAGAATAAATCTCGCTGCAGTGAGAAACTCTCGGGTTTTAGTGCAGTTCTTTCATTTCAATGAAGATTTTGACCACATTCCCATCTGAACTAGGAAAAGTGGTAAACACAAAAGTTGTATCCCTACGTCTTAGCTTTCTAATGTTTTAAAAATCAGGTCAATTGAACTTCTGTAACGGGAGATATGATAGAAAAACTGAAACACATGCAAACTGACACTGTTTTCTCACTGCAGCGAGAAACTTTCTGTTTTGGTTGCCTGAATCTCACTGCAGCGAGAATGAACTTTGCTGCAGCGAGAAACTTGCTGCCATGCTTCCTACCTTGCTTGATTTTGACATACTTTTCACCCATTTAACTTCATGGATTGATTATGTGTTTTTGCAACACTATGAGGTTATTAATCAGAGTTTAAAATGAGGGGTTTATGGTAAGAAACTAAATCAATTCATTGTTTTTGAAACAACTGCATCATGATTTCAAAATTCTTCCTATTGATTGCTTGTTCCCTTCTTATGTTCACTCACTAGGTTTATACTCATCATTTTTAACTCCATGTTTTCAGATCAAGAGGCAGCCGGTAACTAGGTCGAGGTGCCCTTGTAGATTCGTTTCCTTGGTAGGTATCTCGGCATTCAGTAGCCGTACGTCACTTGGGTCTCTCCTCTGGAAATCGAGTCTCTTTTTTGATATGTATAGATAAACCTGATGTAAATTATTTAGACATATGTTTTAGACAATACATGTATACTTGATTGGTAATGCCACTACAAGTTGGCAATGCTTAGTATTAATTTGATTCAAAGTTATGAAATGTGACTTAGCAACATTTGATGGAATGATGAACAGGTCATATTAATAGGCTTGCTCGGGCTTAGTGGACTACGTTCATTGGGCCCATGCACCGATCATGGCTCGAAATTTGGGTCATGACAAAATGACTGTAAATGAGACATATTTGCTAGTGTGAAAGGTGGCCATGCAAAATGAAATGGCAAGGAAATGAATATAAAGGAAAAAGGGAAAAGAAAAGAATTGTTGCATGAAAAATGATTGGTGCATGTGGAGGTCAAATAGAAGAGAATTAGGTGAATTAGTGATATGTGATGTGATTTTAATGAAATGTGATAATGATTACAAGGTTTTTATTTTAAAATAAATAATAATGAGTGGAATGCACATGAAATGTAAGTGAAATGCAAGTAAATGCATGTGAAATGCAAATTAAAGTGTGCAATGAAAGGGGAAATGTGGTAATGATTGCATAACATTGCTTTGACTTGAAAGAAATAAATTGAAAACTTGTTACAATAACTTTCCCACATTGTTATATCCGCGTTCAAGAAAGAAAGGGGTATAAATTATGATTTCAAGGCTTTTGCCTTGTAGTGTCTGCCCACTTTAAGAGGAAAATGAAAGGGGATTGAGCATTGAAAGCTTCCAATTGAGAGAAGAGAAAGAGTAGAGAGAAAATGGAAAAGCAAGCTTGGCTCGATTTTGTGAGATTTTGAAGGTCTTGTGAACTTTCTCCACTCATATTTTGTCATGTTCTTGACATTTTACCTTCAATAAAGCTCTAAACATTCAAGGAAACTAAGAAGAGCTTAGGATTGAGGAGGTTTGCTTAAAAGAAGATAGGCAACCTGTGAGCTCTATGGGATTTTTCTGGAAAAATTTCAAAGTTTGAGTGATGTGAAGGAAACCGTGCATGGAACTAAAGATTGATGAAATTAGTGGAGAAACAAAATTGGTGAAGTGAAAATCCCACCAAACCAAGGTGAGTGGAGCATGCCTATTTGAAAATATTATTCTAATATATTTATATACATATGTTTGCCTTGATACTTGGCATGCATTTATGGAAATTTGTTTGGAATGATGTGATGAACCTTTGTGGTGGTGATAAAGGTTATGAAATGATTTTATATACTATGTGCATACTATTATCGTAAAGAGTTTTCAAAATGGGAAACAAGCCCTTGTTGTCACAGTTTGACTCAAAAGAATGCCATGCAAAGTGTTATGGTTGTTGTGCATTGATTGGTGCTTGAATAAGACCCTTGAAAGGTCAAGTATACATATAGATGATATATGTTGAGTAGGCATGCAGTGGAGATTATGGAACCATGCTTATGGAAGAGATAAGTTATGTGCACACATGTGTTTGAGGTTATGATGATGGTATGTCACTTTTTTTTTTCATTTAAAAGTGATTTATTATTCACATGTTTGATGTGGTACAGGTGTTGTACATTTGGTTAGTAAGACTGGTTATGTTGGACTATTGATTGATTAGATTACAGCTAATTATAAGGTCGATGATTATGTGGCGAGGTCACCAATATTGATAATGATTATGTGGTGCTACCGCTAGTGTAGATTATGATTACGTGGTAAGGCCACCAATATTGATTATGATTATGTGGTACTGCCACTAGTTTTGATTATGAGTATGTAGTGAGGCCACCAATATTGACTATGATTATGTAGCGCAACCACTAGTGTTGATTATGATTATGTGGAGAGGCCATCGACAATGATGATGATTATGTATCGAGGCTACTAGTGTTGGTTATGATTATGTGGCTAGGCCACCGATAGTGATAATGATTATGTGGTATTGCCACTAACATTAATGATGGGTGCATGGCAAGGCCACTGTTATAGACTACTATTACGTGGCGTAGCCATTAGTGTTGCTTAAGACTATGTGGTGTGACCACTATGGATGATTATTATATCATGAGCAGGCTATGGGAACTTGTGATTCATTTGTTTGATGTTTGAAATAGTGATGCTTGTGATGTTTGGTGTTGACATGCTTTGGCATGAATACTAGGTTATGCATTTAAATGATATTTGTATTTGATGGCAGTCCTTTTAAATTATGGTTAAAGATCACTTTTACTATTTTGATTTTTACAAATCAAATATTCCTCTATTCCGCTTGTTTCCCATCTTTGCCTTGCTCACTAAGCCGATGATCACTAAGTCCATGAGACTCACCCCACCATTTTATTTTGCAGAAAGTGATCGACAGCGTTCAACCTTAGCGAAGTTCAATGTCCACCACTTGATAGGTAATGGCATCTCATAGCAAATTTCCTCTGTGTCGCTTTGCTGCTACAAGTCTTAAAAGAGTCAGAGTTCCCCAAGTGTTTTAATTAAATGGGAAAGAAAAAATGGATTGTAGATGAAGGTAGCACTTATTGGTGTTATTGCAATGTGTATTACTATACAACTTTGAAACTTATGTTGTTGGTGAGTTACATGGTTCAACTAAATGTGTTTATGAAATTATGATATGTAATATGATTAAATTAATTGGATGATAAGTTATAAGGGGGATTACAAGTTAGGCTTGTTTAAGTTTTGTGAGCTTGCTCACAAAGCCTAGACGCCAGTCACAGCCCCGAGATTGGGTCATGACAAATGTAGAATGAGTTCCACGAGGATTCTAATGTGAAAAATGTTTTTGAATAAGTTTTGATGAAAGCTATATATGTTATGCAAATATGTTATTATGTATTTAGTTTTGTACATGGACAACAAACATTTTGAATGTTTTGATACCTCAAAACTCAAATATTTGTCTATGATTGCAAATATGTCCTTGATTGACATGGATTTCGATATTAGTTTGATGAAAACCCACTTGAATTTGAAATGTACTCAATTTTGATGTTAGAATTTGGACACTTGAATATGAAGGACTATAGACTTGTTGGAGAGCATGGAATCGGATTCTAGGTTGAATGATAACTTTATATTATAGAGTTATTTTGTCACATTTGGAGCATTAAGAAAACTAAGTTCTTTAGATTTAATTTAGGAACTAGATTTTTTAGTTATTTATTTTATTTTAGTAAATCATGTTGGGTTAATTTAATTTAAGTTATTTTATGATAATTTTCCTTTATTTTAGTTATTATTTAAGCTAGTTTGTTGTTCTTGTAGGTGTGCACTTGAAAGGGCTTTAAATGATGAAAAAAATTGCATAAAAGCTTGGAAGAAAGAGAAATTGTGTTACAAGTCGAAGCAGTGTAGTAAATAGCATATAGCATGATAGAATGTTAGGTGTCACAGCCATGAATCAATAGGCACCGCAATGTTGTGAAAAAAAGGTGAGCATGGGCCAAGTCATAAAGCTCACTGTCGCGGCGCTAAAGGATTGGCACCGCTACACTAACACGATATCTCGAGTTTTGCAGTTTCCAAACATCTGTTTCAATGAGGATTTTGAGCCATATTTAAAGACCCTTTTAGTGCACTTGAAAACAACAATTAAGCTAGGTTTTCTTTGAAGAAAAAAAATTGTCAAGCAATCGAGAAAGCGAGCAAAAAACTCTTGAAGATTAAAGATCAAAGACTTGACGAATTTGCATTTTTTTTCTTCTTTAGTTCTTTTTATTCTTTCTTTGTTTTGTGTGATGGTTAAACTTTTTTGGATGATGTTTTTAGTAGCTATGAGGAACTAATTAGATAGATAAGGTAACCTAAACGGAACTGAGAGAGGGAGTTTAGTGTAAGCCTTGGATGAAATAACATATGTTCAATATCAATTGCATGAGATGATTGATTTGATTCGCGTGTGAATTAGACATACACTTGCATGTCATATGTAGCCAATATTAGAATATAAGCTTAATGAATCTCTTTTCATTGTAATTTGCATAGGCATATAGTGAATTGATTGAGAGATATATTTTTTGATGAAATTTTTGACTAAGATTGATCATATGAAGTATAATATGAGGTTTAGCAGTGAAAATTTTTTTTAATTCTCTGTGTTTTTGGAGTATATGGGCAAATATGGTAATTTTACTACCTCAGGGGGTAAATCTGTAAATTTTTACCCCCGACACTTGTCAAGACCAAGGGATTTAATTCATCATGGAAATGGATAAACATGAGAAATGTGTGGTGGAGAATTAAAGAATTAAAAGTCAAATATTTAAAATTTGAACCAATAAGGAAATGCCATGTGTCATGCTTTTATTATTTTATTGTTTCTTTATAAAAAGGCATAAAAACCAGCTCATTTCTCCCATAGTGGTCGGCCAAACCAGAAGAGAAGAGAAACCAAGGAAGAACAAACCCTAGGTGGGGAAAATCAAAGAGAAAGTGTTGGAATTCAAGGATTTGATCAAGCAAAGGTAAAATTTTTTTTGATTTTGCTAGTGATTTACTTTGCCCATGCATTTCTCCTTAATTTCCATGGTTGGATTGTATGTTTTCATGGGGAAATCATGGCTGGCCGAATGGGTTTGGTGAGAGAAATGATGTTGGAATTGTTTGATTTTGAGTTATGCTGTAGTTTAGAGTTAGTTAAGTATGTTTAGAAACAAACCAACAAGAAAAGAATCCATTTTCCCCATGAACCTTCAATGGCCGAACCCTATGTGAAGCGTAGAAGTAATGAATTGATTTTGTGATCAAGTGAATTGGTTGAAAAATTGATGAAATGATGATTTATGGTGAGAAAATGGAATGGGAAAATTTTTAGTGATAGTGCACCACAATGGCCAAAATTTTCAAGAAGAATTGTGAGGGTTGTTAGGTTGAATTTTAGATTATTGGAATTGTATTTAGTGAATTGAAATATTAGAAATGAAATAGAGCAATTTGGAGCCAAATCGGACACAATTGTCATTTAATCGGGTAATAGGCCGAATTAAGTTAGAACCGCATTTATGCGGTAGTCGGATAAGTTGCATATCATATCATGCATTTGCACCGAGCCTGAATTGATTTTATAATGGTCAAGCATTAATTTGGTGAATTATGTATTGTACATTGTGGATAGGTGATGAGCAAATTACACTAGTAAAAGTATAGAGATTATGCTTGAAGACTGGGATTAGGAGTATATCGACTCCTAGAACTGTGAGTAAACTTATTATCATCTTAATTATCTAGAGTAGTTTTATTCAATTGTGTGATTTTATAGAAAATGGGTTTAAATGGTAAATTGCTATGTTTTAGGAGAAATTGTGATTTTATAAAATGATTTTATAAATTTTCTAGAAAATTGAATACTGATTTTGAAAATAGTGTAATTGGAGACTGCCTGCTTGTGTTATAAATTGTGTTTTAAATTATATGGCTTATAGCAATATGTGAGCATGAATGGCAAAGTCAGTATTTGTATCAAAATTATATATATTATGTATTCAGCCTTGAGAGGCTAGATTGTGATAAATTGCCATGTCATGCAGATAAAGATTTTATAAATCAGGTGGTAGATAAAATAATGCATAATCCCTGCAGTGGAGGTTCTGTGGACTAGCTTAAGAGAGGGGGCACAGAATCAGATATACCTTACCTCGATCGGAGAGCCGTGTGAAGGGTATATCTAGAGGTAAAGATTTGAGTGCACTTCACGTGGACCACCACGTGAGAGTGAGACTCAGCCAACGCCAAGGCATGGCTAGAATTTCGGATGTAAAGACATTTAACCGCCTTGGTGGTCTCGGTTAGATGCCTAGGCCAAGGCATCCCCGGGAATGATTTTAGCAAGAGCCAAGTTTTGTGAGATATGTAAGCCATGTTGATTAATTGAGTAAACTGAATATTCATGTTATGAAACATAAATTGGAAAAGAATTATTTTAATTTGTCTCCATTTACTCGCCTTTAGATAGTTTAGATAGTGTCTATTTACTCACTGAGATTTTATAATCTCACCACCCTAATTTCCTCACATTTCAGGCTCAGGAAATTTCATAGTTAGCTGACTTTGACAAGGACCTTCATTTGGATTTGAATCGGCAAAAGCTGTAGGTTTTCAGCTTCCAATGCATTTTGGTTATATGTGGGCCCACGTGTCACACTAAAAGTAATTTTATGCTTTGGTTAATTGCTTTATAGTATATATGAATATAATTAACTTTTACGCTATAAAAATTATTTACCGATAGCTTTATAAAAATTATTTTAGAAGAAAATAGTTTATTTTATTGAATATTTTTATTATATTCAAATGGTCAGATTTTCACTTCAAATGAGCGTTTTAGATACTTAATTTGTTTTTAAATCACTAAATATATATTTTCTGCTTACCTACTACATTTTTAGCAAGTTTTGAGATTTTTGACGAAAAATGACGAAAATGCCCCTGTGAGCTAGAAAACAATATGTTATGTTCTGATTTGGAAATGACTCATAATCCTTCGAATTACAATATTTGATAACTATTGCTCACCGAGGAAGTGCGAAAGCTGATACGAGAGCCTTGCGAGGTTTCGATCGGCATTCGGGGTGAAGAATGTTTGTCGAGGCTTCGCGGTGGTTGTCACGGGCTCGATGGGGAATTTCGAGTCGTGACACTAATGTTTGAGATTTTATACATGTTTATATATATATATATATATATATATATATATGGTTCCATGGTGATGCGTCCCATGAGATATTTGATTATTTGTATTCGGTTTGTTTGTTTAGAGCCTTGCTCGGGTGGGTGGGACCTTCCCATTTGACTTTGCTCTCGTCATGGACCTTAAGTTTGGGCCATGACATAAGCAATCATCATTCACTCCACAATTTCATATTTTTCAAAAGCATTCCTAATGCTATTCCAAACATGCTTTCATGTATATATATATATATATATATATATATATCAAAATACTTTGAAAACGCCATAGCCACTCACCTATGTGAAGTGTGCTCTTTCCTCTAGCACCTTTCAATGAAAACTTGGCCTCTCCAAAATACCAACTTCTACAACAACACATATCTATGATTAATCTATTGTTAATAGATTGTTTGTTAGACATAATTCCACAAATAACCAATAATCCTTTAACTAACTTCATTATATAATCTCAATTCCGAAGATTAGTAGCTAAATCTAACCGAACTTGGAATTTGCTCCTCCATTAGTTCAATTGGTGTAGAAATATCACATTAGTTCAATTGGTGGAGGAATATCTGCTTTCATAAATTTTAATTTTCAACATAGTTGAGTTTTAGTAATTGCGTTTATATTTTTTCCACCCATAAACTAAAAAGTAAAAAATAAACAAATTTAATAATCATTTAAAGAGAATAAACAAACTAATACAAATTATTTAAAAAAATAACTATGGCATGAAGTGTCACTTAATACTTCCTTTACATTTTCAAACTTTTTGTAAACTGAATTTATATTAGATTTTTAATAAATTAAATAAGATTTAAAAGTCAATTACCATAATGGTTTTTTTTTTCCAATGTTCCTACAACCGTGATGAAACAATTGTTATATGGAAATGCCTTGATTACTAGTCAATTAAATAACTTAATATCCAATTCTTATCTTACTAAATGAATGTTGAGAGGGTCATAAATGCACTTATTTCTGGATTGGCATAATATTTTAGTTTTGTCAATACAAAAACCCTAATGTCACGTAAAGACAAGGATGCCTTTATTATGACTTATGTTAGAGTTCTTCATCGGATAAATTCTTGTGATTTTGGTTGTTGCAATAGACATACTAATTAAAATCAGTCTTCAACAAAATTTAAAACTTTTTAAAAATTTTGATATCAAAACAAACAATTGTAATTAAACTTGTAAAGCCTTTTATTGGACATAAAACTGATGAAGCTTTTTTTATATATTTTAATTATAAATAATGCTGTGTATACCCAAAAAAACAAAAGGAATACGGGTAACAAAGTAACGGAATTAACATGTTTACAAATTAAAGACATTTTTTATTGAAATAAACATTAACATAAAAATTTTATTCTACTGAATATATGATGTTAAATTATGAAATAAGTACCGAATGTGGTAGAAGATTTTTGTTGGTTTTCAGCGGAAAGAGTTGATCCCTGGTAGTTGGGGCTACCAAAATTATGGTACGTTAATTAAGATGCACGACACTACATTATAATATTTTTCAGTGTTAGTTGCTCCCCAGCCAAAGTCAGGGTGTACAACCACGGTTCATGTGAAGCTGTTTTTGCGAAAATATTGATAAGGAGATACAGAGATCAATCTTTGACTCTCTATGCAACGTTGCAACTCATCCATGTAAACCAAAATTAATTATTGGAAACTTACCAGCTATTCAGGTAAGCCTTACTGTAACGGTAGCAGCTGTAGGTAAGTCGTATGCGTTTTGATCAATGATTCAACCCCATTTAATTTTTCTGCCAGCCCTAGTAAATTGGAATTCAGGTTTTGCTGCCATCCAAGCTAACAGTAGGTCACCTCATTAATGAAAAATTTACCCAACCAATTCAAAACTGTCATGCATGGCCCGTTTTCCTGTTGTTCTTTTTCATTATGATCACACAAACTTTTGACAGGTTATTTAAAGATGTGTCTGATCCGCTCCTGTCTGAGAGCTTTTACTGTCATGGACCAGCACCACTTAAATTTCAAGAGGGTCTCGAGTGGTCTCTGATTATATTTAGTTAAAAAATAAAAAAAATACCAACCACTCCATTAACTTTTAACTGTATATATGATTAAAATACTCAAAAAAAGAACTGTATAGATGATTAAATTTCACCAACTAACAATCTTATTTTTATATTCATCGTTCAGATTATTCATAATGAATAAAAATTCATATCATTTATAAGTGATCGGATTATTAAATTTCCTTATCATTTGTTTGTAATAAAGTAAGATAAAGTAGGGTTAGTGTTGAGTTAATTCAAAATCGGAAAGCAGACCATGATCAATTATTAATCTCACGAGACAGTTACAGCAATCAATTGTGGACACCCGCCTTCGATTTGATTGTTTTGTGCTGCTCTTGTATATTACATCCCCGATTGAACACTAGCATTTATGTATGGGAAAAAGTTTGTAGTCTAAGGTGGTCCAAACTCCAATTTTATGGCCACAGTATTCCATAAAACGGAGAAACAATCAAAGTGGTTAAAATTGAATTAATGAGACAACCCAAAATTTTGCTCCCATGGACCATGGCCATGATGACGTTGGGTGGGCGTTGTCATTGGAAAATATAATAGTTTTGGTATGTGCCACAGCCATGGTGGCGAAAGTATTGGAGTTGTAATAAAGGTAAACCGTCCACCAATAGCTTTGGCTTAGTTTGATACACGACTCAACAAGATTCTCCTTTCAAACAAGCAAAACTTGAAGCCATTATATCATTGAATCTTGTTTGATTATTAGGTCAAGTTCAGACGGATATATATAGTTAGACTGATAATGATAAGGCTTATTAATCATATTTGTGACAAAAATTGTTTTCCCTAATATAGATTGATTTAAAGTTTTCTGCTCACTTCTTTTAGAAAAGGAAACGTGCATCCATGCATGCAGGGCCACCGGAAAGTCTTCGTTCGGGACCCAAAAACTCAGGAATCATTAATTAAACACATATTGATCTAATTAGTAAGCAATGAAGCATGAACCTCCGCTGAGGTTTAATTTGGTCGGGCATATATATAGTTTGATGGACCATTAGGATTTATGCCCACGAATCAAAAAACCCCCTCAAAGCTTTAGCATTTATTTAGCGTTGCTTGCAAGTATTTATGTTCTTTCTAGTAAATGTTACTAATTATAAAAGAAAGGAAGAAAGAGATAGAGCCATCTCTCTCTCGATTTGAATAGCTAATCTAGCTAGTCGCATTTGGTAGGGTTCCAGGCAGGCATGTTTGACATGTCCTACAGAGTTTTTGAGGATAAATATATATATATACACACACGTAACATCCCATTCAATTTAATTTAAATTAAATATAATTTGGGAAGTTATGAGTTAATGATGAAAGGTGTTTAAACCCATTAAGTGGGATTGGACCTAAAGAGTTCAATATTATGTAGGCCATGGTACTTACAATTATAGTAAGATTTATAATGGGAACAAAAGTTTCTGAAAGACTCGAAAGAATTTATATGTAATATGGAAAGAAAAAGAAATTAATGTTTTAGTTCAAAAAATAAATTTATGTTCGTTCAACCTTGAGGTTAGAACTATGGATATGGGAATTTTGAAGAGAAATTAAGTGGTAGGCAAATAAGATAAGTACAACATGTAGAGAAGAGAAGATTAGATTTATTTACGAAAATATTCATTAGAAAACATAAAAACGTTGGATACAAATGAAAAACATTGACAAACAAAAGATAACTAAATAAAAGAAGACGATTTCTGACTCACACATAATAAACATGAAACTACATCTGCGAAATACTTGGATAATTATATCTCTGAAATAAGTTTTATGTATTTATGGTAAAGCCCACTAATATTTCAAGGAAAAGGAAGGACACCAGTACCGCCGACACCAGCACCAGCTCCACCTCCACCTCCAACTCCAACTCCACCACCAACGGCACCTCCAACTCCACCACCAGCACCACCGCCAACACCACCGCCCAAGCCACCAAATCCCCCGAGCCCTCCTAGTCCACCTAGACCATCTCCGCCACCTAAAGGAGTAATCCCACCAATCCCCCCAACTCCACCTCCAAGTCCACCTAGACCACCTAGACCACCGATGGGAGTAATCCCACCGACCCCCCCAACTCCACCAAACGGCAGGCCATTGGAGCCAAGTCCGGAGAAGCCGCCAACGCCACCATACGTGACGAAGTTCTTTTGGTCATTAAGACCAGCTGCACCACTAGCTGGAGTACTAGTAGGCGGAGTACCTGCAGTGGGCACATTTCTTGCACTAGCATGAACCATAAGTAATGCCACAAGAAGCATAACAGACCACTTTGCCATATCTCTTAATCGAGAAAAAACTGATATCTCTCTCGCTATTACTCTCTAACTTTATCTTGTGTGTTTCTTAGTATCTGATGTGTGTGTTGAAGATCTCCTTTTAAAGGCAAAAAAGGCTGGTAGGGGACAGTTGTGAGTATTGAATGGGGTTTAAATGAAGGCTCAGAGCTTTGATGTCTGAGATTTTTCAAGACCGTGTGCTGAAGGGATTATTTTTAGGAGATTGTTTGAGATTCTGAAATAGGTTATAATTATATGTTTGTATTATAATAATTTGAGTTAGGTTGAAAATATATTCAAGTAAACTGAACAAGGCCAAAGCCAATGGTAGTAATTGTATGAGTTGCCAGCAGTGTGCATGACTGATGAGAAATGCATGCATGCATGAATTGCTGTTAAAGAGCGTACAACAATCTGAGAGTTTGTAGCTCAATTATTTAAATATTGAGTTTGTAGCTTTAGGATATGTGTTTATGTATACAAGTATGTTTGTATGTATGTATGTGTGTATTTTATATGTTTTACCTTTTAACCATGTGCCTAATATATGAGTGACAGGGGTTGGATTCATTGATAATATATAACCATAGAATATGAGAAATTAATACATGTAAAAAACCCCGGCATATATTTTTAGAAACTTTAACACGGTGTTCACAACATTAACAATAGAAATGTATTTTTGTCCTATGCTTTTTACTAATAAATCTTATAAGAGTCAGGAACCGCTTTGGGTACTGGTATTTATAGTGCTATATTAAGAGAATGTCAGGGTAAATATGCCAAAGAGGCAGAAAAGGGAATCACTTTGGGTGATCGCCATGAAGAATTGAATGTACAATGGCCGAACATGATTAAATATATATATATATATATAATATTCAAAAAAGAAATGATGATTTATTGGCATAGTTGTAACAATAACTTATCGAGGTGAACTCTTTCAATGCGCTATACATCAGTATAAAGTGATAGTTGAAGAAGCTAGCTGCCATTCACAATGGCATTGCATTTCTAACTTCTAAACAATTGGCATTACATTTGGAATATTTTCGAAAGCAGATACAATGTATATAACCTGATTTTAAACTTTTAATTAAGGTAAAATTGGTGTTTTTTGCCCTACATATTTAATTCAAGCAGTAAGAATATAAGGTAAGATTTAAATAAAAATTTTAAACTCAATTATTTTTTACACTTCCTCTTCTGCAAAAAAAAGAAAGCGATTTTTCATTACTAACGTTTCAACCACTATAATTGATAGATTTTTTTTTTCTAAGCCATTAGAAGTTTTATAGATAAATGGGGGTTAGTTGAAAACTGTAACCCGCCAGAGGAACATATGAACTGTTCATCCACCCTATAACCCTGGTACAAAATCCACCATCCATACTAAATCCGAAATCCATCACTGACCTTTCCCTTTACAAAATCTCACCTCTAAAACTCTAGAAAAACAAAAAAAAAAAAAAATTCAAAACTCAAGTATCAACCTGGATTAAGCCCACACACTACCAAAAACTAAGCTTTTTCCAACGAAATTTTTTGTTGAAAAAAATTAAAATTTTATTGGAAATGCATTTTTTTGATAAATTTTTAATGAAAAAATTCGTTGAAAATTCCGTCGGTAAAAGAATTGTTAGAAATATTTTCTGTTAGAAATTCATCAAAAAATTCGGTCAAAAAAAGTACATAATCCATTGGTTGTATCGTATCAATTTCGTTGAAAATTTCCAACAAAAGTTTCCATTATAAAAGCATTTGTAACAGAATTTTTTTAGGAAATTTCCAACAAATTTTTTGTTTGAAAAGCATTTCTCACAGAATTCAATTGAAAATTTTAACGGAATTTTCGATTTGAAAGCATTTCCTATAGAATTTTGTTGGAAATTTTCAACAAAATGGAAATTTTGGTTGAAATGTTTTGACAAAATTTTCATTGGAAATGCATTTTTGACTAAATGCCGTAAGAAATTGCCAACGGAATTTTCCATTAGAAAGCGTTTTCCACGGAATTTTGTATTGGAAATGCCTTTCCAATAGAAATTACCAAATAAAATTTTGGTAATAAATTATCAATTGACAATCACAATTCACATTCAAATTTTATAAGAGAAACACACATTAAAAACTAAAATTCAGAGTCAAGTTCATACAATTAAAAATCGTTATAAACACACAATATCTAAAAATGTCAAACAAATATAAATATAAAACTAAATGTTTTATTATGCCATACTAAAAAAGATTCCAAGTCCAACAATGGAAAAGAGACATCATATCATGAAATGTTGCATTCATACTTGCCAAGATTTGAGGTTAAAGTACCCACATTTCCTTGTTTTAAAAGTGCATTACTCACGATCATTACTTCCATAAGTGCCATAAATTCACTCATAATTTCTGCCATTGCTTCCTTCATGTTTGTCATTAAATTGGCATTATTCTCCTTAATTTCCTCATGTATCTTACCCAGGTTTGTTGATAGACTTTTCACTTTTTCTTCTAATACAATTATAGAATTAGTAGTGTTTGAATTGATAGGACCACACTTTGACTCAGATATTACTGCATTGCTTTGTGTTCCACTAAGTAGAGTTGCAACAGGCACCTGAATACCAAACCCATACACACGAGCGCATGTAGTCTCCATCCTTCCAATTACTTTTGTCAAAGCATGTGGATTGAATTCTGGTTGAAAGGATGAATCTTCATTATACTTCTATAATAATGCAAAATTATACATTTCCTACAAAAAAAAAAAAAGATTAGTATTCAATTATATCATCAACTTTGAAGTAAAAATCAATCAATTTTGTACATACACTAGTATATTTAGACTTTTTATTTATAAAATCATCGTGACCCACTAAACATTTTGGGGGGTGTGATTGAACACTTCCAAAAAGCTAACATCTCGTTCTATCTCGATTGACTGCATTTATTTACAATTATATATACTCAATTATAATCCATATATATAAATAACATGTAAGGAAAAACCCAAGTCAAACTACTAAACATACAAATTAAATTTAGTTTGAAAGAAAATGGAGAAAACCATAGATATAAATACCAAGTAAGATTAATTCATACCATCCTTTTTGCATGAACAACGAATGGAACTGAACTGCCAATGTGCTTTGAATTACTTGTCAAATTTTAGAAACTTGTTGTAGATACACCAAGAGTAGGGGCATCTAATCTTATTCTCCCACATAAATGTAGGGTTAGAAAATGCAGAATAATGAATTATCTAACTCCATTTATATATTCATCTTTATTGAATCCATCAAATGTTAGTCGGTGGCACATCCAAGATTGATCTCCCGCCATTTTGTAATCTAAGTTTTAGAGAATATGACAATTAAGAGTAATTCCCATTCATGTTTACAATTAAAAATGTTAACAAAAACATATAATTATGAAATACATTTAAACATTTTAAAATATAAATTAAAATAATTTAATAACATGTCAAGATAGTAAAATTGATTTCATACAATTAAAAAAAAACAAAGAAATATTGTAGAAGATTGAAATAAAAATATCTCTCAAGCTAAGGTCAAAATAATTTCTTAATTTGGAAATAGAAAATATCTAACCCAAATGTAACACCAGGACAAATAAATGATAGATGAAAAAGATGAACATTTACATGCCAAGGAAAGGTATAAATGAATTTTCAAGAGCCAAGATGGAGTAGCTTATCTTTTGATCCATGCAAACTCACAAAATAGGTTAAGAGAACTAAAGTAGAAATGAACTTTCCACTGCAATGATCAGAAGACATATAGATAATTAAAGAATAACATACTTTTACTTATCTTTTTTTTTTAATTATGCTTCTAATAGAAAAAAAAACAAAGTGAAAATAAGAGCAAAACAATAGTTTTTAAGCTAAGTTAGCCATATTCATATTCATAGTATTTATATGTTTGAGAATGGATTAAAAAGTAAGTAAGCAAAAGAAAAGAACATGCAAGAAGGACACTAAGTTACTAGAGCCAGATTAAGTATTATGTAAATGGATTCCACATGAAAAAGCACTAGACAATTGCATATGCATATGTTGGGATTTAAATCATGCTAAGACGACTCATATGCCGTGAAGTATTATTAAAATTTTAATCCCCTAAGCCATAGATCACTTAAATTGAAACTCATATAGAAAAACCACAAGAGAGATTTTGACATACTTGAAAGTCTAGTTTTTTAGTGGAGTCCTCTTTTTGTTTTCTTTTTTAGCTTTTGTACACCAACTAGGACTTATCAAATCATAACAGCACAGTTGTCCTGCATCTAATGGTGATCCACATAGTGATTTACTGAAATCTCTTCACTAAGAGTGTGTGAATTCCCAAGCCAAAGTTTGTGCTAACAAATTGTCATGACCCGGTTGCAATGACCTTTCCCCGATCGCTGCCGACGTCCAAGACTTCCGAAAAAGACCCCGTCAAGTCTCGAACAAGCCTGTCTAGAATTTACTCATTAATCCACTACATTCAATCACCATGTAATATTGATACTTTCATATACTAAATTGAACCATAAATATAAAAATCAATACAAACTTTTTTCCTTTTATTCGTAAGTATATGCATTAAAATTTATAATCTCCAAATTACTACTTATATAAAAATTTAGAATTCGTTTACAACTTAATAAATAAAATGCTACGACTTGACCTCTAACAGCGGAGCGACTTGGAATAAATTGCTAAGAGATGTCTTTACCTATTCACGGTGGACCGAACGCGTTACTGACTACACGCTAGGCTAATCCCTATTTGCAAAAGGGAAAATAAAGGGGTGTGAGTCTCATAAACTCAGTGATAATCATCGACTCAACGAGTAGGGCGTAAATGGAAAACAGGCAAACGGCAGATCAGTTGAATATAAAAATGCAAGATTATAAGAGGAATTCGTTTCAAACGAGGGTTTGTGCCTTATATAAAAATTAAGAATTTCTTATAAAGTATAAATAATCGAGTTAATAAAATTTTTTGCGTCAAAATATATTAATAATCATTTTCGAATCAAATCAATAAAATTTAGTAAGCTTTCGCGAAACCAAATAATATTTAAAATCATGCCCAAACCATAACTCGCCCCATATGCGAGGAATTACAGATTCATTTCACAGATAAACATATAGGGGAGTTGTGAAAAACCGTTTAATTCCTTTTTCACCATGCAGAGAAATATAATTCATAATATTAAAACTTATTTCAACTCATATAAAACCATTACATTTTTGTCAAAACTAAACAACATGGCTTATGACTTTATTAAAAACTTGGCTTGTGCCAAAATCATTCTCATACTCGGTTGTTAGGGATATCTTGGCCTGGGGCTATCCCAACCGAGTTCGCCAAGGCTGTTAAAAAGTCATGTACGCATAAATCATGTTTTTATTTTGAAAACATAGCCGTTCCTTGGAGTTGGCTAAGTTCACCCTCACGTGGTGGTTTGGCGTGAAGTGAACTCTAAAGATGTACCTCGGGAGTTACCCTACACGCTTCTCCAACCGAGGTAAGAATATAACGGGGTTATCGTGCCTCTCTAATAGGCTAGTCCACGGAACCCGCCCACTGTAGCTAGCTAAATCCACCATACAATAAAATTTGCAATAGCATGACATGGCAATTATTTTACAACCTAGCCTATCAAGGCAAACAACAGTTTATACATTTTCAACACATTTACCAATCCAGCCAATCATGCCCACATTATCATAAGCCATTCGATTCAAAATACAATTTATAACACAACAAGTAGCAGTCTCCAATTACTCTTGAATTTCTTGGTTAAAATGAAATCACCTTTTAAAAGAATTCAAATTTGATCTTCAAGGGGATATTTTAAATCTTTCTCAAGATATCGATCCCCACATCACGTTAAAACTCTATTTTCGTAAAATGTTAATTGTCAATATTTGCATGATATTTTGTATCAAAATAGCATGGTGAATATGTAATAAATTTCATGAATGCACACCACACAAACAATAAGGCACAATTTCCTTTGATGTAAATCTTTTCGAAAAGCTTGTTTCTCGATTTAAAACACTTTACGTATAATATATATTTCAAATGATTGCTAAAAATAACTTGCACCCACGATTCCTTAAAATTCTATCAACGCATGCTTTCCATAAATTTTGCACTTCATGTAAAATATACGTATATATATATATATATATATATATATATATATATATATATATACGAAATTTTTAAAATTGACAGCCCCTACTCACCTCATAATAATGGGATATTACTTCACTATTGATTCGTACGCATATATAATTATTCCTATTTGTCGGTCACATACTTCATTCGACACGCCTCCACGACAAACTTTCCTAGCAACAATTTAAACTCAGTATAGTTAATCACACATTTGTATGGGTAGCAACTTAATTAAAAATTCCTTAAGCAACTTGCATATTTTTCATTCAAAATATGCACAATATTAAACTACCCATAAATCTTAAAATATAACATTAACTTACCATTGGCCATTTTTCCATTTCTTTATAACCTTTAGGCCCTCTCCATGGGCTTCTCCATTTTTTCTATTTGGGCTAAGCCCATTTATTTTTATTTCCCATTGGGCCATGCCCACTTAATTTCTATTGGGTCATGCCCATTTATTTTCTATTTCTTTTCTTTTCGTTTTCTTTCTTTTTTTCTCTTCTCCACGTTTCTTCTTTCTTCTTTTTTTTTTCTTTCAGCCCGTCACTCCCTTCACCACCGTGGCTTCCTCTCTTCCTTTCCTCTTAAAATCGGTCACCAAAATCCTCATTTTCTCACCCTTTTTGCTGCCATTTTCTATTCTAAAATCAGCAGATTTCCAGCTCAAATTTTCAGCAACAAAACTTCTCAATTTTGGCAGCACAAAGCTGTCCAATTTTCCTGCACAAAGCTATCCAATTTTGCTGCACAAACTACCAGCAAAAAACTTTAATTTTTTTGCACAAATTGACAGCAAACAGCTCCAATTTTTTTGCACAAATTGGCAGCAAACAGCTCAAATTTTCAGTAACCAAAGTTGTCATTCAATGGCAGCAAAAACCTCCAAAAATTTACAGCAACATAACCTCAAAATTCAGCAGCAAAAACCTTGAATTTTCAGCACCAAAATCCCTTCAAAAACTTATGAATTTTCTCTCTCAAAGTGCAGCAAAAAAAATCAACTTCTTACCTCACAAATTTTCAGCTTTTTCTTCCTCCAAAAATTACAACAAAAAGCTCTCTTTTCCTCCCTCAAAGTGCAGGAAAACCGTGCCAAGAAAAGAGCAAAATTTTCGTTCCTTTTCTCTTCTTCTCCCATGATTTTTCTTTCCTTTTTCCTTTCCTTTCTTTTGCTCAGCTTTTGGTTCTTTCTTTCCTCTTCATAACCGACTTCTCTCTTCTATCTCTTTTTTTTTTTTTTTTTCATTTCTTTCATCTCACATGGCCGGCCCCACCATCATTTCTACATTCTTCTCTTTTGTTTTCTTTGTCTTTTTGTGTCTTTCTTCCTTTGATTTTTGTATGGCCGGCCATTCACCTTAGAATTCTTTGGTTTGACTTTTCAACATCTTTTCTTCATTATTTTGTCATCCATTTTATTTTCATTTTATTTTTATTTCTTCAAAATAATAAAATTTACATTTTATGCCTTAACTTCATTTTATTTAATACACCTCCCTCAAATTTTCATATTTTTAAAATTAATTCTTCCGACACGTGTAAAAATTCTAATTTCCTTCTATCTTCCTTTTCTTACACGTGTATAATCAAAATATCGAGATCGCATTTCAACGTGGTGTCGTCATAATATTTAAATATTTACTTACCGACGTTAGCTCGATTTAATAAAATCACGCTGACACAATTATCGTTGTTCTCCTTCAAAATTCTTCTTTACTTATTCTCCCCCACTTAAATTAGTCATATTCCATTTTTCATGACTAATTTCGACAACATATAAAATATTAATATTTTAATATTATTTTATTAAATAAAATATTATTTTATTTCAAAATTTTTCACTTGCCTTCTTTGGTCCCGAAACACATCATTACATCTCGATTTACTTTCGAATCATCCTTTAGCTTACAAATTCCTCTTCAACGAAAATATTATTATTTAATTATTGTTTCTGCACGCGCGAAGCATTTTATTCTAGAACGCTCCTTTCATCTTTTGCCGCTCTTTGGCACGCAAATTCACATCAAACGATCATTCGTTTTATCAATAAGGTCTTATTTGTGTCCAAGGAGGGTGCAGGGTATTACACCGGTACTCCCTTCGAGCCCGTGACAACCGTCGCGACGTCCCGATAGACATTCATTGCCTGAAATGCCAATCGGAACCTCGCAAGGCTTTAATATCAGTTTTCGCACCTCCCCTGTGAGCAACAGTTGTTAAGTATCATGTTTTGAGAGATTATAAACTATTTCCAAATCAAAACAATAGAAAAATAATTTTTTCCTCACAGGGGCATTTTGGTCATTTTTCCTTGAAAATCTCAAAACCAGTTGAAAATGTAGTATGCGAATGGAAAACACATATTTCATAATCAAAAATAAGTTTAGATGTCTAAACATTCATTTAAAGTGAAACTATACCTATTTGAATATAAGAAAAATATTCAATAAAATATTCTATTTTCTTATAAAACAATATTTATAGAGTTACCGGTTAATAATTTTTGTAGCGTAAAAGCTAAATAAATTCATATGTACTGTAATACAGATAACCAAAGCATAAGATTTAATTTATAGTGACATGTGGGCTCACGAACGACCAAAAGTATCAAAAACGGTAAGCCTACAGTTTTTGAGGATGCAAGTCCAATTGTAGCCCACAACGAAATGAGCTATTTACTAACTATCTTGAGCTTGAAATGGGTGAAAAGGAGGGTAGTGAGATTATATAATCCTAGTGAGTAAACAAATACCATCTAAAATATCTAAAACTGAGTAAATGGAGACAGATAAAATAGTTTAACATAAAAATGATTCACAGCATTTCAAACTCATTTTAATAAGATAAAATAGGTTCATTTCACCCAAATAAACAACGAGGCTTATGATTTTTTGAAAAGTTTGGCTTGTGCCAAAATCATTCTCATACTTAGTTATCAGAGATACCTTGGCCTAGGGCTATCCCAACTGAGTCCGTCAAGGCTGTTAAAAAGTCATGTACGCATAAATCATGTTTTTATTTTGAAAACATAGTCGTTCCTTGGCGTTGGCTGAGTTCACCCTCAAGTGGTGGTTTGACGTGAAGTGAACTCTAAAGTTGTACCTTGGAAGTTACCTTACGCGCCTCCCCAATCGAGGTAAGAATATAACAGGATTCCGTGCCTCTCAAAAAGACTGGTCCATAGAACCTGCCCACTGCAGCAAGCTAAACCCACCATACAATAAAATTTACGATAGCATGACATGGCAATTATTTTATTTTACAGCCTCTCAAGGCAAATCAACAGTTCATACATTATCAACACATTTACCAATTCAACCATTCATGCCAATATTATCATAAGCCATTCAATTCAAACCATGATTTATAACACAGCAATTAGTCTCCAATTACTCCATTTTCAAAACCATCATTCAATTTCAAGACAATTTTATAAAACATAAAGATTTACCATTTAAACTCATTTTCTATAAAATCACAAAAAAGAATTAAAATTCACTTCAGATAATCAAGATGAGATAAGGTTACTCACTATTTCGAGAGTCGAATTTTGAGTACTCCGATTCTTGATCCTCGGGTACTATCTCTTTACTTTTGCTAGAAAGCTCACCACCTAGACATAATGCACAATAAACCATTTACTACAATTGTGCTAAACCATTGTAAATCCAATTCAGGCTTTATACTAATGCATGAAATGGAATGTGAAATACTCGGGTAACTATCTAAATACGGTGTTCAATATAAATTCAATTATGTACCTAAATAAAATGGAATTGGCCTAATTCGATCTATCACCCCGATTAATTAGCCAATATGTCCAATTCAACTCCAATTAACTCCATTTTTCTTCCAATTCTCCAAATCATCAAACACAAGTCAAATAGCATAAAATTTAGCAAAATAATCTTCACATTTTCTTTTGGGAATTTCAGCCATGGTGGGTGCATCAATACTATGATTTTTCAAGCTTGATTCTCACACCATAAATCACTAATTCCTAACCAAATCACTTGAAATAAAATCAAAATCATCATCAATATTCCACATGGAGAATTCGGCCAATGAGGGTTATGGAAGAACATGAATTTTTCTTCTTTGATTTTCATGCTACACATCACTAACTAACTAAAAACACTAAAATACATTGAAATCTAACCAAATCAAGCATCAAAACCTCCCTCTAAGTGTTCGGCCAGCAAGGGATTCATCATGATTTCATGTGATTCAACCATGGAAAATAAGAAAAAATGCTTAAGAAAGAGAGATCTCAAGCTTAATTGAAAAAATCTTACCTTTTTTCACTTGTTTCCTTGAATTTTCACACTTTTCCCTTGAATTTTTCCACCTAGGGTTTTGTTCTTCCTTTTTCTTGCTTCTCCTTGGTGAGGCCGACCATAATGAAGAGAAATGGGCTGGTTTTGTGCTAATTTATAAGGAAAATAATAAAGAAATAAAAGCTTGACACTTGTCACCTTACCATTGGTCCATTTTTAAATTCTTAACTATTAAGCTTTCTTTCTCCACCACATAAAACCCTTCAATTATCCATGATAATGATGGGTGAAATTCATGTGCTGGATAAATGTTGGGTGGTGTAAAATTACAATTTTGCCCTTGGACTGCAAAATGACTATTTTACCCCTATGCTAGAAAAAATGTTAGAATTAAAATTTTTCACTTCTCAAACTCAAATTATGTTCTAAATGATCAATTTTAGTAAAAAATTTCATCCAACACTCACATCTTAACCTCAGGTGGCAAAATGACCATTTTGCCCTTAGGTCATGAAAATTCTAATTTGACTCCAAATCGGTCATCGAACTCCGAATCACCATTTTAAGTCATTCTAGGGTTTTAAAATTCTCTATTTCATCTTAAAATCTCTATTTGGACTAGTTCAAGGCTTAATTCAACTTAATTGTACCATTTGGTACATTGTCGTCCTTTAACGATTTTCGAGGTACCCAAGTAAGCAAACATGCATTCTTATGTAAGAATGGCATAATAAACATATTGTAGAGCTGGGCTTGACACAAACTCTCAACTTTGAGCTCGCTTGTGTTTCTCTTTTTTTGGCTGTGATCCTCTCTCAGCACATGAGAAAACAAAATAGAACTCTTCTGTCTATTCAAAAGGCGGCTAAGGGATTCTTTCATAGAGTGAATTGACCTACTTTAAATCCAACAAGGATTATAAAATGTCTTGGGCTAATTGGGCCTTTATTTAATACTTCATCAAATCATATTTGATTTAGCCTAATACTTAATTGGATTAAGCCTTTATAAAATCAATTAGATCACATCCAATTGAGCTTAAATTAATTTTGACAGTTCACCTTATGTGTGTGACCCATTAGGGTCCCAACATGTTGGTAATAAATACAAATTAATTCAATTAAAAATTTATATTTATATTTATAGATCATGAGTAGCATCTAGCAATAAATCATGACCACTCAAATGTTAAGAGAGTCAATGTGATTTGACTAACCTTTCAATGTATAGTATCTCAGTGTAATTTGATCCTTTTATCATATATCCTAGATAGATAGAAAGCCCGAATCAGTGTCTACTTTTTAACTTATCCATATTAGTCTTGCAACTTTTATATTGACCTATCAAGATTGCCTTGGCCAAGGACTTTAATCAATATAAGCCAGAAGCAAATGAGATATGTCCCTTTTAAATCACTTGGGGTGATGAATCCTCTCTAGACTACTCATTCATCTTCGCATGCTTCATGCCATACACAAAAGCACCCTGTTTAAGCATCTGGTCACCTCCATACTTATAGAGGTGAAATCAAAGCATGACAATTCACATACAAGATGACATGATATCACAAGTCTAAGGATTACTTACACTACTAACACATGAAAGTATTTCCATAGACACTTGAGTGAAATACCAAATAGAACTCTGATAACGGGTCATGTTCAGTGAACTTGTTTCTTAACAAGCACCCATATACTATCCCTAAGTATCTCACATACTTCAACCTATGAGATCAATTGCTTATTATAAAAGTAAGGAGGCTTAGCATGTACCAGCCTTTGAGCATTGTCAATGCCCTTATTCTTGATAATACAATGACTAGGAACATATTTAGGAACAATGCTTTGATGCATAAGAATCTCATAATTATAACCTTTATAATTTCTTTGCAAGGCCATGATGTTCCAAGAACTTTATCTACATAAATCTCTTATAACTCTTTATAAAAAAACTCATGGATAAAGAAATACCCTATACATTATATAAAATATTTATAATGTATATAACATGAAATATAACTAATTAATATAGTGTTTTACAAGCACAAAATTGATTGGCTTGTAGGGCTTACACTAATAATCTCCCATTAGCACTAAAGCCAATTGCCCATGTATCTAATACCAAAGCCTTCCAAGTGGCGATCATATTTCTGTAGGGATAGAACTTTAGTGAGAGGGTCAGCTAAGTTGTCCTTCGTTGGTACTCCCTCTATATTAATATCACATTTTCCAATGATCTCCTTGATCAGGTGATAACGTCGCAATATATGTTTAGATCGTGGATGAGACCTTGATTCCTTTGCTTGTGCAGTGGATCCATTGTTGTCATAGTACAAAGTTACAGGATCAACAATGCTAAGAACCACACCAAGTTCAATTATGAACTTCTTGATCCAAACTTCCTCCGTTGCTACCTCAGACTTGGAGATGTATTCAGCCTTAGTTGTAAAATCTGCAGTTGTTGCTTAATTGGAACTTTTCCAACTGATAGCACTGCCATTTAAAGTAAATATAAACCCATTTTGTGATTTGCTGTCATCCTTATCAGATTGGAATGCAACATCTCCATATCCTTTAACTTGGAGTTCAGCTCTTCTATAGACTAAGAAAACATCCTTAGTTCTTCGTAAGTACTTAAGGATATTTTTTAATACAATCTAGTGACTCTCACCTGGATTTGATTAGTATTTGCTCGTGACACTCAGAGCATACGCCACATCTGGTCTAATACATAGCATGGCATACATGATGGATCTTATAACCGAAGCATACAGTATTCTATCCATCCTCATCCTCTATTTTTGTGTCTTTGGACACATATCTTTTGAGAGATGAATGTAATGTGACATAGGCAAGTGTCCCTTCTTAGACTCGATTATGCTAAACCTCTTTAGCACCTTATCTATATAAGTAGATTGGGACAATCCTAGCAGCCTTTCTAATCTATCTCTATAGATCTTTATTCCCAGAATATAGGCTGCTTCTCTCAAATCCTTCATGGAGAATTGTTTGGATAGCCAGATTTTGATACTCTGCAACATCGGTATATCATTTTCTATTAGTAGTATGTCATCAATATAAAAGTTCTAAAAATACAACTACTTGTCCATTTACCTTCTTGTAAACACATGGATCATCAAGATTCTTAATGAAATAATATTCTTTAATAGTTTCATCAAATCTAATGTTCCAACTCCTAGATGCTTGTTTCTACCCGTAAATGGACTTTTGGAGTTTGCATACTTTATGCTGATTCTCGTTGGATGTAAAACCTTCAGGTTGTGTCATATACACTTCCTTTTTGTAAATTCCTATTAAAGAATGCTGTCTTGACATCCATTTTCCATATCTCATAATCATAATATGCAGCAATAGCAAGCAAAATCCTAATAGATTTAATCATGGCTACAAGTGAAAAGGTTTCCTCATAATCGATTCCTTCAACTTGGTTGTAACCTTTGGCAACCAACCTAGCCTTGTACGTTTGCACATTACCATCCATGTCAGTCTTTCTCTTAAAGACCCATTTACATCCTATGATTTTTACCCTTTTAGGTGCATCAACCAAAGTCCATACTTGGTTGGCACGCATGGCACCCATCTCGGATTTCATGGCCTCCAGCCACTTATTAAAATCAAAATTAGATATTGCTTCCTCATAAGTAGTAAGCTCTTTGTCAATTGATAGTGCATCTCTTTCCATCATAAATCTATATCTTTTTGAAAGTTGTTTTATCTCATAGATTTACAAAGTACTTGTGTTTCTTGAGCACTGGTTTAAGCATCCAATGCTTCAACCGTCGACTTAGGTTCTAAAGGGATGTTAGTTTGTGATTCTTGAACTTCTTCAAGAACTATTTTACTCCCACTAATCCCTTCAAGTAAAAACTCCTTCTCTAAGAAAGTGGTGTAACGACCGCTCCGCGATCATTACTGGCGTTTGAAACCTCTAAGAAAAAAACTTGCCAAGTGTCGAACAAGCCTTATTAGAAATTCCTGTTAATTCATCATACTCGTTCACCATTCCATGTTATTACTTTAACTGTATCACTCTAGTGACATGATTTGAATAATAAGCATAAATAATCAACTTGTTCTTTAATTTATATAATTGTAAGTAAAGATATCATGGTCTAAAATCTCCAAATGAATATTTATATTACAACCAGTATTCCTTTACATAAATAAACAAAGTACCATGACTTGACCTCTAATAGCGGAGTGACTCGAAATGGAAGTCTAAGAGGTGTCATTACCTACGTTACAGTAAATCTTAGTGTGTTGTACGATGCACTTGAGTAGACTACTTATCTGCAAAAGGAAATAAGGGTGTGAGTCTCACAGACTCAGTGATCATCAACTTCGTGAGTAGGGCGTAGATGGGAAACAAGCTAAATGTAGAAGATTTGAATATATAAAGCATAAGAACATGTAAAGCATTTAAAAGCAAATGGGACATTGTGCCTTACATATCAAACCAAGGATTTCTAAGCAAGAAATCATTTAACCATCATTGTGTCAAAACCAGTGTGAGTAAGAGATTGCTATCATCGAAATCGTTTAACAACTTGCTTAAGGCAATTTATCGTAAAAATGCACGCTTCCGTAAAAATCAAACATTATCAAAGCTTTTACACAAGCTCATAAGTCAATTTCGTAAATCGCCTTATACGTGAGAAGTTAAATCCAACATCTTAGTATAAAAAGGTGAGCTGTAGAAAATCTTATAGTTTTCACCATGCAAAAGCGTAAAAGTTTGAAAACCCAAAGAGATGCCACTCTCGAGTAGAAAAGCGTAATATTAACACGTGGGCCCCTATACACATAATAACAATTCAAAAGCATCGTTTCCACGAGATTCCCACATGCCATGGTAGTCTCGACGATGTTGACCGACATCAGAGAAATCAAGCGGTCGCAACCACGGATATCACTTGTGGCCTAGCCACATAAAAGAACCCGTGGCCTTGCCACATATATCACATATCATGGCCCCAACCATGTCTATCAGCCCGTCAGCGATGCAAAGGTTCTCTAGCTAGAGCTCACTTGTGTACAAGGGTCACACTAATCCGATGTGCCATTCGACCTACTCTCAAATCTCCCGGTTTAGTAAAATCACTTAAAAGCCAAATCGGGTTTTCAAAGGATCATTTCAAATCATTTTCAAAATACTGATCAAGTAGCGTACTAAAACCCCTTTTCATAAAAAGTAAAACCTTTTACATGAGGTTTGGGTGTCAAATCAGCATGGTGAATATGAAATTCATTCATGAATGCACACCACACAAACTATAAGGCACATTTGGATAGGAATCGTATTAAAATGCTTATTTCCCGGTTTAAAATAATCCTTTATGTATATACAGCTTATATATATATATATAATCAAAACAGTTTCAAACATTTAAGCATCCACAAAATACCTAGGATTTCTACCAGCTTTTGCTTTCCATAAATTTGCATTTAAAATAAATTATCACGTATATATATAATTATGGAAATTTTAAAATGGACACCCCCTACTCACCTTAGGATAGCGGGATACTACGTCGCTATTGACTCGGATGAGTATCTAGCTATTTCTACTTGCCGGTCGCTCGTCACTTCCTCTGGCACACCACCACAGCACACTATCTTTACTTTTGCACTTCCTAGCAACAATTCAAACTCAATATATTTAGTGTGTATCATTCCCATTTTTCCTTCTCATTCAAACATTAATCATCATGCTACTAACTTACATCTTATAGATTCACCATTCTTTCTCACTTAACCTTGCATATTCATATACATCTCGACACATTTTTACTAAGGTTATTCACATCCTTTGCTTGCATAATTCTTTAGATTATAAGTATTGGTAACTTATTTATAACTTTAGTGCACATATCAATCTTTTCCAATGACATTTATCAAGTTCATTTATCATTTTCACACTATCAACCTTACATATGGCAGTTATTATAAATCTACTTTCATCAAGCAATTTCTAAGTTTACATACACCACAATTTTCATTTACAAGCTGCCACCAAGCATAACATTAATATTTGTTCATGCAAACCAACATTCATAACCTTTTAAGCCTTTCAGAACAACACATATCCACACATTACATTTTTTGGAGCTTTCAACTATCACAATTGCTTCTAATCGTATCTTTGACATCACAATAACACTACACAATGCATGCCTTACCTTTGTGATGAATTTGACCTTGCATGCAACCTCAATGCTTTTCGAGTATTTCACTCACCAAGCTGCCAACAACTACACAATCATTGCTCACAATATTCAACTCACCATAGGCCTCAAAACATAGTGTTAAACTTACCACTTTCCTTTTACTTTGAACGCATTATGCACCCACGAGTTTGATGGCTTGCTGTCACCAATTTTCCTCCAATAAAGCCAATCTTTGTTGCCACAAGACATTTCTCTTAGTCACCAATTCATTTTCAAAGATTACTCAAGCTAAAAATAAAAATCCTAACCTTTCCTTGTTTGAATCACAAAACTGAGCTTAATACCTCCATTGACACTCCACGGTTTCTCTCTTGAGTATTGAAGGCTCCTTGGGTGATGAAACAACAGAAATCTTCAAGATGAGGGAGGGAACCTCACGGTTCCTCTTGATTTTGAGCAAAAATTGAGCCTTTCCTTTCCTTTCTCTTTTTTCTTTCTTCTTTTTCTTTCTCTCAGGTGGAACCTGTCCAAGGCTTTCTTTCCTTTCTTTCCTTCCCCAAATGGCCGACCTTTTCTCTCACCAAGGCTTATTTCTCATTTCTCCTTTACTTTTTAAATTTTTTATTACATGGCCACTCATTTAGACCAATCACCATGCATGCATTCTTTTTCTTTTTATTTCATTTGGCCACCTTTCAAAACCAATCACAATACATGCACCGATTTCCTTTTATTTTCATTTGGCCATTTTGCCATCCAATGGTTCTTCATGCACCAATTTCCTTCCTTGTGCATTGGCCCAAAATCTATCTGCATTCTCTCTCCATCTGCCACTTCATTCTTTCATCCTTCCTTGCTTTATTTCTTTATTCCATGCACCACCTTATTCTTCCAATCACATTTCATGCACAACTTTACCTTATATTTTATTTGGTTTTTCATTAAATTATTTAAGTTACATGCACATCACATCTTTCTTCTCTTATTTGGCCACCTAATGCATCAATCTTATTACATGCAAAATAGATTTAATCTTACGTTTACTATTTTCCTTTTTACTATGCATGGTGGGGGTCCCATATGTTCCCCACTAAGTTCCTCCTTTTTGCATGGTATCATTTGCATGTAATAGTGAATTTTTGCCTGAAAATTCCATCATTCCACATAATCTAACTTCCCTTGATTAACGAATTCCCATTTAACTTCAAATTTGTTAATTACACTTAAGTCCTCAACTTTTCCTTATTTGCCATTTGTCCCAACAAACTTTTCATCCTTTATAATTTGGTCCTCAATCATTTCTTTTAAGTCCAATTTCTTCCTATCTTTCTTCCTTTTCATGTATACAATTAAAATATATAATTTGCACTTCATCAAGATGCCACCATAATATTTAAATATATAGTTGCCCGCTCTTGCTCTATTAAATAAAGGCACGCAGGCCCACTTACGTTGTTCTTCTCTGAAATTCTCTTGTTCTTCTTCTCCCGCACTTAGATTAGCCATATAATCCTCCTTCATAACTAATCTCGACATCAGATAAAATATTAATATTTTAATATTATTTTATTACTAAAATAATATTTTATTCCAAAATTCTCCACTTGTCTCCTCGGGTCCCAAAATGTCTTATTATACCCCGATTCACTTCCAAATCACCTTTTAACTCGCTAATTCATTCTCAATAAAAAAATTATTATTTTCTCGTGTGCAGAATATATTACTCCTAAACATTCCTTTCTCCCCCACTTAGATTAGCCATATAATCCTCCTTCATGACTAATCTCGACATCAGATAAAAAATTAATCATTTAATAGTATTTTATTAATAAAATAATATTTTATTCCAAAATTCTCCACTTGTCTCCTTGGGTCCCAAAATGTCTTATTATACCCCATTCACTTCTAAATCATCTTTTAACTTGCTAATTCATTCTCAATAAAAATATTATTATTTAATTATTATTTTCTCGTGTGCAGAATATATTACTCCAAAACATTCCTTTCACCCATCACCACTTTTTGACACTTAAATTCGTGTCATTTGGCCCTTCGTCTTATCAATACAGTTATGTTGACTACTATACGAGGGTACGGGGTGTTATAGTCTCCCCCACTTAAATAGAATTTGTCCACGAATTCACGTCGGTGTTGGATTATTAATCTCACTCCACGATCATACTTCATTTCCTTCTTTATAGGGATTTTGATTCATCCACCTCATTTACTTTTGGTTTAACTAGAACGCATTACTTATGTATATCTAATTACCACATCTTTATTTTGGTTCTTGTCAAATTTCTCGAAATTCATTCATCTTATCCCCATTCATTGCTACACAACTTTATGGCATTATAAACATGCCCTATTCATTCCTATACATATTTTCTACATTAGGGGAGGTTAAAGCCTTCAATTATTCCCACATACTTCATGTTTATTTGGGTTCTAGGTGATTCAAATCTTCTTAATTTTTCTGTTACATTGCATGTTCAAAGATTCACGCTTCTGCATTATTCTTAATTCAATGCAATTCAAATCGAGTGGAAAGGAAACTCACTTGCCAATCTTTATCTTTAACTGCAATTCTTTCATTCACCATCAAATTCTTTTCATTAGTTCTAGTCCTTCATGCCTTAAAATACATCATCATTATTATGACTTAGAACTTTTTGACCATCCTTGACAAAATTAACTTTTATCTTTCTTACTCAATTTCTCCAAATATTCACATTATAATACTATCACTGTTTATTCTCCATCCGTGGCACTAATGCTTCGTGGAGTGTTTAACATAACTGTGATATAACACTTCATTAATTCTTACATCTCAATCATATCAAATTATCTTGTCTATTGCTCCAAAATTCTCCTTACATCCACATAGCTCAATTTTTAATGGTATCTCTTATTATTGTATCATCTATACAACTCATCAAACATGTTGTGCTCAAATCTCAAATCACTAAGAATAATTCTTCACTTCAATCAGTTACATAAGCAACTATACACATACATATATACACCCATTTAAATATCAACATTCATCACCATGTGTAGGAACCTTGGCAACAATATCCGAATTGAATTCCCTTTTTGCTTTTCTCAATTTTGACATTTCTAATTTATCCTTCCATTTCATTTTCAAAGATCATATTTAATCCACGAACATTAAAGTATAATCAATTTCCACATTACTCTTTGGACCTTTAAGTTATCATTCAGCTTACATTCTACCATAGTTTATCTCTCATATAATCCATATGAATTCATATTATTCCTATGCATAACTTCACATACTTTATAGGCTTAAGCTTTTCTCTTATCATTTCCCATTATATATATAAGTTTCATTCTACCATGTATGTCACGACCCGAAACTCCCCATCGAGCCCGTGACAACCGCCGCGAGGCCTCAACAAACATTCTTCACCCCGAATGTCAATCAAAACCTCGTAAGGCTCTCGTATCAGCTTTCGCACTTCCCTGGTGAGCAAAAGTTATCAAATATCAAAATTCGAAGGATTACAAATCATTACCAAATCAGAACATAACATATTGTTTTCTGGCTCACAGGGGCATTTTCATCATTTTTGTCGAAAATCTCGAAACTTGCTAAAAATGTAGTAGGTAAGCAGAAAATATATATTTAATGATTTAAAAACAAATTAAGTATCTAAAACGTTCATTTAAAGTGAAAATTTGACCATTTGAATATAATAAAAATATTCAATAAAATAAACTATTTTCTTGTAAAATAATTTTCATAAAACTATCGGTACATAATTCTTATAGCGTAAAAGTTAATTATATTCATATATACTATAAAGCAAATAACCAAAGCATAAAATTTCTTTTACAGTGACACGTGGGCCCACATCTAACCAAAATGCATCGAAAGCTAGAAACCTACAACTTTTACCGATTCGAGTCCAAATGAAGGTCCTTGTCAAAGTCAGCTAACTATGGAATTCCCCGAGCCTAAAATGTGAGGAAATAAGGGTGGTGAGATTATAAAATCCCAGTGCGTAAATAGATACCATCTAAACTATCTAAAGTCGAGTAAATGGAGACAATTGAAATAAGTCATCATAATGTAATTTCATTACCTTTCAACTCATTTCAACCAAATAAAATCAATCCATATAAATTGAGTAATCAACTTGGCTTATGAATTTCTTAAAACTTTGGCTCATGCCAAAACTCATACTCGGTGATACCTTGCGCAGGGCATCCAACCGAGTCCACCAAGGTTGTTAAAATTTTTGTATACACTTAAAATATATTTTTAGTTTGAGAAAAATACAACCGTTCCTTAGCGTTGGCTGAGTTCCCCTTCAAGTGGTGGTTTGGCGTGAAATGAACCCTAAGCTTTACCCCAGGAGATACCTTACGTGCCTCTCCGTTCGAGGTAAGAATATAATGGAGTTTACCGTGCCCCTCTAATAGGCTGGTCCACGGAACCCCCTCTGCAATGAATAATTAATATATACTCCACCAATCAATAAAATTCATTCTAGCATGACATGGCAATTTATCGCAACCTAGCCTTTCAAGGCTGAATACTCAGTACAAATAATTCTAACACCAAAATCAGTTTAGCCATTCATGCTCATATTTTTTCATAAGCCATTCAATTTAAAACCATAAATTTATAACATAAGCAGACAGTCTCCAATTACTCTATTTTCAAAACCAGTATTCGATTTTTCTAGAAAATTTATAAAATCATTTTATAAAATCGCAATTTCTCCTAAAACATAGCAATTTACCATTTAAACCCATTTTTTATAAAATCACACAATTGTATAAAACTACTCTAGATAATTAAGACGATAATAAGTTCACTCACAGTTCTAGGAGTCGATGTACTCCTAATCCTAGTCTCCAAGCACAATCTCTGTACTTTTACCAATGTACTTTGCTCACCACCTATCCACAATGTACAATACAAAATTCACCACATCAATGCTTGACCATTATAAAATCAATTCAGGCTCGGTATATATGCATGATATGATATACAACTTATCCGACTACCGCTTAAATGCGGTGCTAACCTAATTCGGCTTATTATCTCCAATTTAACTCCAAATCAATTCTTCTCACTTTCTACACTCCAATTATACTTAAATTACCTTAGTGACTATGAATGAGATTCAATTTATCAGTCTCGATAGCAAATTACGAAAATACCCCCAGTGGGTAAAAATTCATATTTTTGCTTCAAAAATACTCATTATTTTTCTAGGCTCATAATTCATCATTATTCATCATAATAACTCAATATTCAACCATGAAAATCAAGAACAAAAGCATGGGTAAGCTAGGTATCAAGGAGAATTAAAGAAATTCTAACTTACCTATCTTGTTTCCTTGATTTCTTCACTTTTTCTTTAAATTTCCACCTAGATTTTCTTGTTTTTCCCTTTGTTCTTCCTTTGTTCTTGTTGCTGGTTGCCTAGGCCGAATATGGTAAGAGAATTGGGGATTTCATGGGCTGATTTCTATAGAAAATAATAAAATAATCAAGCATGCCATGTGTCACATACTTATTGGCCCAATTTTTTAACTTTTTGACTTTTTCTTCTTAATTTTCCACCACAAATATTTTGGTATTTATCCAATCCTACGACAATTAAAATCCCTTGGTCTTGACAAGTGCTGGGGCATAAAATTTACCGATTTACCCCCGATGTGAAAAAATTACGATTTTGCCCCTATACTCCAAATTATACTGAAATTAAAAGTTTTCACTTTTAAACCTCAAATCATACTCCAATAAGTCAAATTATACTCCAATGAGTCAAATGGGGCCAAAAAAATCTTTTCCAAAATTTTCTTTTTGTCCCTAGGTGGCAAATGACCATTTTGCCCCTAGATAGCGAAAATTTTGATTTGACTCCAAATTGATCCTCGAACTCCGAATCACCATATTAAACCATTCTAGGACTTTAAAATTCTTAATTTCATCGTAAATTCTCTATTTGATCTAGTTCGAGGCTTAAATCAACTTTATTGTACCTCTAGGTACAATACCGACTTTTGTAAATTTTTCGAGACTCTCTTAGCATGCAAACATGTTATCCATCACATGTATGTCATGACAAATATTTTTATAGAGTCGTGCTTGTCATCTTCTCCCCCACTTGGATCAACCATATGATCCTTCTTCATGACTGATTTTGACATTCGACTAAATATTATTATTTTAATATTATTTCATTAAATAAAATATTATTTTATTTTAAAAATTTTATCTTGTCTCATTGGTACCCAAAATACCTTATTATCCTCACTTGACTTCCGAATCGCTTTTTATCTCACAAATTCTCCTCCGATAAAATTATTATTATTTTATTGTTATTTTCTCACTTGCGGAATATTTTATCCTAAACTACTCCTTTCGTCTTTTATCACTTTTAAACATTTTAATTAACCTCAATTTGCATTTGATCAACTTTATTTATCACCATATCAACTTTATTTCAATGTATCCTTGTATCACAATGTCATTAACCACATTTCAATCGCCAAATATCATTTTCATCCTATTATAATTCGGTATCCGTGTATGCTTTAGGATCTCATTGATCCTTCAACATTCATCCTTACTTGATCATTGCTTCTTATGCAATATCACAATTCCTAAAAGTCATCTTCATTCCTCAATTACCTTTTATACTTCTAACATATATTTCCTATTATCTTTCGATATTACTTAGTCACTTAAGACTTAGGTTTATTGGAGTCGTGTGCACCTCACGTATTTTCGAATTTCAATTTCCACCTTAGGGGATTTTCATTAACTAGATTCATTATCAGGGTTATCTTCAATCATCTTTGGTACTATTATTTGATACCAATACATTAGTATTTTCCTTTTAACATCCACACAATTAACGCTAGTAATTGCAAACTTGGAATAAGATTTTACTTAAGTATCTCTCAATATCATTACAAGTGTCCACGTTCAACTTACGACTTTCTTTTTGTAACTATTCCACTTAATGCTTATTTTCATAAGATTCATAATAGGATTCGTCTTGAGTATTTCTTTGTAATTACCCACCTGAAGTTCATGCCTCACATCACGAGAGCACATAACCCGTGGTTTAGCCATTAGGCTCTTTGACAATTCCAAATACCACATTAACTCATCAAGCATATAAAATATACGTGTGATACCTTTGTGAGACCCCAACCTCTATAGGCTTGTAACTAAGTATAGATGTAATAATACGAGCCAAGGGTAGTTTCGTCATTTTCTCTAATAAGCTCCCAAAAGTAAGTTTTAAACAATATTATGGTCTAAGTAGGACTAAAGCATAAATGGATGGTGAAATTAGGGGTAAAATGGAAAGGAAACCAAAATTTCGACGATTTTCACGATAGGGGCAAAATGGTCATTTTTCACCTTGAGTTAAAATTTTATGTTTTCATGAACCCGAGTATGTCTAGACCATTATGGACCTTGTCCCAGTGTCAAAAGAACAAAAAGATTGCATAAAAGATTGGAGGAGAGTAAGTTAATTGGTTGAGGGGTAATTTGGTAATTTTAAGGGAATGGATAAGTTTGGCCTGTAAATACTTTCTTCTAGCAGCTTCTTCTCCCATTTTCCAGGAAGCTACTCGATGGAGACTTGTCCATAGCTTTGGATTCTAGGTTAGGAAAACCACCCAGGAAAGATAAATAACAAGAAATGCTAGTTTCAGATGAAATGTTGAATGAACCCATAATCCTAGGTCTTTAATATACTGCTTTTCTCAACTTATTTAGTTTGCTAGTTTATTTAATGTTGACTTTTAATTATTTTTAATTAGTTTTTCTTCAATTTTTGGATTACTCAAATAAGATTAATTTGTTTTATAATTTTAGTAATTAGTGAAACTTTAGGAACAAATCTCCATGGGAACGATACTTACTTCATCACTATATTACTTGTTCGATATGTATACTTGAGTGTGCAAAATAAACAACATAAAGTAGGTTAACTCACTCTATAAAAGAATCCTTTAGCCGCCTTTTGAATAGATAAAAGAGTTTTGTTTTGTTTTCTCATGTGTTGAGATATGATCACAGCCAAAAAGAAAGAAACACAATGGAGCTCAAAGTTGAGAGTTTTCTAGCACAAACTTCGGCTTGGGGATTCACACTCTCTTAATGAATAGATTTCGGCAAATCACTATGTGGATCACCATTAGAGGCAGGGCAACTGTGCTGCTATGATTTGATAAGTCCTAGTTGGTGTACAAAAGTTAAAAGAAAAAAGGGCCAAGGAGGACTCCTCCAAAGAAAATAGACTTTCAGGTATGTCAAAATCTCTCTTATGATTTTTCTAGATTAGTTTCAATTATAGCCATCCATGGCTTAGGGGATTAAAATTTTAATAATATTCCCCTACGTATGAGTTGTCTTAGCATGATTTAAATCCAAATAGTGGTATTAGAGCCTCCTTTAATTGATTGAATCTAGTTTTATGTTTAGTTGTTGAAGATTACAAAAACTATTTTGTTTATATGTCGATTTGATGCAAAGTTTGAAAAATTATTTAGAATAATTCTAAATGGATTTTTTCAAAACTAATTGATGTTTCAAAAGGCCTTTAAAGTCTTGATTTATGGATTTAAAATCTAGATTTAATAAGTCCTTAAAGATTTTATAAATTTGTTTTAAGAGAATACAAATTTGAAAAAATCTGGTAGCATAAAATGATCTACTTTGAAAATTTTTTTGAGGGACTTAGAGAAGGAGATTGTGCATGATTTTTGAAGCGTAGAAGGTCAAGAGGATGATCTCAACCTCTGAAAATTTATAGCATTTAATTACGTCGTTTGGCTGGTGATATGATAATGTTTCTGCACAAACAGTTTGTTGGAATTGTATTCTTGTGTGACAAAAACTTGCAAAATCATGGCTATTTGTATTCCAAATTTTTTAAGGTTTTGAGAGCATTTTGGCATGATGTTTGGGGCATGGGATGTCTTTGAATTGGTGCCAAAATCACAGCAAAAAATGGAGGATGGAATGGACAACATAGGTGATGTAGACCCAATAAAATTACACTAGCTTGTGCGATTTCTTCTCAATATAATTAAGAGTTTCACTAATTTGGTTATGACCTGAATTTAGACTCCTAATTGTAATGAAATATATCCTAAAGAGTTTAGGATTGCCTTAAATAAGATTCTAAAATCAAATTGGCAAAGAAATAGGACTCTTGACCATAAAGATCTAATTCTAGTTGGACTAGAATTATAAAAATTGAGGACAACAAGGATTAAATCTCTGAAAAGATTAGAAGGCCTAATTGGATTAGGATTCCTTGTGAATATTAAATTTCTAATATAATTAGGACTCCTATTGAGAATAAAGGTTAGATTAAAATTCATAGTCCTAAAAGGTTTAGGATTACAAAGTATATGCTTAATTTAATTCCTAGTAGGACTAGGACTTCTAAATTGGCACAAGACTTGTAATGAGATTAAGACATCAAATTATTTGGATTAATATCTTCAAAGGTTGAGCAATATTATTGCCAAATGACATATAAGATCTTCAATTTGAATTAAACATAAGTTTTATATATTCATTATATGATTATGAATGCATGAGGATGATTATGGACTTAGACCACTATAATGTGTTATGGATGGTTATGGCTGAATGTATTTGATATTTATTTTATAAATAGGGAGTGTGTGCCTTGCCTTTCCTCTATTTTATTCAGGAGTTGTAAATTTCTCTTTTCATCTTACTCCCCTCAAATATAACTTGAGGTTTCTTTACATATATGTAATTAGAATTCATAAGATTAGATTAGAAAGAAAATTTTGTAATTCCAATAATGAAGGACGAAGGCTCCAAAGAGACATGAAGATTACAAGACGACAAGATATGGTGATATTTGCATGTAATCTCTTAGGATTTAACCAACTAATTTCCTTCGATGGCTTAAGAAAATTAGATTAGACAAAAGTCCATAATCATCTTAGTAGTATGCATGTGATAGATTTATTTTATGCAATATTATAAAAGCTATGCATGCGAAATTTGATGAGACCTAAAAAACAAGATAAAAGAAACAACAAAAACCCCCCATTAAAATACTGAGTCACATGCTTCGCATGATTTAGTTGCCTTCCACCATATAACAACATAACCAGGCTACCCTTTTAATTGGAGGCATGTTGAGTCACTCAAAGTCAAACTTTTACACGGGCATGTTTGAGTTATTGGTGGGTCTTGCTAAACTAAAACTGTGTGGTTCAGAAGTGTCACACTTGACCACATGGTCTTAGAGGCAGGGTTAGGCACAATGCATATGATGCATCTAAACAATGAGTTTTCACCTAATTGATTCAGGAGTTACTTGTGCATGCAATTGATAAGCTATGTTATCTACCCAATTAGGCTTATTGTGATTTGCTGAGTCACTCAAGGTTGCAATAATTCAAAAAGGGTCCAAGTCAGCTAGAAATACCTAGTAGTGATTTTCGTATAATAGTGAGGGCTATTATGATGAAAAATTAATGGGGGAATCAATGTAAGATTTAATACCTCATCTTAAATTGGTTAAGAACATGACAGACTAATACAAATACTTTTTCTATATTTATAGGCTGTTAAAATAGGTATAATAATTACTACTTTGCTTGGCATGCTTGATGCCATCAACCTAAAATGTTTGGACTAGTATATCACTTTGAGAAAAGTTCTCAATAAATGGAAGGGTGCAATCTTGACAAGTAAAGAGATAACTTTAAATATGATTGAGCTTAATCTTTCTGCTGCTAATCCTAAATCTTGGATAATAGATTCAAGATGTAGATCACATTTATGTATTGGCATAAAAGCTTTAAGCGATTGTAAAAGGCTTGGTAAAAATGAGGTAGTCCTAAGAGTGGGCAATGGTGCAAAAATTACAATAGTTGTCATGGGGACTTATGATCTTATTTTACCATCGGGCTTAATGTTAGAGCTAAAAGAGTGCTATTATGTACCGAATAACTAGAAACATCATTTTAGTTTCATACATAACTAAAAATGATGATTTCAAATTTAGTATGAAGGGCAATTGTTGCACTATCATTCTAAATGATATATTTTATGGATCCGCAACATGTCATGAAGGACTTTATGTTATGGATCTTGATAGCCCAATGCTGGATATAGATGTAAAGCTAGAAAAGATAATTCAAATCAAACCTATATCTGACATTGTAGACTTGGTCATATCAATAAGACGAGGATAGCCAAGTTATATAAACAAGGTTATCTAGATCCATTTGATTGTGAATCATATGCAACTTGCGAATGTTGTTTCCTTGGTAAGATGACTAAGACTCCGTTTACTCGAAAGACTAAAAGAGTAGGTGTGCTCCTAAGGCTAATACATTCAGATGCATGTGGACCCTTAAACACACTAGCTAGAGGAGGTTATTCGTATTTCATTACATTTACAAATGACCATTCTAGATTTGGTTATGTGTACCTAATGAAGTACAAGTTTGAAGCTTTTGAAAAGTTCAAAGAGTTTAGGGCTGAAGTTGAGAAACAAACTGGGAAGAGTATTCCCACTCTTAGATTAGATCTAGGAGGAGAATATGTGAGACCTTGACCTTTATAGACTCGTAAAGGGAAGTATACGTGATATCCCTGATCAGGGGTAATTTAGTCATTTTTTTAGTAAGCCCATAAAAGTAAGATTTTAAACAATATTATGGCCTAAGTAGGCCTAAGGCATAAATGGATAGTGAAATTAGGGGTAAAATGGAAAGGAAACCAAAATTTTGATGATTTTAATGGTAGGGGCAAAATGGTCATTTTTCACATCGAGTTAAAATTTTAGGTTTTCATGAACCCGAGTATGTCTAGACCATTATGGACCTTGTCCCAGTGTCAAAGGAGTAAAAAGATTTCATAAAGGGTTGGAGGAGAGCAAGTTAATTGGTGGAAGGGTAATTTGGTAATTTTAAGGGAATGGATAAGATTGGCTATAAATATCTTTCTTCCAGTAGCTTCTTCTCCCATTTTCTAGCAGCTTGTCTTCTTCTTCTTCTTCCATCTCACGTTGCTTCCAACCTCCATGGAAGCTTGATATGGAGCTTGCATGATTTTCGCTCTCTAACTTTAGTTTTCGTACCTTTGTGCTCTTATGACTAGAACCCTTGTATTCTTCCACTCTCTCACTTCAAAACCTTTTATTAATCTTATTTCCATATGTTCTCTCACTAGTTGAGCATTTTAGAGAGAGAAAGAGAGAATTACACCATTTGTTTGGAAGCTAGTAGAAGAGAATTCAACTACAAAGGAACCCTAGGGTGAGTGATGCATTAAGCTTGGTTTTTAGCTATGGATAATGCCTAGTAATTTAGATTATTGGCTATTTTATTGTTGAGGATGTTCATTCATTTTATAGTGATTTAGATAGTGAACATAGACAGCCATTTAAAGTGGCAATTGAAGGCTAGCTAAGAGATAACTTTTAGGGTTTATAGCATGTGAATTAACATAATGGTGATGTTAATGTGATGGTAGGTTTCAAGGAAGCCCCATCATCTCATTTGGACAATTAGGGGAATTGGAGTCATCTAAAGGCTCAATAATATACTGGTGAGTGGACTGCCTATCAAAATTATTTTGGGAATATGACTGTTTTGTACAAAGTATTTGAATGATTCTATACAACTTTTGTTAAAACAAGTGCCTTGGCAACAAGCCTTTGATAAATCAATTTTATGTTATGACATGTGGTTATCATGAATCTCTATGCTCCAACATTATGTTGCTATACATATATGCTTGAATATAATGTTGTGTACTTATATTGACTCGGCTATGTGCGAGTAGGGAGTGCACATAAGTCGATGATGACCCGGTTATGTGCAAGTAGAGAGTGCGCAAAACCCGGTGATGACCCAGCCATGTGAGAGTAGGGAGTGCGCATGAGCTAGTGATGATTATGATGTGATGGTGTGCATGATGATGATGGGTACACGTATACATATATACATATGTAAATATGTGTTATAGGAAATTAATGAGTAATGGTATATGGTTGTAATGCATGTGAAACTTGACATGTTAAACCTTGGAAAATTGTCATGCGTTTCATGTTGGTTTGGACATTTCAGCAGGGTGGTTTTTCTTTGAGAAAAAGGGTAACTTTTTCATTGGTGCCTTATTTCTCGCTTCAGCGAGAATCATTTTTGCTGCAGTGAGAAACTCTCGGGTTTGGAGGGGTAGACAGGCTAAAAACTCGCTGCAGTGTGAATGACACTGTAGCTTCTCGCTGTAGCGAAATTCATTCTCACTGCAACGAGAAACTTTCTATTTTTGGGTTACAATTTCGCTGCAGCGAGATTAAGCTCGCTGCAGCGAAAAACTTTCTGTTTTGTCTTCTATCTTGTTCAATTGCTGCCCTATATTTCACTTCTTTACTACCATATCTGAGCATGGGCTTCCAACATTAAGGACTAAATGAGTTAAGTTTAAAATGAGGAGGTTTAGTGAGAAACCCTTGGCCAGTTGAGAAACCCTCATTCGGCTAATAACTTAATCCCAACGTCGCTGTAGCGAGAATGCTTTTCCGTTGCAGCGAAGATTCGTTGTCGTATTTGACTTACTTGCGTATCATTGAGGCTTTCATTCTTCGAATGGTTCGTTATGTACGAGTTCATGATTTCAAACGATTAATCATTTAAGGGCTTGATGAGGGGTTTTTAATATGAATGGAAATAAATTGCATTGTTTTGAAATAAGTGCATCATGATTTTAAATTCTTCCTTGTTGTTGTTTGTTCCCTTCCTTGTTCACTCATTGGGTTTATACTCACCATTTTCAACTTCATGTTTTCAGATCACGAGGCAGTCGATAACTAGGACGAGGTGTCCTTGTAGACTTGTATCCATCTTTTGGTAGGTGTCTCGACATTCAGTAGCTGTACATTCATCTGAGTCCCTCCATTGGAAATCGAGTCTTCTTTTTGAGATGTATAGACAAACTTGATGTAAATTATTAAAATACATGTTGTAGGCAATGTACACTTAATTAGTATGCTAGTATGAGTCGGCATTGTTTAATATTACTTTGATCTTAAGTTATGAAATGTGACTTAGTAGTTTATGATGGAATGATGAACATGTCAGATTGATAGGCTTACTTGGGCTTAGTGGACTATGTCCATTAGGCCCATGAGCTGGTCATGGTCCGAAATTTGGGTCGTGACGATGTTGGTATCAAAGCTCTAGGTTTGTCTAGGTCCTAGGACTACCTTTTGTTGGTCTAGTGGAGAGTCAGGTCTTTATGTGGGAGCTTTGATTGTGAAATGTGAACCGCAGAATATTTTTCAACCAAGTGATCGCATAGATTCCCTATCTTAGAAACCACCTTTTTCCTTAAGTATAATTATAAAATGTGTTAATAACAGGTGTTTGCTCTTGTCTAGGTAAGAATGTTGCCTAAGACATGAGCTGCCTCAAGACGGATGGGGGAGTAAGATGCTCCTACTGAGATGGCAAATAGGCCACAAGCATCCACCCTATGGGGTTGGGGTAGACGTGGCAGGGCCACTAGGTTAGTGAGGGCAGATACTCTCGTGAGTAGATGAGAGGAGGGATAGTCCTCAAGCGATGTGGATAGACAGCCTACTGGGGGCATTACCATTGAGGACTTAGCAGCAGGCCTGTAGGGAGTTAATCGGGTTGTAAAGATAATGGTAGCCCGTATGGATGATATACAGAAGGTGGTAGAGAGGAGACCTACAGTACAAGAATCCCCTAGCTCCCAAGAATCGGCCGATCGCCAACATCATGAGGTTGAGAGAGGTCACTTAGAGATTTCTCTTCCTGATTTCCTGAAGCTCAAGCCTCCATCATTTTCAAGGTCTGATGCATCGGAAAAACCCTAGGTTTTCTTGGATAAGATGGAGAAAATTTGTAAGGCTTTGGGATGTTCCAGTGTTCGATCAGTTGAGCTAGCCACCTTCCTATTAGAGGATGTGGCCCAGGAGTGGTATAGCTCTTTATGTAGAGGCAGACTGATGGATGCAACACCATTGGCTTGGAGTGAGTTCAGTGCAGCCTTCTTGGATCGATTCCTACCACTCAGTGTACGTAATGCCAGAGCTAGAGAGTTTGAGACTTTGGTACAAACTTTGAGCATGACGGTGTCCGAGTATGACATCAAGTTCACGCAGCTAGCTTGTTATGCGCCCTATCTCGTTTCTACTGAGGAGATGAAGATTCAGAGATTTGTGGATGGGTTAGTGGAGCCATTATTTAGGGTTGTGGCATCTCGAGATTTCACTACCTATTCTGTAGCAGTGGATTGTGCTCAACGCATTGAGATGAGGACTAGTAAGAATAGGGCTGTGAGGGATAGAGCAAAAAAGGCCAAGATAGAAGGTTATCAAGGCCATAGAAATTTTAGCAGTGGGATGTCATTTTCTAACCGTTAGGGTCCACAAAGGGACTCACGATTGCCCCAGAGGGGGAGTGACTCGCTTGGTGCTAATGTTGGGGTGGGACAAAGAACTTTTAGTTCTAGTTGGCGGCAAGATTCTAGACAAGGTAGTCAAGTCACCCCGTTCTTGTGATACTTGTGGAAGACAACATAATGGACGATGCTTCCTTATTACAAGAACTTGTTTCGGGTGTGGTCAACCTGAGCATATTAGAAAGGATTGTCCGATGGCATATCAATCACCAGATTCTACTCGTGGCTCTACCCAGCAAATTTCATTTGCTCATTCCGTTGCTGCTCTATCGGGTCGAAAGGCTAGTGGATCTAGAGGTAAAGGTACTGGTACTTTTTCTCAGGGTAGGCCATCTGATTCTGGATGTCAGAGTTTTGCTGGTAGGGGCCAAGCAAGGGTGTTTGCTTTAACATAGTAAGAGGCCCAGACATCCAATGCCGTGGTCTCAAATATTCTCTCAATTTGTAATATGAATGCTCGGGTACTATTTGATCCTGGTGCTACCCACTTTTTTACCTCTCCATGTTTTGCATCTCGTTTGGGTAGAGATCGTGTTAGGAGAGAGGAACAATTAGTGGTGTCTACTCTTTTAAATGAGGTATTTGTGGTCGAATGGGAATATGAGTCCTGTGTAGTGCGAGTCAAGGATAAAGACACTTCGGTGAATCTAGTGGTGTTAGACACCTTAGACTTTGATGTGATCTTGGGAATGGATTGGTTATCACCCTGCAATGCTAGTGTGGACTGTTGTCATAAATTGGTTAGATTTGATTTCCTCTGTGAACCATCATTTAGTATTCAGGGGGATAGGAGTAATGCTCTAACCAATTTATATCGGTCATATCTGCCAGAGGACTATTACGACAGGGTTGTTTAGGTTATTTGGCTATGGTAAGGGATACTCAGGCAAAGGTTGGAGATGTAAGTCAAGTGTCAGTGATGAAGGAGTTCGTGGATGTATTTCCTGAAGAACTACTAGGTTTGCCTCCCGAGCGGGAGATTGAATTTTGCATAGATTTAATTCTCGACACTAGACCTATATCCATACCCCCATATAGAATGGCACCTACAGATCTTAAGGAGCTTAAGGATCAGTTGGAAGACTTATTGGATAAAGGCTTCATTCGTCCTAGCGTCTCACCATGGGGAGCACCAGTGTTATTTATGAAGAAGAAAGATGGGTCACTTAGGTTATGCATTGATTATCGACAGCTTAATAAAGTGACGGTGAAGAATAAGTATCCTTTTCCAAGGATAGATTATTTATTTGATCAACTACAAGGAGCACAATGTTTCTCTAAGATAGATTTGTGATCTAGGTACCATCATTTAAGGATCCGAAATGAAGATGTACCAAAGACAGCATTTCGAACAAGGTATGGGCACTATGAGTTCTTGGTTATGTCATTCGGGCTCATGAATGCTCCTACGGCCTTTATGGATTTGATGAACCGAGTGTTCAAACCTTACTTGGACAAATTCATGGTAGTGTTTATTGATGATATCTTGATCTACTCGAGAAGTAGGGAGGAGCATGAACAGCATCTTAAGATAGTGCTCTAAATTTTGAGAGAACATCGATTGTATGCCAAGTTCTCCAAGTGTGAGTTCTGGCTGGAAAGTGTTGCATTCTTGGGGCATGTGGTATCTAAGGATGGGGTACAAGTTGATCCAAAGAAAGTTGAAGCAGTGGAAAAATGGCCAAGGCCAACCTCAGTTACGGAGATTAGAAGCTTTTTGGGTTTGGCTGGCTATTATCGTCGCTTTGTGAAGGACTTCTCTAAAATTGTTGCTCCTCTGACTAAGCAGACACATAAGGATAGAAAATTTGAGTTGTCAGATGCTTGTGAGAATAGCTTTGAGAAGCTTAATACCTATCTCACCACAGCTTTTGTATTAAGCTTACCACAAGGCACTGGGGGTTATACTGTATTCTGTGATGCATCGCGAGTTGGTTTAGGGTGTGTATTAATGCAGTAAGGGAAGGTGATTGCGTATGCATCAAGGCAACTTAAAAGACATGAGTAGAAATACCCCACACACGATTTGGAGATGGCAGCGATCGTGTTTGCTTTAAAGATTTGAAGGCATTATTTGTATGGCAAGACTTGTGAGATATATACTAACCACAAAAGCTTGAAGTATATATTTCAGCAGAAGGATCTTAATTTACGGCAAGTAGATGGATGGAGTTGCTAAAAGATTATAATTGTACTATTCTTTGTCATCTCGGCAAGGCAAATGTAGTGGCAGATGCCTTGAGTCAAAAATCTACGGGGAGTTTAGCACATATCTCTATAAATAAGAGATCCTTGATTAGGGAAATTCATAGCTTGAGAGACATGAGTGTACATTTGGAAGTTTCAAAGGCAAATGCATTGCTAGCACATTTTAGAGTGAGGCCTATCTTAATAGATCGAATTAAAAAAGCACAAGGTAAAGATGAGTTTGTGGCTAAGACCTTAGAGGATCTTTAATGAAGGAAAGGAAAAATGTTTACCAAAGGCACAGATGGAGTGTTGTGGTATGGAACCAGACTTTATGTACCTGATGGTGATGGGTTGAGGAGAAAAATTTTAGAGGAAGCTCACATAGTCACCTATGTGGTACATCTAGGGGCTACAAAGATGTATCAAGATCTGAAGGAGGTGTATTGGTGGGAAGGACTCAAGAGAGATGTAGCTGAGTTCGTCTCCAAGTGCCTGGTTTGTCAACAAGTTAAGGCCGAGTATCAAAGGCCCGCGGGACTACTACAGCCATTACCAACGCCCGAATGAAAGTGGGAGCATATTGCCATGGACTTTGTAACGGGTTTGCCTTGAACTAATGGGGGTTACGACTCGATTTGGATCATAGTAGATCGGTTAACGAAGTCAACCCTTTTTTTTTTACTAAGACTACTTACGGGGCTGCCTAGTATGCTCGAGTTTATGTGGATGAGATAGTACGACTGCATGGTATTCCCATTTCTATAGTATCGGACAAAAGAGCTCAGTTCACCAGTAGGTTTTGGGGAAAGTTACAAGAAGCATTAGGCACTAAGTTGGACTTCAGCACAACTTTCCACCCTCAAACTGATGGACAGTCTGAACGAACAATATAGACATTGGAGGATATGTTGAGGGCTTGTGTGATAAACCTTGGGGTTAGGTGGGATCAATATCTACCCTTAGTAGAGTTTGCCTACAACAACAGTTTCCAAACTAACATCCAAATGGCACCATTTTAAGCATTATATGGACGGAGATGTAGGTCACCCATTGGATGGCTAGAGGTGGGAGAAAGGAAACTCTTGGGGGCCTGAGTTGGGACAGGACGCCACAGAGAAGATACAGATGATTCGACAACGGATGTTAATAGCACAAAGTAGACAAAAATCATATGCTGATAACAGATGAAGAGACTTGGAATTTCAGGTGGGGGATCACGTATTTCTAAAGGTCTCACCAACTAAAGGGGTAATGAGGTTTGGTAAGAAAGGAAAATTAATCCCTCGGTATATAGGACCCTTTGAGATCTTAGAAAAGGTTGGAGCTGTGGCTTATCGTTTGGCACTACTACTAGACCTCTCAAATATTCACCCTATGTTTCATGTGTCCATGCTTAGGAAGTACAACCCGTATCCCTCTCATGTAATACGGTATGAGACCATCCAGCAAAAAGATGATTTGACCTATGAAGAGTAACCGGTAGCTATCCTCGATTGGCAAGTCAAAAAGCTCCGTTCAAAGGAAGTAGCATCAGTGAAAGTGTTGTGGCGAAACCACACTAGTGAAGAGTTAACGTGGGAAGTCGAGGAGGAAATGCGAACAAAGTATCCCCATCTCTTTGATACTTAGAGGTACGTTACCTTATAGTGAATTTAAATTCGGGGATTGAATTTCTTTAAGTGGGGGAGAATGTGAGACCTTGACCTTTATAGACTCGTAAAGGGAAGTATACGCGATATCCTTGATCAAGGGTAATTTGGTCATTTCCTTAGTAAGCCCATAAAAGTAAGATTTTAAATAATATTATGGCCTAAGTAGGCCTAAGGCATAAATGGATGGTGAAATTAGGGGTACAATGGAAAGAAAACCAAAATATTGATGATTTTCACTGTAGGGGCAAAATGGTAATTTTTCACCTCGAGTTAAAATTTTAAGTTTTCATGAACCCTAGTATGTCTAGACCATTATGGACCTTGTCCTAGTGTCAAAGGAGTAAAAAGATTTCATAAAGGGTTGGAGGAGAGTAAGTTAATTGGTGGAGGGGCAATTTGGTAATTTCAAGGGAATGGATAAGATTGGCTATAAATATCTTTCTTCCAACAGCTTCTTCTCCCATTTTCCAGTAGCTTGTCTTCTTCTTCTTCTTCCATCTCACGTTGCTTCTAACCTCCATGGAAGCTTGATATGGAGCTTGTATGATTTTCTCTCTTTAGCTCTAGTTTTCATACCTCTGTGCCCTTATGATTAGAACCCTTGTATTCTTTCACTCTTTCACTTCAAAACCCTTGATAAATTTTATTTCCATACTTTCTCTCACAAGTTGGGCATTCTAGAGAGAGAAAGAGAGAATTACACCATTTGTTTGGAAGCTATTGGAAGAGAATTCAACTACAAAGGAACCCTAGGGTGAGTGATGCACTAAGCTTGGTTTTTAGCTATGGATAATGGCTAGTAACTTAGATTATGAGCTATTTTATTGTTGAGGATGTTCATTTATTTTATAGTGATTTAGATAGTGAACATAGATAGCCATTTAAAGTGGCAATTGAAGGCTAGCTAAGAGATAGCTTTTAGGGTTTATAGTATGTGAATTAACATAATGGTGATGTTAATGTGATGGTAGGTTTCAAGGAAGCGCCATCATCCTATTTGGACAATTGGGGGAATTGGAGTCATCTAAAGGCTCAACAATAAACTGATGAGTGGACTGCCTATCAAAATTGTTTAGGGAATATGATCGTTTTGTACAAAGTATTTGAATGATTCTATACAACTTTTGTTTAAACAGGTGCCTTGGGAACAAGCCTTTGATAAATTAATTTTATGTTATGATATGTGGTTATCATGAATCTCTATGCTGCAACATTATGTTGATATACATATATGTATGAATATAGTGTTGTGTAATTATATTGACTCGACTATGTGAGAGTAGGGAATGCACATAAGTCGTAAATGACTCAGTTATGTGCGAGTAAGGAGTGCGCATTACCCGATGATGACGCAGCCATGTGTGAGTAGGGAGTGCGCATAAGTTGGTGATGATGATGATGTGATGGTGTGCATGATGATGATGGGTACATGTATACATATATACATTTGTAAATATGTGTGTTATAGGAAATTAATGAGTAATGGTATATGGTTGTAATGCATGTGAAACTTGACATGTTAAACCTTGAAAAATTGTCATGCGTTTCATGTTGGATTGGACATTTCAGCAGGGTGGTTTTTCTTTGGGAAGAAGGGTAAATTTTTCATTGGTGCCCTATTTCTCGCTGCAGCGAGAATCATTTTCACTGCAGCGAGAAACTCTCTAGTTTTGAGGGGTAGACTGGTCGAAAACTCGCTGCAGCGAGAATGCATTTTCGTTGTAGCGAGAATGACACTGTAGCTTCTCACTGTAGTGAAATTCATTCTCGCTGCAGCGAGAAACTTTATGTTTCTGGGTTACAATTTCGCTGCAGTGAGATTGAATCTCGCTACAGCGAAAAACTTTATGTTTTGTCTTCTATCTTGTCCAATTGCTGCCCTATTTTTTACTTCTTTGCTATCATATCTGAGCATGGACTTCCAACATTAAGGACTAAATGAGTTAATTTTAAAATGAGGAGATTTAGTGAGAAACCCTTGGCCAATTGAGAAACCATCGTTTGGCTAATAATTTAATCCCAACATTGCTGCAGCGAGAATGCCTTTCTGCTGCAGCGAAGATTCATTGTCGTATTTGACTTGCTTGCATATCATTGAAGCTTTCATTCTTCAAATGGTTCGTTATGTACGGGTTCATGATTTTCAAATGATTAATCATTTGAGGGCTTGATGAGGGGTTTTTAATATGAATGAAACTAAATTGCATTGTTTTGAAACAAGTGCATCACGATTTTAAATTCCCCCTTGTTGTTGCTTGTTCTCTTCCTTGTTCACTCACTGGGTTTATACTCACTGTTTTCAACTTCATGTTTTCAGATCACGAGGCAGCCGGTAACTAGGACGAGGTGTCCTTGTAGACTTGTATCTATTTTTTAGTAGGTATCTCGGCATTCAGTAGCTGTACATTCGTCCGAGTCCCTCCACTAGAAATCGAGTCTTCTTTTTGAGATGTATAGACAAACTTGATGTAAATTATTAAGATACATGTTGTTGGCAATGTACACTTAATTGGTATGCCAGTATGAGTTGCCATTGTTTAATACTACTTTGATTCTAAGCTATGAAATGTGACTTAGTAGTTTATGATGGAATGATGAACATGTCAGATTGATAGGCTTGCTTGGGCTTAGTGGGCTATGTCCATTAGGCCCATGCCCTGGTCATGGCCCGAAATTTGAATCGTGACAGAATATCTTAGTGAGGAGTTTTTGGATTATCTAACAGAACATGGGATTCTATCACAATGGACTCCACTTAAAACTCCACAACATAATGGAGTGTTTGAAAGGAGAAATAAAACCTTGTTGGACATGGTTCGTTCCATGATAAGTAGGGCAGACCTTCTGATATCCTTCTAGGGATATGCCCTTGAGACTGTTGTTTACCTTCTTAACAAGGTTCCAACCAAATCTATTAATAAGACACCATATGAGATGTGGTATGGCAAAAGGCCAAACTTGTCTTATATAAGGATTTGGGGATGTACGGCTTATGTGAACCATGCATCATTTAATAAGCTTGGAGCTAGATTAGATAAATGCAAGTTTGTAAGGTATCCTAAACAAACTGTAAGATACTATTTTTATAATCCCACTGAGGAAAAGGTGTTTGTTCGAAACATGCCACTTATAACACCTTGTACCCTCGTATAGTAGTCAACATAGCCGTATTGATAAGACGAAGGGCTAAATGACAAGAATTTAAGTGTCCAAGAGCGGTGACGGGTGAAAGGATTTTTGGAGTAATATATTCTGCACACGAGGAAATAATAACTAAATAATAATATTTTTATTGAGGATAAATTAGCGAGTTAAAAGGTGATTTGGAAGTGAATCGAGGCATAATAAGACGTTTGGGACTCGAAGAGGCAAGTGGAGAATGTTGGAATAAAATAATATTTTATTAATAAAATAATATTAAAGTATTAATAGTTTATCCGATGTCGAGATTAGTCATGAACGAGGATTATATGGCTAATCTAAGTGGGGAAGAAGAAGAACGAGAGAATTTCAGAGAAGAATGGCTCAAGTGGGGCCGTGTGCCTTTTTTTAATAGAGCAAGAACAGGTAAGTATATATTTAAATATTATGGTGACATTTTGGCAAAGTGCAAATTATATATTTTAATTGTATACATGAAAAGGAAGAAAGATAGGAATAAATTGGAGTTAAAAGAAATGATTGAGGACTAAATTGTAAAGGATGAAAAGTTTGTTCGGATAAATGTAAATAAGGAAAAGTTGAGAACTTAAGTGCAATTACCACATTTGAAGTTAAATGGGAATTTACTAATCAAGGGAAGCTAGATTATGTGGAATGATGGAATTTGCATGGAAAAATTCATTGTTACATGCAAATTATAGCATGCAAAAAGGAAAAAGTTAGTGGGGAACATGTGGGATCCCTACCATGCATAGGAAAAGGGAAAATAGTAAAAGTAAGATTAAATCTATTTTACATGTAATGAGATTGGTGCATTAGGTGGCCAAATAAGGAAAGAAAGATGTGATGTGCATGTGACTTGAATAATTTAATGAAAGACCAAATAAAATATAAGATAAATTTGTGCATGAAATGTGATTGGAGGAATAAAGTGGTGCATGGAATAAAGAAATAAAGCAAGGAAGGATGAGAGAATGAAGTGGTAGATGGGGAGAGAATGAAGATAGATTTTGGGCCAATGCATAAGGAAAGAAATTGGTGCATGAAGAACCATTGGATGGAAAAATGGCCAAATGAAAAGAAAAGGAAATTGGTGCATGTATTGTGATTGGTTTTGAAAGGTGGCCAAATGAAATAAAAAGAAAAAGAATGCATGCATGGTGATTGGTTTAAATGAGTGGCCATGTAATACAAAATTTAAAAAGTAAAGAAGAAATGAGAAATAAGCCTTGGTGAGAGAAAAGGTTGGCCATTTGGAGAAGGAAAAGAAAGGAAAGAAAGCCTTGGAGAGGTTCCACTTGAGAGAAAGAAAAACAAGAAAGAAAAGAGAGAAAAGGATAGGAAAGGCTTGGTTTTTGCACAAAATCAAGAGGAACCATGAGGTTCCCTCCCTCATCTTAAAGATTTGTGTTGTTTCATCACCAAGGAGCCTTCAATACTCAAGAGAGAAACTGTGGAGTGTCAATGGAGGTATTAAGCTCGGTTTTGTGATTCAAGCAAGGAAAGGTAAGGATTTTTGTTTTTAGCTTGAGTAATCTTTGAAAATGAGTTGGTAACTAAGAGAAATGTCTTGTTCTAGCAAAGATCAGCTTGATTGGAGGAAAATTGGTGACATGCAAGCCATCAAACCCATGGGTTCATAATGGGTTCAAAGTGAAAGGAAAGTGGTAAGTTTAATACTATGTTTTGAGGCATATGGTTAGTTGAATATTGTGAGGAATGATTGTGCAATTGTTGGTAGCTTGGTGAGTGAAATATTGGAAGAGCATTGAGGTTGCATGCAAGGTCAAATTCACCATAAAGGTAAGGCATGCAATGTGTAGTGTTATTGTGATGTCAAAGGTACGGTTAGAAGCAATTGTGATAGTTGAAAGCTCAAAAAAATGTAATGTGTGGATATGTGCTGTTGTGAACTGCATAAAAGGTTATGAATGTTGGTGTGCATGAACGAATATTACTGTTATGCTTGGTGGCAGTAATGTAAACTATGGTGTATGTAAACTTAGAAAATGCTTGATGAAAGCAGATTTATAATTGCTACCATATGCGAGGTTGATGGTGTGAAAATGATATATGAACTTGATAAATGTCATTGGAAAATATTAATATTGTCACGACCCAAATCCCGGGCCATCACCGGCGCGAGGGCTTAATGGACATCGCCCACTAATCCCAAGCAAGCTTAGCTATATTATCCTGCTCATTATTCCATCAAATTACTAAAGTCACATTTCATAATTTAGAATCCAGTTAATGCTATTCATTGCCAACTTATAATGGCATTACCAACTAATATACATGTGTTGTCTAAACATATGTCTTAATAATTTACATTAGGTCTGTCTATACACAATAAAAGAGTACTCAACTTCCAGTGGAGAGATTCGGATGAATGTGCAGCTACTTATTTCAAAAGAATGCAATTTTATTTAGTGCTTATCAAAACCCCTCAAGAAAACCCCAATTTATTAAATCACTTAATGTAAAGGGTCCATGCTCAACAAAAGATTTGAAGAATGAAAACTTTAATAACTTTCATGTAATTCAAGTTAAGTAGACGACGGGTCCTCGCTGCAGCAACATTTGACTTAAATTATCAACTGTCCGAGGGTTTCTTAGCTGGTCGAGGGTTTCTCACCAAACCCCTCATTTTAAACTTAATTTGTTTATTCCTTAAAGTTGGAAGTCCATGCTCAACTATGGTACCAAAGAAGTGAAAAATAGCGCAGCAATCGATCAAGATACTAAGCGAAACAGAAAGTTTTTCGCTGCAGCGAGAACCATATCTGGTGAAACCCTCGAAAACTCGAGAGTTTTTCGCTACAGCGAGAAATAGGGCACCAACAAAAATTCCCCATTTCCTTAAGAAAAGGCCACCCTGTTCACATGACAAATGCAACATGAAACACATATAAATTCCCAAAGCTTAACATGTCAAATTTCACATGCATTTCAACCATATACATATTCATGAACTTTCCATGACACACATATCTATATATGTATATATATATATATATATATATATATATATATCCATCATCATGCACACTCTCCCATTGTCATCAGCTCATGTGCACTCCCTACTGTCACATGGTTGGGTCAGCATTGGCTTATGTGCACTCCTACTCGCACATAGCCGAGTCATCATCGGCTTATGCACACTCCTACTCGCACATAGCTAGGTCATCATCGGCGTATGCGCACTCCTACCCGCACATAGCTGGGTCCACATCAACATATGAAAGAAACACCCAATGCATATTATACATATCATCATATTGTGATAACACATAAACCATTTATATAGCACATTTTCACAAGATAAAAACACTTCACCAAAGGCTTGTTCCCAAGGTACATTTTTAAAGAAAAGCTGGATAAAATCTTTCAAATGTTTATACAATTACATTCACATTCCCAAAACAAATTTTGAAATGCAAGTCCACTCACCGGTATTATTTGAGCCTTTAGCCGATCCTAACTTCCCTAATTGTCCAAATGGAATGATGGGGCTTCGTTGGAACCTATCATCACATTAGCATCACCAATTTGTCAATTCACATACTCATAAAGTCTAAAGCTTTCTCTTAGCTAGCTTTCAATTGCCATTTAAATGGCTATCTATTTTCACTACCCTAATCACTCTAAAATGAGTGGATAACCTCAACTACAAACATTCACAATTCCCTAAAATATCAACCAGCACATGTTATCCATAATTTTCACAATTAAAATAAATAATACTTATAGGTATATATTTATGAAAATTTTTAAAATTGACACCCCCTACTCACCTTAGTAGCTTGAAACTTTAAAATTCTTTCTAATAAATTTTCTAAGCTATTATGGGAGCTTTCTCTCTCTTTCTCTCTCTAAACACCTAACTAGTGAGAGAAAGTATGAAAGTGGGATTTTTCAAGGGTTTTAAAGTGAGAGAGTGAAAGAGCACAAGGATTTCATGAAAAGGTGCACTGAGGCATGAAAATTAGAGCTAGAGATAGAAAGTTATGAAAGCTTGAAGAGGACTTCCATGGAGGATGAAGAAACATGAGAGGGAAGAAGGAAGAAGAAGAAGAAAAGCTGCTAGAGAATGAGGAAGCTACTGGAAGAAAGATATTTATAGTTCATACTTATCCAACTCCCCTTTTTCTGGGAGCTTTTTAAAGGAAATGATGAAACTACCTCTAGCCTGTGTTATTGCGTCTATGCGTAGTTATGAGCCTATAGGGGTTGAGGTTTCACATTCTCCTCCACTTAAAAAAATTTGGTATCCGAATTTAAATTCAACTATAAGGTAGTGTACCTCTAAGTATCAAAGAGATGGGGATACTTTGTTTGCATCTCCTGCTCGGCTTCCCATGTCACCTCCTCACTAATCTAATTTTGCCATAACACCTTTACCAAGGCTACATCTTTTGAACAGAGCTTCTCGACTTGCCGATCAAGGATAGTTACTAGTTGCTCCTTATAGGTCAGATATTTGTTCAGCTGGATAGTTTCATACCGTATTACATGTGATGGATCCGGATTGTACTTCTTAAGCATTGACACATGAAACACAGGTTGAATATTCGAAAGGTCTGGCGGTAATGCCAAACGATATGCCACTACTCCAACCCTTTCTAAGATCTCAAAGGGTTCTATATATTGAGGGCTCAACTTTCCCTTCTTGCCAAACCTCATTATCCCTTTCGTTGGTGAGACCTTAAAAAAGGCATGATCTCCCACTTGAAATTCCAAGTCCCTCCGTCTGTTATCAGCATAGGACTTTTGTCTACTTTGTGCTGTTAACATCCTTTGACGAATCATGAGTATTTTCTCAGTGGCGTCCTGTACCAACTTAGGCCCCAAGAGTTTCCTTTCTACCATTTCTAGCCATCCAATAGGTGACCTGCACCTCCTTCCATATAATGCTTCAAATGGTGCCATTTGGATGCTAGTTTGGAAACTGTTGTTGTAGGCAAACTCCACTAAGGGTAAATATCGATCCCACCTAACCCCAAGGTCTATTACACAGGCCCTCAACATATCCTCCAATGTCTGAATGGTCCATTTAGATTGGCCATCGGTTTGTGGGTGGAAAACCGTGCTAAAATCTAACTTAGTGCCCAATGCTTCTTGCAATTTTTCCCAAAACCTACTGGTGAATTGTTCTGCTCTGTTAGATACTATAGAAACAGGAATGCCATGTAGCCGTATTATCTCATCTATATAAAGCTGGGCATATTAGGCAGCCTCGTATATAGTTTTAACTGAAAGAAAGTGAGCTGATTTAGTTAACCTATCTACTATGACCCAGATCGAATTGTAACCCTCACTAGTCCAAGGCAAACCTGTTACAAAGTCCATGGTAATACACTCCCACTTCCAGTCGGGCACTGGTAATGGCTGTAATAGTGCTGCAGGCCTTTGATGCTCGACCTTAACCTGTTAACAAACCAGGCACTTGGAGATGAACTAGGCTACATATTTCTTAAGTCCTTCCCACCAATATACCTCTTTCAAATCTTGATACATCTTTGTAGCCCCTGGATGTACCACATAGGCTGCCATGTGTGCTTCTTCCAATATTTCTTTCATCAATCCATCATTATCAGGCACATATAGTCTAGTTCCATACCTCATCACTCCATCTGTGCCTTTAGTAAACATCTTTCCTTTTCTTCCTTAAGGGTCCTCTAAGGCCTTAGCTATGAATTCATCTTTGATTTGTACTTCTTTAATCAGGTCCATTAAGACAAGCCTCACTTTGAACTGTGCTAGCAATGCACCTACCTCCAAAACTTCTAAGTGCACACCCATGTCTCCCAAGCTATGCACCTCCCTAATCAAGAATCTCCTATCTGTGGAGATATGTGCCAAGCTTTCTATCGATTTTTGACTCAAGGCATTCGCCACTACATTTGCCTTACCTAGATGGTAGAGAATAGTATAATCATAATCTTTTAGCAACTCCATCCACCTACGTTGCCGCAAGTTAAGATCCCTCTGTTGAAATATATACTTCTGGCTTTTGTGGTCTGTATATATCTCACAAGTCTCACCATACAAATAATGTCTCCAAATCGTTAAGGCAAACACGATTGTTGCCATCTCTAAATCGTGTGCGAGGTAATTCTGCTCATGCCTTTTAAGTTGCCTTGATGCATACGCAATCACCTTCCCCTGCTGCATTAATACACACCTTAAACCAACCCGCGATGCATCACAGAATACCGTGTAACCCCCTGTGCCTTGCAGTAGGCTTAATATTGGAGCTGTGGTGAGACAAATCTTAAGCTTCTCAAAGCTATTCTCACAAGCATCTAACCACTCAAATTTTGTATCTTTACGTGTCAGCTTAGTCAGAGGGGCGACTATTTTGGAGAAGTCCTTCACAAAACGATGATAGTAGCCAGCCAAACCAAAAAAGCTTTTAATCTCTGTAATTGACGTTGGCCTTGGCCACTTTGCCACTGTTTCAACTTTCTTTGGATCAACTTGTACCCCATTCTTAGATACCACATGTCCCAAGAATGGAACGCTTTCAAGCCAGAACTCACACTTGGAGAACTTGGCATATAGTTGATGTTCTCTTAAAGTTTAGAGCACTATCTTAAGATGTTGCTCATGCTCTTCTCGACTCTTCGAGTAAATCAAGATGTCATCAATAAACATCATCACAAACTTGTCCAAATAGGGCTTGAACACCTGGTTCATCAAATCCATAAAGGTCACAAGGGCATTCGTAAGCCCAAATGACATCGCCAAGAACTCATAATGCCCATATCATGTTCGAAATGCGGTCTTGGGTATATCTTCATTCTGGATCCTTAACTGATGGTACCGAGATCGCAGATCTATTTTAGAGAAAAATTGTGCTCCTTATAGTAGATTAAATAAATCATCTATTCTTGAAAGTGGATACTTATTCTTCATCGTCACTTTATTAAGCTGTCGATAGTCAATACACAGCCTCAATGACCCATCTTTTTTCTTTACAAATAACACCGGTGCTCCCCATGGTTAGACGCTAGGACGGATGAAGCCTTTATCCAACAAATCTTTCAATTGATCCTTAAGCTCTTTAAGCTCTGCAGGTGCCATTCTATATAGGGGTATGGATATAGGTCTAGTGTCGGGAATCAAATCTATACAAAATTCAATCTCCCGCTCAGGAGGTAAACCTGGTAGTTCCTCGGGAAATACATCCATGAACTCATTCACCACCGACACTTGGCTTATATCGCCAACCTTCGCTTGAGTATCCTTTACCATAGCCAAGTAACCTAAACAACCCTATCTTAATAACTTTCTAGTAGACATGACCGATATCAAATTAGTTGGAGCATTACTCCTATCCCTCTGAAAATGAGAGCTCATCGGGAAAATCAAAGTTCACCAATTTATGATAACAATCCATATTGGCATGGCAGGGTGCTAGCCAATCCATTCCCAAAATCATGTCAAAATCTAAGGTGTCTAACACCACTAGATTCACCAAAGTGTCCTTGTCCTTGACTCGAACTACACAGGACTCATATTCCATTCAGCCACAAATACATCCTTTAAAGGAGTAGACAGTATTAATTGTTCCTTTATCCTAGCATGATCTTTACCCAAACGAGTTACAAAACATGGAGAGATAAAAGAATGGGTAGCACTAGGATCAAACAATACTCGAGCATTCATATGACAAACGGAGATAATACCTGATACCACGACGTTAGATGTTTGGGCCTCTTGCGATGTTAAAGCAAACACCCTTGCTTGACCCCTACCAGTAGCACTTTGACGTCCAGATCCAGAAGGCCTGCCCTAAAATGAAGTAGTAGCACCTCTCCCTCTTGATTCCCTAACCTCCCAGTTAGACGAGGCGGCTACTAAAGGAGCAAATGAAGCTGGATGGATTTACAAAAACTTAAAATTTTAACTCGGGGTTTAAAATGACTATTTTGCCCTTATTGTGAAAATTTTTGAAACTTCTAGTTTTCTACATGTTTTCATCATTACACATTATTTATTCAGCCTTATGCCTGTTTATACCTTAAAATATCATAAAACCTTATTCTAGGAGCTTTTTAGAGAAAATGAAGAAACTACCCCTAGCCCGTGTTATTGCATCTATGCGTAGTTATGAGCCTATAGGGGTTTAGGTCTAATAGGTATGTGCGCTAAAGTTATAAATAAGTTGTCGATACTTATAATCTAAAGAATTATGCAAGTAAAGGCTGTGAATAACCTTAGTAAAAACATGTTGAGATGTATATGAATATGCAAGGTTAAGTGAGAAAGAATGGTGAATCTAGTAAGATGTAAGTTAGTAGCATGATGATTAATGTTTGAATGAGAAGGAAAAATGGGAATGATATACACTAAATATATTGAGTTTAAATTGTTGCTAGGAAGTGTAAAAGTAAAGATAGTGTGTTGTGCTAGTGTGCAGAAGGAAGTGATGAGCGACTAGTAAGTAAAAATAGATAGATATGCATCCGAGTCAATAACGACATAGTATCTCGCTATCATAAGGTGAGTAGGGGGTGTCCATTTTAAAATTCCCATAATTATATATTATATATATGTGATGATTTATTTTAAATGCAACTTGAGCTGGTAGAAATCCTAAGTATTTTGTGGATGCTTAAAAGTTTGAAACTGTTTTGATTATAAATATATATAAGTTGCATACACGTAAAGGATTTTGTAAAATTGGGAAATAAGCGTTTTAATACTATTCCTATCCAAATGTGCCTCATAGTTTGTGTGGTGTGCATTCATGAATGAATTTCGTATTCACCATGATGCTTTGATACCCAAACCTCATGTAAAAGATTTTACATTGCAAAGTTTTACGAAAAGGGGTTTTAGTATGCTACTTGATCGGGATTTTGAAAATGATTTGAAATGATCCTTTGAAAACCCAATTTGGATTTTAAGTGGTTTTACTAAATCGAGAGATTCGAAAGTAGGTCGGATATCACATCAAATAAGTGTGACCCTTGTGCACAAGTGAGCTCTAGCTAGAGAACCTTTGGGTCACCGACTAGCTATTAGACGTGGCTGAGGCCATGGTTTGTGATATACGTGGCAAGGCCATGGGTTTTTATATGTGGCTAGGCCACAAGTGATAGTCACAGTTATGATCGCTTGATTTCTCCGATGTCGGCCAACATCATCAAAACTTCCATGGCATGTGGGAATCCGATGGAAGTGATGCTCCCAAATTGTTATTACCTGAAAGTGGGTCCACGTGTTGATATTACGCTTTCCTACTCAAGAGTGGCATCTCTTTGGGTTTTCAAACTTGTATGCTTTTGCATGGTGAAAACTATAAAATTTTTCGCAGCTCCCCTTTTTATACTAAGATGTTGGATTTAACTCCTCGCGTATGAGGCGATTTATGAAATTGACTTATGAGCTTGTGTAAAAGCTTTGATAATGTTTGATTTTTATGGGAACATGCATGTTTACGTTGAATTGCCTTAAGCAAGTTGCTAAATGATTTCGATGATAGCAATCTCTTACTCACACTAGTTTTGACACAATGACGGTTAAATGATTTCTTGCTTAGAAATTCTTGGTTTTATATGTAAGGCACAACGTCCCATTTGCTTTTAAATGGTTTACATGTTCTTATGTTTTATATATTCAAATCTTCTACGTTTAGCTTGTTTCCCATCTACGCCCTACTAATGGAGTTGATGATCACTGAGTCTACGAGACTCACTCCCTTATTTCCTTTTGTAGATAAGCAATCTGCTCAAATGCATCATACAGCACATCGATATTTACTGCAACGTAGGTAATGACACCTCTAAGACTTCCATTTCAAGTCACTCCGCTATTAGAGGTCGAGTCATGGTACTTTATTTATATACGTAAAGGAGTACTGGTCATAATATAAATATTCATGTAGAGATTTAGACCATGATGTCTTTACTTACAATTATATAGATTAAAGAACAAGTTGATTATTTATGCTTATTATTCAAATCATGTCACGAGAGTGATACGGTTAAAGTAATAACATGGAATGGTGAACGAGTATGATGAATTAACGAGAATTTCTAATAAGGCTTGTTTGGGACTTGGGGAGTTTTTTTCCCTGAGGTTTCGAACACCGGTAACGATCGAGGAGCAGTCATTACAGACTTGGTATTAGAGTCCTAGGTTTAGCTGAGTCCTAGGATTTCTTGTTTCTGTTAGCTGAGTTGTTAGCATTAGTGTAGAGGCATGTCCTTGGTTTGTGGGTACACAACACAAATCAAGGAAAGGAGGTTGCATAAACTCTTATTCATCTAGAAGCCTACCTTTGCCTTATTACGTAAGAGGTTAAGAATTGACGCATGTATATGTATAGGTTTTTGAGTTACCCCAGCGACACAACATGAGCACCAGTGGGAAGAAAAGGAAAGGTTCCCTAGTGCTGAAGAAGGATTGATGGACTCCATTGCTCGAAGTAGTTTTGTGCCAGAGGGTGAAAGCGTAACAAGTAACTCGACTCGACTTCTGATTGGATGGGTTCCCGTGAGAGGTGAAATCATATTTAGGAGTTGGAGAAGCCTTGAAAGGATGGTGTGTGATGGAATCGATCTTAAGAAAATGAATAACGAGGAAGTGAAAGAAATAGCCATTGGGAAGTATCGTCCTAGGAAGGTATTTGCTGTTTGAGACTTTCCTCCAGCTTGTTGAAGAAATGCTGCACCTATGAGTAGAGAGGAATACGTGAGGGAACAACAAGCATGGAATAACGTGTACGAGGAGGATCCTCAAAAGGACAAGGTGATTTGGGTGATGATTCGTCCACGAGTAAGAGCTCGGACAGCAGCGATTCTCTTGAAATCATATGGGCTAAACGAAATTAGTAAGATTATGAGACTATGATGATGTAGTTGAACTGAATTATGGCTGTAAATTATGTGTTTGCAGAATTTAAGATATGGTTAATTTCATGTGATTTGAACTAGTTATGTGATAGTTAGTTTAATGATTTGGTTTAGTGCTGGAAATTTGTCATGCATCGTTGAATGGGATTTTAGCATTGGTAAAAGTTAGTAAATCTTTTCACTATTTCTTGTGGAGTATGAATAATGGTAGAATAGAGGGACATGTGCCATGATACTATATGATGATGATTGACATATATATACTATAGAAAGTAATTATGGATAATAGGGAAAAATGAATTTTTGAATTAATAATAATGTAAGCATAAGGTGTTGATCAAGATGGACTATTCTTATGGTAATTTTAAGTTGAAAGTGATTAAATTATTTGAGTTTACAAGACAAAAGTGACAGTTAGTTGTAAATATTAAGGAATTGTGGGATGTTATAATGGTAAATAAGTATGTGAGTAATGTTGTGGACATTGTAGGTTCATTGCATAACATGAAAGGGATACCCTATGGTGGAACTTATTTGAATGATGACAAATATTAAGGGGTGACATGAGTTTAAAAGTATGGACTCGATCTAGTGCAAATGATAAGCAAAAAAGGAGATACACATAGTTATGGAAATTATGGTACAAGCTTAGAGGAAAGCCATATGGTTGAGAATGATTAAGTAGTAGCCTTAAGGGTAAACAAATTGCTTGATAAAGTGAATTCTAGTAGCCACAGCACCGCACCGCTGACTCTTTAGTGCTGCAGCATTGAAGCCACCTAATTTCCAACGCTGCAACTCTAGGAACATCTTATGTTTAAGAAGCAAGAACAAGAGAAGAGTGGCATGAAGACGAACTTACAAGATGAACTATGATCATTGGCCTTAATATCGAGCTTTGTTAATTGGAGTTTTAAGTGTTGGGAGAATGTCATAGGAATTGAAAAGTTTCTTTATTGCCTTATACATTGGCATATAAGTAAGAGATAAGTTGGAAAGTTATGGAGATAAGCTACGATGTGAAGAACTGAGAGGAACATTAAGTTGACTAAAGACGAATCTTAAGAAATAAAGGGATGCCAATACCAAGTGAGGAAACTGTGAATGAAGGATCATAAGGTTGGTGTAACAATAAGCTAATTTGTAGTATCGCTAGGAGGATTTGCAAATCTTATTTTGATATAGTTGGAAGAAAAAGATTAGTAATAAGACAGGGCTAATTATGTGGTATACTAGAAATCTATGAACATAAATTGAAGTATGAATAGATAAGAATGCATTCAAATATCTCAGAGGATAAGTGTATGTTTTTTAAGTGAATGTGCTTGAGGGACTAATGAAGAAATAAGTAATTAAGTGTTAAGAAGTGCATACAAGTTTTGTAAAGGATGCACCAAATTATATGTGGCAATAATGATGGTTAATATTACTTGGGCTTTGTCACAACCTAAAACTCGAGCCATGACCGGCTCATGGGCCCAATAGGCATAGCCCACCAGGCCCAAGCAATCCTCCCTATGTAAACCCATCAGTAGTCCATCTATCACTTCTTTTTCTTTAGGATTTAAGACTCGTGATTTCTAATAATAATCTCTTCAAATTTAAATTGTGAAAATCAAGTACATACAAAGTTCACAATAAATGTCACAATTTACATTAAACCATCACATATAAACATACAACTGACCTTTGACAACCAACGGAGTGACTCTAGGTGTGGGTGCTATCATTTAGAGTCGTAGTGAACCTAACGAAAGATGAATAGGAGAGAGCACCTCGACCTAAGATCCAACTACCTTCGATCCTGAAAACTAAAACATGAAGTTGAAAAGAATGAGTATAAACTTAGTGAGTAAACATAGGAAGGGAACAAGTAAACGATACGGAATATTTTTTAGAAAACGCAATGCACTTGTATTAAAACCATGTAATTTGTATATCATAAACAAAACTCGATGCCATGCTATTTTTCAACTCATTTTGAAAACATTTAAGAATATCAACTTTCAGTACACAATTCAATCACATTACATTTTTCAAAAATCTCTACTCTACAAGATAGGTTACATGCGTGTAAAAATTCACATATACATTATGTATATATAAATATATAGATAATTCAAACATACACCAAGGTCATCCCCACACTAGTGACCATGGCTTCGCACATACACCCACCAACTGCAACTTAGCTCATGTGCACTCCCACACAACACATAGCTAATATCCTCATGTACACTCTCACACCGCACATGGCATATATCATAATCATGTGCTTTCCCACACCGCACAGGGCATATATCATCATCATGTGCTCTCCCACACCGCACATGACATATATCATCGGCTTGTGCTCTCCCACACCGCACACTACCGGCACCGTCATGTGCACTCCCACACTGTACATGCACGGTTATAATTATCATTCAACATTACATTTCAATGCATGACACACATAACAACATGTAACAAAAATCTTTGCATAACAATACATCACATGCCACAAATCAATTGGCAATTCAATATAATATTTCAAATACGTAATTCATCACATTATACGTTTAAAAACGTAGAAGTATCACTTGTGAAAAGCTTGTTCCCGTGCATAAATTTGAAAAGAGTCAACCAAGGATATTCTAGCATTTCATTCAACACATAGGCATTTGTTCAAAACCTTTTAAATGCAAGTTCACTCAACTTACAATAGCGAGATACTATATCGTTATTAATTCGAAGGCGTATCTAGCTATTTCTACTTGCCGGTCTCTAATTATTTCCTCCGGCATGCCACACAGTACACTATCTTTATTTTTGCACTTCCTAGCAACAATCCAAATTCAATATCTTTAGTGTCTATCATTTCTACTTCTCTTTTTCATTTAATCGTGAATCCTTATTCAACTAACTTATATCTTGATACATTTTTACCAAAGTTGCCTTTATCCTTTGCTTGCGTAATTCTTTATATTATAAATACCGGTAACGTATTTATGACTCTAGCACATATATTAATCTTTCCTAAAGATATTTATCAAGTTCAACCATCATTTCTACACCAATAACCTAGCATATGGCAGCAACTATAATTTACTTCCATCAAGAATTTTCTAAGTTCACATGCACCACAATTTACTTTTACATCCTGCCACAAGCACAAACAATCAATACAAATCTCATTTTTCCTTTCTACTTGTGATTTAGAGGTTAGAACGCTTACCTACCACTTAATCCAGCTCAAAATCACCACGCATTCTAAGATTCTTCCACATGCATGCCTCGGGTTCCTTGGATCTTTATTGATCCTTGCTACCACAAACAAAACCTCACATAATAATTGGTTTAAACTACTTGCTTTCAAACAAAACATCAATTTCTACTTTCCTTACCTTGAAATCCACAAGGCAAACCACCAAAATATTTTCAAACCTCAACAATGGTGTGTGGGTGGGGAAGAAAACCTCTCAATTTTCTCTTTTCTTGTAATACCCCGTACTTTCACATGGTGGCTAATGAAGCTTATTGAATGCCAAATGAGGTTAATTATAATTTTTAAATGTGAGGAAAGGTGAAAAAAGTATTTTAAAATAAAATATTTTACACACGAGGGAATAATAATAAAATAATTATATTTTTATCGAGGAAGAATTTGTGAGATAAAAGTTGATTTGGAAGTGAATTGAGGCATAATAAGGTATTTTGGGTACCAAGCAGACAAGTGAAAATTTTACAATAAAATAATATTAAAATATTAATATTTTATTCAGTATCAAAACTTTTCATGAAAAAGAAGTGTACGATTAATCTAAGTGGGGGAGAGGAAGAACGAGAAAATTTCAAAGAAAAATGAAGCTAATGGGGCCCGCACTTTATTAAATAAAACTAACGTGAGAAAAAAATATATTTTAAATATTATGGAGATGCAGCGTTGGAGTACAAGTTTTATATTTCATTTGTACATGTGTAAAAGAAGATAATAGAAGAAAATTGGAGTTAAAAGAGTGTTGGGAGGACTAAATTAAAAAGGGAAGAAACTTGGAGGGTAAAACGATAATTTTACGTAAAGTTTGGTCAAAGCTTCCAAATAAAGCTTTGACTCACATCTTTATCAGCCATGACCGTCCTTATCTCCTCTAGCAAGATATTTTCTTCTTCTTCTTGAAGCTTCCAACGCCATTTACATTTCAAGTTCATGAAAATCAAATTTTGTCATGTGATTTCCCTTATTTCTTTTCATTTCCTTTCTTTTCTTACTTCTTTCTTCTCCAAACTTCTTGGGCACTGAACCTGCAGCTTCTAACCCTAATTTCTAGCATATCTAAACCCTAGGAAAAGAAGAAAGGAAAAGAAAGAAAGGAAGAAAACCTTGGTTTTGTAATTCAAGCAAGCTAAGGTAAGGATTTTTGTGTTTTAAGCTCATGGTTGGTTAAATCTTTGGAGAAATAATGTGTGAATCATTTTGGCAACTTGATGATTAATGTTTGAAGGAATATTGGAGTGCAAGTACGGGTCAAGCAACCATAAAGGTGAAGACAAATGATGTTTTAAGTGTAATTGAGGAATCTTGAGAAAATGGGTATTGTTGTGTAATTGACATTTTAAGTGGCATATTGTGAGAAATTGTGGTTGTTGTGGAAAGGATGGTTGAATATCCTTAGAAAGATTAATATATGTGTTAGAGTCATAAACAAGTTACCGATAATCATAATTTAAAAAATTACGCAAGTAAGGGATAAAAGCAACTTTGGTAAAAATTATGTCAAGATAAGTTAAGTTGAATAAAGATTCGTGATTGAATGAAAAAGGGAAGTGTAAATGATGAACGCTAAAGATATTAAATTGGGATTATTGTTAGGAAGTGCAACAGTAAAGGTAGCATACTGTGGTGGTGTGTCAGGGGAAATAACGAGTGACCGACAAGTACGAATAGCTAGATATGCCTCTGAACATATAGCAATGTAATATCCCGCTATCGTAAGGTGAGTGAACTTGCATTTCAAAATTTCTTTGGGAATGTAGATTTATTTGGGGTGAAACTTTTGAATGATTTTATCCAACTTTTCCTTAAAAATCTACCTAGGGAACAAGCCTTTCGTGAATGTTTCTATCTTGTGAAAATGTGCTGTATAAATGGTTCATGTGTTATCACAATATGTTGATATGTGTAATATGTATTGGATGTTCCTTTTTATGTGATAATGATGACCCAGCTATGTGCGTGTGGGAGTGCACATGAGCTGATGATGACCCAACTATGTGGGTGTGAGAGTGCACATGAGCTGATGATGACCCGATTATGTGCGAGTATGGAGTGCGCATAAGCCTATGATGACCCAGCTATGTGCGAGTATAGAGTGCGCATAAGCCGATGATGATGACCTAGCTATGACGACGAATGAAGTGGGGTGGTGTACTTGTTGATATATGTTTATATATGTATATGTGATTGCAAGTTTATGATTATAATATGTGATTGTTTTGAATGTTGATAACTTGATTATTGTCAATGTGTTCACTTTGATGTGCAATATGGTAGGGATGGATTTTGTGGCATGTGCAAACCCCTTAATTGTGATCTGCCCTGAATCTCGTTGTAGCGAGAATGCATTCTCGCTACAACGAGAAACTCTTGGGTGGTGGAGGCATAAACCAGCCCTATTTCGAGCTACAGCGAGAATGAATCTCACTGCAGTGAGGAAATTTTGCTGCAGTGAAAATAAATCTCGCTGCAACGAGAAACTCTACGGTGGTCACAAAATTCTAATGCAGAGCTACCACTTTGACGAACATTTTGACCACCTTCTGTTGAGAATTGGGAAAAGTGGTAAACATTAAAGTTGTATCCCTACCTCTTAGCTTTCTAATGGTCAAGAATCAAGTCAATTTGACTTCTGTAGTGGGAGATATGCTTGAAAAATTGAAACATATGCAAACTGAGATGGTTTCTCACTGCAACGAGAAACTTGTTGCCATGCTTGCTACCTTGCTTGATTTTGGCATATTTTTCACCCATTTAACTTCATGGATTGATCATGGGTATTTGCAATAGTATGAGGTTATTAATCAAAGTTTGAAATGAGGGGTTTTTAGTTAGAAATTAAATCAATTACTTTATTTTTGAAACAAATGCATCGTGATTTCCAAGTTCTCCTTATCGATTGCTTATTCCCTTCTTATGTTCACTCATTGGGCTTATACTCATGTTTTTAAACTTCATGTTTTCAAATTCGGAGGTAGTTGGGACCCAAATTAACTGTCCATGTATGCTTGTCTTCTTGGTAGATACTATAACATCTTAGTAGCGATACCTTCACTTAAAGTTACTCCGCTGATGGTTGAGAGTCTTTTGTCTATGTACACGTATATGTAATGTAAACTACTAGGAGTCATGTTATAAATGAAGTATGTATATGTTTGATTAATGATGATGCCTTTATGAGATGGCAATGAATGACAGTACTTTGAGGTAATACAAATATGAATATTCGGTTGCTATAAAATATTATTGAAACATTCATCATTGAGAATTACAACACATGGTTTAAAAGATGATGGATGGAATGAAGAACAGAATCTCATATAGAGGCTTGCTTGGGCTTAGTGGGCTATGCCCATTGAGCCCATGGGTCGATCATGGCTCGGGATTTAGGCTGTGACAAAGTTGGTATCAGAGCCCTATGTTTAGTTGAGTCCTCGGGATTCTTGTTTCAGTCAGCGAAGTTGTCGGAGTTAATGTATAGTCTTGTTTATGGTTTGTGACTACAACAAAATTCATAGACATAAGGCTATATGAACTCCTATTCGCAGTAACCTACCCTCTTGTTAACATTATGCAAAGGTCATAAGTGGTGCCGTTGTACGGGTTTGAGATGCCACCCGAGATACGAGCTGTTGTTGGAAAGATTTTACGCAAATGCTCCTAATGAAAGTTTAATGTAATAACAAATCCCTCCGATTAAAGATGGAGGAAATTGGAGCTAGACTGACAGGTCCGAAATAATTTATTCATTTGGTGGAGTTATAATTTGAACCCATGGTTGTCAATGGGAAGAAAATTAGGGGACTATGGATTGTATTTAAGGTTAATATAAAGGAGCATATGTGATAATGGTAGTAAAAAGGATGTACGATAATGGTAATAAAAGCTGTACCTTGATCGGAATGAATAGAGATTGTTGTGACCCACTTGAGGTTTATAAATCTAAGTATTGAGGAAGGTCTAAACCAATGTTTATGTGTAGGGAGGTAAGTGCACTGTGTTAATTGAGCTTGACATGCCCTTAAAAAAATGGTGTGGGCTTTCGAAATATTTTATAAGGGTATAAGTGTCAAATATGTGTATAGCAGCTTAGATGGAACTAGTTTTGATTTCAATTAAGTGATTGCGAGATCCCAAGGTTTGATTTGAATTATTATGGGTTATACTTATAAGTACATGAATTAGCCAAGGGTGAAAAATCAATGATTATTATGATTGATACGTGGTCATCAACTGAAAGGTTCGTAAACAAATTTGCCCTAAGGAGGAGCTTGAACTTTGTTATGCTTAACATGAGGTTGAAGGATTAAAGGACTAGTTGTGGATTTGATAGCTTAAAGTAAATGACTGAGAAATGTCGAATCTAGTCTAAATGCCATATGGAGTTCTATATTTGAGTTTGATATACAAATTGCTTTAACGATCAATTTAAAAGTTTATTGGGTTCAGTACGCAATCTATGATAAAGATGATCAGTTTGGAATGTGATCTTCCTAGAAGTAAAGGATTTGGGAAATATCAATTTTTGGATAAGTTCTAAGAGGGAGCTTATGCATCCTAAGTTTAAGAAATTTTGATCTTATGACTGTAAAGGCAAGATGCAACAATTAAGTGAAATGTCCATCTTATGAATGTAATTGATTAAGGATTGGTGAGTAAAGTTAAGATCTTAACATTAAGTAGTGTACAACTTGATGTTTATGTATTTAGGAGTTATTTGGAAACAATTTTCTAATCAAGTTTACATTAAAATGTTATGGTAAAGATATATGAATGCTGGTAGTGAAATATGCCCAAAGGACGCAAAAGGTGAAATAGATATGTAGAAATCAATGTTCCAATTGCGTACTTGTGATAGAAAGTTAGATTTGCTAATTGTGATATAGACTTAGAGGGAAGCCACACAGTTCAGAATGATTAGTTTCGTAGCCTTAAAGGTGGCAGAATCCATTTAATAAAGTAAATTCTAGCAGTTGCAATGTCACAGTGCTAACTACCTAACACTGTCGCGTTAAGAACCCTTTATAGCTAGAAGGCACGAGCAAATTGTGAGTGGCATGAAGATGAAACTCACAAGTTGAAGTATGGTTATTGGTCTTGATGTTGAGCTTTATTAATTGGAGTTTTAAGAGCGTTGGGAAAATATTTATATGAGTGAATTGAAAAGTTTCTTTATTGCCTCATATATTGGCATGTGAGTAAAAGAAAAGTTAAAGGCTTCTCGAGACGGCTACATTGAGATAAATTACCATGTGAAGCATTAAGATGAATAATATGTTGACTAAAGTCAAACCCTAAGAAATAAAGAGGACAAGAGATTAAGCCTTGTTAAAGGCTAAGGAAAAGTGAGTGAAGAGTTAGATGAATATATGAGATATGGATAAGGGATATCAATACCAAGTGATGGAAGTGTGAATGAAGGATTACAAGGGTGGTATAGCAAATGAGTTTATCTAGAATATCGTTATGAGAATTTACAATTCTTGTCTTGACTCAGTTAAATGAAAAGGGTTAGTAACAACACAAGGCCAATTGTGTGGCATACTAGAAACCTATGAAGATAAATTGGGGATTGAATAGACGATTATGTATTTATATATCTTGAATAATAAGTGCATGTCTATAGAACGATATGCTCGGGATGTTAAGGAGCAAAATGAGACTAAGTGTTTCAAGAATGCATAAACATCTTTGAGAAGGAATTATTAATCATACACGACAAGTATAAAAATGTGGGACTTTTAAAACTTGCTGAGGAGCCTAACAACTAAATCACGGGGTAAGTGATCACATGCGGTGAGACATAAGTTTAAGATAGGTATCCCCTAGGAAATACTCAAGAGATGTTCTGCTATGGATCTTGTGAAAACAAGCATTAAGTTATGTTGTTATAAAGAGGAAGTCGTAAGTTGAAAGTGATATTCATATCGACACTGAAAAGTACTTGAGGAGGACCTTGTTTCAAGTCTTGCAGTTTCAAGTACAAACTGTAGATTGGTCCAAGGAGAATGATGTCACATTAGTATGGAAGAATAGAACAAAGGATGATTAAAGAATATCTGGATAATGAAGTCTGATAATGAAAACTTCATAATGTAGTATGGAAATTAGAATTCGGAAATGTGTAAAGCATGCACGATTCAAATGAGTCTAAGTTTTAAGTGACTCATTAAAGTCGAAATGCAACAAGGATATATATATATATATATATATATATATATATATGTTAGAGGTATGAAGAATAATTGAGAAATAAGGATGACTTTTAGGGATTGTGGTATTGCATAAGATGCAATGATCCAATAAAGATAAACCTTTGAAAGATCAATGAGATTATAAAGCATATACAGATACTGGATTACAATTTAATGAAAATGACATTTAGCCAATGAGATGTGATTAATGACATTATGATGCAAGGATATATATAGTAAAATGATACTTAAACATATAATTGGAAATGATAAAAAAATAGTATAAGCATGTAAATGATGTGAAGTTATACATAGGCATAATGAGAATTTGTATGGCTTACGTAAAGGATAACTTGTGGTAGACGCAAGTGGAATGGTGATTTAAACATATAAAAAGGGTAATCTGAAATTTATTATACCCAGTGATTGTACATTATACATTAGAATGTTGACATTTAAATGTGCATGTACATACACATGTGTGGGGTTGATGATGTGCCCAACTAAAGTGAATAATTGTTCTTAGTGGTTTGAGATTTGAACTCAATACATTTGATGAGTTGTATAGATGGTACAACGATACGAAATCCTATCAGAAGTTGAGCTATGTTGACATAAGAAAATTTGGGAAATAGTCAAGGAAATGATATCAAGGAAATGTAATCTATAGTGTGGTTAAGTCATACAAGATGGACTAATATGATTAAGAAGATTGAAGCTGCATAAATGTAAGGTAAACATGAAATGTGTGGGAATAATTGAAGCCATTAACCTCCCCCAACATTGAGGATACACACAGGAATGAATATGGCATGTTTATAAGCTACATAATAGTGTAGGGGGGGTAAGAGGAATGAAAGAATGTCGAGAAGTTTGATAAGGAAGGAAGTAATAAGATGGTGATTAGGTATACGTAAGCAAGTATAAACCATGATCGAAATTGGTATGATTAAGATGGAGTTTTGGCTCAAATTTAATAAAGGATGATAACAGACATAAGCGAGATATTCTAATCGAATTGGAGGTAAACAAGGTGAATGAATACTAGAGGTTTGACATGAATAGAAATAAAGATATGTTTGAGGTTAGTGATGGAGTTAATGGCATACTTGGGATCTTAATGATAAGAAAGAACAATAGTGAAAGGTACCATGGTTTTGACTCATAGAGGATAATAGATATAAGTTATGTACCTTGACCTTGAAAACTACTCTATTCGAATGGAAGGTAGCGAAGTGCATAAATCAAAATTCCCTACGAAGAAGGAAATGAAATATGATCATTGAGTGAGATTAACAACTCGACGTTGAGGAGAATTCAAGGACGAATTCTATTTAAGTGGGGGAGACTATAATACCCCGTACTTTAACATGGTGGCTAATAAAGCTTATTGAATGTCAAATGAGGTTAATTATAATGTTTAAAGGTGAGGAAAAGTGAAAAGAGTATTTTTAGATAAAATATTTCGCAAGCAAGGGAATAATAATAAAATAATAATATTTTTATTGAGGAAGAATTTGCGAGATAAAAAGTGATTTGGAAGTGCATTGAGGTATAATACGACATTTTGGGTACCAAGTAGACAAGTGAAAAATTTTAGAATAAAATAATATTTTAAAATAATATTAAAATATTAATATTTTATTCAATATCAAAATTTTTCATGAAGACGGAGTATACGGCTAATCTAAGTGGGGGAAAGGAAAAACGAGAAAATTTCATAGAAAAATGAAGCTAGTGGGGCCCGCGCGTTATTAAATGAAGTTAACGCGGGAAAAATATATTTTAAATATTACGGAGACACCAGGTTGGAGTACAAGCTTTATATTTCATTTGTAAATGTGTAAAAGAAGATAACAGAAGGAAATTTGAGTTAAAAGAGTGTTGCAAGGACTAAATTAAAAAGGGAAGAAACTTAAAGGGTAAAACGGTAATTTTACATAAAGTTTGGTCAAAGCTTCCAAAAGAAGCTTTGACTCTTATCTTTATCAGCCATGACCGTCCTTATCTCCTCCAGAAAGATATTTTCTTCTTCTTCTTGAAGCTTCCGATGCCATTTTCATTTCAAGTTCATGAAAATCAAATTTTGTCATGTGATTTCCCTTATTTCTTTTGATTTCCTTTCTTTTCTTACTTCGTTCTTCTCCAAACTTCTTGGGCACTAAACTTGTAGCTTCTAACCCCAATTTCCAGCACATCTAAGCCCTAGGAGAAGAAGAAAGAAAAAGAAACAAAGGAAGAAAACCTTGGTTTTGTAATTCAAGCAAGCTAAGGTAAGGATTTTTGTGTTTTAAGCTCATGGTTGGTTAAATCTTTGGAGAAATAATGTGTGAATCATTTTGGCAACTTGATGATTAATGTTTTGAAGGAATATTGGAGTGCAAGTATGGGTCGAGCAACCATAAAGGTAAAGACAAGTGATGTTTTAAGTGTAGTTGAGGAATCTTGAGAAAATGGGTATTATTGTGTAGTTGACATTTTAAGTGGCATATTGTGAGAAATTATGGTTGTTGTGGAAAGGATGGTTGAATATCCTTAGAAAGATTAATATATGTGTTAGAGTTATAAACAAGTTGCCGGTAATCATAATTCAAAGAATTACGCAAGTGAAGGATAAAAGCAACTTTGGTATAAATTGTGTCAAGATAAGTTAAGTTGAATAAGGATTCATGATTGAATGAAAAAGGAAAGTATAAATGATGAACGCTAAAGATATTGAATTGGGATTGTTGCTAGGAAGTGCAGCATTAAAGGTAGCATGCTGTGGTGGTGTGTCGAGGGAAATAACAAGCGACTGGCAAGTACGAATAGCTAGATATGCCTCTGAACAAATAGTGATGTAATATCCCTCTATCGTAAGGTGAGTGAACTTGCATTTCAAAATTTCTTTGGGAATGTAGATGTATTTGGGTTGATACATTTGAATGATTTTATCCAACTTTTTCTTAAAAATCTACCTAGGGAACAAGCCTTTGGTGAATGCTTATATCTTGTGAAAATGTGCCGTATAAATGGTTCATGTGTTATCACAATATGTTAATATGTATAATATGCATTGGATGTTCCTTTTTATGTGATAATGATGACCCAGCTATGTGTATGTGGGAGTGCACATGAGCTGATGATGACCCAGCTATGTGCGTGTGGGAGTGCACATGAGTTGATGATGACCCTGCTATGTGCACTTAGGAAGTGTGCATAAGCCGATGATGATGACCCAGCTATGACGATGAAGGAAGTGGGGTGGTGTACTTGTTGATATATGTTTATATACGTATATGTGATAGCAAGTTTATGATTATAATATGTGATTGTTTTGAATGTTGATAACTTGATTATTGTCAATGTGTTCACTTTGATGTGCAATATGGTAAAGATGGAATTTGTGGCATGTGAAAACCCCTTAATTATCATCTGCGCCGAATCTCGCTATTGCGAGAAACTGTTGTTTGGTGTGGGCATAAACCAGCCTTATTTCTCATTGCCGCAAGAATGAATGTCGCTGCAGTGAGGAAATTTTGCTATAGCGAGAAACTCTTGGGTGGTCACAAATTTCTGATGCAGTATAGCCATTTTGACGAAGATTGGACCACATTTCGTTTAGAACTAGGAAAAGTGGTAAACATAAAAGTTGTAGCACTGCCTCTTAGCTTTCTAATGGTTTAAAAATCAGGTCAATTAAACTTCTGTAGTGGGATATATTCTTAAAAAACTGAAATATATGCAAACTAAGATGGTTTCTCACTACAACGAGAAACTTGCTGCCATGCTTACTACCTTGCTTGATTTTTACATATTTTTCACCCATTTAACCTCATGGATTGATCATGGGTTTTTGCAACACTATGCGGTTATTAATCAAAGTTTGAAATGAGGGGTTGTTAGTAAGAAATTAAATCAATTGCATTGTTTTTGAAACAAATGCATCGTGATTTCCATGTTATCCTTATCGATTGCTTATTCCCTTCTTATGTTAAATCACTAGGTTTATACTCACATTTTTAAACTTCATGTTTTCATATTCGGAGGCAGTTGGGACCCAAATTAAGTGTCCACGCATGCTCGTCTTCTTGGTAGGTACTATAGCATCTCAGTAGCGGTACCTTCACTTAAAGTCACTCCGCTGACGGTTGAGAGTCTTTTATCTATGTACACGTATATGTAAAATAAACTACTAGGAGTCATGTTATAAATGAAGTATGTATATGTTGGATTGATGATGATGCCCATATGAGATGGCAATGAATGACAGTACTTTGAGATAATACAAATATGAATATTCGGTTGCTATAAAATATTACTGAAACATTCATCGTTGAGAATTACAACACTTGGTTTAAAAGATGATGGATGGAATGAGGAACAAGATCTCATAAGAAGGCTTGCTTGGGCCCAGTAGGCTATGCCTATTGAGCCTATGCGCTGGTCATGGCCCGAGATTTGGGCTGTGACATTTCTCCTCCAAGGTTGAGCCTCCTCCGTGCTTTTCTCTCCTTTTTTCCTTTTTTTCTTTCCTTTTTTCTTTCTTCCTTTCTCTCTCTTAGGGTTTAGTTGGGATGAAAATGAGGTTGAGAGTTGTGGGTTGGGTCAATAAAGGGGTAGGAGAATGGAGAAGTAAGAAAATAAAAGAAAGGAGAAGAAAAACTTGATTTTTATGGTGAAGAAAGAAAAATGGCATGGGAGGAAGAAGATGGAGAATAAAAATGCCATCTTGAAGAGATAAGGATCAGCCATGGATAAGGAAAAAAAGAGTCAAAGCTTTCAAAGGAAGCTTTGATCAAGCTCATGGAAAAATTACTGTTTTACCTTTTAAATTTCTCTTTTTTTTAATTTAGTCCTCCCAACAATCTTTTAATTCCAATTTCCTTCTATTTTTCTTCCTTTGCATGTGTGCAAACAAAATATAAAATTTGTACTTCAACACGGTATCACCATAATATTTAAATATATACTTACTTGTGCTAACTTTATTTAATAAAGACACATGAGCCCCACTAATGTTGTTTTTCTCCGAAATTCCCTCATTCTTCTTTTCCCCCACTTAGATTGACCTTATACTGCTCATTCATGACTAATTTTGACATCAAATAAAATATTAATATTTTAATATTACTTTATTAATAAAAAACTATTTTATTCCAAGATTTTTCACTTATCTCCTTGGAACCCAAAATGTCTTATTATGCCTCGATTCACTTCCGAATCACTTTTTATCTTGCTAATGCATCCTCAATAAAATATATTATTATTTAATTATTATTTCCTCATGTGCAAAATATTTTACTCTAAAATATTCCTTTCACCCGCCACCGCTCTTTGACACTTAAATCCATGTCAATTAGCCCTTTGTCTTATTGATCCAATTATGTTGACTACTATACGGGGGTACGGGGTTATCATGACCCAAATTTTGGGCCATGACCGACGCAAGGGCCCAATAGACGTAGTCCATTAAGCCCAAGCAAGCCTATCTATTTATCCCACTCATCATTCCATCAAATATTGCTAAGTCACAATTTATAACTTAAAATAAAAAAGGTGATAGACATTGCCAACTCGTATTAGCATTACTCATTTAATATATACATACATTGTCTACAACATGTATTTCAATAATTTACATTAGGTTCGTCTATACACAACAAAAAAATACTCGACTTCCAGCGGAGGGACTTGGACAAATGTATAGCTACTGAATGCCGAGACACCTACCAAAAGATGGATACAAGTCTACAAGGACACCTCGTCCTAGTTACCTACTGCCTCGTGATCTGAAAACATGAAGTTGAAAACGATAGTATAAACTCAGTGAGTGAACAAGGAAGGGAACAAGCAACAACAAGGGAGAATTTAAAATCATGATGCACTTATTTCAAAACAATGCAATTTAGTTCCATTCATATTAAAAACCCCTCATCAAGCCCTTAAATGATTAATCATTTGAAAATCATGAACCCACACATAACGAACCATTTGAAGAATAAAAGCTTCAATGATACACGAGCAAGTCAAATACGACAACGAATCTTTGTTGCAGCGAAAAGGCATTCTCGCTGCAGTGAGAATGAATTTTCATTGTAGCGACGTTGGAATTTAGTTATTAGTCGAACGAGGGTTTCTCAACTGGCCGAGGGTTTCTCAATAAACCTCTTCATTTTAAACTTAACTCATTTAATCCTTAATGTTGGAAGTCCATGCTCCGATATGGTAGCAAAGAAGTGAAAGATAGGGCAGCAATTGGACAAGATAGGAGACCAAAACAGAAGGTTTTTCGCTGCAGCAAAATTGTAACCCAGAAACAGAAGGTTTCTCGCTGTAGCAAAATTCAGTTGATGAAACAGAGGTTTTATCGCTGCAGTGAGATTCCTTTTCGCTGCAGTGAGAAGCTATAGTTACTATCTCACTGCAGCGAAATTCATTCTTGCTGCAGCGAGAACCAGTTCTGGTGAAGGTTCTCAAACCTGAGAGTTTCTCGCTGCAGCGAAATATAAGGCACTAATGTAAAATATCCCTTTCTCCCAAAGAAAAACTAGCCTGCTAAAATGTCCAAACCAATATAAAACACATGACAATTTTCCAAAGTTTAACATGTCAAGTTTCACATGCGTTACAATCATATACCATTACTCATAAATTTCCTATAACACACATATTTACATATGTATATATGTATATGTATACCCATCATTATCATGCACATCATCCCATCATCATCATACACACCATCACATCATCATCATCACCAGCTCATGCGCACTCCCTACTCGCACATGGTTGGGTCATCACTGGGTTATGTGCACTCCCTACTCGCACATAACTGGGTCATCCTCAGCTTATGCGCACTCCCTACTCATACATAGCCAAGTCAATATAATTACACAACATTATATTCAAGCATATATGTATATCAACATAATGCAGCCACATAGAAATCCATAATAACCACATATCATAACATAAACCATTTCTCAAGAGCTTGTTCCCAAGGCATTCATTTTTTAGAAAAGTTGTATAAAATCATTCAAACACTTTGTTCAAAACAGTCATATTCCCAAAACAATTTTGATAGGCAGTCCACTCACCGATTGGTTGTAGAGCCTTTAGATGACTCCAATTCCCCTAATTGTCCAAATGAGATTATGGGGCTTCCTTAGAACCTAGGATCACATTAGCATAAGCAATAGGTCAATTTACACACTATGAACCCTAAAAGCTATCTCTTAGCTAGCTTTCAATGGCCACATTAAGTGGCTATCTATGTTCACTATCTTAATCACTATAAAAGGAATGAACATACTCAATAATAAAACAGCTCATAATGCTAATTACTAGCCATTTTCTACAGCTAAAAATTGAGCTTGGTTCATCACTCACTCTTGGGTTTCTTTATAGTTGAATTCCCTTCCAATAACTTCCAAATCAATAGGGTAATTTTCTCTTTCTCTCTCTAAAATGCCCAACTAGTGAGAGAAAGTATGAAAATAAGCTTTACCAAGGGTTTTGAAGTGAAAGAGTGAAAAAATATAAGGATTTTAGTCAAAAGGGTATAAAGAAATGAAAACTATAGCTCGAGAGAGAAAATTATTCAAGCTTCATATGAAGCTTCCACGGAGGTTGGAAGCAACGTGAATTGGGAGAAGAAGAAGAAGACAAGGCACAAATACCTAACTTAATCAGTTCACTATATGTCTATAGGAATAAATTAAATTAAGTTCATTAAGCAACTATTCTAATGTGGCTATGTGTGGCAATTGGCATATGTCTACTAGAATCAAAAATCAGATCACTTAAGTGACGTGAACATACACTATTCAAACCTTAGTTTAATCTAAAATCTGTCACGACCCGAAACCTCTCTCGAGCCCATGATAACTATTGGGACATCTCGATTGACACTCATTGCCCAAAATGCTAATTAGAACCCCGCAAGACTTACATATCAGTTTCTTGCCTTTTCTGTGAGCGATCATTTTTAAACATTCCGTTTTAAACACTTACTAGTCATTTTCGTCTCAAGTAAATCAAAAGACAAAAATATAGCATTTTTATATAAAACAATATTTATAGAAACACGTGTAAGTAAAATAAATTCATACATACAATAATTTACAAAGTTATAATGTACAATAACAGTTACAATGATAAGTGGCCCAAAATACACCCAATGTTGGTGCTAGTAACCTACTGTCTGTGAGATAGAGGGGTCAACTGGAATCCTCGACAAAATTGGGTATCTACAAGCTACCACAGGCCTGAAATATTTGAAAAGAGGTGGGTGAGATTTTTCAACCCCAATGAGTAAATAGACATTATCATAAATATCTAAAGGCGAGTAAAATGGAGGCAAGTTTAAACAACATATCACAAACCATTTCATAAGGTTTTCAATTTATTTCTTAAACCATAAAATATTTGTAATTTACCAAAACAGTTGTTAAGGCTTTTGACTTTTATTAAAAACAAGGCTCAAGCCAAAACTAATCTTCAAGGATACCTTGGCCGAGGCATCTAGTCGAGTCCGCCAAGGTTGTTAAGATATTTACATGTGAACCACATTTTTTATTTTTAAAACAAGCCATTCCTTGGCGTTGCTGAGTTACACATTCAGGTGGGGGTTCGACGTGAAGTGAACTCTAACACTACCTCAAGAGTTACCCTACTCGCCTTTACAATCAGAGTAATTATATAACCGGGTTTACCGTGCCCCTCTAATAGGCAGCCCACGAAAACCCGTCACTGTAGTGACTAACCCACCAATTTTAATAAAATTTCGACAGTATAACATGGCTTTTATTTATTTACCCAACCTGCATAGTAAAAATAGCTTACATTTATTCCCATTGCAATTATAAAATATAGCCACATATACTCATATATCATAAGCCATTCATAGTAAAATATATTTTTCAAAATAATTGACAGCCTCCAATTACTCAATTTCATAATCAACAGAATATATTTTTATTTGTCACATTTATTTCTAAAACATCAAAAATCCCGTTTTAATCTCATTTTCGTTTCATAAAATACATAAAGAGCATTTAAAAATAAACTCTAGATAATTTACAATAATAATAGGTTTACTCACCGTTTGTACAAACTAAATGCTTTTTAGGTGCCCCGATCACTGTTCGTCGGGTACGACTTCCTTGCCTTTACCGGAAGGCTCTCCTCCTAAACACATTGCAAAATTTACCCAATTCACCACATTGATGCTAAATCACTATATAATTGACTTAAATCCTATACTAATGCATGATATGAAATGCAATAGCCTAAAACGGCTTAAACGCGGTATTAACCTATTTTTGGCACTTTACCCGATAAATTGCTAACTCACTCCATTTTAGCTCTAAATTGTCCCATTTTCTCTCCAACATTTCTAACCATTAAATACCAGCAAATAACTCACTAAAATCACCAAAATCAACTCACTTTCCTCCTTGAAAAATTCGGCCAAAAATGGGACATTAATTCGGTAAATCTTCCACTTTGTTTTTCTATCACATTTAACCATTTTTCTTCATTTTCTCTTCATTTCTCTTAGAATAAAAATCAGTTCATCATCATTGTACGTCATTGAAAATTCAGCCAAGGGTGGGTATTGTGAAAAGTTCATGCTTTCTTGCCCAATTTGATTTCTATACACATTTAACTAACTAAAACTATCAATTTAACTGAAAATCAAAACCTAAAAAATTCAAATTCCTCCCCCTTGAATTTCGTCCATCCCTTGATATCACTTTTTGATCTCTCTCCTCAAGCATGCTAAATGGAAACAAAGGCATAAGAAAGGTAGAAATCAAGCTAAAGTCGAAAAATCTTACCGTTAGACGCGTAAACGGTCGAAAAACACGATTTTCCCATTGAATTTTCTAGTTTTCCTTTGGTTTTTCTCTTTTCTTCCTTTCCTCTCTATTTTCTCTCTTGTTCTCTCTTTATGGCCGGCCATCACTTAATATGAGGTTTAAATGGGTTGACTTTTCATTAAAATAATGCCATATGTCACTTTTTCGTTGGTCCGTTTTTAAAATTTCATCTTTTAAACTGTAATTTTTCACCACTTACAATACCATAGTTATTCATACCAAAAATAAATAAATTCTATGATTTTGACAAGTTTTACGTGGTGAAAATTACGGTTTTTACCCCGAAACGATAAAATTACCTTTTTGCCCTTATGTTTCGAAAATTGCTGGAATTGAAATTTTTCACTTGCTATCATTAAGTTATACTCCAAATAGTTAATCTTGGTCAAAAATTTCACTCCATGATCAAATTATTATCTTAGATGGCAAAATAACGATTTTTCCCCTGAACATAAAAATTTTCAATTTTACCCCAAATGAACCCTCGAACTCTAAACAATCATTTTTAGTCATTCTTCGACTGTAAACTATTAAATTTCATCCTACGATTCCTATTTAAACTAGCTCGAGGTTAAATCCACTCAAGTGTACTGTTAGGTATAATACAGGGTTTCATCTATTCTTAGAACTTTCCTTAGCACAGTAACATGCTACTCAGTGCATGTATGTCATGACATGTGTTTATAGGGTCCGATTTTTCAATTCTACCCCCTAAAAATAAAATTTTGACCTCAAAATTTCATTTACCAGATTCAACAAATAGATGAGGGTATTGGTTCCTCATCTGATGCTCTACTTCCCATGTCATTTCCTATATTCGAGCACTTTTCCACAACACTTTGACCATTGAAATACTCTTGTTCCTCAATACTCGATCCTTTCGATCCAAGATACTCACAGGTTACACCTCGAACTTCAAATCGTCATGCAACTCGATCGAAGGTGCTTCGAGGATGTGAGAGGGATCTGGTACATATTTCTTAAGCATGAAGACATGGAAAACGTTGTGGATCCGATTTAACTCTGGAGGTAGTTCTAACTGATAAGCCACTGGTCCAATTCTCTCAATGATTCGGAATGGTCCAATATACCTCGGGTTAAGCTTTCCCCGCTTCGCAAATCGAATCACACCTTTCCACGGAGAAACCTTAAGAAAAACTCTATTATCGATCTTAAACTCCATGTCTTTTCTCCGTTTATCTGGATAGCTCTTCTGCCTATCCTGGGCTACCTTTAGCCTCTCTCGTATAACCTTGATCTTGTCATTAGTTAGCTCAATCAATTCCACACTAGCTAACTTTCTTTCACCCACTTTATCCCAACAAAATGGAGTACGACATTTCCTTCCATATAAAGCTTCGTACGGTGCCATACCAATGCTAGACTGGAAGCTGTTGTTGTAAGCAAATTCCACTAACGGCAAGTGTCTATCCCAACTCTCAAGGAAATCCATGACACAAGCCCTCAACATATCCTCCATAGTTTGGATAGTCCTCTATGATTGACCATCCGTCTGTGGGTGAAAAGTAGTGCTAAATTTCAATTTGGTTCCGAGAGCTTCTTGAAATCTTGGCCAGAATCGAGAAGTGAATTGAAGATCTCAGTCTGACACTATAGAAACGGGAACTCCATGTAGCCTCACAATCTCATCTATATAAAGTTGAGCTAGCTTCTCAATAGAGTATGTACTATGGACAGCTAAAAAGTGAGCGGACTTAGTCAACCGATCTACGATCACCTAGATCGCATCCTTTCCCCTTTGTGTCCGCGGCAATCCCAAAACAAAATCCATAGTTACATGCTCCCATTTCCACTCAGGAATAGGTAAGGAGTAAAGTGTACTTGCTGGCCTCTGATGCTCCGCCTTAACTTGTTGACATATGAGACACTTTGCTACGAATTTTGCTACGTCTCGCTTCATACCTGGCCACCAATAATTCTCCTTGATAGTCTTATACATCTTGGTGCTTCCAAGATGTAATGCATAGGTAAATGAATGGGCTTCTTCCATGATCGCCTATTTCAGCTGGTTTCCCTCAAGAACAGAAACTCGATCTCTAAACATCAAGATGTTATCCTCTCCGAATCTAAACTCACTAACTCCCCCATCGGTCAATTTTTGAATTTCTTTTCTTAACTCATCATCAGACCTCTAAATGTCCTTGATCTGATTAAGTAATGAAGGTCGCACAATGAAGCTTGCCAATAGGATCCATCCTCAGCATTTCTCAACTGGACCCCAAGAGAGTTCATTTCTAGTAATGCTAGCAATAATAACTCTGAAGTGCGGCTACAGACAATGAAGACTTACGACTGAAGGCATCATCTACAATGTTCGCCTTTCCTGGATGATAGTCTATCACCAAGTCATAATCTTTTATCAACTCCAACCACCGCCTTTGCCTCAAATTAAGCTCCTTCTGAGTGAGCAAATATTTTAAACTCTTGTGATCCGTAAATACCCGATAATGCTCACCATACAAGTAATGCCTTCATATTTTTAAAGCAAACACCACTGCTGTTAACTCTAAATCGTGGGTAGGGTAATTTGCTTCATGCCTCTTTAGCTGTCTAGAAGCATAAGCCACAACTTTTTCATCCTGCATCAACACACACCCTAACCCCAACTTAGATGCATCACTGTACACCACAAATTCTTTTCCATTAACAAGAAGTGTTAAAACGGGAGCGGAGGTTAACCGGTTCTTTAGCTCCTAAAATCGATTCTCACAAACATCATCCCACTTAAACTTAACTCCCTTACGAGTTAGATGGGTCAAATGAGCTACTATTAAGGAAAACCCCTAAACAAACCTCCGATAATAATCGGCTAATCCGAGGAAACTACAAATCTCTGTCACTGTCTTAGGTTGCTCCCATTGTAAAATTGCCTCTATCTTCTTGGAATCAACATATATTCTAGCTCCCGATACTACGTGTCCTAAGAATACCACTTCCTGTAACCAAAAACTTTGCATGCAACTGTCTTTCCCGTAAAGTTTGTAATACTAAACGCAAGTGGGTAGCGTGCTCATCATTATCTCTCGAGTAAACTAGGATGTCATCAATGAACACAATAACAAACTTGTCCAAGTAAGGGTGGAACACCTTGTTCATGAGATCCATAAAAGCTACTGGTGCGTTAGTTAACCCGAAAGGCATGACCAAGAACTCATAATGACCGTACCGAGTCCTAAACGCTGTCTTGGGTACATCCTATTCTTTAACCCTCAATTGATGATACCCATACCTCAAATCAACCTTAGAAAACACTGTAGCTCACTGTAATTGATCGAAAAGATCATCAATCCTCGATAACGGATACTTGTTCTTAATGGTCATTCTGTTAAGCTGTCGATAATCTATACATAACCGAAGTGTGCCGTCTTTCTTTTTCACAAATAAAATCGGTGCTCCCCACGAAGATGTACTAGGGCGTATAAAACCCTTGTCCACTAACTCTTGCAATTATACTTTTAACTCCTTCAACTCTGCTGGAGCCATTCTATATGGAGGAATAGAGATAGGGGCAGTACTTGGAAATAAATCAATAGTGAATTCTAACTCACGATCAGGAGGAAGTCCCGGTAATTCATTAGGAAATACATAAGGGAACTCACTTACTACGGGGACATTCTCTAACTTAAGTTCCTCCCTCGATATATCAATCACGTGAGCCAAGTATACCGGATATCCCTTTCGCACCAATTTCAAAGCTTTGAGGGCCGAGATTACATAAAACAGTAATACTCGACGCTCCCTCGTAAATACAACTTCTGCTCCCTCTAAACTCTAGAGAATCACTTCTTTCTTCAAACAATCCACCTTTGCTAGATGAGTGGACAACCAATCCATACCCAAGATCAAATCAAAGTCCCGAATCTCCAAAGGGATTAAATCACCCATAAATTCTTCTTCCCCAACTTTAATACCACAATCCCTATAATAAGTATTTCTTACTAACCGCTCACCTAGAGGAGTATGCACTACAATCTCTTCCTCTAATGGTGACAGGTTTCTATCTGAGAATGATACAAATGATAGGCTCACGTATGATCTATCAAAACCCGAATCTATCAAAACATGTGCATTTCTATCAAACACAATCATAGTACCTATCACTGTGCTAGGTCGAACTCGGGCTTCATCCTCAGTCATTGCAAAAACCCTGGTAGAAATTTGGGGCTACGATTTGGAAGATGGCTGCTCTGGGGTATTACTCCCCATGCCTGACCGTATCACTAGGCCCTGTCTGAACTGTGATCCCGAAATGTCTCTCTACGGTATACTAGGACAAGTCGAAGGAGTAGAAGTAGCTACTGTACCTCGTCTCAACTGAGGACAATCTCTCTTGATATGCCATTGTTGGCCACATTGAAAACACGTTATAAGCTTTCTACATGATCCAACATGAAATCCTCCGCAATTACGGCATCTGTCCAATCCTCCTGAAGTCCCCCCCTAACTACTCCTCACTGGCCGATCAAATCTAGAAGATCTCGACTGTGACTGTTGAGATGGAGGTCTAGTGGATGCCACAGACACTGAGGTAGTACTTCCTGCAATAGATGTCGAATCTTTGCCTTTCTTTGAAGATTGACCCGAAAACGTAGGCGGATTCATTCTCTTTGCGAACTCAGGTCGGATCTGTCTATTCTCAGTGGCGAGCTTCTCAGCCCATAAGACCATTTGTACAACTTCCTTATACGACTCCTTACCAGTCACTATCATACGCTCCCGTATCTCATTACAGAGTCCTTCCTCAAAATAGTTTACCTGATCTTGCTCCAATCTCACCAACTCAGGTACATAGAACATCAGCTCGTTAAAACGAGTTTCATACTCCTTAATAGTTAGGTTCCCTTATTTCAAGCTAAAAAATTCTCTCTTTTTCTCTTTCTGATGGAAATAAGTGTAATATTGACCATCGAACTCTTGGAGGAAATCCGTTCAAGTCAGTGGTATAGGAAAGCGAGACTTGACTGAATTCCACCAGGTACGGGCTCTCTTCTCAAATAACCATGTAGCCACCTTCAATTTCATCTCATCATCTAATCCCATATTTGCTAGTGTCTCCGATACCTAAATAACCCAATCCTTAGCTGCGATCGCATCCAACTCACTAGTAAACGAGACGCAACCTAACTGTCTAACTTCCTTCAATTTCTTAGAAATGGAGATGTCCGGTGTTTGGGGTGGAATATGAGGTGGTGGTATTGGGATTGTTATAGGGGAAACAGCGGGTGGAACTGGACCAGCCTGAGCCTAGCTTGTAAGAGCAACGAGAAAAGTCGCCAATGCCTGAGCTGCCTCGGGTGACATGGCAGGTACGCTAGAAGCAGCAACAGGTGGTGGAGGAGGTATAGGAATGTCCGTAGACTCAACAGTAGGTACTGCTCTAAAAGATGACGTAGCCAACTCCTCTTCTGTGGAATCCAGCTGACTCTGTCTAGGGCGACCTCTTCCCCTACCGGTAGATTTAGTGATAGGTGGTAGCTCACGTCGAGGAGGCATAATGATCTACAAAAAGAACGGAATTGGTTTAGACGACTTAAGACTCTATATGCAACTGCATGCAACTAACTAATCTTAACTAGGCCACACTGACATTGTAAATTATTTTCAAATAACTTTAAATCCAAGAACTTTAAAAATCAAAAACTTCTTTCAAAACCATAAGCTTTTAAACCAAAAGCTTTGGTACCAATCAAATTTTCACGACCCAGAACCTCCCTAGGGCCCATGACAACCGCCGAGACGTCCCAATTGACACTCATTGCACGGAATGTCAATCGAAACCTCGCAAGGCTTACATATCAGTTTCTTGCCTTTTCTGTGAGCAATCGTTTTTAAACATTCCGTTTTAAACAATTACCAGTCGTTTCCAACTTAAATAAATCAACAGACAAAAATATAGCATTTTTATATAAAACAATATTTATAGAAACACATGTAAGTAAAATAAATTCATAAATACAATAATTTATAAAGTTATAATGTACAATAATAGTACAATGACAAGTGGCCCAAAATACACCTAGTGTTGGTGCTAGTGACCTACTGTCTGTGAGATAGAGGGGTCAATTGGAATCCTCGACAAAATCGGGTATCTACAAGCTACCACAGGCCTGAAATATTTGGAAAGGAGGTGGGTGAGATTTTTCAATCCCAATGAGTAAACAAACATTGTCATAAATATCTAAAGGAGAGTAAAATGGAGGCAAGTTTAAACAACATATCACAAACCATTTCATAAGGTTTTCAATTTATTTCTTAAACCATAAAATATTTGTAATTTACTAAAACAGTTATTAAGGCTTTTGACTTTTATTAAAAACAGGGCTCAAGCCAAAAGTAATCCTTGGGGATACCTTGGCCGAGGCATCTAACCGAGTCCGCCAAGGTTGTTCAGATATTTACATGGGAAACACATTTTTTTATTTTTAAAACAAGTCGTTCCTTGGCGTTGGCCGAGTTACACATTCACGTGGGGGTTTGACGTGAAGTGAACTCTAACACTACCCCGGGAGTTACCCTACTCGCCTTTACAACCAGAGTAATTATATAACCAGGTTTACCGTGCCCCTCTAATAGGCAGCCCACGAAAATCCGTCACTGCAGTGACTAACCCACCAATTTTAATAAAATTTTGACAGTATAACGTGGCTTTTATTTATTTACCCAGCCTGCATAGTAAAAACAACTTACATTTATTCCCAATGCAATTATAAAATATAGCCACATATACTCATATATCATAAGCCATTCATAGTAAAATATATATTTCAAAATAATTGACAGCCTCCAATTACTCAATTTCATAATCAACACAATATATTTTTATTTGTCACATTTATTTCTAAAACATCAAAAATCCTGTTTTAATCTCATTTTCGTTTCATAAAATACATAAAGAGCATTTAAAAATAAACTCTAGATAATTTACAATAATAATAGGTTTACTAACCGTTTGTACAAACTAAATGCTTTTTAGGTGCCCCGATCACTGTTCATCGGGTACGACTTCCTTGCCTTTATCGGAAGGCTCTCCTCCTAAACACATTGCAAAATTTACTCAATTCACCACATTGATGCTAAATCACTATATAATTGACTTAAATCCTATACTAATGCATGGTATGAAATGCAATAGCCTAAAACGGCTTAAACGAGGTATTAACCTATTTTTGGCACTTTACTCGATAAATTGCTAGCGCTCTCCATTTTAGCTCTAAATTGTCCCCTTTTCTCTCCAACATTTCTAACCATTAAATATCAGCCAATAACTCACTAAAATCACCAAAATCAGCTCACTTTCCTCCTTGAAAAATTTGGCCAAAAATGGGACATTAATTCGGTAAATCTTCCACTTTGTTTTTTTATCACATTTAACCATTTTTCAACATTGTCTCTTCATTTCTCTTAGAATAAAAATCAGTTCATCATCATTGTACATCATTGAACATTCAGCCAATGGTGGGTATTGTGAAAATTTCATGTTTTCTTGCTCAATTTGATTTCTATACACATTTAACTAACTAAAACTATCAATTTAACTAAAAATGAAAACCTAAAAAAATTCAAATTCCTCCCCCTTGAATTTCATCCAGCACTTGATATCACTTTTTGATCTCTCTCCTCAAGCATGCTAAATGGAAACAAAGGCATAAGAAAGGTAGAAATCAAGCTAAAGTCAAAAAATCTTACCATTAGACGCGTAAACGGTCGAAAAACGTAATTTCCCCTTTGAATTTTCTAGTTTTCCTTTGGTTTTTCTCTTTTCTTCCTTTCCTCTCTATTTTCGCTCTTGTTCTCTCCTTATGGCCGGCCATCTCTTAATATGGGGTTTAAATGGGCTGACTTTTTATTAAAATAATATTAAATCATTAAAAAATACCATGTGTCACTTTCCCGTTGGCCTGTTTTTTAAATTTCGTCTTTTAAACTTCAATTTTTCACTACTTACAATACCATAGTTATTCATACTAAAAATAAATAAATCCTATGATTTTGACAAGTTTTGGGTGGTGAAAATTACGATTTTTACCTTGAAACGACAAAATTATCGTTTTGCCTCTATGTTCCGAAAATTACCGAAATTGAAAATTTTCACTTCCTATCATTAAATTATACTCCAAATAGTTAATCTTGGTCAAAAATTTCACTCCATGATCAAATTATTATCTTAGGTGGCAAAATAACGATTTTGCCCATAAACATCAAAATTTTCAATTTTACCCCAAATGAACCCTCGAACTCCGAACAATCATTTTTAGTCATTCTTTTACTGTAAAATATTAAATTTCATCCTACGATTCCTATTTAAAATAGTTCGAGGTTAAATCCACTCAAGCGTACCGTTAGGTACAATACCGGGTTTCGTTTATTCTTAGAACTTTTCTTAACATAGTAACATGCTACTCAGTACATGTATGTCATGACATGTGTTTATAGGGTCGGGTTTTACAAAATCTCTCTGTCAAGTCTCAATTAGATTCACAAATCAATTAATTATTGGCTAAGAAATCAAAAGCATTAAGAATATATTTGAATAAGTAAAACTACACCCATTTATGATAAATAAAAGAGAAACTAATATCCAAACTACATGTTGAAATCCACCACAATCCTAGAAAGATAATTTAGCTCATAATAACTAATAAAAACAACATCCAAAGAAATTTAGCCATGAATCAAAGTCAAAGAAAAATAAAAGAATCACAAAAGTAGAGAAAGAAACTAAGTGTTGAAGCTTTGCAATCTCAATTCGCTCTCAATTTCTCTTGTTTTCTTGCTTTGTTCTTGGCTCTAAATCTCCAGAATAGTCGGTTGCTTCCTCCTCCTTAAAATCTCTAAAAAATTTCCCTTAAATATGCTCCAAGTAACCTAAGTTCCAGAATCCCATCAAATTTTTATTTTTGGAAAATTGTCCAGCATTGCGATGCTACTTCTTCAGCGCTACAGCACTGAGCTCATAGGAATATGTGGTGTGCTTCCTTTCACTAGCGTTGTAGCCTTGTTCTCCCAGTGCTGCAGCAATCTATCAAATGCGGAAGTGATTTTCACCCTGATATGCTCTAAACTGGAAAATGTGGTAAACATAAAAGTTGTAGCCCTATCTCTTACTTTCCAATGGCTTAAGAATCGTGTCAATTGAACTTCTAGATTGAAATACATACTTCAAATACTGCATCATATTCAGTCCATGTGTACTGCTGCAGTGCTCCTACTTGGACAAATATTTTGACCATGATCCAATATGAACTAGGTGAAGTGGCAAACATATTTTATCCCTTCCTCTTAAAAGTCTAGTGGTCCAAGAATCACTTCATTTGGAGTTTTGTAGACAAATATATGGTCAAAACACCACAACATATATGAATGAAGTCACCACCATACTTGCATGGATTTTCATCAAATGAGCCTTTTTCATCAAATTTCCTACAAAAACAATAAGAGAAATTACCAATATACTCTTAAAGTAATTTAAAATAAAATAACATAAAATTTAACTAAAATAACTTAAATTAACTGCTCAACTGTAATCAAACTTAAACTAGAAAATCACATAAAATGCTACGATTCGAACTTAAAATCTCAAAGATATAACTACTTAAGCCCCCAAAATGTGTCAAAATAACTCTATATAATAGAGTTATCACTTTATATCCAACAAGAATTATAAAATGTCTTGGGCTAATTAGGCCTTTACTTAATACTCCATCAAATCATATTTGATTTAGCCCAATACTTAATTGGATTAAGCCTCTATAAAATCAATTAGATCACATCCAATTGAACTCCAATTAATTTTGACAATTCACCTTATGTGTGTGACCCATTAGGTTCCTAACATGTTGGCAATAAATATAAATTAATTCAATTAGGAATTTATATTTATATTTATAGATCATAAGCGACATTTAGCGGTACATCATGACCACCCAAATGAAAAGAAAGTCAATATGATTTGATTAACTGTATCTTAGTGTAATTTGATCCTTTCATCATATATCCTCGATAGTTAGAAAACTCGGCTCGGTGTCTACTTTTTAACTTACCCATATTAATCTTGCAGCTTCTATATTGATCTATGAAGATTGCCTTCGCCAAGGACTTTTAATCAATATAAGCCAGAAGCAAATGAGATATTGTTGGTCCCAAATAAATGTGCTAGAGGGGGGGTGAATAACACTTTTTGGCTCTTAATAAAATTAACTTCTACTTGGGGACAAATGCAAGATAAAAGAAAGATTTAAAGGTGAATGAAAAACTAAAAATAGAGCAGACAATCACACCAGAGTTTATAATGGTTCGATCCAATACCTACATCCACTACCTTGATTGTTCAACCAAGGATTTTCTAAACCAATCCATTATGAAAGGTGAAATTCACAAGCTTCCACCAAGCTTTACAATGACTTTTACCAAGCTCAGCCAAAACCTTTCACAATGGTTTTTATCGGGATCAACCAAAACCCAACAACTAACTTTTCTAGGCTAAGTTAGAACTTATACACTCAGTCAAGCAATCCAAGCTTGAATAAATCCCTTAGAGTATCTCACACACTCAAGTATACAAGAAGAAGAGATATAAAGATGTACCTATGATCATTGACTTGATCTAAATGGTACAAAGTAAAGTCCTTATCTCAAATACAAAGATATGAGTGAAGTGCAGTACAAGTGCAAAGAGTTTTTGCTAGTTTTTGAGCTGTTTTTGGACTTGAAAGCCCTTCATTTGCTTTTTTAGTCGTTGGAAGCCTCTTAAATACTTGAAAAATCAGCTCTGATAGGTGTTAGGTAATTTTTGATCGTTGGAAACAGTTTGGTAGTAATTCTGGCCATTAATTTGTCTTTTAGTGCTCAATTCAAATTTTTTGACAAAATGATCATAGTTGACTAACTGCACTCTTAGTCGACTAAGTTGTCACCATCTTCTGATCCCAGTTTCTGGCAGTGAGCTCTTAGCCGACTAACTTCCTTCTTAGATGATTAAGTTGTTTCCGTCTTGAAGTCTAGATTTCTAGCAGTAGACTCTTAGTCGACTAACTTACTTTTTGGTCGACTAAGTCTTTTCTGTTTCTCAATCCTTTCGAGCTTGCCAAATTCTAATTTGAATTTTAGCTTACCAATACCTTTCATTATCCAATTAAGAGGCTTTTGTTTTGTTGATCAATTGTGGCTCCTTATTCATATGATTTTTGATATGTGCCTTTGAATGATTGATTTATTCTTGGCATATAATTTTTGTCTTGCAGACTCAAGTAAAGATATTAGACACAAATGAGTGGGATTGTTTTATTATCATCAAAAACTAATGGAGCCAGCAACCTTTTTGATGATGACAAAACATTCCTTGATTAACAGCACAGTGTCCATCTATTAGTTTTCGCTTTGCACAATATGAGGATTTCCTCCCCCTAAGTGTGTGCATATTTTACTATTTATTTCAGCAAGTTTTTATTTATGTCATACAGATAATGACATGTATGAATTCAGACTTTTGATAAAATATATTTATATAGGCTTATGGAACAATTAACAATAGGTGACAAGATGCCAGAATATCAATATTTCAGCTAACTGTTTGTCATTAGCATATTGTTATCAGATTTTATCTAGGTCATTAATCATTCAGTAGAAATAGCATATTTAGCATCCATATACATTCTTCAACCACATTCCACTCATAATATCATAACAAAAATTGATTATCAACATAACAGCCCAATATCAGTACCAAATCATTAAACAACAACAGTCAAAATACCATAAACATAAACATAAACAACAAAGTTAAATTCAAATGTTCAACTGTCAAAGAACAAAAACAGTAGTAGAAAAACAATAGTCATTATTTTGTTCTTAAACTACCCCTAGATCATTTATACCCTCTATCTCTCCCTAAGTTTTCTATAATTTTTCTCCCCCTTTTTATCATCATCAAACTGAAAGGTGGTCAATCAGTTTCTAAAGAGGCTAAAGGGGTAGACTCATCAATGCCATAGAAAACATTAAGGGGTTCAGGAGATGGTTTTGGAGGTGATTTCTGTGGTGAGGGTTCAGGGGATGATTTATTAGAAATTTCAAAAAGATTTTGAGGAGAATAGATAGCTGATGGTCTAGCTTTTTCAGCTATTCTGGAGGATTTTCTTCTTCTGAGGAACTTTATCTTGGTGGCCATTGTTTTCCTGCCTTTGTCAAGTGGTTTAGATTTGTCTTGTAGAGCTGTAGCCACTTTTTCTTTTTCTTTACCAAATTGCCCCTCTGTAGTATAAGCTGGTTCAAGGGATGTAGATTTCTATGGTTGTGCTTTAGCTACTTCTTTCTCTGCCTGTTCTTCTTGAACCATTTGGTGAAAAATGCCCATGATTGATACTTCCTCAGAAGTAGGAGGACAGGGCTGCTCCTGTTGAGGTTCATGATAGGATCGAGGATTTTCATCAAGTGAGCCAAGCACCTCAGTACCTTGTTCTGATTAAGCTTTCTTTGGTGGCTCAGGTGAGGGGGATTTCCTTGGTTGATCAACTTCAGGTTCATGACCCTCGCCCTGGAAGGTAGAACCTTTAGCATTCTGTCTTGTTGGTGCAGGGGTTGGAGTGGGAGAGGTGTCTACAACTGCTAATTTAGGAGGCATTTTTCCTTTTTTCTTTAACACATTTTCCAGTTTTGTCAATTTTTCTTTAATTTTCTGCATCTTCACAGCCCAGTCAGTAAGCTTTCCATCCATTCGCATAAGTAGATTGAAAATCATTTCATTTGAGAACTATGAGGGGGCTGCCTCTAACTGAGCAGGGAGAGAAGACTCTTATCCTGGAGTGACCTTAGGGGTTTTAATAATTTTTCCCCGTCAAGCTTATACCCCATCTTAGGTAGACTCCCAAGGTAAATAGCTTGGTCCCTGCTTTTCACTTTATCCAATTCATACCTAGAGCTCTAAATTCCCTTTTTTTGTACCAATGATGTAATGATATTCCCATAAGGCAGATTTATTTTATCCAGTCGACAGGCTCCTCTTATTCTCTCAATCATGAATCTAACTAGATTAAGTGGAGCACCATTGAAGGCATGCTCGATTAGCCATAAGTCCTGAAGGCTGACATAATTGAAACTTCCACTTCTTCCATGAATATTTGCGACAATGAAATAATGAAGAATTCTAATTTGTGGACTTTTAATGAGACCAGCATTAGTCTTAGATGAATATTTTTCTTTCTTCCCTATAATTATCTCCTATAAAGATGTGGGATCATAGTTTTCAAGCATCTCATAGTCACCATCTTCACTTTCTATTTTAAGTAAATTTCCTAAATCGACAACAATCACAACAAATTCCTTTCCATTTAAAAAGACATTCAGACCATTATCAATATAATCATCAGAATCCTCAAGTTCATCCTTATCTAATGCTATGTTTGCATAAATTTTTTTTACCAAACTAGCACTATAGGTTCGATTCTTAAAAGTGATAAAATTTTTCAGTTTCATTTCTTCAAAATAATCTGATAAAACAACTTGAATTTTAGGGGCTTCATCAAAGATGTTCTAGTCTATGAATTTCCACATGTGATTGGAGCATTTTCTATTTTCTTGAATCTATCCTTATGGGCTTTACTCCTAAATTTTGAGGATGGGATATTACCTTTCTTAGAGGATTTTCCTTTCACTTTCTTTTTCTCTATTTTGTATTCCTTCTCAGTCTACTTTTTCCCAGATTTCTTGATCTCAAAAGCAGACATACTTCTTTTTTTCTTCTTCTGAGATTCAACTTGTCCACTTTTGTGAGATCTCGACCTCTAGAGACCCGTAACTAGAAATATACGCGATAACACAAACTAGGGATAATTTCATCATTTCTTCTAGTGAGCCCCTGAAAGTAGTTTTCTAATGTTATTAAGGTTCAAGTAGACCTAAGGAATGAATGAATGAGGGTAAGATAATGAAGAAGATAGAAATAACGATAATTTTCATGATAGGGGTAAAACGGTTATTTTGCATCTCGAGTTGAAATTTTTAAGTTTTCATGAACTCGAGCATTTCTAGACCTTTATGGACCTTGTCTCAGTGTCAAAGAAGTAAAAAGATTGTATAAAGGCAATGGAAAGACAAAATGACCTTGTTAAGGGTATTTTGGTAATTCATGAGAAAATGGATAAGCATAAAGCATAAATATCTAAGTTTCTAGGAGGTTCTTCAAATTTCTAGCACTTCTTCTTCTTTTTATTCATTTCCCACGTTTTTGCACCCTTCATGGAAGCTTGCTTTGAAACTTCCATATATTTCCTCGCGTTAACCCTGATTTTCATGTTTTTGTGCACCCTTTCACAAAGTTCTTTGTGCTCTTTTACTTTTTCACCATAAAAACCTTAAAAACCTTTCCTTATTACACTCTCTCACTAGCTAGATGTTCTAGAGAGAGAGAGAGAGACTTTCCACATTTGTTTAGAAGCTATTGGAAGAGAATTCAGCTACAAAGAAACCCTAAGGTGAGTGATAAACTAGGCTTGGTTTTAAGTTGTTGACAATGGCTAGTAATTGGGATTATTAGCTGTTTTATTGTTGAGGTTGTTTATTCATTTTTAGTGTGATTAGAGTAGTGCAAGGAATAGGCATTTGATATAGTTGGAAGCCAATTAGGAATGACTAGTAGAACTTGAATTAGAAACTAGCTTTTGGAGTGATATTAATGTAAATTGGATTGGTTGTGATGTTTTTGTGCGTGATAGGTTCCAACGAGGCCCCACAGCCCTATTTGAACCATTAGTGGAGGTTAGAGTCGATTCGAGGTTCAACAATATCGATGAGTGAACTTGCATTTCAAAATTATTTTGGAAAATAGAATTATGTTGAGATGAATTATTTACATGATTTTATTCAACTTTTCATTAAAAATGGGTGCCTGGGAACAAGCCCTTGATAAATGCTTTGATGTTGTAAAAGGTGTGAAATGTGTAAAGAGGATGAATTCATGTGCTCCTATATTATGTTGGTATACATATTTCAATGTATGTTGTGAAATGATAAATAATGTTGTATGATGATAATGAGGTGTGTGAGTAGGGAGTGCACACATGATGACATTGAAATGTGCGAGTAGGGAGTGCACATATGGTCGTATTGCCTTATGCATGTAAAGAGTGCACAAGAGTTGAGGAAGGCGGGGTGGTGTAGGTGTTATATATGATTATATCTATAGATATGTGATAGAATGTGTGTGATTGTAAAATGTGATTGTATGGCATGTTGAACCTTGAGAATTTCCCATTTTCTTGCAAATTGATTTTATTACAGCACCAAATGGATTTTAGTGCAAAGGAGGTCCTTTTTACATTTAGGTGCTCTACTTCTCATTGCAGCGAGAATAAATCTCGCTGTTCTGGTGCAGTACTTTCATTTTGATGAAGATTTTGACCACTTTTCTGTCCGAACTGGGAAAATTAATAAACATAAAAGTTGTAGCTCTGCCTCTTAGATTTCTAATGGTTGAAAAATCAAGTCATTTGAACTTTTGTAGTGGGAGATATTCTAGAAAATCTAAAACACATGCAAACTAACACTATTTCTCGCTGCAGCGAGAAACTTGCTGCCATGCTTGCTACCTTGCTTGATTTTGACATATTTTTCACCCATTTAACTTCATGGATTGATCATGGGTTTTTGCAACACTATGAGGTTATTAATCAAAGTTTGAAAGGAGGGGTTTTTCGTAAGAAATTAAATTAATTGCATTGTTTTTGAAACAAGTGCATCATGATTTCCAAATTCTTCCTATCGATTGCTTGTTCCCTTCTTATGTTCACTCATTGAGTTTGTACTCACTGTTTTCAATTACATGTTTTCAGATCAGGATGCAGTTGGAACCTAGGTCAAGGTGTCCACCTAGTTTCGTCTCCTTGGTAGGTATTTTGGCATTTATTAGCTGCACCTTCACTGTGGTCACTCCGCTGGAAGTCAAGAGTCATTTTGCTTTATGAATACGTTCATGTGATGTCAAGTACTAAGATACGTGTCTTAGACAAAATATGTATATTTTAACTGTTAATGCTACCATGAGTTGAAATGTTAACATCATTTTGGGTTTATATTAATGAAATTCTTGATTGCTATAGCCCATTATTAAAGTGATTATAAGTTGGACTTATGAAAGGTGACTTGACAATAGTTGATGGAATGTTGAGCAAGATTATATAATAGGCTTTCTTGGGCTTGGTGGGCTATGCCCATTGGGCCCATGTGCCGATCATGGCCCAAAAATTTGGGTCGTGACAACTTTCCACCATTGGTCGTTTACCCTTTTTCTTTTCCAAAATTTCTTTAGTCTGTGATGATTTTGCCATTTGGTTTGAGAGATTTATGGCTTAGGGTTTTGTGGGTTTGAGAAGGACGAATTTCTGTTTCAGTAAGGTCGATTTTAGATGAGAGAAAATGAAGTGAGAATGTGTTAAAAGAGGTTGAATTCTATCAAAATTGTTTGTCTCCCCTTCTTTAAATATGTTCAGTAACCTTCTTTTTTAAAATTTAAAAATTTCCCTCTTAAATTTCATTTTTGGTGAGGCAGTTTTTCTTTTTCTGTTCCATCACCCAGTAGGCAGTTTCTTTTCATTATTTAATTCCTCCTTTCTTTAACTGATTGAGTCTTATTATTTAAAGAGACAGAATGCTCTTAGTTGATTAAGTGACTCTCTTAGTCAACTAAGTGCCTACTGTCCTTTGAGAAAATTTCAGAATGTTTCTTAAAGCTCCTGCACACTAACTATTCCTAAATTTCTCATAATCTCATAAAATCTTTCCTCATTTAGAGGTTTCATGAATATATTAGCTAATTGTTGTAGAGCATTAACAAACTTAATCTTAATATCACCTTTCACTACATGATCTCTAACAATGTGATGCCTAATCTCGATGTGTTTAGTCCTAGAATGTTGTACAGGATTTTTTGAAATGTTGATTGCACTTACATTATCACAATATATTGGTATGTTATCCATTGTTACTCCAAAGTTTTTTAGTTGTTGTTTAATCCACAAGATTTAAGCACAACAACTACCTAGAGAAATATATTCGGCTTCAGCTGTAGAGAGAGCTACTGAATTCTATTTTTTACTTGACCATGACACAAGCATACTACCTAGAAACTAGCAAGTTCCATTAGTGCTCTTTCTATCAGTTTTGCTTCCAGCAAAATCTGCATCTGAATATCCAACTAGATTAAAGGATGATTCTCTAGGATACCATATCCTTAAAGTTTGTGTATCTAAGAGGTATCTAAAAATTCTTTTAACAGCAGTCAAGTGTCATTCCTTGGGTTGAGATTAAAAACGAGCACACAAACATACACTGAATTAGATATCAGGCTTGCTGGTTGTTAAATAAAGTAATGATCTGATCATACCTCTATAAAGCTTTTGATGAACCTCCTTTCCCTTTTCATCAACATCAAGTTTGGTGGATGGACTCATTGGTGTGCTAATTGATTTTAGCTTCTGCATGTCAAACTTTTTAAACATGTCTTGAATGTATCTTTCTTGTCTAATGAAAATTCCTTCCTTACTTTGTTTGATTTGGAGTCTAAAAAAAGATTTCAACTCTCCCATCATGCTCATCTCAAATTCACCTTGCATTTCTTTCGCAAAGTTCTTGCATAAAGCCTCATTAGTTGCACCAAAAACAATATCATCCACATAGATTTGAACAACAATTAAATCATTTAAGTATTTTTTAATAAGCAATGTTGTATCAATGCTCCCTCTAACATAACCTTTTTCAACTAAGAACTTAGAGAGTCTTTCACACCAAGCTCTTGGAGCTTATTTTCAGTCCATACAAAGCCTTATGAAGTTTGAACACATAATCTGGTTTTTCATAGTCCTCAAATTCAGGGAGTTGTTCAATATATTCTTCTTCTTGAATGAAACCATTTAAAAATGCACTTTTTACATCCATTTGAAACAATTTAAAGTTCATAAAACAAGTAAATGCAAGCAACAATCTTATAGCTTCTATCCTAGCAATAGGTGCAAAGGTTTCATCATAGTCAATTCCTTCTTCTTGGTTATACCCTTGAGCCACTAACCTAGCTTTGTTCCTAATGACATTTGCTTTCTCATCTACCTTATTTCTAAACACCCATTTTGTCCTAACAATAAGGTGATTTAAAGGCCTAGAGACTAATGACCACACACGGTTTCTTTTCAATTGATCAAGTTTTTCTTGCATGGCCATTACCTAACTTTCCTCTTTTTCTACTTCTTCAAAGCTCTTAGGCTCAATTTGAGATATGAAAGCTGAAAATTCACATGTCTCTCTAACTCCTCTCCTAGTTTTGACACTTTGTGTAATATCTCCTATGATCAGCTCTTGTGGATGGTCTTTTACATATCTCTAGCTTCTTGAAAGGTCATCATGCTGATTTTTGGTTCTTTGCAATGTTTCTAAAGGTGGAGGTTCGGTTTCTCTTCTTAGGGACTTTTCTTCACTATTTTTCATGTCATCTAAATTCATTTCTTCCATTTGTCTTTCAAGATCATCCATATCGTCTTTATCAGCAAGAATTTCCTTTTGCAAGGCATTTGATTCATCAAAAACTACATGGATCGATTCTTCAACAGTTAAAGTCTTTTTGTTAAAAACTCTATAGGCCTTTGAGTTTAATGCATATCCTAAAAATATTACCTTATCACTTTTTTGCATCAAACTTTCCTAGAGGATATTTTCTATTATTCAATACAAATACAACCAAAACTCCTAAGATGAAAGATGTAAAACCCAGTATTGTACCTAACGGTACATTTGAATTGATTTAACCTCGAACTAGTTCAAATAGGAATTGTAGGATGAAATTTAATATTTTATAGTCAAGGAATGACTAAAAATGATTGTTCGGAGTTCGAGGGTTCATTAGGGGTAAAATTGAAAATTTTGATGTTTAGGGGCAAAAATCGTCATTTTGCCACCTAAGATAATAATTTGATCATGGAGTGAAATTTTTGACCAAGATTAACTATTTGGAGTATAATTTAATGATAGGAAGTGAAAAAGTTTAATTCTGGTGATTTCTAGAGTGTAGGGGTAAAATCGTAATTTTGCCATCCGCGGACAAAATTTGAGATTTTGAGAGAATTTTAGATCAAATTTGACAAATTGGAGAATGGTATGAGTATAAGGGATGAAAAATATGTCTATGGGCATTTTTTCAGTTTTTTGGGCAAAAATGTAATTTTTCACTTTTACGGGGGTAAAAGTGTAAATTTCAAAAATTACTCCACCGAGTCTTTGGATAAGTCTGAGAATTTTATCTAAGCTATGGATATGTGGGACAAGTGTATGGTAAAAATTTGGAAACAAATGGATGAAATTTTAAAAATGGGCCAATGGGAAAGTGACACGTGGCCTTTTTTTTAATGATATAATATTATTTTAATGAAAAGTCAGCCCATTTAAACCCCATTTTAAGTGCTGGCCGGCCATAAGGGAGAAGAAGAGAGAAAATAGAGAGGAAATGAAGAAAAAAAGAAAAACCAAAGAGAAACAAGATAATTCAAAGGGGAATTCGCGTTTTTCGCCCCGTTTACACGTCTAACGGTAAGATTTTCGACTTTAGCTTGATTTCTACCTTTCTTATGCCTTTGTTTCCATTTAGCATGCTTGAGGAGAGAGATCTAAAAGTGACATCAAGGGCTGGATGAAATTCTAGTGGAGAGATTTTGAAATTTTTAGGTTTTGATTTTTAGTTAAATTGGTAGTTTTAGTTAGTTAAATGTGTTTAGAAATTAAATTGGGCAAGAAAGCATTAAATGTTCACAATACCCACCCTTGGCCGAATCTGCAATGAGGTACAATGATGATGATCTGATTTTTATTCTAAGAGAAATGAAAAGAAAATGATGAAAAATGGTTAAATGTGATAGAAAAACAAAGTAGAAAATTTGCTGAGTTAATGTCCCATTTTTGGCTGAATTTTCCAAGGAGGAAAGTGAACTGATTTTGGTGATTTTAGAAGGTTATTGGCTGATATTTAATGGTTAGAAATGTTGGAGAGAGAATGGGACGATTTAGAGCTAAAATGGAGCGCGTTAGCAATTTATCGGGTAAAGTGCGAAAAATAGGTTAATATCACGTTTAAGCCATTTTTGGCTATTGCATTTCATACCATGCATTAGTATAGGATTTAAATCAAATATATAGTGATTTAGCATTAATGTGATGAATTGAGTAAATTTTTGCAATGTGTCTAGGAGGAGAGCCTTTCGGTAAAGGCAAGGAAATCGTACCCGACGAGTAGTTATCGGGGCATCTAAAAAGCAATTAGTTTGTACAAACGGTGAGTAAACTTATTATTATTGTAAATTATCTAGAGTCTATTTTTAAATGCTCTTTATGTATATTATAAAATGAAAACGAGATTAAAACGGGATTTTTGATGTTTTACAAATAAATGTGACAAATAAAGATATATTGGGTTGATTATGAAATTGAGTAATTGGAGGCTATTAATTGTCTTGAAAATTATATATTTTCCTATGAATGGCTTATGAGATAAGTATATGTGGCTATATTTTATAAGTGCATTGGGAAATATATGTAAGCTGTTTTTACTATGCAGGCTAGATAAATAAATAAAAGCCACGTTATACTGTCGAAATTTTATTAAAATTGGTGGGTTAGTCACTACAGTGACGGGTTTTCGTGGACTGCCTATTAGAGGGGCACGGTAAACCCGGTTATATAGTTACTCCGATTATAGGGACGAGGAGGGTAACTCTCAGGGTAGTATTAAAGCTCACTTCACGTCGAACCCCCACGTGAATGTGTAACTCGGCCAACGCCAAGGAACGACTTGTTTTAAAAATAAAAATGTGTTTCACATGTAAATGTTATAACAACCTTGGCGGACTCGGTTAGATTCCTCGGCCAAGGTATCCCCGAGGATTAGTTTTGGCTTGAGCCTTGTTTTCTTTTATAAAAGACATAAGGCTTAACAACTGTTTTGATAAATTACAAATATTTTATTGTTTAAGAAATAAATTGAAAACATTATGAAATGGTTTGTGATTTGTTGTTTAAACTTGCCTCCCCGTTACTCGCCTTTAGATATTTATGATAATGTCTGTTTACTCATTGGGATTGCAAAATCTCACCCACCTCCTTTCCAAACATTTCAGGTCTGTGGTAGCTTGTAGAAACCCCATTTTGTCGAGGATTCCAGTTGACATCTCTACCACACAAACAGTAGGTTTCTAGCACCAACATTGGGTGTATTTTGGGCCACTTGTCATTGTAACCATTATTGTACATTATAACTTTGTAAATTTTTGTATGTGTGAATTTATTTTACTTACACGTTACAAAAGATTTCTTACACGTGTTTCTATAAATATTATTTTATATAAAAAATGCTATATTTTAATCAATATTTTGAATAGTGATATTTATCTTTTGTTTTTTGATTTACTTGAGCAGGAAACTACTGGAAATTGTTTAAAATGGAATGTTTAAAAATGATTGCTCACAGAAAAGGCAAGAAACTTATATGTAAGCCTTGCGGGGTTCTAATTGGCATTTCGGGTAATGAGTGTCAATTAGGACGTTGCGGCGGTTGTCATGGGCCCGAGGAAGGTTTCGGGTCTTGACAAAAGATATTTGGTTTCCTACCCTTGTAAAGTTCATATGGAATCTTTGATATCATGGCTTTAATTGAGACTCTATTAAGGATATATGCTGCTGTGTTGACAGCTTCTGCCCAAAAATATTTTGGTAAATTATTTTCACAAAGCATAGTTCGAGCCATCTCTTTTAAGGTTCGGTTTTTCTTTTCTACAACTCCATTTTTGTCAAGCCCGACTCTACAATATGTTTATTATGCCATTCTTACATAAGAATACATGTTTACTTACTTGGGTACTTCGAAAATTGTTAAAGGACGACAATGTACCGAATGGTACAATTAAGTTGAATTAAGCCTCGAACTAGTCCAAATAAGGATTTTAAGATGAAATTTGGAATTTTAAAACCCCAGAATGACTTAAAATATGATTCCGAGTTCGAGGACCGATTTGGAGTCATATTCGAATTTTCATGACTTAGGGGCAAAATGGTCATTTTGCCACCCGAGGTTAAGATGTGAGTGTTGGATGAAATTTTTGACTAAGATGGATCATTTGGAGTATAATTTGAGTTTGAGAAGTGAAAATTTTTAATTCTTACATTTTTTCGAACATAGGGGTAAAATAGTCATTTTGCCACATCAGGGGCAAAATTATAATTTTACACCACCCAAAAGTTGTCCAGCATATGAATTTCACCCATTATTATCATGGATAATTGAAGGATTTTATGTGGTGGAGAAAGAAAGCTTAATAGTTAAGAATTTAAAAATGGACCAATCGTAAGGTGACAAGTGTCAAGCTTTTATTTCTTTATTATTTTCCTTATAAATTAGCACGAAACCAACCCATTTCTCATTCTTATGGCTGGCCAAAGCAAGAACAAAGGTAGAAAAGGAAAAACAAAACCCTAGGTGGAAAAATTCAAGGGAAAAGTGTGAAAATTCAGGGAAACAAGTGAAAAAGGTAAGATTTTTTTCAATTAAGCTTGAGATCTCTCTTTCTTAAGCATTTTTTTCTTATTTTTCATGATTAAATCACATGATTTCATGATGAATCCCATGCTGGCCGAACACTTAGAGGGAGGTTTTGATGCTTGATTTGGTTAGATTTCAATGTATTTTAGTGTTTTTAGTTAGTTAGTGATGTGTAGTATGAAAAGCCAACAAAAAAAATTCACTTCCTCCCATCACCCATCATTGTCCAAATTCTCCATGTAGAATATTGATGATGATTTTCATTTTATTACAAGTGATTTGGTTAGGAATTAGTAATTTATGGTGTGAGAATTAAGCCTGAAAAATTATAATGTTGATGCACCCACCATGGCCGAATTTTCCAAGAGAAAATGTGAGGATGATTTTAACATATTTCAAGTTATTTAATTTGTATTTGATGGTTTGGAGAATTGAAAGAAAAATGAAATTGTTTGGAGTTGAATTGGACATATTGGCCAATTGATCAAGTGATAAATCGAATTAGGCCAATACCGTTTTATTTGGGTACACAATTGAATTTGTGTGGAACACCATGTTTAGACGATAATCCGAACAATTTACATCCCATTTCATGCATTAGTATTGAGCTTGAATTGGTTTTATAACAATTTAGCACAAATGTAGTAAATGGCTTATTGTGCATTATGTCTAGGTGGTGAGCATTCTGACAAAAGTAAAGAGATAGTACCCGAGGATCAAGAATCGGAGTACTCGAAATTCGACTCCCGAAATAGTGAGTAACCTTACTATCATCTTAATTATCTAAAGTGATTTTTATCCAATTTTTTGATTTTATGGAAAATGAGTTAAATGGTAAATCTTTGTGTTTTGTAATTAAAATGTGATTTTATAACATTGGCCTGAAATGAAATGATGGTTTGAAAATAGAGTAATTGGAGACTGTTTTCATGTGTTGTAAATTCATGGTTTGAATCGAATGGCTTATGACAATATTTGCATGAATGGTTGAATTGGTATTTGTGTTGAAATATATGAACTGTGTATTTAGCCTTGAGAGGCTGGATTGTGATATAATTGCCATGTCATGCGGTTGAGATTTTATTGAATTGGTGGGTTTAGCTTGCTGCAGTGGGCGGGTTTCGTGGACCAGCCTATTAGAGGGGCACGGTAACCCCGTTATATTCTTAGCTCGATCGGAGAGGTGTGTAGGGTAACTCCCAAGGTACATCTTTAAAGTTCACTTCACGCCAAAGCACCACGTGAGCGTGAACTCAGCCAACGCCAAGGAACGGCTATGTTTTCAAAATAAAAACATGATTTATGCGTACATGACTTTTTAACAACCTTGGCGAACTCGGTTGGGATAGCCCCAGGCCAAGGTGTCCCTGACAACCGAGTATGAGAATGATTTTGGCACGAGCCAAAGTTTTAAGAAATTCATAAGCCATGTTGATTACTCGATTTATATGAATTGATTTTATTTGGTTGAAATGAGTTGAAAGGTGATGAATTACAGTATGATAATCTATTTTAATCTGTCTCCATTTACTTAGCTTTAGATATTTTGGATGATATTTGTTTGCTCACTAGGATTATATAATCTCACCACCCTCATTTTCACCCATTTCATGCTCAAGATAGTCGATACATAGCTCATTTCGTTGAGGGTTGCAGTTGGACTTGCATCATCAAAAACTGTAGGTTTACTGCTTTTGATACTTTTGGTTGTTCGTGGGCCCACGTGTCACTGTAAATTAAATCTTATGCTTTGGTTATCTGTATTACAATATGTATGAATTTATTTAGCTTTTACGTTAAAAAAATTATTTACCGGTAACTCTATAAATATTGTTTTATAAGAAAATAGAATATTTTAATTATATTCAAATAGTTATAGTTTCACTTTAAATGAATGTTTTAGACATCTAAACTTATTTTTTATTATGAAATATGTGTTTTCCACTCGCATACTACATTTTTAGTTGGTTTCAAGATTTTTGAGGAAAAATGACCAAAATGCCCCTGTGAGAAAAAAATTATTTTTCTATTGTTTTGATTTGGAAATAGTTTATAATCTCTCAAAAAATGATACTTAACAATTGTTACTCATAGGGGAGGTGTGAAGACTGATATTAAAGCCTTGCGAGGTTCCGGTTGACATTCCGGACAATGAATGTTTATCAAGACGTCGCGACGATTGTCATGGGCTCAAGGGGAGCACCGAGTAGTGACAATTTTGCTAGGGTGTTCTAGGTGCAAAAAAACTATGATCCAACCACTTTTCGTAGCAAAAGTTTTCAAACTCATCTCCTTCAAACTCACCACCATGATCACTCCTAATACTAACTATGACAAGTCCTTTTTCATTTTCAACTTTCCTACAATGATTTATAAATGCTGGTAGTGCATCATTCTTATGAGCAAGGAAGTAGACCCAAGTATACTTAGAGTAGTCATCAACTATCACAAAGCCGTATGATTTTCCTCTTAGACTAGTTGTGCTAATAGGTCCAAATAAATCAATGTGCAGTAATTCAAGAGGTCGAGAGGTGGAGACAATCTTCTTGGTTTTGAAAGATGGTCTAATTTGTTTACCTAGTTGACATGCATCACAAATTTGATCATATTCAACTTTAAGTTCAAGCAATCCTATTGTAATACCCCATACTTTGATATGATGACAAATAAAGCTTATCGGATGCGAATTGAGGCCAATTATAATGTTTAAAAGTGATGAAAGATGAAAGGAATAGTTTAGGATAAAATATTTCGCACGCGAAAAAATAATAATAAAATAATAATATTTTATTCGAAAGAGAATTTGTGAGATAAAAGGTGATTCGGAAGTCAATTCAGGCAGAATAAGGTATTTTAGTTACCAAGGAGACAAGAGAAAATTTTTAGAATAAAATAATATTTTATTAATAAAATAATATTAAAATATTAATATTTAACCGAATATCGAAATCAAAATCAGTCATGAAGAAGGATCATATGGTTGATCCAAGTGGGGGAGAAGAAATATAAATAAATTTTTGGAGATGAACGAAGAAAGTGAAATACGCGTGTTTTGCTAAGTCAAGCCAACGCGGATAAGTAAATATTTAAATATTATGGTAATACCGCGTTGAAGTGTCATTTTGATATTTTGGTGGTACACGTACAGAGGAAGGAAGATAGATGAAAATTGAAATTTTTAGACGTATCAAAAGGATCGAATTTAAAATATAAAGGTTGAAGGATTATGTAGTGGAATTAAATGGAAGAAATAAAATAAACAAATAGTAACATAATAATACAAGTATGTATATAAGAAAAATAAATAAATAAATAAAGACCAACATGGGCAGCTACCCATGTGGTCAATAAAAAGAGTAAAAAACTCTTTATTTTATATGTGGAAGGGGGGGCTAGCCATGTGGAACAAGGTGAAGAAAGAAAGAAAGATTGGGGGGGGGGGGCGGCCAAATTGGAAAACAAATGGAGAAAAAAAATATAAATAAGGAAATAAATAAAGTAAAGAAGAAGAAAGAGAGAAGTCGGTTAATGGAAGAGAGGAAAAAGAAACAAGAAGAAGGCGTCGTGCATAAGAGAGCAAAAGGAGAACAAAAAAAAGAGCAAAAAGAAAAGAAGAGAAAGCCGAATGGTGAGGAAGAAAAGGAGAGGAGAATGAGCTGAGTTGAGGGGGCAATTTTGCTGCCATTTAGGGAGGAAAGGAGAGCTATTTTTCTATCAATTTAAGGGTGAGAGGAGCAGCTTTAGCTGTTGATTTTGAAGGTTGAAAGGTGCGATTTTGGCTGCTGATTTTGAAGGCTGAAGGTGTGATTTTGTCTACTGATCTTTGAAGCTTTGGCTGTCGAGTTTTGAGGGAGGCAAAGAGAAGCTTAGCTGCTAATTTTTTGAGAGAGAATAGAGTAGCTTAGCTACTGATTTTTGAGAAAAAATATAACAACTTGCCTACTGATTTTGATGTTGATATGAGCAGCTTTGGCTGCTGAAAATGTTTGGTTGAAAGAAGTAAGAAATTATTGCCGACGGTGAGAGGGAGAGAGAGGAAAAGTTGTGGCCAGCTTGTGCATGTAAGAAAGGAAAAAGAAAGACAAGCAAGGTGCTGTTGACCTACAGGAGAGAGGAGAGAGAAAAAAAGAGAAAGAAAAAAAAAGAAAAGAAAATATATATAATAATGATGCTAGAATAAAATAATTATATAGATATATTAATTAAGTGGGTTTTAATATTTTGGAGAAACAAATAAGTGGTGCACTGTGGTGAAAGGTTGAAGGAAATAATGAACGATCGTTAAAAAGGAGTAGCTCGATATGTCTTTGAATTAATAGCTACGTAACATCCCGTTATTGTGATGTGAGTAGGGGGTGCCAATTTTAAACTTTCCATAAATATATATCTATATGTATGATTTATTTTTAACGCGAAAATTGTGGATAGCATATGATGGTAGCAATCTTAGGAAATTGTGATTGCAAATTATGTTTAGAAATTGTTTTGAATATATATATATGTATAAATTATATGTAAAGTGTTTTAAAAATCAGGAAGCAAGCCTTTCACACTGTTTTACATCAACATGTGCCTTATACATGTGTAGTGTGCATTCATGGTTATATTGCTTATTCACCATGCAAATTATTGTTCTAAAATTCATGTATAAATATATTTTGAGAAAATGATAGACTTTATCATACCCTATGTTGAATGCTTTGGAAATAATTTTGAAACGAGAGTTCAAGGACATAAAGTGATTTTTAATATGGTTTTATAAATCGAGAGTGTTGAGAGTAGGTCAGATGTCACATCGATTAAGTGTGACCTTCGTGCATGAGTGAGCTCTAGCAAGAGAACTATTGGATCACTGACGGGCGGTTAGGCATGGTTGGGGCCGTGACTTGTGATATATGTATGTGTGGCTAGGCCACCAGATGATTATGCTGTTGCGACCGCTTGATTCTCTGATGTCGGCCAACATCGTGAGACTACCATGGCATATGGGATCCGGTGGAGCAAGGCTCTCAGATGTATTACGTGGTAGCGGGACCATGGGTTTATTTTCGTTCCCTACTCGAGAGTAGCATCTCTGGGTTTTCAAACTCATATTTCTTTGCATGGTGAAAACAAAATTTAATAGTTTTTTTGCAACTCCCCTTATTTTTACGATGAAATGAATTTTAACTCCTCGAGTGTGAGGTGATTTGTGATTTACGTATGAGTTTGATTAACATTCGATTTCATGGGAGATTGTCGAATACATTGATTTGATTTGAATAAAATGTCAATTGATTTTGACATGGAATTTTCTTTATGTAAAATTGTCTTAATTTAATATTTCAAATCATTGACTTGAATAAGGTTATTGATCTGTTTTGTAGCAAAAATTTTTATCTACCTTGGTTGATTTACCAATTGAAGTAGTTATAATGCGTAAGAATTCCTCAGTATTTCACATAAGGCACAAACTCTCTTTTGAAATAAATTATTTTTATAATCTTGCATTTTAATATTCAACTGATCTGCTATTTGCTTGTTTCCCATCTATCCTCTGCTCACAAAGTTGATGATCACTGAGTCTGTGAGACTCACACCCCTTTTTTTTCCCTTTTTGCAGACAGGGATTGGTCTAATGTGTAATCGTCGACGCATACGGTCCATCACAGATAGGTAAAGACATCTAATAGCATTTTATCCCGAGTCACTCCGCTGTTAGAGGTTGAGTTGTAGTACTTGGTTCTACTATGTAAACAAATATTAGTTTTGATATAAACGAAAATTTGGGATTTTTGGAACTCAATGTATTTAATTGTGATATCATGACTTAAAGTCAAATTTTAATGGCTATGCTTCTTGTTGAATTCACGTTATGAACATATATAGTTCAAACATTAATATGGTTTAGTAAAAGTGTACAATGAGTTATTGAGAAATTTCATTAAGGTTTGTTCGGGACTTGATAGGATATTCTGGAGGTCTCGGACGCTGGTAGCGATCGAGGAGGGGTTGTTACACCTATAACCAATTTTTTTCTTATCAATTTTGAGATGGTGTGCATGCTCACATGTCCAAGTCTCTTATGCCATAACCGGCCATCATTTTCAACATTTGCTATAAGACATGTTTCACAATTCATCTCAAGATCTTCAAGAAATATAACATACATATTCTTAATTCTTTTTCCTATAAATGAAACTTTGTTAGTACTTATATCTATCACTTCACATTTATTTGAGTCAAAGCATACCTTAAATCCTTTATCACACAATTGGCTAATACTCAATAAATTATGTTTCAAACCTTTAACCAGCAATACATGGCTAATTCGAGCTTGAGAGTTCTTACCAATGGTTCTTATACCATAAATTCTACCCTTTGAATCATCACCAAAGGAAACGATACCTTTCTTTTTCTTGTCTAGCTGAGCAAACAGCATTTCGTTTTTAGTCATGTACCTTGAGCAGCCACTGTCCATGAACCATGGTTCCTTTTCCTTTAATTGAGCTCTTGAACATGTGTCTTTTAGATTCAGCTCAACCTACAAAATATATTTTCAATTTTTCTTAATAGGTACCCATACTTTGATGGGTCCTTAAAGGTTAGCTACAATATATGATCCTTTTGGAACCCAAATTTTTCTTGTTTTCTACATGCTTCTATTTTTATAGCAGTCATAAGATAAATGTCCAAGTGTTCCACAATTATAACGTCTAGATGAACCATTAGCATAATTTTTCTTAAAGTATGTGTTTCTTCTTGATGTTTCTTTCCTCAAACTTTTAAGATTAGCATTTTCTTCAACTGCCTTTTATAAAGCTTTTGTTCTGTTTTCCAATTTCAATTTTAGAGTTTCAAAATTTGTTTTGGAATGCTCTAATTCAATTTGCAGAAAGTTTCTTTACTCAAAAATAGAATTTGTCAAGCCCTACTCTATTATATACTTGTCATGTCATTCATGTGCTTGATAGAATGTTTGCATAAGTAAATGTATCGAAAAATCGTTAAAAGTCGGTATTGTACTTAGTGGTACAATTAAGTTGATTAAAGCCTTGAACTAGGCCAAATAAAGATTTTACAATGTATTTGAGAGTTATTAAATCTTAGAATGTCTTAATATGATGATTCAGAATTCGAGGATTGATTTGGAGTTAATTCGGGAATTTTCATAATGTAGGGGCAAAATGGTCATTTTGCCACCCAAGGATAAAATTGGAATGTTGGATAATTTTTTGACTAAATTTGATTAATTAGAGCATTATTTGAAATTGAGAAGTGAAATATTTCAATTTTGACATTTTTTCAAACATAGGGGCAAAATGGTCATTTTAAGTGTCCATGAGGGCGAAATTGGAAATTTTGGAATTTTACACCACCATGACACTTGTCAAACACCTAAATTTCACCCATTATTTTTTTAAGTGAGAGATTATATGTGGTGGGAATAAAATGCTTAATTATTAAGTTTTTAAACATGGACCAATTAAAAGGTGACAAGTGTCAAGCTTTAATATTATTTTAATTGCCTATATAAACTCACTTAAAACCTTCACATTCACACTCTTATGGCCTGCCAAGCAAGGGAACAAAGAGAAAAAGAGAAGAACAAACCCTAGGAAGGAAAAATTCAAGAGAAATTGTTGGATTTCAAGGAATCAAGCAAGTAAAGGTAAGATTTTTTAATTTTAGCTTGTGATCTACCTTTCCCATGCATTCTTTTTCATTCTCCATGGCTGAAATTCAAGTTTTCAAGAGGGAACCTTTGCTGGTCAAATCTAGAGAGAGAAGTTTTGGTGATGAATTTTGCTAGATTTCATAATATCCTAGTGTTTTTAGTCATTTTGTGATGTTTGGAAGGAAAAACAAGTAAGAAAATTACATGCATTTCAATAACCTTCTTTGGCCGAATTTATTAGGTGACAGGTTGATGATGGATTTTGTTGTATTTCATGTTAATTAGCTCGTAATTGATGATTCATGCTATCAGATATCGAAATCGGAATGAATTTTGGTTACGGTGAATTAAGTCACAATTAAGCTCATTGAGGTACTTTGGTGTATTTGGAATATTGGAAGTGTAATGAAGATATTTGGAGTTGAATTGGATGTTTTGGCTAATTAAACAAGGCATAGTGCGAGTTAAGTCGAATGCCAATTCAGTCCGATCATAATTGAACCCACGTAGAACACCGTTTTTAAGTGATTATTCAGACAATTCTCATTCAATGTCATGCATTCATATAGAGCCTGAAATAGTTTTATAATAGTTTGGCACAAATATATTGAATTACGTGTCGTGTATTATGTATAGGTGGTGAGCCCTCTGATAAGGGTAAAGATATTGTGCCCGAGAACCAAGAATAAAAGTACTCCAAACTCCTACTATTATGAGTAATCAAATGTTTATCTTAATTCTCTAAAGTAATTTTTATTCATTTTTTTATGATTTAAAGAATAATGAACTTAAATCGTAGATTTTTATGTTTTACAAGTTAAGTGATGGTTAAATGAATGAGATGTATAAATTGTTTTGCAATTCAATGATGATTTTGGAAATTTAGTAAGTGGAGATTAAATACTTGTGTTATCTATAAATATATGTGGTTTGATTGATGGCTTATGACAATGTGATGGCATGAATGACTGGATTTGTGGTTTGTGGATTATATGAACTGTTTTTGTTTTACCTTGACAGGCTAGATAATATCATATTAGCCATTTCATGCTGTCGAAATGTTTATTGATTTGGTGGGTTAGTTGATTAGCTTACTGCAGTGGGCGGGTTTTCGTGGACTAGCCTATTAGAGGGGCACGGTAAACCCCATTATATTTTACCTTAGTATGAGAGGTGCAGAGGGTATCTCCTAAGGTAAGTTTAGAGTTCACTTCACGCCGAACCACCACGTGAGGATGAAAATCAGCCAACGCCAAGGAATGGCTATATTTTAAAAAGTAAAAATATGTTTTATGGGTATATGTCATTTTAACATCCTTGGCGAACTCGATTGGATGCCCGGGCCAAGGTGTCACCGAGTATGAGTTTTGGCACAAGCCAAGTTTTTAAGAGAATCATAAGCTTTGTTGATTATTTTGATGAAATGTAATTGTTTTATAGGAATTGAAATGAGTTTTGAATGTTAGGAACTATATTATGATGGGATGATTTAACTGTCTCCATTTGCTCGGCTTTAGATGTTATAAATGAATTTTGCTTACTCACTGAGTTTATAAAAACTCACCCCTTCTTTTTATCCAATTCAGGCTCAAGACACTTTGTAGACAACCGATTTTGTCGAGGGTTACTTTTGGATTTGCATCCTTAGAAATCGAAGGTCTATAGTCTTGTATATTTGCGGTTATTTTGGGGCTCACATATCATTGTAGAATATTTTCATATACCTGGTTTAGTGTGCTATTATATATATGAATTTATTTTGCTCTTACGCTACAAAAATTATTTATGCAGGATTCTATAAATATTGTTTTATTAGAAAATGAAATATTTTATTTAATATTTTTGTTTAGTTTGATTAGCCAAAATTTCATTTTAAATGGATGATTTAGATTACTAAAATTATTTTTAGATAAGAAATGTATATTTTTCGATCGTATGCTGTATTTTCACTAGGTTTCAAAATTTTCGAGTAAAAATGACCAAAATACCCTTGTATGGCAAAAATTACTTTTGTTTGTTTTTTATTTAAAAATAGTTTATATTCCCTTAAAACATGATATTGAGTAACTGTTGCTCATAGGGGAGACGTAAAATTTATGCAAGAGCCTTGCGAGGTTTCGGTTGACATTCCGGGTAATGAATGTCTATCGAGACATCGTGATAGTTGTCATAGGCTCAAAGGGAGTACCGGGCCGTGACAGAATTGAAGTCATGTTTTATCTTTTGCAAATTAGTTTCAAGAGATGCAGTTTTTCTTTTCAAAGTTTTATATTTTGATGCAAGTTTTTCGAACTCATCAGAAAGACATTCATATTCCTTTTGTAGTTCATCAATTGAAATATCACAAGGAGTAGAAGATACCTTGGATTCATCATCTTTTGCCATTAAACATAAGTTTGCTCTTTCTTCCACTTTATCTTCTTCACCATCAGAACTTGAAGCATCACTGTCAGACCATGTTGCGGTCACCATTACTTTCTTCGATTTTCTGTTTTTCTTTGGCATTTTTTCCTTTTGCATCTTTGTTTCTCCATATAACTCTTCTAAGTTTTGCCAAATTTCCTTGACAGTTTTGCACATGAACACTTTATTGTATTCTCTATAATCAAGTGCATAATTGAGAGTGTGTATGGCCTTAGAATTGATTTGTGCTCTCTTCATTTCAGCTTCTATCCACTTATTCTTATCTTTATGAGTTTACTTGCCATTGATTGAATTAGTAATCATAGGAATGAAAAGACCATCAATAATGACATCCCACATCTTATAATCATAAGCCCTAATATAAATAGACATTCTAGTACTCCAATAAGGATAGTTTGATCCATCAAATAGAGGTGGTCTGTTTGTTGATTGTCCCTCAGCCACTACTGATTTTTAAGGAGTCATTTGGATCTTCCCAAAGGGTGTTAGACCTTAAGAACAGGGAACTTGCTCTAATACCACTTGTTGATCGCAAATAAATGTGCTAAGGGAGGGTGAATAACACTTTTTGGCTCTTAATAAAATTAACTTCTAGATGGGGACAAATGCAAGATAAAAGAAAGATTTAATGGTGAATAAAAAAACTAAAAACTGAGCAGACAATCATACCAAAATTTATAGCGGTTCGGTCCAAGACCTACATCCACTACCTTGATTGTTCAACCAAGGATATTCCAAACCAATCCACTATGAAAGGTGAAATTTACAAGCTTCCACCAAGTTTTACAATAGCTTTTACTAGGCTCAACCTAAACCTTTCGTAATGGTTTTTACCAGGATCAACCAAAACCCAACAACTAACTTTTCTAGGCTAAGTTAGAACCTATACACTCAATCAAGCAATCCAAGTTTGAATCAATCTCTTAGAGTGTCTCGCACACTCTAAGTATATAAGAAGAAGAGAAATAGAGGTGTACCTATGATCACTGACTTGATATAAATGGTACAAAGTGAAGTGCTTATCTCAAATACAAAGATAGGAGTGAAGTGTAGTAAGAGTGCATAGAGTTTTTGCTAGTTTTTGAGCTCTTTTTGGACTTGGAAGCCCTTCATTTACTTTTCTAGCTGTTGGGAGCCTCTTAAATACTTGAAAAATCAGCTCTGATAGGTGTTAGGCAGTTTTTGATCGTTGGAAACAGTTTGGTAGCAATTTTGCCATTTAATCTATCTTCTAGTGCTCAATTCAAATTTTCTAACAGAATGATCTTAGTTGACTAACTACGCTCTTAGTCGACTAAGTTGTCTCTGTCTTCTTATCCCAGTTTCTGGCAGTGAGCTCTTAGCCGACTAAATTCTTTCTTAGTCAATTAAATTGTTTTTGTCTTGAAGCCCAAGTTTCTGGCAATAGACTCTTAGTCAACTAACTTACTTCTTGGTGGACTAAGTCTTCTCTGTTTCTCAATTCTCTTGAGCCCACCAACTTCTAATTTGAATTTTAGCTGACCAATACCCTTTATTATCCAACTAAGAGGCTTTTGTTTTATTGATCAATTGTGGCTCCTTATTCATATGATTTTTCATATGTGCCTTTAAATGATTGATTTATTCTTAGCATACAATTTTTGTCTTGCACACTCAAGTAGAGATATTAGACACAAATGAGTGGGAATGTTTTATTATCATCAAATCACTTGGGGTGATGAATCTTCTTTGGACTACACATTCATCTTCGCATGCTTCATGCCATACCCAGATGCACCCTGTTTAAGCATTTGGTCACTTCCAGACCTGTAGAGGTGAAATCAAAGCATGACAATTCACATACAATATGACTTAGTATCACAAGTCTAAGGATTGCTTACACTACTGACACATGAGAGTATTTCCATAGACACTTGAGTGAAATATCAAATGGAACTCTTATAGTGGGTCATGTTTAGTGAACTTGTTTCTTAAAAAGCACCCACATACTATCCCCAAGTATCTCGCATACTTCAACCTATGAGATTAATTGCTTACTATCAAAGCAAGAAGGAGTAACATGTACCAACCTTTGAGCATTGTCAATGCCCTTATTCTTGACAATACAATGACGAGGAACATATTTAGGAACAAGGCTTTGATACGCAAGAATATCTTAGTTATAAGCTTTATAATTTCTTTGCAAGGCCATGATGTTCCAAGGACTTCATCTACATAAATCTCTCATAACTCTTTATAAATAAAATCATGGATAAAGAAATACCTTATACATTATATAAAATATTTATAATATATATATAATAAGAAATATGACTAATTAATGTAGTGTTTTAAAAGCACAAAATCAATTGGCTTGCAAGGCTTACACTAAAAGCATATGCATTCGTAGCAATACATCATGTGTAATGAGAAAAAGAGAGATAGGAAGAAAGTTGAATTAACCAAAAATAACAATGTTTTACATACAAGCCTATATTCTTACAAGGTGATGGAAGCAATCATAAAAAAATTTTAACACAACACCGGATTAGTACCCAAAACCTTAAGTAGCAAATCAATTTGACAGAAACAACAGAAAAAAGACTGCTTAAAATTGTATAACTTACCAGTCTGGTTACTGTTTTCTTTCCATACTCATCACCACTTCATACACATGTTTGAGAACTCCAAGAAGTACTTTGTAGAATTCATTCACAAATTCACTTCCTTTTCACCTGTTATTTTGCAAAATGTCATTAGCAAAACACAAAAATCAAACACGTTATTCTTTCTGGGAAGAGTTAAACAATTTGTCCCATGTTTCAATAATCTGTTTTGAATAAGGCAAGGTTACTTTCTAATTTTATGATTTTATATGCCATTTTATGTGTTAAAATATCACCATGGTGATCTGTGGGTGGAGGTATGTTTTTTTTATATATATATAATTGGGGGAGGGGGGATTCGAACCCTGCTCTTTAGGCAGGGGGATTATGCAGCAACCAATGAGTTAAATGCTCGGGTGCGTGGGTGAAGGTATGTTTTTTATTATGTTTTAATTTTTTTTGTTGCGTAATTTCAAGCATGCCATCCATAGCCAAACCCAACAGTGGTATTAGAGCCATCCATGGCTTGATTTTAACACATTAATATGTCTAACAATTGTTGATGCCTTGTTTGAAAAGGTTATGAGGTGTACAGGTTCTGTAGGAAACAAAGAAGTAAGTTTTAAATTTTACAATATGTTCTAGTTATTTTGATTTTTGGACATATTTTATTGTGAATTTTTAAATTTTACATCTCTAGCCATACTAATCTCATTTTAATGTCAAATTTTTGAAGATTAGCTAGTGCATAAGATGCACAAATTAATTCTACAATTAAAGTGGTAATCCGATGACATTGTGGTGTGTTATTTATGGGAGAATCCGATTCTACCCAGCTTTGTAAAGGTTTGGTTTCTAGCTTTTAAATAAGGTTTAAGTGCCTTATAAAATGGTTTGAAAATAAGGGATCAATACACATAGCTCCACCTACGGATCACCATGGTGATATTTTAATACATAGAATGACATATAAAATCATAAAATTAGAAACTAACCTTGTCTTATTCAAAACATGGTGATATTTAAAACATGTCTTATTCAAATTGCTAACCATATGAGGTAGTTAAGATTAAAATTTTTTTATGATTTTGTGATTTTATATGCCATTCTATGTGTAAAAATATCACCATGATGATCTATGGGTAAAGGTATATTTTGTTTTTAAAGTTTTAATTTTTTTCCATTGCGTAATTACGAGTATGCCGTCCATAACCAAACCCAACACTTTTTCCAATGAAAAATTTGATTGGAAAATTTAGTGAAATTTAAATATTTTTGGCACCTTAAGCTTTTCGACGTATTTTTAACGGATTATTTTCCATTGGAAATTTTTGTTGAAAAGTTTGGATGGAGTAAATTTTTTTTTGCACCAAAAAAATTTCGATGAATTTTCAACAGAATTTGTCCATTGGAAATCTGTCAAAGAAAGTCAAAAGAAATTTTCGTCAAAATTTCGTAAAAATTTCCCACAAAATTTTTTTTCGTCGAAAAAAACAAGTTTTCTTGTAATGACATACACAACGTGAACAACTCAAAAATTCAATTTCCTATTTCTAACAAAAGCAATTGGGCATAGTCAATCGTAGTAGCCATCAAGAGATGATCCGTTCATATTTCCATCGATTTCAAAAGGTCCAAGATACCCCTTAGATATGTTTAAGAGACCATTTAGCACCAAAACGTATAAAAACTAGGGTCATTCAAATCAAAAAGCCCAAACTTGCTTGTCTTAGCCAACTAACCCCCAGGTTTTGATTTCTACTCACCCATCCATTAATCCAAAAACCAAGCCATTTTAATTTGATTTTACCACTTCCTTTACTATACCAAATAATAAATCTCCTCTCTGAACCACTCCATATGCCAAACACAAAACAAGGCAACTTTGCCCTATTTAAAAACTGAAAGCCCTGTACACCAACCTTTTATCCCACAACGTGTCGATTCACAGTCACATAACCATAACAAGACCATTTGTCCCAACCTTGACCAAAATGTCCAAAAAAGCTATCAACTAAGAAATATCACAAATCCCTCAATCATTAAAAAGAAAAAGACAACAACGATAACAACAAAAACATAACAATCACCTAAAAGAAACCACTCAAGCCATTCTTACAGATTGAATAAAAACTGACCTACTACTATCGAAACTTGTGTGACCCCATTCCCTTGCAAGTTTTATTTAAACTAGCCACTAAAGATTAGCTTCTAACCAGAAGCTGGTTTGGAATCCATCTCTGATTTCAGTCCCCTCATCCTTATCTATTCAAGTTCTTTTTGCTAGCACTTCATTCCTTTATGTTATTATTATTCCTCACCTTTTCCATTTTGCTGAATCTTTCCACAATTTCATTTTCAGTATACTTACCATTGCTAATCATAATAGTTGCCCTATCAACTAGCATTTTTATGATCCAGACCATATTTTTTTATTCCTATGCCTTACATCATTGTTTGTAAAAGAATCAATCACTATCTTATCTTTCTCCCTTCTATCATCCGCCTTCTCCTTCCTTTTTTTCTTTCCTTTGGTTTCTTTCTTTTTACCCCCCAATCTTAATTGCAAGTCATTGATTAGCCTTATCTTTCCTATTTCTGATTTTGCTTGTCCATGATACCCCTTTAAGTGGGTCTTCCTCCATAACCTTTGATTTTGAGTCCCTTATTCTTCTTTTGGGTTAAAATTTAATTTAGCCTTAAAATATACAGTGTTTTTGAAAATAATTCTATAATTTTAACTATTTTTAGCCAAGAGAAAAGATTTTCGGACAAAAATGTCTTTAATGAAACCTCTTCATTCATACTTGCTCTCATTCACGTTTAAGTAAGAAAAAATAAATCTGACTAGAATTTACTACACGAAATTTTATTAAAAAATCCTCATATTGCAAGAGAACATTTTTTTTTTATTTTTTTGACATTGACATATACCCTAAACTCTCATAGCCCAAAACTTGGGACATGATCGGCGCATGGGCCCAATAGGCATAGCCCACCAAGCCTAAGCAAGCCTCTCTTTGTAAACCTATCAGTAATCCATCTATGTCACGACCCAAATTCCAAGCCATTACTGGTGCAAGGGCCCAATAGACGTAGTCCATTAAGCCCAAGAAAGCCTATCTATTTATCCTACTCATCGTTCCATCAAATATTGCTAAGTCACATTTTATAACTTTAAATCAAAATAGTAATAGACATTGCCAACTCGTACTGGCATTACTCATTTAAAATATACATACATTGTCTACAGAATGTATTCTAATAATTTACATTTGGTTCGTCTATACACAACAAAAGAATACTAGACTTCTAGCGGAGGGACTCGGACGAATGTACAGCTACTGAATGCCGAGACACCTACTAAAAGATGGATACAAGTCTACAAGGACACCTCGTCCTAGCTACCAGCTGCCTCGTGATCTGAAAACATGAAGTTGAAAATGGTGAGTATAAACCCAATGAGTGAACAAGGAAGGGAACAAGCAACAACAAGGGAGAATTTAAAATCATGATGCACTTGTTACAAAACAATGCAATTTAGTTCCATTCATATTAAAAAAGCCCTCGTCAAGCCCTTAAATGATTAATCATTTGAAAATCATGAACCCATACATATCGAACTATTTTAAGAATGAAAGCTTCAATGATACGCAAGCAAGTCAAATACGACAACAAATCTTTGCTGCAACAGAAAGGCATTCTCGCTGCAGCGGCGTTGGGATTAAGTTATTAGCCGAACGAGGGTTTCTCAACTGGCCAAGGGTTTCTCACTAAACCTCCTCATTTTAAACTTAACTCATTTAGTCCTTAATGTTGGAAGTCCATGCTCAGGTATGGTAGCAAATAAGTGAAAAATAGGGCAACAATTGAACAATATAGAAGACAAAATAGAAAGTTTTTTGCTGCAGCGAGATTCAATCTAGCTGTAGCAAAATTGTAACCCAGAAACAGAAAGTTTCTCGCTGCAGCGAGAATGAATTCGCTGTAGCGAGAAGCTACAATGTCATTCTCACTGCAATGAAAATGCATTCTCGCTGCAGCGAGTTTTCGGCCAGTCTACCCCTCTAAACCCTAGAGTTTCTCGCTACAACGAAAATAATTCTTGCTACAGGGAGAAACAGGGCACCAATGAAAAATTTGCCCTTCTTCACAAAGAAAAACCAACCTGCTGAAATGTCCAAACCAACATGAAATGCATGACAATTTTCCAAAGTGTAACATGTCAAGTTTCACATGCATTACAACCAGATACCATTACTCATTAATTTCCTACAACACACATATTTAAATATGTATATATATATATACGTATACCCATCATCATCATACACACCATCACATCGTCATCATCACCAGCTTATGTGCACTCCCTACTTGCACATGGCTGGGTCATCACCGGGTTATGCTCACTCCCTACTCGCACATAGTCGAGTCAATATAATTACACAACACTATATTCAAACATATATGTATATCAACATAATGTTGCAGCATAGAGATTCATGATAACTGCATGTCGTAACATAAAATTGATTTATCAAAAGCTTGTTCGCAAGACACTGGTTTTAACAAAAGTTGTATAGAATCATTCAAATACTTTGTACAAAACGGTCATATTCCCAAAATAATTTTGATAGGTAGTCCACTGATCGATTTATTATTGAGCCTTTAGCTGACTCTAATTTCCCTAATGATCCAATTGGAAGGATGGGACTTCATTAGAACCTAGGGTCACATTAGCATAAGCAATAGGTCAATTCACATACTATGAACCCTAAAAGCTATCTCTTAGCTAGCTTTCAATTGCCACATTAAATGGCTATCTATGTTCGTTATCTTAATCACTGAAAAAAGTATTGAACATACTCAACAATAAAACAGCCCATAGTCCTAATTACTAGCCATTATTCACAGCTAAAAATCAAGATTAGTTCATCACTTACCCTAGGGTTTCTTTGTAATTGAATTCTCTTCTAATAGCTTCCAAACAAATGGTGTAATTCTCTCTTTCTCTCTTTAAAATGCCCAACTAGTGAGAAAAAGTATGGAAATAAGATTTATCAAGGGTTTTGAAGTGGAGAGTGAAAAAATACAAGGATTTTAGTCAAAAGGGTACAAAGGTATGGAAATTTAGAGCTAGAGAGAGAAAATTATGCAAGCTCCACATCAAGCTTCCATGGAGGTTAGAAGCAACATGAAAGAGAAGAAGGAAGAAGAAGAAAAAAACTGCTAGAAAATGGGAGAAGAACCTGCTGAAAATAAGATATTTATATCTCAAATTTATCGATTCCCTTGAAATTACCAAATTGCCCTTCCACAATTTAGCTTACTTTCCTCCAACCCTTTATGAAATCTTTTTACTCTTTTGACATTGGGACAAGGTCCATAATGGTCTAGACATGCTCGGGTTCATAAAAGCTTAAAATTCTAACCTGAGGTTAAAAATGACCATTTTGCCCATGTTGTGAAAATTATTGCCACTTCTACTTTTCTTCATGTTTTCATCATTACACATCATTTATGAGGTCGTATGCCTATTTAGACCTTAAAATATCATAAAACTTTCTTCTAGGAGCTTGTTAGAGAAAATGATGAAACTATCCCTAACTTGTGTTATTGCGTCTATGCCTAGTTACGAGCCTATAGAGGTTGAGGTCTCACAATCAATCAATTTTTTTTCTTTAAGATCTAAGACTCGTGATTTCTAATAACAATCTCTTCAAATTTAAATCGTGAAAATCAAGTACATTCAAAGTTCCTAACAAATCTCACAATTTATATTAAACCATCACATATAAACATACAACCGACCCTTGACAACCAGCGAAATGACTCTAGGTGTGGGTACTATCATTGAGGGTCATAGTGAACATACCGAAAGATGAACAAAAGGGAACACCTAGACCTAGGATCCAACTACCTTCGTTCTTGAAACTAAAACATGAAGTTGAAAAAAATGAGTGTAAACTTAGTGAATGAATAAAGGAAATGAACAAGTAAACGATACAAAAGATCTTTAGAAAACAGGATGCACTTGTATTGAAACCATGCAATTTGTATATCATAAACAAACTCGATGCCATGTTGACTTTTAAATCATTTTAAAAGTTTAATCATTTTTAATGAGTATACACGATTTGTAAGTGTTTTATTGTTGAGATTGTTTAATCATTTTTAGTGTGACTAGAGTAGTGCAAATAATAGCCATTTAATGGTAGTTGGATGCTAGTTAGGAATGACTAGTAGAACTCAATTTAGAAAATAACTTTGGAATAGTATTAATGCCAAGTTGGGTTGATGGTAATGTTGTTGTGTGTGATAGGTTCCAACGAAACCCCACACCTCCATTCGGAATCTTAGTTGAAGTTAGAGCCCACTAAAACATCAATAAAGACTGGTGAGTGAACTTGCATTTCAAATTCTTTGGGAAATGTAAATGTATTTGGACGAAACATTTGAATGATTTTATCCAACCTTTCTTTAAAAATGTGTTCCGGGGAATAAGCCCTTGATAAAATGTTTTGATGTTGTGAAAATGTGAAATGTGTAAAAGGATGAATCCAAGTGCTCTTATATTATGTTCGTATGTATATATATGAATATGTGTTGTGCATTGATGAATAATGTTGTGTGATGATGTTGAAGTGTGTGAGTAGGGAATGCATACATGATGATGTTAGAGTCTGCGAGTAAGGAGTGCACACATGATGATGTTGAATTGTGCGAGTAGGGAGTGCACACATGATGATGATATTGCATTGAGCTGAGTATGGCGGGATGGTATGCATGATGATGTATGTATATCTATATGTGTGTGTGTTATAGACAGTTATGGAAATATTTGTGATTGTGTTGCATGTTGGCATTGTTAATTGCTCCCAAATTGCTTTTCATTCAACAAGAAAATGGATTTTGATATAACAAAACCCCTTTTAACCAAATTGCTCTATTTTCGCGCTACAGTGAGATTCATTTTTGTTGTAGCAAGAAACTCTCGGGTTGGGGGGGGTCACATTGGCCTAGTTCTTGCGGCAACGAGAAATTTTACTGAAGCTTCTCACTGCAGCAAGATATATTCTTGCTACAGTGAGAAACTCTCAGGTTCTAGTGTAGTGCTTTCATTTCGATAAAGATTTTGACCACCTTCCAATCATAACTGGGCAAAGTGGTAAATATAAAAGTTGTAGCCCTTCCTCTTAGATTTCTAATGGTTAAAAAATTATGTAAATTGAACTTCTGTAGTGAGAGATATGATTGAAAAACCAAAACATATGCAAACTAAGACCGTTTCTCGCTGCATCGAGAAACTTGCTGTCATGTTTGCTACCTTGCTTGATTCTGACATATTTTTCACCCATTTAACTTCATGGATTGATCATGGGTTTTTGCAACACTATGAGGTTATTAATCAAAGTTTGAAATGAGGGGTTGTCAGTAAGAAATTAAATCAATTGCATTGTTTTTCAAACAAATGCATCATGATTTCCAAGTTCTCCTTACCGATTGCTTGTTCCCTTCTTATGTTCACTCCCTGAGTTTATACTCACCTTTTTCAAATTCATGTTTTCTAGATTGAGGTGTCCACGTTCATCCATCTTCTGGTAGGTATCAATGGCATTCAATAACTACACCTTCACTATGGTCACTCAGTTGGAAGTCTAGAGTCCTTTTCATGGAACATACGTACCCTGATGTAAATTGTTAAGATATATATATCTTAAGCAATAGATGTTTATGTTGATTAATGTTGCCATTACGAGATGGCATGGAAAACATTATTTTGAATCATATAAATGTGAATATATGGTTTCAATAGAAAAGTACTGAAATACTCGTTGATAAGAATTATGAAATACGGTTGTAAGAACAAATGATGAAATCGATGAATGGAGTCACATAGATAAGCTTGCTTAGGCTTGGTAGGCTATGTCCATTGAGTCCATGTGCCAGTCATGACCCGAGATTTGGGTCATGACACCCAACCTTAAACTCTAAAGGTTTCCATATATTATTGATGTACTATTTTTGTTGACTTTGAGCCACGAACATCCTTTCTCGAATTACATGAACACTTCACTTAGCTTCTTGGACAATCTCTAGCCTTAAGAGCTTTCATTTCCATCATTCAAGCCGACCAATAGGCAATCTACGTCTCCGCCCATATAAAGCTTCGTACGGTGCCATACGAACAGTGGCTTGATAATTATTGTTATAAGCAAACTCGGCTAAAGGCAAGTAATGATCCCATGAAACTCCAAAGTCAAGCACAATGCTCTCAACATATCTTGGAGCATCTGAATAGTGCATTTAGACTAACTATCCATTTCTGGATGAAAGGTCATACTAAAATTCAATCTTGTGCCTAAGGCCTGTTACAATTTCCTCCAAACCTGACTAATGAACTATAGTCCTCCATTGGACACTATTGTTACCAAAACACCATGTAGTCTCATTACCATGACTTGAATCGAGAATTGTGACCGACGCATGAGTCTAATAGGCAAGGCCCACGTGACCTAAGCAAGCTTTAAAGACTCGAATCACATCAGAAGATAAAATATATATCTATACAGCCAAGGGTTTTTACATTTCAAATATATTCTTAACATAATTTGAATTCAAAGACATGTAAATTGCCCCTTGGCACATAGTTCGTACAAACTGTTGAATATATACATAAGCCATACATTGGCTAACAAAATGAGTTTGTCTCATACAACCCCTAAAACAGTAACATCATATGGCAACACAGTCCCAAATTGGAAGCTAATCAAACACAAAAGGACCCAAGTTAGACTCAGTGGAATGGACTCATCAGATAAGAAACCTATCGGATGTAAAAATTGGTCTATCAAAGGATGACATTAGCCATGCATTGTCTAGTGGCCTATTTATTTGCACATGGTACAAGCAAATAGGTGAGTCATCTAATACTCAATGAGGGGTGTAGATAAATCAAATATGTTGGTGTTGACAAACATATATATATTGCATTATTAATGCAACAAAGTATACTAACAAACATCTTCAACATTAGGGGCATATTATTCATCCCTAAACTAATTCACAAATCCCATAATTCACACACGCCACTATGTCTCCAAAAAACATGCATATCGAATTAGGGTCACTCTAGAAGCCATTACCTAATAATATCCATAGGCACTGCATAGTTGTTGGAGTACCATATCAAATTGAAATTTACCTCTACCTATCTGAGGTTGTATCATGTCACTTATAGTTTAAATCACAATCATAGAGTTGTCCTCCCTAGACATAATCAAATCACATTCGTTGGCCAATTGGTGGAGTCAAATCACACGCAGGCCTAAAGCGGTCAATGGAGAATCAAATCATGCACGATGCTAAAGTAACCGGAGGAAAATCAAATCACGCTCAGAGTCGAAACATCTGATGGAGAATAAATCACGCTCAACATTAAGGTAGTTGGTGGATATCAAAGTCATCATCTGGAGATACTCGACGGATGGCATCAAAACACTATAGGCAGGAATCATAGGTAGGAATTATACCACTATCCCTGCTTGCCACTATCCTTGCAGGCACAAAACATAGTCATAAGGATCACGATTCCACTCAAGCTTAAATCAAATCAACATTCGAAATTCTTAATCATTGGATGGAATACAAATCCAAAAATAAAGCCATCATGCTTTAGGTATCACATATTCCACATTTCCATATCAAAGATTACTCTTATGAGCTTCAAGGATCATTCAGCTCACCATCGTCTCTAAATGCCTTTATTTCTCTAAGGCATCAAATACTCATAATCCTTCGAGAGGTTAGTTGTCTTGCTAAACTACTCTTAGATATTCATCATGTTCACTAGACCTCCTAGTCAAGGCTCAAACATATGCCACTTGTGGCTTGCACTAAGACACACACATTCACATCATATATATGTATATATATATAGTTCTTTAGCTTACGCATATTCATCTAGGCATACATACATTATAGTACCATGTTAGTGCATTCAACAATATGTCATGCATCACATGTATTTATTCAAAACAAACCCACTCACAGTGAAAAACAAAGGCACTCCTACAGCCAAGCTCAACGTTTAAGCCTCCAATGCTTCTTTAGCTCACCAACATGTTAGTGGTTCTATTTTCCCTTTGAACGAATTAAAAGAAAAATTATTTCTTTGCTTTCAAAAGTTTTCAGCATTTCATACTAGCTTTTATCCCAAGTACTCATAGTATAAAACCTAGGTTTCAAATCTTAAGTTCAAAAGCTTAAATCCTTAACTTCAATGCTAGGTTGCCCAAATCTTTAACAAACTCCAAGGAAAAATTTCACCAAAGTTGAAGCAAATAGATTTCTAAATTATTAACCAATTAAATAAAAAATCAATCAGTAAAAAGGTGTAATCTTACCTCAATAATGGTTTCCCAAGCTCCAATCCATTTCAAATGATCTCTAAATCCCACTTAGGGTTTAGGGTTTCAAAGCGTGGAGAGTGGGAAAAGTTTCTTTTTTTGTTTTAAAACGGGCAAATGGCCCAGACCCCTTTTTATTTTTGCATTTTCAAGCTGATCTATTGATAGATGAGAGGCATTTATCGATAGATCCCACTAAAATTTTTAGGCGTTGATTTTCAACTATCAATAAATTTGTCTAGACTATTGATAGATGGTGCACTAGACCCCTTCATATTTTCCCTGTTTAGCTATCTATCGATAGATTTTGTGCATCTATCAATAAATGTTTCTCAATTTGGTTACATTAAATTCGTATGGCTATCTATCGATCAATTCCGTCTAGATCTATCGATAGTTAAGGTGAATCTATTGATAGATATTCATCCAAATTGCCTTCCCAAGCCTTCTATCTTGTATCTATCAAAAGATGTAGAACATTTATTGATAGATCTAACCCAAATTTGAGATTTTCACTTCTTGAAAGTTTCTCAAACTCACTCATTTAAGTACCTAATTCATTTTCATTCAAACAAACACTTCTAATCCTTCATATAACTCAAAATTGTTTACACATATACTCAAGTATAAATCAAATCTCTATCTAAATTTCAAAATTCAAGATTTATCAAACATTTCTCTAAGATTTTGACTAAATGTCAAAGTGTAGACTTACATACACTTAACATATTCAACTTATCATTAAAATCCTTGAATGCACAATAGATTTAAAAATCATTCTTCATACACATACGCATATTCTCAAATCTCTAAGCATATGCAACAAAATTTAAATAAATTCTTCAAATACCTTAATCAATATATTTCCATAATCCATAAGCAAAGTTAGTGGTGTTACATTCTCCCTTCCTTATAGAAATTTATCCCCGTATTCAAGTCACATACCATGAAATAAAACATGTATTAAACCTAAAAAAAAAAGGAAGATATTTTGCTTGCATTTCCTCTTCAAGTTCCCATGCTGCTTCTTCAATTGAATGGCTTTGCCATAACACTTTCACCGTAGCAATGTCCTTGGAGTGAAGCTGTTTTACTTACGGACCTAATATGTCTACAAATTACTCTTTATAAGTAAGTCCATCTTGTAGTTGGACCTTATCATATGAATCACATGCGAAGGATAAGGAACATATTTCCTAAGCATGAATACGTGGAAAACTGGGTGAACATCGAACAAATTTGGTGGCAACGCCAAGTGATAAGCAACTGTGTCTATGCGCTTTAACTCTTCAAAGGGTCCGATGCATCCAGGGCTTAGTTTCCCTTTCTTTTTGAATCTTCTAACTCTTTTGGTCAGTGATACCTTTAAGAACACATAATCCCTGACCTCAAACTCTAAAGATTTTTGCATATTATCATTGTATGATTTTTGCTGACTTTGAGCTGTTAATATCCTTTCTTGGACTATATGGACACATTGCTCAGCTTCTTGGACCATCTCTGGTCCTTAGTGTTTTTTTTCTCCAACTTCAAGCCATCCAATAAGTGATCTACATCTTTGACCATATAAAGCCTTATACAATGCCATACCTTGAGTGTTCAATTACCCCTATGTGATAGTCACATTTAACATTAGGGTCATAATTCCTTGTCGATGGGTTTGAAAATGTCTTCATTCGCACATGACTGAGGTTGAAAATGTCTTCATTGGCGCATGACTGAGGTATTGATTCTCAAGTAGCAAAGGTAAAAGATTAGGGGTTGACATTGGGAATTGGCAAATGTTCAATTTTAGAAATGATCAAGGTGCAATTGGAGGTACAAATGCTTTTGGATGAAAAGTTTGTTGTGGAGTGACTGTAGAGTGTTGACTCCATGAGTTTTTGATGATAATAAATTGTTCCCATTCCTTAATGTCTAACCATATTACTTGAGTGTGCTGGATAAAAACTAAGTCACTTAATAGAATGATCATTTGAAAGCAACTCTTAAAACTCTCCAAGTTAAGAGGTCAAATAATCAATCATGGAAAAAACTGAAGCCTCTTAACTGGTTAACCAAAGAAGTTAATAAGCTAAGATTCACAAATGAAGTTCTAAATGAAGTGCTACAAGTCAACTTTTTTAACAATAGTTGAATAAGTCTTGGTTGGCCAAACAATATTTATGACTATTTAAGATAGAAGGAAGATCAGCCTAAACTAATTGAAAAAAGGATCAATCAAACAAAAAGAGGTTGGTGAAGTTGTTGCTTGAAAATAGTAAGCTCTTCAACGATAAAGCCATTCTTAACCAATTAACACAGTGAAGCAGATTACAAAACAGAGAAGACTTAATCAATTAAAGATTATAGGTAACCAGTTAAAGGCTCACTTCTTGAGAATTTAAATTTGAATGCTTGAAGACAAAGTAATGGCTAAAATGGCTCTTAAACTGTTTCTAATGGTTAGAAGTTGTACAAATTCATGAAAGCTAATTTTCCAAGTATAAAAGACATCTCCAATGGCTAAAATGAGCATGAGATGCTTCCAAGAGCTTGAAAAAACCAAGAATAGCAAAAAGCCTCTCACTTTCACTTGTATTCCACTCCAATCTTTGTAATAGAGTTTTGAACCTCATCTTGTACCATTTATATCAACTTAGTGATCATAAGTAGACCTTCATATTTGTATTTCTTGCTTACTTAGAGTGTTCGAGGCACTTTGAGGGGTTGATTAAGCTTGGGTTAGCTTGGTTTATGCTGTAGGTTCTAACTTAGCCTTTAAAAAGTTAGTTTATGCTGTTGGTTGAACCTGAGAAAATTCATTGTTAAAAGTTGTGGATGAGCTTGTGAAAGTCATTATAAAAGCTTGGTGGAAGCTTAGGAATTTCATTGATTTTAATGAATTGGTTTGAATTTTTGATTGGAAGATTACGATAGTGGATGTAGGTCAAGGGGACCGAACCACTATAAATTGTTAAGCATTGTCTACTTTCCTTCATTTCTTTGTTTTACTTATTTTTATATCACTCTTCCAACGAGTTTTAGGCATCTCTCATCAACTTCTATCAACAAGCTCTTAATTGGGAATTAATTTTAGTGACACTGCTATTCACCGTCCTTTTAGCACACTTTTTGAGACTAATAAGTGGTATTAGAGCCTAACCTTTTTTCTTTTAAGGCTTAATATCCTTAGGGGAGATCCAAATGGCCCTACAAAAATTTGTACTTGCTAAGGGACAATCCACAAATAGACCACCTTTAATTGATGGATCAAACTATCTTTATTGGAGCACTAGAATGTCCATATACATTAGAGCTAATGATTGTAAAATGTGGGATGTAATTACTGATGGACCTTATATTCTCTCAACCACAAATGTTTTAACTAGTGAAAGAATTCCTAAGCCAAGATCTGAATGGACTAAAGCTAAAACAAAAAAAAGTTTAAATGAATTTCAAGGCTATCAATACTCTATATTGTGCCTTAACTCCTACTGAATTGAATAAAGTGTCTAGCTGTACCACAGTCAAACAAATTTGGGATAAACTTAGTATCATTCATGACAAGACTTTAAAAGTTAAAGAGTCCAAAATTTCTTTTCTCACCCACAACTATGAATTGTTCAAAATGGAACCAAATGTAGATATCACTAGCATGTTTGATAGATTCGCCAATATTACCAACAAGCTTAGACAATTAGGCAAACCAATTTCTAGACATGAACTTGTCAAAAGACTTCTTAGAAGTCTACCTAAGAACTGGAAGTCAAAAGTGACTACTATTTGAGAAGCTAAGGACTTAAATGTTATCACACTTGATGAAATTTGTGGCTCATTTCTCACTTATGTGCTGAAACTTATAAAAGAGGAAAAAGAAGACAAGAGAGAAAGCCAAAGAGAAGAAGAAAAGCATTGCCTTGAAAGCAAGCACTCTTGAAGAAGAGTTAGAAAATCTATCATGTGACGAGGATAAAGAGTTGGCCATGGTAGCTAGAAGATCAGAACGCCTATGGGACAAAGAGATAGAAGACTTGGTAGGAGAAATTATAGAAAAGATCAAGGTTCTTCATGGAAAATGAAAAACAAAAATGAACCTAACAAGAAGGATGATGTAATATGTTTTGAATGTAAGAAACTTAGTCACTTTAGATCAAAATGCCCTTTGCTCAAGGAAGAAACCCCCCATAAAGAACAAAAAAATCAAAAAGAGCTATGGTGGTAACAACTTGGTTTGATAGTGACACATTTAGCTTAGAGGTTGATGAAGATAAAATGGAAGAGAGAGCAAACTTTTGCCTAATGGCTAAAGATGCTCAATCTGAGGTATCTTCTAATCTTTTGTGATATTTCAATTGATGAATTTCAAGAAGAATATGAATGCTTATATGTTGAATTTGAAAAACTTGCATTGAAGTTGTCACGACCCAAATTTCGAGCCATGACCGGCGCATGGGCCCAATGGACATAGCCCACTAAGCCCAAGCAAGCCTATTTACATGATTTGTTCATTACTCCATCAACATTACTGAAGTCATATTTCATAACTTTGAATCAAAATAATACTAAACATTGCTAACTCATAGTGGCATATCGATCAAGTATATATATATATATATATATATATATATATATATATATATATATATATACATTGTCTATAACATGTATCATAATAATTTACATCAGGGTTGTCTATACATCTCAAAAAGAAGACTCGATTTCAAGCGGAGAGACTCAGAGCAAATGTACAGCTACTGAATGCCAAGACACCTACCAATAGTCGAATCTACGAGGTCACCTCTACCTAATTACTGACTACCTCTTAATTTGAAAACATGAAGTTGAAAACGGTGAGTATAAACCCAGTGAGTGAACAAGAAGGGAACAAGCAAACATTAAGTAATGTTTAACGAAATCATGATGCATTCATTTTTTCAAAATAATGCAATTTGTTTTAGTTCTTATTAAAATTCCTCATGTAAACCCCACATGAGTAAATCACTTTATGAAAAGGGTCCATGCTCAACAAAGGATTTGGAGAGTGAAAAGTTTAATAGCATTCATGAGAATCAGGTCAAATAAACGACGGGTCCTCGCTGCAGCAACACTTGACTTAAATTATCAACTAGCCGAGGGTTTCTTAACTGGCCAAGGGTTTCTTACCAAACCTCCTCATTTTAAACTTAATTCATTTATTCCTTAATGTTGGAAGTCCATGCTCAACTATGGTATCAAAAAAATGGAAAATAGGGTAACAACCGAACCAAATGAGGAGCAAAACAGAAAGTTTTTTGCTGAAGCGAAATTTTTGGTCACAAAACAGAAAGTTTCTGGCTATAGCCAGAAGCTACAGTAACATTCTCGCTGTAGCGAGATTTTCAACTAGCCTTACCCCTCCAACCCGAGAGTTTCTCATTGTAGCAAGAATGAATCTCTCTACAGCGAGAAACAGAGTAGTGAGAAAAAAATTTCCTTTCTTTCAAGAAAAAGACATCCTGCTGAAATGACAAAATCAACATAAAACACATAAAGGTTTCCAAAGTTCAACATGCCAAATTCATATGCATTTGAACCATAAACCATTTACATGAGTTTTCATTCTCTAAACATATCTACATATACATACATGGATAAATACCAATACCACTATCATCACATCCAACTCATTTGCATCCCCCCACATCGTGCACATAGTTGGAGTCATCATGTGCATCCCCCCACATCGTGCACATAGTTGGAGTCATCATGTGCATCCCCCCACATCGTGTACAATCAGTGCCATCGTGTACATCCCCCCACATCGTGCACACGGGCACTATCATCATCTCCCTCACCACCACCATTATGGCATGTGCATCCCCCCACATTGTGCACACACACGGTTATAATCATCACACAATATCAACCATCATGCACAACATATATATATCTATATATATACCAACATAATGTAGTAGTGCATGAATCCATAACAACCACATGTCACAACATAAAATCAATTTATCAAAGGCTTGTTCCCAAAGCACTCTTTTTTAAGGAAAGTTGGATAAAATCATTAAAGTATATTGTGCAAATAAGTTTACATTCCCAAAACAAATTTTGAAATGTAAGTCCACTCACTGTTATCTTGTTGAACCTTTTGTTGACTCTACTTCTCTAATTGTCCAAATGGGGTGATGGGGCTTCGTTGGAACCTATTATCACATTAGCATCGCCATTAATTCAAGCCACATATTTATAAATTCTAAAAGCTTTCTCTTAGCTAGCTTCAATGGCCATTTAAATGGCTATCTATTCTCACTACCAATTCACCCCCAAATCTAAACACTAATCATTCTTAACACCAAAACTCAATTCTAGTGTACTACTCACCTTGGTAGCTTGTATTTGAAATTCTTTCCAAAACTTTCAAGCTATTTTTGAAGCTTCCTCTTTCTCTCTCTAAAACACCTAACTAGTGAGAGAGAGTATGGAAATAAGATTTTTTTCAAGGGTTTTAAAGAGGGAAAGTGGAAGAGCACAAGGGTTTATGGAAAGGGTGCACCAAAAGCATGAAATTTGGAGCTATTTGAGGAAGGTTGTGGAGCTTTCTTATCAAGCTTTCATGGGGGATGAAAGTAACGTGAGATGAGAGGAAGAAGAAGGAGAAAAACTGCTGGAGAATAAAGAAGCTACTAGAAGAACAAGATATTTATAGCCCATGCTTATCCACTTCACTTAAATTACGAAAATGCCTGTCCACAAATTAGCTTGTTCTCTTTCAATCCTTTATGAAATCTTTTTACTCTTTTGACACTGGGACAAGGTCCATAATGGTCTAGAAATGCTCGGGTTCATGAAAACTTAAAAATTCTAACACAAGGTGAAAAATGACCATTTTGCCTCTATCGTGAAAATCATTAAAATTTTAGTTTCCTTGTCATTTGACCCATATTTTCATCATTCATTTATGCCTTAGGCCTACTTAGGCCTTAATATTGTTTAAAACTTACTTTTAAGGGCTTACTAAGGAAATGATGAAATTACCCCTCATCAGGGATATCGCGTGTACTTCTATCTACGAGTCTATAAAGGTCAAGGTCTCACAGAAGTACAAAGTTTTGAAAAGGTAAACTACATCTTGTAAGGATGAATTAGAAAAGTTAAAACATTACTTTAACTATATTTTTGAACGAAGAAATATTCTTTAAATTGAATTTGAGTATTCATAAACAAATTTTGAACTTTTGAAATTAGGGCTTGAAAACAAGAATGAAGCCTTGCAAAACGCTTTAAATGAAAATGACGCTCTTAAGGCCTCAACGAAAGAGACACCAAGAAGAAATGTAAATCTTAAAAGAAATATTCATGGTTTCTCACCTAGGTGCTATGTATGTGGCAAAAAAGGTCATATCTCTTATGAATGCTATCATAAAAGAAAAAGCTTTCCCAAAACAAAAATGATTTAGATGCTAGAAAGTTCACATGTATCAACTATCCTTTAAGGACCTATTAAAGTATAGGTACCTAAACAGAAAGACTAAAAATTTATTTTACAAGTTGAGCTAAACTAAAAGGACAATGTTTAAAGGATCAACTAAAGCAAAAGTAGTCTTGGTACATGGATAGTGGCTACTCGAGGCATATGATAGGGAATGAAATGTTCTTTGCTCAACGTGACAAGAAGAAAAATGGTACAGTATCTTTCAACGATGACTCAAGAGGTTGAATTCATGGAATGGGAACCATTGGTAAAAGTCTTAAGCTTAAATCAATCATGTTCTCTTTGTCAAAGGTTTAAAGCATAATTTATTGAGTATTAGTGAACTTTGGGAAAAAGGTTTTAAAGTATGTTTTGATTCTCATAAATGTTAAGTAATATATATTAGCTTTAACAAATTTTTATTCATTGAGAACAAAAATTAAAAACATGTATGTAATTTTTGTTGAAGACCTAATACTAAATGTGAGACAAGTCTTACGGTAAATGATGAGAACAATAGTCGGTTGTGGCATCAAAGACTTGAACATGTAAACATGCACACCATTGCAAAACTAACAAGAAAAAAATTTAGTTATTGGACTTCTTAAGATTAGTCTTGAAAATGTTCAAATTTGTGATGTATGTCAATTTGGAAAACAAGTTAGAACTTCATTTAAAGCTAAGAAAGTCATATCAACCTCTAGACCACTTGAATTGTTGCATGTAGACTTGTTTGGACCAATGGACATAACTATATTAGGAGGAAAATCATATGGTTTTGTTATAGTCGATGATTATTCTAGATATACATGGGTTTATTTTCTTTCACACAAAAATGATGCATTGCCTACATTTGCTAATCATTGTAAAAAAGTTCAAAATGAAAAAGGACTCCTTATTGTTAACATTAGAAGTGACAACGGTGGAGAATTTGAATGAGATGAATTTGGAATTTTTTTGCAAAGAAAATTGTTTTGATCACAACTTTTCTGCACCTAGATTAGACGCTATAAGATTATTGACTATGATGAAACCTTTGATCCTATTACTAGATTAGAAGCTATAAGATTATTACTTGCTTATGCATGTTTCATGAATTTCAAATTATTTGAAATGGATGTGAAAAGTGCTTTTTTAAATGGTTTTATTCAAGAAAAATCTAATGTTAAACAACTCCCTAATTTTGAAGACTTTGAGAAAATTGATTATGTTTAAAAATTGCACAGAGCTTTGTATGAACAAAAACAAGTTCTTGGAGCTTGGTACGAAATACTTTCAAAATTTTTGGTTGGAAAAGGTTACATTAAAGGAAGTGATGACACAACATTATTCATTAAGAAATGCTTGAATGATTTAATTGAAGTTAAAATCTATGTGGATGATATTGTATTTGGTGCTACTAATGAAATTTTATGTGAGAATTTTGCTAAGAAAATGCAAGTTGAGTTTGAAATTAGTATGATGGGAAAACTAAAGTTTTTCCTTGGCCTACAAATCAAGCAATGTGAGGATGGCATCTTCATAAATCAAGAAAAATACACAAAAGAAATGCTAAAAAAATTTGATGTGATGAAGTTAAAATCAATTAGCACTTAAATGAGTCTTTCCACTAAGCTTGATAAAGATGTCCACTAAGCTTGATAAAGATGAGAAAGGAAAGAGTGTGGATCAAAAGCTCTATAGAGGTATGATTGGCTCACTACTATACTTAACTGCTAGTAGATCTGACAAACTATTTAGTGTTTGCTTGTGTGCAAGATTCTAATCATGTCCTAAGGAATCACATTTAGTTACTATGAAAAGGATCTTCAAATACCTCCTAGACACATAAAGCTTAGGATTATGGTATTCAAAAAGTGTTGGCTCCATTAGTTTTTTATGATAATAAAACATTCTCATTTCATTGGTGTCTAATATTTTTGATTGAGTGTGCAAGACAAAATTTGTATGCAAATATTTAATCAATCATTGAAATGCACATATCAAAGAGCATAGAATTAAGGAAGTCACAATTGATCAACAAGACAGAAGCCCCTTAGTCGAATAATGAAGAGTTAGTCAGCTAAGATTTAAATCAAAAGTTGGCGAGCTGAAGAGTATTGAGAAACAGAACCAACTTAGTTGACCAAGGAATGAGTTAGTCAACTAAGTGCGCACTGCCAGAACTGCCAAAAATTGGGATCAGAAGACAGAGACAACTTAGTCGACTAAGATATCGGTTAGTTGACTAAGAGCATTCTGCCTGCAAGTTTAAACTCTATACTAAAAGATAGATTAACGGCTAGAACCAACTCCCTACTATTTCCAATGGCCAGAAAATTGTCAAACTACCATCAGAGTTGTTTCTCAAAGAATAAAAGAGGGTTTTAACGGCTAGAAACGTAATAGAGAAGGATTCCAAGCAAAAAAAGCTCAAAAACCAGCAAAAATCTCTCTGTACAATACTGCACTCAATGCCCATCTTTGTAGTTGGGTTTTGCAGTTCAACTTGTACCACTTAGATCAACTTTGTGATCGTAGGTACATTTCTATTTCTTTTTTTTTTATGTTCATAGAGTGAAAAGGTCACTCTAAAGGGTTCAATCAAGCTAGGATTGCATGTTCAGTTAAAGGTTCGAACTTAGCCTTGAAAAGTTAAGGTTTGGGTTATAGTTGAGCTCGGGAAAAACTATTGTGAAAGGTTTTGGTTGAGCCTGGTAAAAGCCATTATAAAGCTTGGTGAAAGCTTGTGAATTTCATCGGTTCTTAGTGGATTGGTTGGAAAATCCTTAGTTGAATAATCAAGGTAGTGGATGTAGGTCTTGAACCGAACCACTCTAAATTCTTGCACATTTTCTACTCTGTTTTTATTTTCATTACTTTTTAAATTAGTTCTTCAACTTGCCAAGAGCCAAAAAGTGCTATTCACCCCCCCTCTTGCACATTTAATTGGGACCAACAAGTGGTATTAGAGCTAGTTTCCTGTTCTTAAGGTCTAATGCCCTTTGGGAGGATCCACATGGCTCTCCGAAAATTCATAGTTGCTGAGGGACAATCGACAAACAGACCACCTCTATTTGATGGCTCTAACTATCTTTATTGGAGCACTAGAATGTCAATATATGTTAGAGCAATTGATTATGAAATGCGGGATGTCATAACTAATGGACCTTTTATTCCCTCAACCTTAAATGTAGTAACTAATGAGATGATGCCTAAGCCAAGGTCTGAATGGACCGAGGCTGAAACTAAGAATGTCCAAACAAATTTTAAGGCTATCAATACATTGCATTGTGCCTTGACTCCCACTGAATTCAACAAAGTATCAAGCTATACAACAGCTAAACAAGTGTGGGATAAACTTAGAATTATCCATGAAGGGACTTCTCAAGTCAAGGAGTCCAAGATAGCCCTCTTGACTCATAATTATGAAATACTTAAGATAGAGCCTAGTGAATATATCACCAGCATGTTAGATAGATTCACAATATCACAAACAAACTTAGTCAGCTAGCCAAACCAATACCCGAGCATGAGATTGTTAAAAGACTTCTTAGAAGCCTACCAAAAAATTGAAAGCCTAAAGTGACTACAATTCGAGAAGCCAAAGACCTAAATGTTATTACTCTAGATGAGATTTGTGGTTCTCTCCTTACTCATGAGCTAGAACTCAAGGAAGAAGAAGAAGATAGGAGGGAAGCAAAAGAAAAGAAAAAGAGCATTGTATTAAAAGCCAGCATTATTGAAAAAGAGCTGAAAGAGCTATCTTGTGATGATGATGAAGAGTTAGCACTAGTTGTCAGGAAATTTAGAAACTTATGGGCAAAAGAAATAGTAGATTGGCTAGAAGAGGGTTTAGAAAATATTAAGGTTCTTCATGAAGAACTAGAAACAAAAATGACTCCAATAAAAAGGATGAGCTGACTTGCTTCGAATGCAAGAAGCTTGGACATTTCAGGTCTGAATGCCCATTGCTGAAAGATGAGACTCCAAAGAAAAACAAGAAATCAAAGAAGGCAATGGTGGCAGTTGTTTGGTCAGACAGTGACACATCAAGTTCTAAGAGTGTGGAAGAAAAAGCTGAACAAAGAGCAAATCTATGTTTGATGGCACAGGATGATGAAACTGAGGTATCCTCATCCCCTTATGATATTTCTATTGATGATTTACAAGATGAGTATGAGTGCCTTTATGATGAATTTTGAAAAACTCTTTTCAAAATACAAGATTTTAAAGAAAAAGACTACATCCCTTGAAAATGATTTAAAAACGATAAGAGAAGAGTTCAATTATGTTTTTGAGCAAATAAATTTTCTGCAAGTTGAGTTAGAACACTCAAAAACAGATTTTGACATTTTAAATTAGAGTTGGACAATAAGTTTGAAGCTTTGCAAAAAACACTTGATGAAAACACAGCTTTTAAAAGTTTAAAAAATGAAACGTCAAAAAGAAATGCATACCACAAGAAAAATTATGCTAATGCATCATCTAGGTGTTATAATTGCAATAAAATTGGCCATTTATCTTATGATTGCAATAGAAAAGAAATGTACAGAAACTAAGAAAAATATGGGTTCCAAAAGGATCCTATGTTGCTGCTACCAATCAAGGACCCATCAAAGTATGGGTACCTATAAAGAAAAACTGAAATTCTGCTTTGTAGGTTGAGCCGCACTTAAAGGACACTTGTTCAAGACCTCAACTTAAGAAGAAGCAGCCTTGGTATATGGACAGTGGTTGCTCAAGACACATGACAGGAGATGAAATGCTATTTGCTAAGCTACACAAAAGAAATGGAGAAACAATATCCTTTGGTGATGATTCAAAAGGTAGAATCCATGGTATAGGAACGGTTGGTAAGAACTCTCAAACTCAAATTAGTCATGTGTTATTGGTTAAAGGCTTGAAACATAATTTATTGAGCATTAGTCAATTGTGTGATAAAGGATTTAAAGTATGCTTTGGTTCAATAAGTGTGAAGTAATAGATATAAGCACAAATAAAGTCTCATTTATAGGAAGAAGATTAAAGAATATGTATGTTGTATTTCTTGAAGATCTTGAAATGAATTGTGAAAGGTGTTTAGTGGCAAATGCTGAAAATGATAATTGGCTATGGCATAGTAGACTAGTACATGTAAGCATGCATACTATGTCAAAATTAAACATGAAAAATGTAGTTGTTGGACTACTGGATATAAAATTTGAAAATGATAAAATATGTGATGCTTGCCAACTAGGAAAACAAGTTAGAACATCCTTTAAGACTAAGAAGATTGTGTCAACAACTAGACCTATTGAATTGTTGCACATTAATCTATTTGATCCAATAACTACAACTAGTCTAGGAGGAAAATCTTATGGCTTTGTGATAGTTGATGACTACTCTAGGTTCACTTGGATTTATTTTCTTGCTCATAAGAGTGATGCTCTACCAGTATTTATAAGTCATTGTAAGAAAGTTGAGAATGAAAAAGGACTATCCATAGTTAGTATTAGGAGTGATCATGGAGGAGAATTTGAAAGTGATGAATTTGAGAAATTTTGCAATGAAAAGGGGTTGGATCATAATTTTTCTGCACCTAGAACACCCCAGCAAAATGGAGTTATAGAGAGGAAAAATCAAACCTTAAAAGAAATAGCTAGAACTATGCTATGTGAGAATAACTTACTAAAATATTTTTTGGGTGAGGTAGTGAACACAATAGCATATATACTTAATAGAGTCTCAATTAGAGCCATGATATGAAAGACTCCATATGAACTTTACAAAGGTAGGAAACATAATATTTCACACTTTAGGAGTTTTGGTTGTAAGTGTTTTGTGTTAAACAATGGAAAACAATCCTTAGGAAAGTTTGAAGCAAAGAATGATGAGGCAATATTTTTAGGATATGCATTAAACTCAAAGGCTTATAGAGTTTTAACAAAAGAACTTTAATTGTTGAAGAATCTATCCATGTAGTTTTTGATGAGTCCAATGCCTTACAAAAGGAAATTCATGCTGATGATGATGATGTAGAAATCCTAGAAAAGCAAATGGAAGAAATGAGCTTCGAGAATAATAAAAATAATGAAGAAAGCACATTTAGAAGAGAAAATGAAACTCCACCTCTAGAAAATTTGCAAATAACATAAATTCAGCATAGTGATCTTCCATGGAGTTGGAGATATGCAAAAGAACATCCATAAGAACAAATCATAGGTGACATTTCTCAAGGAATTAAGACTAGGAGAGCAACAAGAAAGACTTGTTAGTTTTCAACTTTCATATCTCAAAGCTGGATATTGGCCATGCAAAAGGAACTTGATCAATTCAAAAGAAACCGTGTATGGTCATTAGTCTATAGACCTTTAAACCAACCTATTGTTGGAACAAAATGGGTGTTTAGAAATAAGGTAGATGAACAAGGAAATGTTGTTCTAAATAAAGCTAGGTTAGTAGCCCAAGGATACAACTAAGAGAAAGGAGTTGACTATGATGAAACCTTTGCACCGGTTGCTAGGATTGAAGCCATAAGGTTGTTGCTTGCTTTTGCATGCTTTATGAATTTTAAATTGTACCGAATGGATGTAAAGAGTGCATTTTTAAATGGATTTATTCAAGAGGAAGTGTATGTTGAACAACCACCAAGATTTGTAGACTTTGAAAAACCAGAACATGTTTTCAAACTTCATAAAGCCTTATATGGATTGAAACAAGCTCCTAGAGCTTGGTATGAGAGGCTTTTAAATTTCAAATTGAAAAAGGTTATGTTAGAGGTAGTATTGATACTACATTGTTTATTAAAACATATTTAAAGGATTTAATTGTTGTTCAAATTTATGTGGATGACATTGTGTTTGGTGCAACTAATGAGGCTTTATGCAAGAACTTTGCTAAAGAAATGCAAGGTGAATTTGAGATGAGCATGATGGGTGAGCTGAAGTACTTTCTTGGCCTTCAAATCAAGCAAAGTGAAAAAGGAATCTTCATCAACCAAGAAAGATATTTGATATGCTAAAGCTAAAATCAATTTGTACACCAATGAGTCCATCGACCAGACTTGACTTAGATGAAAAAGGAAAGGATGTTGATCAAAAGCTCTATAGAGGTATGATTGGATCATTACTTTACATAACATCAAGCAGACCAGATATTCAATTTAGTGTGTGTTTGTGTGCTAGATTTTAGTCACAACCTAAGGAATCATACTTAACTGCTGTTAAGAGAATTTTTAGATACCTCTTAGAAACACAAACCTTAGGAATATAGTATTCTAAAGAATCATTATTTAATCTTGTAGGCTATTTGGATGTAGACATTGCAAAAAGTAAAATCGATAGAAAAAGTACTAGTGGAACATGCCAATTTCTAGGAAGTATGCTAGCATTCTGGTCAAATAAGAAACTAAACTCAGTAGCTCTATCCACAGCTGAAACAGAATATATTTCTTTAGGCAACTGCTGTGCACAAATTTTGTGGATTAAACAACAATTAAAAGATTATGGAATAACAGTACATAATGTATCGATATATTGTGATAATACAAGTGCAATCAATATATCAAAAAATCTTGTGCAACATTCTAGGATTAAACACATTGAGATTACGCACCATTTTGTTAGATACCATATAGTGAAGGGAGATGTTAAAATTGAGTTTGTGAATACTTTGTATCAATTAGTTGACATCTTTACCAAACATCTAAATGAAGATATATTTTGTGATATTATAAGGAATTTAGGAATGATTAATATACAGGAGTTGTAGGTAAAATTTTTGACTCATACACATAAAACAGAAGGCACTTAGTCGACTAAAGAAAATCTTAGTCAACTAAGAGCATTCTATTTCATTAAATAATAAGACTCAGTTAAGTTAAAGGCAAGAGGAATAAAGTAATAAAAAGAAACTGCCCATCGAGAAATAAATAAAGAAGAAAAACCGCCTAAACCAAAAATAAAATTAGGAGATAATTTTTGAATTTTGAAGGGGGACTTACAAATTGCACTTAAATAGGGGAAGTCAGATAGTTTTTCTTTTGGAATTAAATTGGTCTCAACCCATTTTCTTGACACTCTTTCTCTCTATTGAAACCAACTTCTGAAATCGAAACCTTCACTTCTCAACCTTTCAAAACCTTGAGTCCAAAATCATCTAAACCAAATGATGAAATCAAAAAAATCTCAAGAACTTTTGGAGAAGAAGAAACACAAATGGGTAATGGAAGAAAGTCTGCAAGCTGAAATACTGAAGAAGAAGAAGAGGATTGAGTTGGGACCTGTACGTAAAAAATCTGGAGAATCGAAGTGCTACAAATTTGAAAAGAAGAAAGAAAAGAGCAAATCGCACAAGAAAGGTACTACTTCATCTTCTAAATTCAGAAATAAAGTACATGAAGAGAGATTTAGGAAAATATAGAATGCACTGATCACTTATGGAAAATACATTGACTAGGAAAGCTTTAATGAAATGCTTGAAATTCTGACAAGTTTATCAGATTATTTTGATGAGTTAAATTTGAAGGAGTTCAGCACATTTAAAAATCGATCATATAGTGCTAGTTTAGTCAAAGAATTCTATTCGAGTATAGTTGTTGACAATGATGAACTGGAAGACTGTGATGATTATTCTGAAGAAGGTCTGAATGTGTTTTTGAATGGGAAAGAATTTACTATCACTGTTGAGGATTTAGAGGAAATTCTTAAAATAGAGTGCAATGAGGGAGAATTCAAATTTCCTAAGAATTACAACCCCTCATCCCTATGGGAAGTTATCATAGGGAAGAAAGAAAAGTATTCCTGCAAGAGTAATGCCAGGCTTATCACAAGTCCTCAAATAAGGATTCTGCATTACTTTGTTGCCACTAATCTTCATGGCAGGAGTGGAAGCTTAAGCTACATTAGCCTTCAAGATTTATGGTGTGAGACCTTGGCCTCTATCGGCTCGTAACTAGGCATAGACGTAATAACATGGGCCAGGGGTAGTTTCGTCATTTTCTTTAACTGCCTTCTAGATTCTAACGAAGTCCCATCCTTCCAATTGGATCATTAGGGGAATTAGAGTCAGCTAAAGGCTCAACAATATACCGGTGAGTGAATTGCCTTCAAAACTTGTGTTGGGAATATAATGTATTTGCCACATATTTGAATGAATTATCAAGTTTTTCATAAAAACAAGTACCTTGGGAACAAGCTTTTGCTAAATGGTTTTATGTGGTGATATGTGATTGTTATGGATTCATGCACTATTGCATTATGATGATAAATATATACATGTGTTGTGCATGATGATTGATATTGTGTATAATGACTGTAACCGTGTGTGTGCATGATGTGGGGGATGCACATGCCGATGATGATGGTGGCGTGAGAGATGCATGATGATAGTGCCATGTGCACGATGTGGGGGGATGTACACGATGGCACTGATTATGCACGATGTAAGGGGAATACACACGACGGCGTTAACTATGTGCACGATGTGGGGGGATGTACATGAGCTGGTTGTGATTATGATGATATTGATGTTTATCTATGTAATTATGCATATCTATACTTATGAAATGAAAGCTCATGAATATATGATTGACATATGTGTGAAATTTGATACATTGCACTTTGTGAATTTTCATGTGTTTTATGTTGATTTTGTTGGTTTAGCAGGATGGCCTTTTATTGAGTGAAGGGAAACTTTTTTCTTGGTGCTTTGTTTCTCGCTGTAGTGAGATTCATTTTCGCTACAGCGAGAAACTCTCGGGTTTTGAAGGGGTAGGTTGGTTGAAAACTCGTTGCAGCGAGAAACATTCTGTTTTAGGACCAAAATTTTGCTATAGCGAGATTCATTCTCCCTGTAGTGAAAAACTTTCTGTTTTGTTTCCTTTTTGGTTCTATTGCTGCTCCATTTTCCATTTCTTTGGTACCGTAGTTGAGCTTGAACAAATGAATTAAGTTTAAAATGAGTAGGTTTGGTGAGAAACCCTCGGTCAGTTGAGGAACCCTTGTTCGACTAATAACTTAATCCCAATGTCGCTGCAGGAAAAATTCATTCTTGCTGCAGTGAAGATTCGTTGTCGCAATTGACTTGCTTGTGTATCACTGAGGCCTTCATTTTTCAAATTATTTGTTATGCATGGGTTCATCATTACCAAGTGATTAATTATTTTGAGGGTTTAATGAGGGGTTTTCAATATGAATGAAATTAAATTGCATTGTTTCAAAACAAGTGCATCATGATTTTAAATTCTCCCTTATGGTTGCTTGTTCCCTTCCTTGTTCACTCACTAGGTTTATACTCACTGTTTTCAACTTCATGTTTTCAAATCACGAGGCAGTTGGTAACTAGGTTAAGGTGCCCTTGTAGACTGGACTATTGGTAGGTGTCTCGGCATTCAGTAGCTGTACATTCATCGAGTTTCTCTGCCAGACATCGAGTCTCCTTTTGATATGTATAGACAACTTAATGTAAATTATTACAATACATGTTGTAAACAATGTATGTATATTTTAGATGAGTAATGCCAGTACGAGTTGGCAATGTCTATCACTATTTTGATTCAAAGTTATGAAATGAGACTTAGCAGCTTTTGGTAGAATGATGAACGTGTCAGATTAATAGGCTTGCTTGGGCTTAGAGGACTACATCCGTTAGTCCCATGCGCCGCTCATGGCCCAGAATTTGGGTCGTGACATATGGCTAATGGAGCTTGCTTTTAGTGGTGTTGTACTTAATCTGGGAAGGTTTATAATTGAAAGAATGAGGGGAGCATGTAGACTGAAGAAGATAAACTTGCCTTATGAAAATATCATCATTTCTCTAGTGCAGAAGAAAGGAATTTGGAGTTCTAGATATGAGGCAAACAAAGTCAAAACTAGAGACCAAGCCATTTATCTAGGAAGCTTGCCTAAAATAGGGCACAAACTTGATGGAGAAAGATACATTTAAACCCCCAATGTTGGTCTAGGAAAAGAATCCTCCTTACCTGCTCAACTAGAGGCAGCACCATCTCAATTCTCAAATGAAGTAATCTTTAATCTGCTAATGAGAATTGATGGGAAGCTCACAGATCAAGGAGTAAGAATTCAGAAAATTGAATAAAGATTAACAAAAATGGAAAGCAAAATGGAAGGAAAAGAAAAAATGCCATCTGAACCAGTTGCTGCAGACAACTCTGCAACTCCTAGCCTAGCTCTCACAGGACAGGAAGCTGAGGTGTAAGCTGAAGGTCATGAACCTGAGGTGGAACAACTGAGAATGTCCCTCTCACTTGAGCCTCAAAACAAAAATGAATCAAAACAAGGAACAAAAATTCTTGGTTCATCGGATGAGAATCCTCCTTCAAGGCAACCCTCTCCTCTAAATTTAGAAGAAGCATCCATTATGGATGTTTTTCATCAAATGGTCAAAGAGAAGCAAGTTGAAAAGGAAGCTACCAAAGCACAAGCATGGAAATCCAGTACAGAAGGGAAGTCTAGGAAAGGAAAAGAGAAGGTTGCTGAAGATCCACAGGCCAAATCCAAACCACCTAGCAAGGGCAAGAAAACAATGGCCACTAAAACAACATTCCTCAAAAGGAGAAAATCCTCTAGGTTGGCAAAGAAGGCTAGGCCAGCAACAATCTCCTTTCCTCAAGACCTTTTTGAGATTTCATCCCCTAAACAATCCCTTGAAAAATCACCACCTCAACCCTCTCCTCAACCAGAACCCTCTCATGAACCCTTGAATGTGAAATACTACACTAATGATGAATCCTCTCCCTCATCCTCCTCAGAAGATGATTAGAAGTTGATGATGACAAAAAGGGGGAGAAGTATGGTAGGGACTTTAGGGGAGAAATTATGGAAAGCTAACTAAAGGGAGATAGGAAGTAGAAATTATCTAGGAGCAGTTTCGAAACATTAACTGTTATTTTGTGGTAATCTACTGTTTCTGCCATGTTGGCAATTGAACACTTAAATTTAACCTTGCTGTTTATGTTTTTGTGTGAGAAATGGGATGCTAATATGTTTATGTTATTTGGTTGTTGATAATTAAATATCTGATGATGTCTTACTATCTATGATATTTTGACTGCTGTTGTTAAAAATCTGGTGTTATACTGATATTGGGATACTATGCTGATGATTGATTTTTATTATGACATTGTGAATGGAATGTGTTTGTGAATACATATGGATGCTAAGTATATTATATCTATTGAATGTTGACGTGAGACCTTGACCCTTATTAACCCGTAACTAGCAGTAGACGCGATAACACGAATAGGGGTAATTTTGTCATTTCTCTTGGTGAGCCCCTAAAGGTAGTTTTCTAATGTTATTAAGGTCCAAGTAGGCCTAAGGAATAGTTTGGGATAAAACATTCTGCATGCGAGAAAATAATAAAAAATAACAATAATATTTTTATCGAAGTAGAATTTAGGAGATAAAAAGTGATTCGGAAGTCAATTATGGCATAATAAGGTATTTTGGGTGCTAAAGAGACAAGAGGAGGCAAGAGGAAATTTTTGAAATAAAATAATATTTTATTCATAAAATAATATTAAAATATTAATATTTTATTCGATGTCAAAATTTTTCATGAAGAAGGAGTATATGGTCAATCTAAGTGGGGTAGAAGAAGAATGAGAGAATTTTGGAGAAAAATGACGTTAATGGGGCCGCGTGTCTTTATTAAGTAAAGATAGCACGGGCAAATAAATATTTTAAATATTATGGGGACATCACGTTGGAGTACAAACTTCATACTTTGTTTGTACATGTGTAGAAGAAGGTAATAGAAGGAAATTGGAGTTAAATGAGTGTTGGGAGGACTAAATTAAAATGGAAGGAAACAAAAAGGGTAAAACGATCATTTTGCATCTCGAGTTAAAATTTTTAAATTTTCATGAACCCGAGCATTTCTAGACCCTTATGGACCTTGTCTCAGTGTCAAAAAAGTAAAAAGATTGTATAAAGGCAATGGAAAAACAAAATGACATAGTTAAGTGCATTTTGGTAATTTTGCTAGAAATGGATAAACTTATGCCATAAAAATCTTAGTTTTTAGGATGTTCTTCAAATTTCCAGCACTTCTTCTTCTTCTCCTTCGTCTTCCACGTTCTCTCACTGCCCCCCCATGGAAGCTTGCCTTCAATTTCCATATATTTCCTTGAGTTAACCCCGATTTTTCATGTTTTTGTATACCCTTTCCCAAAGTTCTTTGTACTCTTTTGCTTTCTCACCATAAAAACCATCAAAAACATTTCCTTTCTACACTCTCTCACTAGCTAGACATTCTGGATAGAGAAAGTGAAATTTTCATGATAGTTTGAAAGCTTTTGGGAAAAAAATTCAATTACAAAGCTACCAAGGTGAGTAGTGAAATTGAGTTGATTTTTTTTAAGTTGTTGAGAATAGCTAGTGGCTAGATCGGTGAGTGTTTTGTAGTTAAGGTGGGTTATTCATTGTAGTGTGACTAGAATAGTGAAAATATATAGTCACTTGATGGTAGATGGAAGCTAGTTAAAAACAACTAGCAGAACATGATTTAGTGGATAGCTTTTAGAAATATAATTATGCAAATCGGGTTAGTTGTGATGTTGTTGTGATGATAGGTCCCAACGAGGCCCCACAGTTCCATTTGGATCATTAGTGGAGGTTGAAGTCGAGTAAAGATTCAACAAATACCGGTGAGTGAACTTGCATTTCAAAATAATTTTGGGAGACATAATTGTATTGGTATAAAACATTGAATGATTTATTCCAACTTGTCTTTAAAAATGTGTTCCTTGGGAACAAGCCTTTGATAAAATATTTTGATGTTGTGAAAATGTGAAATGTGTAATAGGACAGACTTATGTGCTCCTATACTGTGTTGATATATATATATGTGTGTATACGAATAATGTTGTGTAATGATATTGACCCGGCTATGTGCTAGTAGGAGTGTGCATAAGCCGATGCTAATTTGGCTATGTGCGAGAGGAAGTGTGCATAAGCCGATGCTGACCCGGTTATGTGCGAGTAAGAGTGCGCATAAGTCGATGCTGACCCAGCCATGTGCTAGTGGGAGTGCATATGAGCTGATGATGATGGGAGGGTGTGTATGGTGATAGATATATATATACATATATAGATATGTGTATTATAGAAAGTTCATGAGTATTGTATATGGTGTTGCACATGTGAATCTTGCATGTTGAACATTGGGAATTATTATGCATTTCATGTTGATTTTTTGTCATTTTAGCAAGATGGCTTTTTCTTGAAAGAAAGGAAACTTTTTCATGCTGCTTTGTTTCTCGCTGCAGCGAGATTCATTCTCGCTACAGCGAGAAACTCTCTGATTTGGAGGGGTAATGCTGGTCGGAATCTGGCTGAAACAAGAATGCCTTTCCGCTGCAGCGAGGACCCGTCGTTTACTTGACTTAAATTGCACGAATGCTATTAAAGTTTTCACTCTTCAAATCCTTTGTTGAGCATGGACCCTTTTTATCAAGTTATTTACTCATTTGGGGTTTACATGAGGGTTTTGATAAGAACTAAACTAAATTACATTGTTTTAAAGATAAATGCATCGTGATTTTCTTTAAACCTTCCTTATTGTTTGCTTGTTCCCTTTCTTGTTCACTCACTAGGTTTATACTCATCACTTTCAACTTCATGTTTTCAGATGAAGAGGCAGTTGGTAACTAGGCCGAGGTGTCTTCGTATATTCGACCCTTGGTAGGTGTCTCGGCCTTCAGTAGCTGTACATTCGTTTGAGTCTCTCCGCTGGAAATCGAGTATTCTTTTTGACATGTATAAACAAACCTGATGTAAATTGTTAACATACATGTTTTAGATAATGTATGTATATATTTGGATTGGTATGCCCTTAAGAGTTGGAAATGGTTAGCATTATTTTGGTTCAAAATTATGAAATGTGACTTTAGTAACTTTGATGGAATAATAAGCGGGACAATATAGATAGGCTTGCTTGGGGTTGGTGGGCTATGTCCATTAGGCTCTTGCGCCAGTCATGGCCCAGGATTTGGGTCGTGACAGTTGAATGGCTTAGACAAATTCGGTAACAATATATTGTTGACAGACACTACTGAAATATTGATGATAATCTGTCAACATTCACCTGCTGTCAATCACTTTATATTTTTGCATATATATACTCTGAATGTATAGTGTCATTTTCTATATGACATGAATAAAATTTGTTGGAATGAACAAGTAAAATATGCACACACTAAGGGGGAGCATACACATAAGGGAAGCAATCCTCATTTTGTGCAGAACTAAAAAAAAAAAGGAATAAAAGGACACTGTGCAAATTAACCAAGGAATGTTTGTCATCATAAAAAAGGGGGAGAATGTTGGCTTTATTAGTTTTTAATGATAATAAAACATTCCCATTTCATTTGTGTCTAATATTTTTGATTGAGTGTGCAGACAAAAATTGTATGCAAATATTTAATCAATCATTCAAATGCACATATCAAAAAGCATAGAAATAAGGAAGTCACAATTGATCAACAAGACAGAAGCCCCTTAGTCCAATAATGAAGAGTTAGTCAGCTAAGATATAAATCAAAAGTTGGCGGGCTGAAGAGTATTAAGAAACAGAACCAACTTAGTCGACCAAGGAATGAGTTAGTCGACTAAGTGCACACTACCAAAACTGCCAAAAACTGGGATCAGAAGACAGAGACAACTTAGTCGACTAAGAGCATTCTGCTTGCAAGTTTACACTCAGCACTAAAAGATAGATTAACAGCTATAACCAACTCCCAACTGTTTCCAACGGCCAAAAAACTATCAAACTGTGATCAAAGTTATTTCTCAAAGTATAAAAGAGGGCTCTAATGGCTAGAAATGTAATAGAGAAGGCTTCTAAGCAAAAAGAGCTAAAACACCAGTAAAAATCTCTCTGCACTTTACTGCACTCAACGCCCATCTTTGTAGTTGTGTTTTGCACTTTAACTTGTACCACTTAGATCAACTTTGCAATCATAGGTACTCTTCTATTTCATTTCTCTTTACGTTCATAGAGTGAAAAGGTTACTCTAAGGGGTTCAATCAAGCTAGGATTGCTTGTTTAGATAAAGGTTCTAACTTAGCTTTGGAAAGTTAAGTGTTGGGTTATAGTTGTGCTCAAGAAAAACTATTGTGAAAGGTTTTGGCTGAGCCTAGTAAAAGCCATTGTAAATCTTGGTGAAAGCTTGCGAATTTCATTAGTTCTTAGTGGATTGGTTGGAAAATCCTTGGTTGAATAATCAAGGTAGTGAATGTAGCTCTTGGACCGAACCATTCTAAATTCCTGCACATTGTCTACTCTATTTTTATTTTCATTACTTTTTGAATTAGTTCACCCCCCCTCTATCACATTTAATTGGGACCAACAAAAATATCATCTGTTGTTTTTATTGGATACTCTGATGCTGATTTTGCTAAAAGTAAAACAGATCGAAAAACCACTAGTGGCACTTGTCAATTCCTTGGAAATATGCTTGTATCTTGGTCCTGCAAAAAGCAAAATTCTATTGCACTATCTACTACTGAAGTTGAATATATTTCCTTAGGTAATTGCTATGAACAAATTCTATGGATTAGACAACTATTAAATGATTTTGGAATGACCATGCATAATATACCCATATTTTCTGATAACATAAGTACAATAAACATCTCTAAAAATCTAATTCAGCACTTTAGAGCTAAGCACATTAAAATCAAACATCATTTCAGTAGAGATCATGTGCTCAAAAGAGATATTAAAATCGAATTTGTTGACACCTTGCACCAATTATCTAATATCTTCACAAAACCTTTAAGTGAGGAATAATTTTACAAAATTAAAAGAGAACTAGGAATGCTTGATGTAAATGAACTTTTAATAAATTCATTTGGATATACTTTAATGAAATACATGCACTATTAGTAATGTCTTTGTGGATTAAAGTCATGTATTGAACAATTTAACTATTGTGTGATTAAGTGAATTAAACAAGTTAGTAGAGACTTAATCGGTTAAAAAATTCTTCTAACTGATCAAGACTTTATGTTCTGTTAAGATACTTAAGTTAGTAGTTCTTAGTTGATTAAGAGTAAGCCTTAACCAGTTAAGAGATTAAGGTAAGGAGAAATAAAAACTGTCAGACACTGGAAATTGAAACATTAAAAATAAAGGCATTGAAATTTAAAAATTTAAAAATGAGAGTTAGACTCTATTTAAAGGGGAAGTTAATTAATGACCTCTCATAGCCTCTCATCTGCCCTTCACATCTTCACTCTCTGAAATGTTCTTCAAAACCCAAACTCATGCCTTTCACACTCTCCAAAAGTCACAAAACTCTCTACAAACCTTAAGCCTCAAATAATAGAAAAGAGATGGCTAGGATATCTCTACCAAATGATACTCACGAAAAGAAGAAAGGGAAACATCCTATAGAAGAGAATCCATCATTTCTCGTTCAAAAAAAGGGGAAAAGGAGTGACCTAGAATCAATGGTTGAAAAAAAAAGGAAGAAACTGAAAGAGAAAGAATCAGGCTCGAATAAATCCACTAAAAAAAAAGGTCCAACAAAAACGGTAATTCCCTATCTTCAAGGTTTAGAAATAAAGCCTACGAGGAAAGGTTTAAAAGGATTGAACATGCTCTTATATCATGTGGAAAATTTATCGATTGAATAGTTTTGATGAAGTTCCTGAAATCAAGAAAGGTTTGTTTGAATTTTTTGATGAACTGAAGTTAAAAAAACTAACTGTCTTTGAAAACATAACCTATAGTCCAAGCCTAGTTAAGGAATTTTACTCTAGTATTGCTCTAGGAAAAATCAGACTTGATAATCTAAATGATTTTATTGGTGATGGAATTGTCAGTTAAAAGTCAACTACACAAGTATACATATCGAATAGACAGTATATTAGCAAGTAGAGTATTGATCCAACAGAGAATTGATCTAAAAGTTTACTAAGTACTAAAATTAGAACAAATTAATCTTATCCAAACACTCAAAATTAATTGATTCACTAAAACTAATTAACTAAAATTTAAACCAACAAGAAAAATCAAAATAATAATAACTTAAAAAAATATCAAATCAAACAAGCTTAAGATTACAATATCCCTTACACTTCATCTAAATCTTACCTCTTTTCCTTAACTTGTTTCAATGGGTTGAATTGCTAACTTAGAATCCTAAAATATTTATAAAGGTCTCCTAACTCATTTTATAAAAATATCTATTTTAACCAAAACAGTATATCCCTATGTAAATTGAAATTAAAACAGACTCATTAAGTTCAAGCTCTAATTTGGCTACATATGGTTGTGAAACCTCGACCTTCATAAACGTGTAGTTGAGGTAGACACGATGACATGGATTAAGGGTAGTTTTATCATTTTCTTGGTGAGCTCCTAGAAGTGGGTTTTTTTCCAATATAATTAAGGTTTAAGTAGGCCTAAGGAATAAATGAATGATGTATATAATAATGAAATAAATAAAGAAATTAAAAATAATAATAATTTCCATAATAGGGGTAAAATGGTCATTTTGGATCTCAAGTCTAAATGTTTAAGTTTTCATAAACTCGAGTACCTCTAGTCTATTATGGACCTTTTTTCAGTGTCAAAAGAGTAAAACGTTTGAGCCAAAGGGAAAAAGAAAGCAAAGTCAACTATGCAATGGCATTTTTATAAATAAGTGAAACTTTAGTCAACTCTAGGATAAATATCTAATTTTTCCAGCACTTTCTCCTCACTTCCAGCATCTTTTTCTTCTTCTTCCCATTTCTCCTCCCCATTTCAAGCTTTCCATCTTCCATGGAAGCCATCCTTTGAAACCTCCATAACTTTCTCAAATTAACTCCAATTCTCTTGCTTATATACATTTTTTCATAGGATTCTTTATGCTCTTTCACTTTTTCACCTCAAAAACCCTCAAAAGTCTTTTCTCTGCACTTTCTCTCACTAGTTGAACATTTTAGAGAGAAAGGGAGACTTTCCATAATAGCTTGAAAAACTCTTGAAAAGGAATTCAACTACAACTCCACCAAGGTGAGTAATAAGTTAGGGTTGATTTTAAAGCTATTGATGAATGGCCAATAATTAGAATTGTGGGTTGTTTTATTGTTGAAGGTTATGTATTTAATTTTAGTGTGACTAAAGTAGTGCAAACTAATGACTAGTCAAATGGTAATTGGAAGCTAGTTAGGAATAACTAGTAAAACTTGATTTAGGAAACAACTTTTGGAATAATATTCATGTAAATTGAGTTGGTGTGATGCTATTGTGTGTGATAGGTTCCAACGAGACCCCACATTTCCACTTGGAGCATTAGTGGAAGTTGGAGTCGATTAAAGAATCAACAAAACAAGTGAATGAGCTTCCATTAAAATGTTTTGGGATAAATGCATAAGTGTTTGATTGAATCACTTGAAATATTTTTTTGGTCTTTTCTTTAAAATATGCATGGGAACAAGCCCTTGATGAAACGTTTTTATGTTGTGAAATGTGAAATGTGATGAATTCATGTGTTCCTATATTATGATGATATGTATGCTGTGCCTTGAACGATAATGTTGTTTGTTAATTACAACTGAGTGTGTGCGGTGTAGGAGTGCACATGTCAGTGATTATGTAGTGTGGGGGTGTACATGATGATATTTGCCATGTGCGGTGTGGGAGTGCACATGATGGTATTAACTATGTGTAGTGTGGGAGTGCACATGATGATTTCAGCTATGTGCTGTGTGGGAGTGCACATGAGCTGGTGAGCCGGTAGTTGTATACATGTTTATATATGTTATAGAAAGGTTAGGGAAAATATTATGTGATTGCATTGAATGTTGAATGTTGAAATTGTTAAATGCTTCCAAATTGATTTTCATTGTAGCAAGAATGGATTTTTGTTGAAACAAGAATTCTTCTAACTTAATAGCCCTAGTTTTCGCTACAGCGAGAAACTCTCGGGTGCTTGGGGGCTTGACCCAGCCCTAGATTTTGCGGCAACTAAAATGCATTCTCGCTACAGCGAGAAACTCTTAGGTGGTTGGTTCAAAATTTTTACCTTGAATTTCACTGCAGTGAGAATGCCTTTTCGCTGTAGCAAGATTCACCCTGCCATGCTTGCCTTGCTTGGATTCTGTTGCAGTTTTCACTCTTTTCAACTTCTTGGTTGATCATGGATCCTTTAAGAGTAAGGGATTAAATAATCAAAGTTTGAAAATAGGGGTTTTAGCAAGAAATTAAACTAAATTGCATTGTTTTTAACATAAGTGTATCATGATTTCTACACTTTCCTTATCGTTTGCTTGTTCCCTTCTTATGTTCACTCACTGGGTTTACTCACTCTTTTTAACTTTATGTTTTCAAATTCGGAGGTAGTTGGGACCTAGATTGAGTTGTCATCTCCTATTCACCGTTTGGTAGGTACCGTGGCATTCAGTAGTTGTACCTTCACCCAAAGTCACTCTGCTGGTAGTCAATAGTCTTTTGCTTGTGTATATGTACACGTGATGTAAATCACTAAGATGCATGTTATGATCAAAATATGTACACTTTGATTTATGGTGCCACTATGAGTTGGCAATGGGTGACATTATTTTGAGATAATACAAATGTAAATATTTGGTTGTCATAGTATGTTATTGAAATACTTATAGTTAAGAATTACGAAATGTGCTTGTAGGAATAAGTGATGAAATAATGGACAAGACTACATAAAGAGTCTTGCTTGGGCTTAGTGGGCTGTGCCCATTGGGTCCATGAGCCGGTCATGGCCCAGAAATTGGGTTGTGACAAAGACCTATAGGTATATCACTATCCTATATGCAAATCAATTAATATGATCATATGCTATCCCAATTTTAGTCTACACTAAACTCCTATTTCCAAGTTTGCGTAGGCTCCTGAATCAAATTAATTGGTGGCCAAGCAATTAAAAGCATTAAGAGCAAATTGAAATAAACAATTCAAATCCCATTAAAGATAAGTAAAAAATAGATTAAAAATTTAGATTACATGTGAGTTCAATTGCAATCTTAGAAAAAGAAAATTAGCTACTCGTGATTGCGAAAACAAATAACATTGTATATAATTCAACCATTGAAAGTAACAAGAAAAATAAAAGCCAAGGAAGAAAACAAAACAATATTTGCTGCCTTGATTTCCAAGTTTCAGCTTCAACTTCTAGCTTCTTAAATCTCCAAAAGTTGTCTACCCTAATATTCTTTAAAATATCTTATTTATACTAATAGACTTAACCTATAATTCCCTAAGATGACCTATAATTTAATTGGGCTTAAAAGTGTAATAAAAGGCCCAAAAAATCAATTATTAGTCTTTAAAAATTTTCATTCCCGACATAGTATGTCCAATCATTTTTTGACATGATTTTCTCTATCTTTGAGGCAAAAATGGGTAAAGTGATCTTCATTTAAGTTGTAGTCTATCTCTTAGCTTTCTAATGGTCTAAGAATTGCATCATTTGAAGTTCTGTAGCGTGAGTTATGGCCAAAACACTAAAGTATATGCAAACAGACTTTTAGGTCTTTCAACACCTTACTTTTCAAAATTAAGCCCAATCTCTTCTACTTCTACAAAAAATATAAAAACTAATAAATAATAATCAAATTAAAATAACTTACTTAAAAATAAACTACTTATAAAAATAATTAAAAATAAGTAAATTATAATTAAAAATTAAGGACTTAGCTAATATTTACTAAAATTGGACTAAAATAATTCTATAGAATAGAATTATCAAGAGTCAATATTTTTTGGGATGGAAAAGAGTTTACTTTTATGATTGTTGATTTAGGGGACTTGCTAAAAGTTGAATGCAAAGTAGGGAAATTTGAAATTCAAGAGTCTTATGATCTTTCATCTCTCTGGGAAGTCATTACCGAAAAAAGAGAGAGATATTCTTCCAAAAGCTATGCCATCTTCATTAAGAGTCAACAAATCAGAATCTTCCATTACTTTCTTGCCTCAACAATTCATGGGAGGAGCAGTGGCTTTAGTTATGTCAATCTGCAAGATATGTGGCTAATGGAATTTGCATTCAATGTAATCCATCTTAAATCTTGGCAAGCTCATGATTGAAAGAATGAGCGGAATATGTCATGGAGACAAAACAAACCTGCTTTATGGGAACATTATCACTTCTTTAATATGAAAAAATGGAATCTGGAGCTTAAGATACCAAGTGGATAAGGTCAAGAGTAAAGAACAAGCAATTTATTTGGGAAGTTTATAGAAGACGATATACAAATTAGAAAGAGCAAAATTCATCAAGTTTCCTAAAAACATTCCAAGAAATGAAGACCCTGCCACTACTCAAACCAAAACATCATCACCTCCCATCTTTGATGAAATAAGCTTCAACTTGCTGATGAGGATTGATGGAAAGTTGAATGATCAATCAGTAAGAATCCTAAAAGTTGAAGAATAGCTTCAAAGCATGGCTACTATTTTAAAGAGAAAAAGAAAGCACCATTTGAATATGAACCTAAACCTAAAGGTGCATCAGCAACTCACAACCTTATACCAGGAGGACAAACCATTGAGAATCCTGGGGTGCACACTTCTTGCACTCATATTGATAATTCTGAAATAGAACTTGTAAAGTCCCACTCTTTAGAACTTGAAATAGAAACAACAAGGAAATAGGTTGCTCTTAAACCTATAGAAGAAAAAGAAGGCAATAATGATACTAAGGTGTTCGATTCTCTTGACAATATCATTAACACCTACAATCTTCAAAAATATAATGAGCTGAAGAAAAGGCTCGATTGAATCCAGAAGTTGAGTATCTCATGAAAAAAATCAAAGGAAAAAGAAATTGAAACTAAACCAAGTAATCTTAATGATCAGTAAGGAGAGTCAAAGAAAACCAAGAACTCTTCCACAAATTCTAAAGAAATTTTAATAGTGGATGTGTTTCATCAAATGGTGAAAAAAAAAGCTGAAAATGCAGCAGCAAAAGGTAAAGTACTAGTGCCTACCTTTGGTAAAACTCTAATTGGTTCAACTGACACCATAGGAAAGAGTAAGGTTGTTGATAACAAAAAAGAGAAAGGAACTACATCTGTAAAAGGTCTAATCAAACCTACTAGGAAGAGGAAGAAAACCATGGCAACCAAAACCAAGTTCAACTAAAGAAAACTATTTGCTAGATTGATTGTAAATAAATCCCCTACTATATCTAAACCCTTAGCTTTTAAAATCTCCACTTAAAAGCCTTTCAAGATCTCAAACTACTCATCCTCTCATTCCTCATCCACTGAATCATCACCCTCATCATCCCCCAAGCCTGTCAATGTCCACTTTGGTATTGATGAATCCACCCCCCTACAAGCTCTTATAAAACTCAACTTTCTAATCCTCATCTTCTTTTGTTGATGACAAAACAATGGAGAGAGTAGAAATAACAATGCAATGTTTTAGAAAATGGATGATATTTTGTTAGTGCTTAGTTTGTCCATGACTTTAACCAGTGCATGGTTACAAGTATGGATGATATTTTGTTATTTTATTAATCTTTTGTTAAAGCTTACTTGGTGAATGACATTGACTATTGTATAGTTAATGATCCCTTGTTATTTAATTAATGATCCTTTTTTATTAAATGATTCGTAGTCTGTGGATGCATGTATAAGTATATGGATAATATTTTGCTAAATTCTTTTATTAATGATCTTGATTGTTGTGTAGTTGTAAAGAAAAATGAATACTATTGAAACTAAATGTTTCTTATTGAAAGTCATGTGTTACTAAATTGTTACCTGCTAGCTACACTGATTCTATTATTCTTATTAGATGAATAATGGATAGAAATCAACCATTCTGCAGAAATGGAATGTAAAATGATTTGAAATAGTATGCACATATTAAGGGGGAGCCCACACTCAAGGGAAGCAATCTCTCAACTGGTTCATAAAAAATAAGAACATATAGATATTGCAATGTAATCAAGGAATGTCTTGTTATCATAAAAAAAGGGAGATTGTTGACTCCATGAGTTTTTTATGATAACAAAATGTTCCCATTCATTAATGTCTAACCATATTACTTAAGTGTGTAGGATAAAAACTCAGTCACTTAATAGAATGATCATTCGAAAGCAACTCTTAAAACTAACTAGGATAAGAGGCCACATAAAAAATCATGGAAGAAACTGAAGCCTCTTAACCGATTTACCAAAGAAGTTAATCAGCTAAGATTCAAAAAAGAAGTTCTAAAGGAATTACTACAAGTCAAATTTCTGAACAACGGTTGAATAAGTCTTGGTTGGCCAAACAAAATTTATGACTGCTTAAACAGAAGGAAGATGAGCCTAAATTAATAGAAATGAGGATCAATCAAACAAAGAATGGTTGGTGAAGTTTCTTGCTTGAAAATAGTAAGCTCTTAATCGATTAAAGCCATTTTTAACCAGTTAACACAATGGAACAAACTACAAGACAAAGATTAATTAATTGACTCAAGCGTATATTTAACCAATTAAAGGCTCGTTGTTTGAGAATTTAAATTTGAACACTTAAAGATGTAATAATGGCTAGAATGGCTCTTCAACTGTTTCTATTGGTCAAAAGCTATCCAAATCCATCAAAGTTGATTTTCCAAGTATAAAAAACATCTTCAATGGCTAAAAAGACAATGAGATGTTTCTAAGAGCTTGAAAGAACCAAGAATAGCCAAAAAAACCTCTTATTTTCACTTGTATTCCACCCTAATATTTGTAATAGAGTTTTGCATCTAATCTTGTACCATTTGGATAAGCTTAGTGATCATAGGTACACCTTCATATTTGTATTCCTTGCTTACGTAGATTGTGTGAGACACTTCAAGGGGTTGATCAAGCTTGGGTTAACTTGGTTTATGTTATAGGTTCTAACTTAGCCTTAGAAAAGTTAGATTTGGTTGATCCTGGGAAAAACCATTGTTAAAGGTTATGGTTGAGCCTGTTAAAAGCCATTGTAAAAGCTTGATCGAACCTCGAGAATTTCACTGATTTTAGTGAATTGGTTTGAAAATCCTTGATTTAAAGATCAAGGTAGTAGATGTAGGTCAAAGAGACCAAACCCCTATAAATTGTTGAGCATTGTCTACTTTCATTCATTTCTATGTTCTACTTATTATTAAATCACTCTTTCAATAGGTTTTAGACTTTTCTCATCAACTTCTTTTAACTAACTCTTAACTAGGAACTAATTTAAGTGACATTCAAAAAATGCTATTCACCCTCCCTCTAGCACATTCTTTGGGACCAACAAAGAACACCGATGAACAACACTATTGTTTCTTTTTTAATGAGAAGTGGTTTAACCTATGCTGCAACATCTCTCCATCTTTGAGCATATTCGTTAAAACTCCCAATGTCTATTTTTTCCATGTTTTGTAGAAAGAGCCTATCTGAGGCTATGTCCATGATGTGTTTGTATTGGATTAGGAATGCTCTTGCAAACTCTTTCCAAGAACTAATATAATTCCTATCCAATTGAACATACCACTTGGCTGCGGACTTTTTTAGGCTATCTTGGAAACAATAAATCAAAAGTTTATCATCATAAGCATGTGTAGCCATCTTCTAACAATACATAGTGAAATGGGATTTTAGGCCTTTGGTTACATCATACTTCTAAAAATTTGGGACTTTGAACTTGGGTGGGATAATCACATCAGGTACCAAACATAACTTTATTACATCAACAAAATCGTAAAAACCCATCCCTTTAATGGCTTTAATGGGCTCATCAAGAGGTCATACTTTTGTTGCACTTCCAATTCTTTTCTTAGTCTTAATGAGTCCATTTCCAATTTTATTTTCTCTTTAGGGTCATCCAAATCAAATATAGGAATGAAGTAAAAAAGATTTGCCTCGAGTATTGACATATTTTGCATTTGTGTTGTTGATTGGCTTAGACCTAATGAACTTGAAGATCCTTCAATAGATCCTTTCCCTTTACTAGCAATCATCATTTCCATTAGCTTTGCCAATTGTTGCCTTATCTCTTCTTGACATTTCTTAATCTTGTCTATCAATTTTGATTGCTCATTTCCCACCATTCTAGCTGGAACTCGTGTATTGCATAAAAAGGAAGTGGGCTCCCTTAAGCTTTTCTCTTTTGACAAAATAAAAATAAATCAAACAAAGACCAATGATATTCTTCCAATGACTTTTCTAAACATCTTTCACTCATTAAGAAATTTAGAAAGAAATCTTTTATTCTCTCAAATTATTTCCTTGTACTTCATTAAATGTAGTAGAGTCACATGATGCTACTTACAACAAATGTGAATGAATGATGAATGCTTGTGTGCTAAAATTGATGGATGATTGTTTAAATGCTTGAATGCATGATGGGATGATTAAGTGTATGTCTAAATAAATAGGTGATGAATGTACAACTTGAAACACAAAGATAAATCATGAATAGACAATGAAACATGATGGGTGAATACTGATAACGAAACTATAAATAAGTGCACAATATGATGAAAATGTTAAGGAGGCAAAACGATTTTATTTATTAGCAAATTTTATTGTCTGGTTTTTAGTTAAAAACAAATTCTAAATGTATGACATGCTTTCTTAAACCAATCCTTTTTGTTACTAAAAATCAAAATTAGAAGAAATTTGAACAAAACCTCAAAATTTTATACATTGAAAAAATGCATATAGGTATACAAATATAATGTATGCATGGATGCGAGAAATGCATTGATGCCTTGATGAATGGATGATATAAAGTGATGTGATATGAAAAGAAATTCATTGAATTTAATAAAAATGGAACTTTATATATACAATGCAGGTTCATTGAAAGCCATTTTATTAAAAATCACGAGAAGTAGAAAAATTTATCCAAAAAGTAGAAAAACTTCTTTCTTCTTTCCTTTTTTTTTTTTGTCTTTTAAGGACAAAAAGGACTAACAAAAAAGACATTCTTCTTTGTTTTCAACATTCTTCCTTTTTTCTCTTTTTTATTTTTTTTGGGAAAGGACATCACTCGAATAAAAGATCCCTCTTTTGATTTTTTGTATTTTGTTTGAAAGAAAGAAAAGAATTCTCTTCCTCTTTCCATGTTTCCTTGTTTTCTTGTTTGTTGAAGGGAAAAGAAAAAAACTACTCTTTTCAAATTTTGACAAAAAAAAGCAAAAGGACAAGTTTTCAAAAAAATGGAGATAAAGAAATAATGAATATCAAAACTTTGTTACTTTACTTTTTTCATAAAAGGGAAAAAGAAAAAAAATTTTCTTTTTCTTTTTGGAAAAGTGTCACCTTGACAAAAATCGTATATGTGTTACTTTTTGTTTTATCAACAGTTAAGGTGTTAGGACAAAAATGGTACCTTCATATGTCTTAATTCAGGATGTCTCTTTTAAAAGAGGTCGACATGGCTCTTCTTAAAAGTTGGCTTCTTACGGTTTTCTACATGATGAGTTTGGTTTCGCTCAAGGCTAAAGGTTCTTAAATTGTTTCTTACTATCGTCTTACATAAACTAATAAGCACCTCGATCCTCACCCATTACAGACTTCAAAGGCACAAGGTTCAATTTGGGTGAGATTGTTTCAGTAGCCCCTGTGGAGGTTATCACCTCACGAAAGTATAGCTACTTAACTCCTTCCTAATAAGGATAGAGCTCAAGTAGAAGGCTCATGCATGAATGCAATAAATTGTGTGCATGAAGGAATGGATCAACCTTTAATCATTCATCTCATGCCCCGCATTTATTAAAAGCAATAAATGAATAACAATATCAAAACATTAAATGCACAAAATTAAAAGAAACAGTGAATTATTTAAAGCCTAGGATAACTTATGATTAATTACTAGCTCGACCCTCAACATTCCCTAGTGGAGTCATCAAATTGTCTTTACGTGCGAGTCTGGGAACTCGTCCGCTTTAACATGAATTTTTAAGAAGTTACCACTAATCTTTTTTTTTATAAGGTGTGATTGGCCACCTATTAAATTCATTTTATTCGACAAGGTCCAAAATTGATTTTAGGCTCATCTAAATAACAAAAACCTGGTTTACAAATTTTAAAGTTGAGGTCGAGAGTACGATTACTCACGACGAAAGATTAGCACCCCTGAGCGAAAGATTAGCACCTCCAAAATGTTCGTTCAACAAACAGTACCATTTAATCATACTTTATCCAATTTTAACCTTAACCTTTAATTTTACTCTTATATTTCCTTAATCATGATTCATTATTTTGTTCTTGATTTTACATGTCTTATTTTTCCTTATCTTTCTTTTTTTCTCTAATTTATTTTTATTATTTATTTATTTTATTCATAATTATTATTTATTATTATGTATTTTCAATGCGTGAAATGAAATCTTCATCTCGGAGAAATTTTCTGAGACTATCCCAACTCTTTGGTGATGCCTAATAATTTCTTTGACCTAGGAAATTTCTTAAAAAAGCTCATCTCTATAAGTTCCCCAAAAAGATCCCATCGTCAAAGATTGTCACTCACCAATCGAATTTCTTATTAATGCACATGAAGCAACCATGAAACTGTGATATGATTTTCCAATTTTAAATAATGGGAACAAAAACCTTGTATTGAAAAAATCATTTATAGGCCATCCCAACACTTTGGTGATGTCTAGAAGTTTTTCCTCACCTAAGGAGATCTCCGAGAAAACTCATCTCTATAAGCTTCTCGAGAAAATCCCATCGTCGAAGTTGTTTATACCCATTTGCAAAATAATTAAGTCATATCTGATGCAACGTCATGAATGATGCAAAATGAATGCATTTATAAACGTAATATTTGACTTTAAACTTTGTGTTATATATTTAACATTTTGCTTTAATTGAATACCCCTTTTGTTCTTATTATATTTTAAAATATCTATTTAAACCAATCGAGTTTTAAAATATAAAATTAGGACTTTCCTAATGCTTTGGTGAAAATCCTAATTATCTTTCTCACTTAGGAAATTCAACTCGAAAATGTGACTCTTCACATTCCAAGAGAGATTCCATCTTGGGAGATTGGTTCAAAACAACTGATCTCAACCATTAAATTAGCTTTTAATTTAATAAATAAATTAACTTCAAAAATTTCTTATTTAGAATAATTACTTGAATTAATTATTGATTACTATATTGATTTTTAATTAATTGATTTCAAATAAAGAAACAAATCAATGAATTAATTCCCTTAAATTATTATTTTTATTAAGATAATTATTTGAATTAAAAAAGTTTTAGAATATAAAAATAAGGATTTATTCTGACATCGATTTCGGTGAAAACCCTAATCAAACTCCTCACTTAAGAAAGACAATTCGACAATGTGACTTTCCGCATTCCCAAATGAAATTCCATCACCAGAAATTAATTCAAAATAATCAATCTCTTATTTTTCATATATATGTAAACATATATTTAAGAAATTTATTTCTTTTTTATTTAAACCCCTTTTTTATTATTATTATTTTTTAAAAAATGTAAGGTTTTATACCAAAAAATCCTCCTACAGAATAAAATAAAATCAAGAAAATAAAATGAAAGATATGCAATTAAATCAAGATTTTAAGAAAACACCTATAAAAACCCCAAACAACATAGCAATAGACATAGAGAGAAAAAAGGAAAATCACACAAGAAATTAGCAAAAAAGAGTGTTCTTTGGTTTTTGGGTGTAGAAATTTTTGGATTTAGATATAGGAATTTTAGGGTAGTTTTAGAGAAAACGACTTTGATTAAAGGAAAGACCAGCTTGAAAGGGTTTTGTTGGTGAAGTTTGCTGAAGTTTTGATGTTGCTGAATGGCAGCTGACAATAGAGCATGTGGTGATCGGTGAGATGCCGACATTTGAAATCAGGAGAAAAAAGAAGAATTCTAAGGAGAGAAAAAGAATGGTAGTGTGAAGAAAAAAAAAGAAAATATGTGAGCTAGGGTTTAAAAAAAGAGAGGGATTTTTAATTAGGATACATTATGTCATTTGAGAGGGAGAAGAGAAAATTAAATAGTTTACCAAAACAGCATCATTTTAATTGAAACGAATTGTTTTGTCTTGGGTTTGTTGGTTGTGGGCTAACTTATCCAAGCTTGCTTTGTTGGGTTATTTGATTGGTTGTTTATTCAAGTATGTTTTCTTTGGATCCTTGAATTACTTGATTGTGGGCTACATTTGACTAGGTTTTTTCCCATTTAATTGGTGGCCCACCTACTAGGTATGGGCCTGAACCTTAAAATTACTCCTTTTATTTATTTATGTTTATTTCATTTTTGGTATTAATGAAAATACATAAATATAATAAAAATAAATTTTTTTTTTAGTTCGTACTTAGGTTGGGATGAAATTCTTGCAACCATAATTGGTAGAATAAAATTGTAAAATAAAAAGTAATAAAGATTTTAAAAAATCTTTTAAATGAAATTTTAAGGGAAGTGAAAAGGGCAATTCTTCTTATATTTTTTGAAGTAAAAATAACTATGGGAACTTACCATTAGGGTTAGGGGTAAATCCCATAAATATTTTTAACAAAAGGTTTATTTATAAATAATTAATAAGAACATAGATAAATAAAGAATTTAGATTTTGTAAATATAATAATGAATGTTTAATATAAAATAAATGGAAGTCTTTTGATGATGGAATTTCAAAACTGTTATAAGGGATAACTTTCTTGAAAATTTTGAGATGAGAAAATTTTTCTAAATTTTATCAAAAGGGTTAGGGATTTAAGGAAGAATTTGTCAAGACCAAATTTTTGGGTCATGACTGGTGCATGGACCCAATGGATATGGCCCACTAAGCCCAAGCAAGCCTATTTATTTGACTTGTTCATCATTCCATCAAAAGTTGCTAAAGTCACATTTCATAATTCCAATTCAAAATAATGCTAACCATTTCCAATTCATAGTGGCATTACTAATCAAAATATACATATATTGTCTAAAACATACATCTTAATTATTTACATTGGGTTTGTCTATACACAACAAAAGGAATACTCGACTTCTGATAGAGAGACTCAGGGGAAAGTTCAGCAATTGAATGCCGAGATACCTACCAAGAAGACGAATCTATAGGACACCTCGACCTAGTTACCGGCTGCCTCCTGATCTGAAAACATGAAGTTGAAAATGGTGAGTATAAACCTAGTGAGTGAACAAAGGAAGGGAACAAGCAAACAATAAGGAAAGCTTAAAGAAATCATGATGCACTTATTTTCAAAAACAATACAATTTAGTTTAGTTCTTATTAAAACTCCTCATTAAACCCTTAATGAGTTAATCACTTGACGACAAAGAATCCATGCACAACAAAGGATTTGAAAAGTGAAAACTTTAATAGCATTCAAGCAAGCCAAGTGAAACGATGGGTCCTCGCTATAGTGGAAAGGCATTCTTGCTGCAGTGAAATTTGGCTCAAATTATCAACTAGCCGAGGGTTTCTTAACTGGCTGACGGTTTCTCACTAAACCCCCTCTCATATCAAACTTAATTAATTAATTCTTTGATGTTGGAAGTCCATGAACAACTATAGTGCTAAAGAAGTGGAAAATAGGGCAGCAACCGAACAAGGTAACAAGCAAGACAGAAAGCTTTTCCCTGCAGCGAGAGGCTTTAGCAAATTTCTAACTGCAACGAGAACCAAGCTAGTGTAAACCCTCCAAGCCCAAGAGTTTCTTGTTGCAGCGAGAATGATCCTCACTGCAGCGAGAAACAGGACACCAAGAAAAAGTTTTCATTTTATTAGGAAGAGGCCATTTTGCTGCAAATGACAAAATCAACTTGAAAATACTTAGCAATTTCCAAGGTTCAACATGAAAGATTTCACATACATTATAACCATATCCCACATTCATGAACTTTCTATTGCATAACTATATATATATACATACATAACCACCAATACCACCACCACCTCAGCCAGCTCATGTGCAACCCCCACATCGCGCACATAGCTGGAGTCAGCGTGTGTATCCCCCATATTGCGCACAAGCAATATTATCATCCACACTCCCACACCCATCATCACCGGTATGTGCTCCCCCACAACGCGCACATGCTCAATTGTATTTACAATCAATATTACTATCAATACATACCATATATATATATATATATATATATATATCAACATAACATAGGGAACATGGATTCATTACAATCGCATTCCACAACGCAAAACGTTTCATTAAAAGCTTGTTCCCATGCATATTTTAGAGAAAAGCAGATAAAATATTTCAATGAATTTAATCAACCACATATGCCCAAACCCAAAACATTTTAATGCAAGTTCACTCACCGTGGTGAGTTATAATTGAATTTCTTTTCAAAATTCTTCCAAGCTATTACATAAGCTCCCTCTTTCTCTCTCTAAAACACCTAACTAGTGAGAGAAAGTATGGAAGTAAAGCCTTTCAAGGGTTTTAAAGTGAGAGTGAAAGAGTAGAAAGGGTTTATGCAAAAGTGCACAAAAGCATGAAAATTGGAGCTAACTTGAGAGAAGTTATGGAGGTTTCGTAACAAGCTTCCAAGGAGGGTGAAAGAAACGTGAGATGGGAGGAAGAAGAAAAAGAAGAAGCTGTTGGAAAGAAAATGAGAAGAAGCTACTGAAAGATGATATTTATAGCTCAAGCTTATCTAACTCCACTTAAATTATGAAAATGCTCTTAACAAGTTGGCTTTGTCTTCCTCCAATCCTTTGTGCAATCTTTTACTCTTTTGACACTAAGACAAAGTCCACACTAGTCTAGAAATACTCGGGTTCACGAAAAATTAAAAATTTTGACCCAAGATGAAAAATGACCATTTTGCCCCTATCTTGGAAGTCATCATTATTTTTATTTTCTTTGTCATTTTATCCTTATTTTCATCATTCATTTATGGCTTAGGCCTACTTAGGCCTTAATATTGTTTGAAAGCCTACTTCTAGGGCCTCACTAAGGAAATGAAGAAATTACCCCTAGCCCATGTTACTGCGTCTACACCTAATTACAGACCTATAGAGGTCGAGGTCTCACAGAATTTTCAATATTAAAGGATTATTTATTTATTTTAAAATGATAATAAATTGAAGGAATAGTTAAGGGAAATAAACTAAGATATTGAAATAAAATTCATTTATTAAGGCTAAAAAGAAAGCACATAACTAATTTGGTACCTTTTAAATGGGCATTGTGAGGGTGCTAATCCCATTCTCACACATAATTCTACTTGTCACGACCCAAATCCAAGAGTCTATGATTAGTGCACGAGCCCAGCAAGCAAGCCCATTAGACCCGAGCAAGCCTCAAAATCCAAAATCATATAACATAAGCCAAAGGATTTAATAATCAAATATTCACAATAAAACGAAATATATTACATTATCTCGGGCATATAATTCATACAAATATTTATAGGGCCCTATGTTGGCTGTCCAAGATTGGTTCATACATAACAACCTTTATATAAGTTCATATGGCACATCGTGCCTACATACACAACAAATTAGGTACGGTGCGGAAGCTCATGACTGATGCAACGGAGTGACAAAATGGATGGGAACTTACTGGATGTCAAAATCAGTCTGTCATTGAATAACCTTTACCACAAAGTTTTGTGGCCTACTTATCTGCACATGGTATACAAATGGTTGAGTACTATAATACTCAATGAGTGGTGCAAATAAACAAAATCATATATATTTATATGAAATACATATATAAAGTATATGCCCTTTCTGTGCATCTAGATGTTTTAGCAAACATCTTTAAATATAGGGCATATCATTATACCTAAGGTCCCCAATGTGAGGGCATATCACCATCCTCAATGTCTCCAAAGATTATCACACATTATTAGGCTTACTTTTGAAGCCAATCAAAGTTATTAAGATCATTCTCCACGGCACACTTTAATTGTCAGAGTATCACATCAGAACCATATCATAATTATTTAAGCCTCTCCATGGCTATTTCATGTTGTATGTAAATCAAATCAATGAGTGGTCCTCCCCTAAACATAGTTAAATCATGCACGGTGGCCAACCGATAGAGAATCAAATCACGCTTAGGGTGAAGCAGCATGTAACACCCCACACCCTCACATAGGAGCCAATACGACCTAATCAACAAGGAAGGGTTGATTGACATAAATCTAAGTGCCAAGGAGCGATGAAGGGGAAAGGAATATCTTGGAATAAACTATTTCACACATAAGAAAATAGTAATTAAATAATAATATTTTTATCAAGGATGAGTTAGCGAGTTAAAAGGTGATTTGGAAGTGAACTGGGACAAAGTGAGACATTTTGGGTCCTAAGGAGACAAATGGAGAATTTTAGAATAAAATAATATTTTAATATTAATATTTTTATTTATTATTAAAATTAGTCAAAAAGAAGGGTTATATGACTAATCTAAGTGAGGGAGGAGAAGTAAGAAAGGATTTTGAAGAAAACGAAATTACTGGGGGTCCGCGTGTCTTTATTAAATAAGGCTAGCACGGGTAAGTATATATTTAAATATTATGGTGATACCTTGGTGAAGTGCAACTTTTATATTTTTTTTGTACACGTGTAAGGGAAGAAATATAGAAGAAAATTGGAGTTTAAGAAATGTTGAAAGGACTCATTTGCAATTTCAATATTTAAAGTTAAAAAAGGGAATTTCTTAACTAAGGAAGGCTAGGTTATGAGAAATATGAGATATACATGTGAAAGTTACTATTACATGCAAACTATGGTGTGCAAAAGGAAAAGTTAGTGGGGGACATGTGGGACCCCCACCATGTGAAGTGAAAGAAAGAATAAGATTAAAATTTGTTTGCATGTAATGTGATTGGTGCATTGGTGGTCAAATGAAAAAAGAAGAAAGTGGGTTGCATGTGATTTGAATGGGTCAAAGAGTGACTAAATAAAATATGAAGTAAATGTATTGCATTGAATAAAAAAATGAAAATAAAGAATGGAAATGCGAGTGACAGGTGGAAAGATTTCAAAGGCTTTGCATTGTGATTTTACAACATAAAATACAAGGAAAAGATGCCAAAAAGCCATTAAGCCTTGGGCAATCCCCCCATGCAAGGAAAATAAAGAGAAAAGAAAAGAAAAATAATGGAAAAAGGGTGGCTTTGAGCAATCCACCCATGTGTGGGCAAAAAAAAAAAAAAAAAAATAGAAACCATTTTCAAGGCTTGGCCTTGAGGAGTCCACCTATAACCAAGAGGAAAAGAGAAAGGACAAGTAAGAAAGAAGAAAAGAGAAAGAAGAGGAAAGAAACAAAGAAACAAAGAGAGAGAAAGGAAGGAAGGTTCGGTTGGTGAAGCTAGAGAAAAACCGAGAGGTTTTTCCTCCCACACACACACCATTGTTGGAATTTAAGGAGAGCTTGGTGGTTTGGCTCAAAGATTTCAAGGTAAGGAAGGTAAAATTGTTAGTTTGATTGAATGCATGCTTTTTGAACCGATTATAATGTGTGAAAATGTTTGTTGCAGCAAAAGAATACTGTATGGGTGCTAAGGAAAACCATGCATGTTGGTGGATCACAAGATATGTTAGATTTTGCTACCAAGGAGCTTGAGATTTCTTGGTTTTAGTTCAAGTTGAATTATTGAGGAAAGGAAAGACAAATTATGGCCTAATCCTTGATTGTTTATACTATGTGATTATGGGTTAGGAAAAATGTCTATAATGGTTGTGAGACTTGATGTTGCGAGAATGTAATGTTGAAGACGATAAAGGATAAGAATTATGCATGCAAAGATTTAAGACTTCTTTGGTAAAGTTGTTACCATATATGATTGTGTGTAAGCATGAGATTAACTATGAAATTTGGTTAAGAATTTATTAGTTGATTTGCTGCCATGCATGAGTACAAATAAGTGAATTGGGTTTAAATGGTTGCTAGGAAGCATATAAGTAGAGGAAGTGTGCTGTGGTGGTGTGCCGAACTAGCTAACGGGTGACTAGCAAGTAGAATTAGTTATATACGCACTCAAATCAATAGCGACGTAGCATCCCGCTATTGTGAGGTGAGTAAGGGGTGTCCATTTTAAAATTCCCATAACTATATATATACACGTATTGACTTATTTTAAATTCAAACTTGTGGAAAGCACGAGCTAGTGGAAATCCTAAAAATTTTGTGGATGCTTAAATATTTGAAAGTGTTTTGATTATGTACATGTATATAAGCTATATATGTAAAGGATTTTTAAATCGGGAAACAACATTTTTTAATATGTTTCATATCAAAATGTGCCTTATAGTTTATGTAATGTGCATTCATGAATAAAACATGTATTTACCATGCAGATTGATGTTTCAAACTCATGCAAAGGTTTTATGTTATAAAGTTTTATAAAGAATTTCATCATAATATCGTGTTGAATGTTTCGAAATGGTTTGACCAGAGCTTTTGAGAATTTAACTCGATTTTTAAATGGTTTTACTCAACCAAGAGATTCGAGAGTAGGCCAGATGTCATATCGAAAAAGTGTAACCCTTGTGCATAAGTGAGCTATAGCTAGAGAGCCTTTGGGTCACCGACAGGCTGTTAGACATGGCTGGGCCCATGGCCTGTGATATATATACATGGTTGGGTTACAGGATGTTGTACGCAGTTGCGACTGCTTGATTTCTCTGATGTCAGCCAACATCATTGAGACTGCCATGGTTGTGGGATCCGGTAAAGCGAGGCTCCCTGATGTTATTACATGGAAGTAGGTCTACGAGTTTATATTTCTATTACTTACTCGAGAGTAACATCTCTTTAGGTTTTCAAACTCGTATTTCTACACATGGTGAAATTATAAGATTTTCAGTAGCTCCCCTATTTATACAATGACGTGTATTTAACTCCTCGCGTACAAGGTGATTTGTGGACTTGCATATAAGTTTTCATAATTTTTAATTTTACGTGAGCATGCTTGTATATGTTGATTTGATTTGAATAAAGTTATTAATCGATTTCGACGTGTAAACTTTTACCTATATTGGATTTGGTATATTGCTTGAAATACTTACATTGTATAAGAAAATTCTTGATTTTACATATAAGGCACACATCCCCTCTTTAAGTTAAATTGTTTATATATTTTTATATTTTTTTAACATTCAAATCCTCTGCCTTTAGCTTGTTTCCCATCTACACCCTACACACGGAGTTGATGATCACTGAGTCTGTAAGACTTACCCCTTTATTTCCTTTTATAGATAAGTAATCTGTTAAGTGCCTCGCTCAGCACATCGAGACTTGTTACAACATAGGTATTGGCATCTCTTAAACTTCCAATCCGAGTTGCTCCGTTACATAAAGATTGTGTTGTGTAAGATAGTTAGACTTATAAAGATTATCAGTCTATCGAGAATGTATTCGCTAAACTTTGAGGTTGTGTAATGAATACCACTTGTGATGCTAAAATTATTTTGGAGTCATTAAGTTTGGTTATTGGTATCTAGCTGTTACATCCTAGATATCATTATTTATTTGGTTTAAGTAACCAAAAGTATTGTTATTACTAGTCAATTTATGTACGTAATAGAATGTTTGATTTAATTATCTGGAATCTTAACTAAGGCTTGTTTTGGATTTGACGGTTCACTCGTAAGTCTCAAACGCTGGTAACGATAAGGGAAAAGGTCGTTACAGACTTGGTATCAGAGCCCTAGGTTTAGTTGAGTCCTAGGAATTCTTTTGTTGGTCAGCGGAGTTATCGGAGTTAGTGTATAGTCTTGTTTATGGTTTGTGACTGCAGCACAAGTCATAGAGAAAAGGCTATATAAACTCTTATTCCTAGTAACCTACCTTTTTACTAACTTCATGCAATGGTCATAAGTAGTGTCGTTGTTTAGGTTTGAGATGCCACCCGAGACATGAGCCATTGTTGGAAAGATCATAAAACAAATTGCTCCTAATGAAAGGTTGATGTAATGACATATCCCTCCGACTACAGATTAAAGAAGGTGGAACCGGACTAATAGGTTCGTAATAACTTATTCATTTGGTGAAGCCAAAACTTGAGCCCATGATTGTCAATGGGAAGAAATTGGATGACATTGGATTGTTATTAAGGTTAATATAAAGGAGCAGGTATGACAATGGTAATAAGGAGCGCACTTTGACTGGAATGAATAGTGGTTGTTGTAATTCATTTGAAGTTTATAATTTTGAGTATTGAGGGAGGTAAGTGCACTGTGTTAATTGAGCTTGCTATGCACATATATAAATGGTATTGGGCCTCTAAGATATATTATACTTATATATGTGTTGACCATGTGTATAGCAGCTTAGATGGAACTAGTCTTGATCTTAATTAGGTGGCTATGAATTCCCAAGATTTGATTTGAACTATTATGGTTTATAGTTATAAGTGCATGAATTAGCTCAAGGGTGAAAATCAACAATTGTTATAATTGATGTGTGGTCTTGAAGTAAAAGGCTAGTAAACAAATCCACTCGAAGGATGAGCTTGAATTTTGCTATGGTTAGCATAAAGCTAAAGAATTAAAAGACTAGTTGTGGATTTGGTAGCTTGAAGTTAAATGACTTAAAAATATTGATTCTCGTCTAAATGCCATGTGGAGTTCCATATTTGAGCTTGATATACAAATTGCTTTAAAGATCAATTTAAAAGTCTATTTGGTTCAGTATGCAACTTATGATATAAATGATTAGTCTTGACTATGATTTCCCCAAAGGTAAGAGATTTAGAAAATGCTAATTTTTGGATAAGCTCTAAGAGGGTGTTTCTACGTCATAAGCTTAGGAAATTTTGATCTTATGGCTGCAAAGGCTAGTTGCAATAATTAAGTGAATTGTCCACCTTGCAAATGAAATTGGTTAAGGATTGATGAGTAAAGTCAAGATCTTTACGCTAAGTGGCATACAATTTGATATTTATGTATTTAAGAGTTACTTAGAGACAATTGCTCGCATTAAATGTTATGGTAAAGGTATATGAATGCTAGTAGTAAAATATGCCCAAAGGATGATCTTGGTATAGCACAAAAGGTTAAATAGATATGTTAAAATTAATGTTTTGATTACGTACGTGTGATAGGAAGCTAGTTTTGCAAATTGTGGTATAGGCTTAGAGGAAAGCCATACGGTTGAGAATGATGAGCGTGGTCGCCTTAAGGGTAGAAGAATTATTTTGATAAAGTAAATTTCGAGCAGCTGTAGTGCCGCAGTGCTAACCGTCCAGCACGGTAACGCTAGGAACATCTCATGTTTAGGAATTAAGAACAAGATGTGGATGGCATGAAAGTGAACTTGCAAGCTGAATTATGGTCGTTGGACTTGATGTTAAGCTTTGTTAATTGGAGTTTTAAGGTTTTGGAAAGTATTTATATGAATGAATTGAAAAGTTTCTTTATTGCCTTGTATGCAAACATGTAATAAAAAGAAGTCGAAAATTCTTGAGATGGCTACATTGTGATGAGCTACAATGTGTGAAGTATTAAGATGAACACTACGTTGACTAAGTTAAATCCTAAGAAGTGATGGAGACAAGAGATAAGGCTATAGCACCCCATACTCCAGTATAGTAGTCAACGTAACAGTCCGGTAAGATAAAGGAATAATTAATGCGCATTTACATGCTAAAGAGCGATAAAGGGTGAAAAAAATGTTCATAAGTACAATATTCCGTACGCACGAAAATAATAATTAAATAATAGTAACTTTTTTAGGGATGAATTAGCAAGCTAAAAGGCGATTTGGAAGTGACCCGGGACATAATAAGACATTTTGGGACTCGAGGAGATAGGTGAAAAATTTTGGAATAAAATAATATTAAAATATTAATATTTTAGTGGATGCTGGAATTAGTCATGAATGAGGAGTATATGGTCAATCCAAGTGGGGAAAAAGAAGTAAGAATGAATTTTGGAGTGAAATGACGTAAGGGAGACTCGCGTGTTTTTATTTAAATGAGCTAGCGCGGGTAAGTAAATATTTAAATATTATGGTGATACCCCGTTGAAATGCAACTTTGACATTTTGATTGTATACATGTAAAGGAAGAAAGATAGAAAGAAATTGGAATTTAAAACGTGTTGGAAGGACTAAATTGCAAACATGAAAGTTTGGAGGGTTACATTGTAAATAAAAGAAAGTTTGTGGGCTTATGTGAAATTTTAATATTTGAAGGCTAATGAAATATTATTGGATGATATGGTGGCAGTAAACGGAAATGTATGTGAAATGAAATGCAAATGAAATGAAGGGAATAAATAAAGAAAAAAAATTGCATGATATGACTTGTGATTAAAGAAATAAAATAAATAAAATAAATAAAAGGGGTGACTTGGGCAGCCCCCCATGTGTGATAAAAAAGAAGAAAAAAACCAATTCTAAGGCTAGTATTGGAGGTGGGGGTCTGGCCATCAAATGAAAAGGAAAGAAAATGGACATTGACAAGTGTTAGACTTAGCAGGTCGGCCCCCACATATAGAAACATCAAATGATTTGTTTTTATCTCTTTTCTTCTTGTAATAAGCTGCATATTGAGACAAAAAGAAGGAAGAAGTCGGATTGGAAAGGACAGAAAGGAAGCCTTAGAACATTCACTCGAAAGAAAGAAGAAAAAGGAAAAAAATGGGGTTTGGTAAACTTCACCCTAGAGCAAGAAAAAATGAGAAGAGAAAGGAAAAAAAAAAGGAAAAAGGGGAAAGAAGAAATGAAAGAAAAACTTGGAGAAAGAGGTTCGACCTTGGAAGAGAAAAGGAAAATCGAGAGGTTTCCCTTCCCACCCACACACCATTATGGAAGTTTGAAAGGATTTTGGTGGTTTTGGCTTGTATATTTCAAGGTAAGGAAGGTAGAAATTATTGTTTTGCTTAAATGCATGCTTCTTCAACCAATTATCATGAGAATTTTGTTTGTGTAGCAAAGATCGGTTAGATTTGGAGACCATTCGATGACATGCAAGTTACCAAGCTCATGGGTGTCGAGTGAAACTAAGGTGAGAGAAAAATGGCAAGATATGCAATGTGTGATGTTAATATGATAATTTAAAGTTTAGAACAACGTAATATATGGATGTTTGTTGTAGTGAAAATTTTAAAAAGGTTATGAATATTGATGTTATGATTGGTGATAGCATGTAAGCTTAAATGCTAGATGAAAGTAAATTATAGCTGCTGCCATGTGTTAGGTTTTTGGTGTGGAAATGATGGTTGACATTGGTAAATATCCTTGGAAAAGGTTAATATGTGTGTTAAAGTCGTAAATAAGTTGCCGGCATTTATAGTCTAAAGAAATACGCAAGCAAAGGATATAAGTAACTTTGGTAAAAATGTGTCAAGATATAAGTTAGTTGACTGTGGATTCATGATTGAATGAGAAAAAGAAGTAGAAATGATATATACTAAAGATATTGAATCTGGAATGTTGCTAAGAAGTGCAAAAGTAAGGTAGTGTGTTGTGGTGGCGTGTCGGAGGAAGTAACAAGCAACTGGCAAGTAGAAATAGTGATGTAGTATCGCGCTATCGTAAGGTGAGTAGGGGGTGTCCATTTCAAAATTCCTATACTATGTATATATATACGTATGGTTTATTTGAAATGCAAAAATTGTGGAAAGCACGAGCTGGTAGAATCCTAGGAGTTTGTGATTGTTTAAATGTTTATAAATGTTTTGATTATATATATATATATATATAAGCTAGATACGTAAAATGTTTTTAAATTGGGAAACAAGCCTTTATACCATGATTTTCTATCAATTGTGCCTTGATGTTTGTGCAATGTGCATTCATGAAATAAACACGTGTTCTCCATGCAGATTTGTACTTTACTTCATGAAATGATTTTATGCTACAAAGCTTGCAAAGGATTACATTGAATTATTAAGTCGAATGTTTCAAAAATAGTTTTTAAACGAGTTTTTGTGAACATAACTTGGTTTTTAAATGGTTTTACTAAACCCGGATACTCGAAAGTAGGCCGGCTGTCACTTTGGTTAAGTGTGACCCTTGTGCACAAGTGAGCTCTAGCTAAAGAACCTTTGGGTCACCGATGGGTGGTTAGCTGAGGCGGGGGCCACGACTTGTGATATTATACATTGCTAGGCCACCAGTGATATACGTGGTTGCGAACGCTTGATTTCTTCGATGTCGGCCAACATCGTTGAGACTGCCATGGCATGTGAGGATCCAGTGGAAGCGATGCTCCTTGATGTTATTACGTGGTAGCGAGACCATGGGTTTTATTTCTATTTCTTACTCGATAGTGGGATCTCTCTGGGTTTTCAAACTCGTATTTCTTTGCATGGTGAAAACGAAATTATACGATTTTCTGCAGCTCCCCTATTTATACTGTGACAATGATGTAATTTTAATTCCTCTCGTACGAGGCGATTTGTGATTTACATATAAGTTTGAATAACATTTGATTTCATGGGAGCTTGCTTGAATCTATTGATTTTATTTGAGTAAAATGTCAATTGATTTTGACGGTAGAATTCTTTTATGTTCAATTGTTTTAAATCAATTATTCAAATGATTGATTTGAATAAGGTTATTAATCTGTTTCGGTGTGGAAACTTTTATCTACCTTGATTTGGTTTACTGCTTGAAATGATTACAATGCATAAGAAATTCTCGATTTTTATATAAGGCACAAACTTCCGTTTGAATTAAATTATTTTTATAATCTTGCATCTTAATATTCAAACTTATCTGCTGTTTGCTTGTTTCCCCTCTACACCCTATTCATGGAGTCTATGATCACTAAGTTTGTGAGACCCACCCTTCCTTATTTCCTTTCGTAGATAAGTAAATCACTCAAGTGCACTGTTCAGCACACAAACACTTGCTGCAGCATAGGTAATTGCACCTCTTAGCCTTCCATTCTGAGTCGCTTCGCTGTTAAAAGTCGAGTTGTAGCACTTTGATATTAATATGCAAATAGATGTTGGTTTTGATATAAATGACAGATTGGAGATTTTGGATTTCATTGTATATACTTATGAGTATATGATTTAAAGGTCAAATGGATTATTACATCTTTTGTTCAATTCATGTTACGAGAGTGTATAGTTTAGAGTGATAACAGGATTTGGTAAGCGAGTATGATGGACTAATAGGTATTTCTATTAAGGCTTGTCCTGGATTTGGGGGGTCTTTCTTGGAGGTCTCGGACGCTGATAGGGACCGAGGAGCAGTAGTTACAAAGGCCTTGCGAAAAGGTAAGGAAAAGAGGGAGTGAAGGTTAGATTAAATTATGAGACAATGATTAAGTAGTGCCAATATCAAGTGAAGGAATTGTGAATGAAGGATTACAAAATTGGCATAGCAATTGAGTTAATATAAAATATTGCTATGAGGGTTTACAAATTTTATTTAGACATAGTTGAAAAAAAGAATTAGTAACGACAAATGGTCAATGATGTGGCATGCTGGGAACCTATGAACATAATTTGAGATAGGAATAGATAGGGATGCATTCAAATATCTTGGAAAACAAGTGTATGCTTCTTGGAATGTTGCGCTCGAAAGGTTAATGAACAAATAAGTAATTTAGCGTTTCGAAAAAGCATCAAAGATCTAAAAAGGATGTACCAAACTTTATGTGGCAAGAATGATAGTGTGAGACCCCAACCTTTATAGGCTTGTAACTAAGCATAGATGTAATAATACGAGCCAAGGGTAGTTTCGTCATTTTCTCTAATAAGCTCCCAAAAGTAAGTTTTAAACAATATTATGGGCTAAGTAGGCCTAAGGCATAAATGAATGGTGAAATTATGGGTAAAATGGAAAGGAAACCAAAATTTTGACGATTTTCATGATAGGGGCAAAATGGTCATTTTTCACCTCGGGTTAAAATTTTATGTTTTCATGAACCTGAGTATGTCTAGACCATTATGGACCTTGTCTCGGTGTCAAAAGAACAAAAAGATTGGAGGAGAGTAAGTTAATTGGTGGAGGGGTAATTTGGTCATTTTAAGAGAATGGATAAGTTTGGCCTATAAATACTTTCTTCCAGCACCTTCTTCTCCCATTTTCTAGCAGCTTTGTCTTCTTCTTCTTCTCCCAATTCATGTTGCTTCCAACCTCTATGGAAGCTTGATATGAAGCTTGAATAATTTTCTCTGTCTAGCTCTAGTTTTCATTTTTTTGTACCCTTTTGACTAGAATCCTTGTATTCTTTCACTCTTTCACTTCAAAACCCTTGGTAAAGCTTATTTCCATACTTTCTCTCACTAGTTGGGCGTTCTAGAGAGAGAAAGAGAGAATTACCTCATTAATTTGGAAGCTATTGGAAAGGAATTCGACTACAAAGAAACCCAAGGGTGAGTGATGAACCAAGCTTGATTTTTAGCTGTAGAAAATGGCTAGTAATTGGCATTATGAGCTGTTTTATTATTGAGTATGTTCATTCCTTTTATAGTGATTAAGATATTGAACATAGATAGCCACTTAATGTGGCCATTGAAAGCTAGCTAAGAGATAGCTTTTAGGGTTCATAGTGTGTAAATTGACCTATTGGTTATGCTAATGTGATCCTAGGTTCTAAGGAAGCCCCATCATCTCATTTGGATAATTAGGGGAATTAGAGTCATTTAAAGGCTCTACAATCAATTGGTGAGTGGACTGCCTATCAAAATTATTTTGGGAATATGATTGTTTTGAACAAAGTGTTTGAATGATTTTATACAACTTTTCTCGAAAATGAATGCCTTGGGAGCAAGCTCTTGAGAAATGGTTTATGTTATGATACGTGGTTATTATGGATTTCTATGTGGCTGCATTATGTTGATATACATATATGCTTGAATATAATGTTGTGTAATTATATTGACTCGACTATGTGCGAGTAGGGAGTACGCATAAGCTGAGGATGACCCGGTTATGTGCGAGTAGGGAGTGCGCATAACTCGGTGATGACCCAGCCATGTGTGAGTAGGGAGTGTGCATGAGTTGGTGATGATGATGATGTGATGGTGTGTATGATGATGATGGGATGATGTGCATGATAATGATGGGTATACGTATACATATATACATATGTAAATATGTGTGTTATAGGAAATTTATAAGTAATGGTATATGGTTGTAATGCATGTGAAACTTGACATGTTAAACTTTGGAAAACTGTCATGTGTTTCATGTTGGTTTGGACATTTCAGTAGGGTGGTTTTTCTTTGGGAGAAAGGGAAATTTTACATTAGTGCCTTGTATTTCACTGCAACGAGAATGATTCTCGCTGCAGCGAGAAACTCTCAAGTTTGAGAACCTTCACCAGAACTGGTTCTCACTGTAACGAGAATGAATTTCACTGCAGCGAGATAGTCACTGTAGCTTCTCGCTGCAGCGAAAAGGAATCTCGCTGCAGCGAGAAACTCTCTGTTTCAACAGTTGAATTTCGCTGCAGCGAGAAACCTGTTGTTTCTGGGTTACAATTTCGCTGCATCTCGCTGCAGCGAAAAACTTTCTATTTTTGACTTCTAGCTTGTCCATTTGCTGCCCTATTTTTCACTTCATTGCTATCATATCTGAGTATAGACTTCCAACACTTAGGATTAAATGAGTTAAGTTTAAAATGAGGAGGTTTAGTGAGAAACCTTCAGCCAGTTGAGAAACCCTTGTTCGGATAATAACTAAATCCCAACGTCACTGCAGCGGAAAGGCATTCTCATTGCAGCGTAGCTGCAGCGAGAATGCCTTTCCGCTGCAGCGAAGATTCGTTGTCATCTTTGACTTGCTTGTGTAATATTGAGGCTTTCATTCTTCAAATGGTTCGTTATGTATGGGTTTATGATTTTCAAGTGATTAATCATTTAAGGGCTTGATGAGGATTTTTAATATGAATGGAACTAAAATGCATTGTTTTGAAACAAGTGCATCATGATTTTTAAATTCTCCCTTGTTGTTGCTTATTCCCTTCCTTGTTCACTCACTGGGTTTATACTCACCGTTTTCAACTTCATGTTTTCAGATCACGAGGTAGTCGGTAACTAGAACGAGGTGTCCTTGTAGACTTATATCCATCTTTTGGTAGGTGTCTCGGCATTCAGTAGCTGTACATTCATCCAAGTCCCTCCGCTGGAAGTCGAGTATTATTTTGTTGTATATAGACAAACCTAATGTAAATTGTTAAGATACATGTTGTAGACAAATGTATATACACTTGTTTAGTATGCCAGTATGAGATGGCAATGTGTAGTATTATTTTGATTCTAAGTTATGAAATGTGACTTAGTAGTTTATGATGGAATGATAAACATGTCAGACTAATAAGCTTGCTTAGGCTTAGTGGATTACGTCCATTGGGCCCATGCGCCAGTCATGGCCTGCAATTTGGGTCGTGACAGATAGTTGATATTCATTTGGAATATGTTATATGCACCATGACAGAATGTGGTATTTGGAAATTGCTAAAGAGCCTAATAGTTAAACCATGAGTTAGGTAGTTACATGTTGTGAGACATAAATTTCAAGTGGGTACTCACAAGAAAATACTCAAGAGAAATCCACTATGTATCTTGTGAAAACAAGCAGTGAATTGTGTAGTTATAAAAGGAAGTAGTAAGTTTGAAAATGAACACTTGCAATGATATTGAGAAGCATTTAAGTAAAATCCTGACTCGAGTTTGCAATTACAAGTACTAATCGTATAATGGTAAAGGAGGAATGATGTTACATTGGTATGAAAGAATAGTATGAAGATGATTGAAGGCAGTCGTGAATACAAAGTCGGTTAATGAAAACCTCCAAATCTATTATGGAAATTGGAATTCGGGAATGCATGGTTCAAATGAGCCTAAGTTTTAAGTGACTAATATCAAAATGCAATAAGGATGTAATATACATGTTGAGAGGTGTGAAAGATAATTGAGAAGTGAGGATGACTTTTGGGAATTTTGGTATTGTATAAGATGCAATGATCAAGTAAAGATGAATCTTGAAGGATCAATGAGATTATAAAGTACATACAGATACTGGATTGTAATTCGATGGAAATGATAATGGGTGATTGAGACGTGATTAATGACATTGTGATGCAAAAGGATATATATAGTATACTGAGACTTACACATATGATTGGAAATGATAAGAAAATAGTATAAGCATGTAAGTTATGTGAAGTTACGCATAGGCACAATGAGAATCCATATGGATTATATAAGAAATAACTTATGGTAGGATGTAAGTTAAATGGTAACTTAAGCATCCGAAAGGGTAATCTGGAGTTGATTAGACCCTAATATTCATGGATTAAACTTAATGTCTGGGAATGAAATGGAAAAGTGAAAAAGGAAACATGAACTATGAGAATATGATATTGAACCTTGGTTATAGATTAGAATGAATAAAGGGAATTTAGTTTGAATGTAGTTGACGAGGGTTCCTACATATAGTGATGGATGTTGACACTTAAATGTGTATGTACATACATATATATGGAGATGATTATGTGACTAACTAAAGTGAAGAATTATTCTTAGTGATTTGAGATTTGAACTCTATATGCTTGATGAGATGTATAAATGATACAGTAATAGGGAATTCTATCAAAAATTGAGTTATGGTGATATGGAAGAATTTTGAAGCAATAGTCATGGAAGGAATAGCAAGAAGTGGAATCTATAGTGTGGTTAAGTCATTCAAGATCGATTAATATTGTCACGACCCGGTACTCCCTTCGAGCCCGTGACAACTGCCGCGATGTCTCGATAGACATTCATTACCCGAAATGTCAACCGAAAGCTCGCAAGGCTCTTGCATCAATTTTACGTCTCCCGTGTGAGCAACAGTTACTAAATATCATGTTTTAAGAGAATATAAACTATTTTTAAATCAAAAACAAACAAAAGTAATTTCTGCCACACTGGAGTATTTCGGTCATTTTACCCAAAATTTTTGAACCCTGGTAAAAATATGATATACGAGTAATAAGCATCCATTTCATGTCTAAAAATAAGTTTTGTTGTCTAATTCATCAATTTAAAGTGAAATTATAGCTATTCAAATTAAATAAAATATTCCATTTTCTTATAAAACAATATTTATAGAACTCTACGTAAATAATTTTTGTAGTGTACAAGTAAAATAAATTCATATATATAATAGCACACTAAACCAAGTATACGAAAATATTCTACAATGACATGTGGGCCCCAAAATAACCGTAAATATACAAGACTATAGCCCTTCAATTTCTAATGATGCAAATCCAAAAGCAACCCTCCACAAAATCGGCTGTTTACAAACTGTCCTAAGCCTGAAATGGATAAAAAGAAAAGGTGAGTTTTTACAAACCCAGTGAGTAAGCAAAATTCATCTTAACTATCTAAAGTAGGTTATATTCATTTTTTTATGATTTTAAAGAATAATGAACTTAAACCATAGATTTTTATGTTTACAAGTTAAGTGATGGTTAAATGAATGAGAATTATAAATTGTTTTGTAAGCTTTTAAACATGGACCAATTAAAAGGTGACTAGTGTCAAGCTTTAATATTATTTGAATTACCTATATAAACTCACTTAAAAAAATAATGGGTGAAATTCATGGGTTTGACAAGTTTCATGGTGGTGTAAAATTCTAAAATTTCCAATTTCGTCCTCATGGACACTTAAAATGACCGTTTTGCCTCTATGTTAAGAAAAATGTCGAAATTAAAATTTTTCACTTCTCAAATTCAAATAATGCTCTAATTAATCAAATTTAGTCAAAATATCATCCAACATTCCAATTTTGCCCTTGGGTGGCAAAATGACTATTTTACCCCTACATTATGAAAATTCCCGAATTAACTCCAAATCAATCATCGAATTTCGAATCATCATATTAAGACATTCTAAGATTCAATAACCTTCAAACACATCGTAAAATTTTTATTTGGCCTAGTTTGAGGCTTTAATCAACTTAATTGTACCACTAGGTATGATACCGACTTTTAATGATTCTTTGAGGCATCCCAATATGTTGATATGCTATCAAGTACATGAATGACATGACAAGTATATAATAGAGTAGGGCCGAACTTGAAATGACATGAATGACTACCCCCCTTAAAATAAAATTTTGACCTCAAAATTTCACTTACCGGACTCGGAGAAAAGATCCGGGTATTGGTTTCTCATCTGGTACTCAACTTCCTAGGTCATCTCCTCCATCCAAGCATTTGTCCACAACACCTTAACCATTAGAATGTTCTTATTCCACAACACTTGATCCTTTCGGTCTAAAATACATACAGGTTGTACCTTAAACTTTAAATCTTCTTGCAACTCAATCGAAGGTGCCTCGAGGATATGGGAGGGATCAGGTACATACTTTTTCAGCATCGAGACGTGGAAAACATTGTGAATCCAATCCAACTCTGGGGGTAATTCTAGTCTATATGCCACTGGCCTAATCCTTTCAATAATACGAAAAGATCTAATGTATCTCGGATTGAGCTTTCCTCGTTTTGCAAACCGGATCACAACTTTCATTATCCAACAAGATACCACAATTTACGACAATAATATAATCAAATAAGACTTAATACCTCAAAGTATTCAAATCATTACCTTTCCAAGGATAGACCTTAAGAAAAACTCTATCATCAACTTCAAATTCCAAATCTTTTCTCTGTCAATCCGAGTAACTTTTCTACCTGTCTTGAGCTATCTTTAATCACTCTCGGATAACCTAGATCTTGTCATTAGTCAAATCAATAAGTTCTACATTAAACAATTTCCTCTCACCCACTTCATCCCAACAGAGTGGAGTTCGACACTTTCTCCCATACAGAGCCTCGTATGGTGCCATCCCAATACTAGACTGAAAACTATTGTTATATGCGAACTCCACCAACGACAAGTGTCTATCCTAACTCCCCGTAAAGTCAATGACACAAGCCCGTAGCATATCCTCCAAAGTCTGAATGGTCCTTTCAAATTGACCATTTGTTTGTGGATGAAAGGCAGTGCTAAACCTCAAATTAGTTTCGAGAGCATCCTTGAATTTCGGCCAAAATCGAGAAGTGAATCGAGGGTCTCGATCTGACACGATAGAAACTGGGACTCCATGTAATCTCACTATCTCATCAATATAAAGTCTAGCCAGTTTCTCAATGGAATACATGCTATGGATAGCCAAGAAATGGGCGGACTTAGTCAATCTATCCACAATCACCTAAATAGCATCCTTCCCTCTTTGCATCCACGGTAAACCCAGTACAAAGTCCATAGTCACGTGCTCCCACTTCCATTCAGGGATACGTAGAGGTTGAAGAGTACCCAATGGTTTTTGATGTTCCGCCTTAATTTGTTGGCATGTGAAAGATTTTGGCACAATCTCTGCTATGTTTTGTTTCATACCCGACCACCAATAACTTTCCTTGATAGTCTTGTACATTTTGGTGCTTCTGAGATGTAAAGCATAGGCAGAAGAATGAGCTTCCTCCAAAATAGCTCGTCTCAACTGGTCATCCTTAGGGACACAAACTCGGTTCCCAAGCATCAAGATACCATTATCACCGAGTCTGAACTCACTAGTTTTTCCATCTCGTAACTTTTGTACTTCCCTTTTCAACACGTTGTCAGACTTCTACAATTATCTAATTTGGTTCAACAATGAAGGTCTCACAACAAAGCTAGCAAATAGGGCTCCATCCTCGTCATTACTCAATTGGATCCCTAGAGATTTCATCTCAAGTAGTATCGAAAAATAAAAATTCTGAAGTGATGCTAACGAAGATGAGGATTTACGACTCAAGGCATCTACTACAACGTTTGCCTTCCCCAGATGACAATCAATCACTAAGTCGTAATCCTTAATCAACTCTAACCAGCGTCTCTGTCTTAGGTTGAGTTCTTTCTAGGTGAGCAAATATTTCAAACTTTTGTGATCAGTAAATATTTGACAACGCTCACCATATAAGTAATGCCTCTAGATTTTCAATGCAAAGACTACTGTTACCAACTCCAAATCATGGGTAGGGTAATTCATCTCATGCTTTTTAGCTGCTGAGAAGCATAAGCTACTACTTTCTCATCATGCATTTACATGCACCCTAAACCCAATTTAGAGGCATCACTGTACACCACAAATTCTTTCTCACTAATAGGAAGTGTCAAAACGGGAGCCGAGGTCAACAGGTTCTTCAGCTCCTGAAATCGACTCTCGTAGACATCATCCCACTCAAATTTGACTCCTTTACGAGTCAGATGAGTTAGAGGAGCAGCTATCAATGAAAACCCTTAAACAAACCTCTTATAATAACCGACTAAACCAAGGAAACTTTGAATCTCTATCACCGTTTTCGGTTGCTCCAACTGTACGATGGCCTCTATCTTTTTGGGATCGACATAAATTTCAACTCCAAACACAACATGTCTCAAGAAAACTACTTCCTTAAACCAAAACTCACATTTTGAAAACTTGACATAGAGTTGTTTCTTGCGCAAGGTTTGTAGTACAATGCGTAAATGGGCAGCATGTTCATCATTATCCTTCGAATATACCAGAATATCATCTATGAACACTATCACGAACTTATCCAAGTATGGGTGGAACACCTTGTTCATGAGGTCCATAAAAGCTACTGAGGCATTAGTCAGACCAAAAGGCATAACCAGAAACTTGTAATGCTTGTAATGAGTTCTGAAAGTAGTTTTGGGTACATCCTGCTCCTTGATCTTCAACCGATGATATCCAGACCTCAGATCGATATGAGAAAACACTGTAACACTTTGTAGTTGATCAAAAAGATCATCAATACATGGTAAAGGATATTTATTCTTGATGGTCACTCAGTTTAGTTAACAATAGTCGATACATAGCCGAAAAGTGCCATCCTTCTTCTTTACACACAAGACTGGAGCACCCCAAGGAGAAGTATTAGAGCGAATAAAACCCTTATCTACTAATTCTTGTAGCTGAGCTTTCAACTCCTTTAACTCTATCAGAGCCATCCGATATGGAGGAATGGAAATAAGCGGTACGCGAAAGTAAATCAATAGTGAATTCAAACTCTCAATCAGGATGTAATCCCAATAATTCATCTGGAAACACATTAGGGAACTCATTTACTACTGGGACATCCTCTAACTTAGGTTCCCCCTTTGAGGTATCAATAACATATGCTAGATAAGCCGGATACCCTTTCTGCACCAGTTTTAAGGCTTTGATAGCCGAGATGACACAGGATGGTAATACTCGACGTTCCCCTGCAAATACAACTTCTACTCCCTCATATTTTTGAAGTACAACTTCCTTCTTGAAACAATCCACTTTTGCCCAATGTGTAGTCAACCAGTCCATACCCAACATCAAATCAAAATCCTGGATTTCTAGGAGAATTAAGTCAACCCTAAATTCTTCCTCACGAACTTTTATTCCACAATATCTATAATAAGTGTTTCTAATCAACTGTTCTCCTAGAAGGGTATGAACTACAATTTCCTCCTCTAAAGGTGACAGGTTTCTATTAGAAAAGGATGCAAATGTTGTGCTCACATAAAATCTATCCGAACCAGAATCGATTAAAGACATAAGCATCTTTATCAAATACAAAAATAGTACCTATCATTGTACTAGGTCAGACTCATGCCTCTTCCTCTGTAACAGCAAAAACTCTCATCGGAGTATGAGTCTACGGTCTGAAAGGTGGATACGTCGGGGTAGTACTCCCCACACCGGACCGTATCACTACACCCTATCTCAACATGACCCAAAAGAATTTCTCCTCTGAATATCGGTGTGAGTTTGGAGAGATGAAGCAGCTGCAGTAGCTCGTCCTAACTGCGGGCAAACACTCCTCATGTGGCCTTGCTGACCACACTGAAAACACCGCATGGGCTCCCTACAAGACCCGGTATGTAATCTCCCACAATTCCAACATCTGTCAAAACTCCTAGAACTCTTCCCAAGAGCACTCGTCGCTGATCTACTGAATTTAGGAGACTTTTGCTATTGCTATTGAGATTAGGGTCAGGTAGATGCTATGGGGGGAGTGGTAACACTCCCTAAAGCAGATGAATCCTTGCCCTTTTTCGAGGGCTAGCTGAAATATATACTAGGATTTCTCTTTTTAGCAAACTCAGCCCGAATCATCCTACTCTCAATCGTAAGCTTCTCAGCCCTTAGAGCCATCTGCACTACCTCTTTATATCACTCTTTACCTGTCACTGTCATGTGCTCTCTAATTTCATTCTAAAGCCCTTCCTCGAAGTAGTTGGCCTGATCTTGCTCGATTTTCATCAGATCGGGCACATAAGACATTTGCTCATTAAAACGAGCCTCATACTCCTCTATTGTCAAATTTCCCTGTTTCAAACTTAAGAACTCTCTCTTCTTTTACTTTTGATGAAAATAAGTGTAATATTGGTTGTCAAACTCCCTCAGAAAATCTGACTAGGTCAAAGGAGTAGTATAACGAGATTTTATCGAATTCCACCAAGTACAAGCCATATTTTCAAGTAGTCTTGTGGCCACCATCAATTTCATATCATCATCTAATTTCATATTCGTGAATGTCTCTGATACCTGAATGATCCAGTCTTTAGTTACGGTTGCATCCAGATCACCTATAAAAGAAATGCAACCCAACTGCCTAGCCTCCTTAAGTTTCTTAGAAATGGAGACATTAGGCACTTGTGGCGGAACAAGAAGTGGTGGTGGTGGCACTAGAGGTGCTGTTGGAGGAACAGCAGGAGGAGCTTTACCAACCTAAGCCTGGCTAATAATAGTAGTGAGAAAAGCTGCCAATGCTTGAACTGCCTCATGAGGCATAGCAAGAATACTAGGAATACCAGTAGGTGGTGGAGGAGGTCGAGGATGTGGAGGAGTCTTAGTTTGTTCAATAGCAGGTGCTGCTTGAAAAGTAAATGCAGTCGATTCTTGCTCTATAGGATCTGGCTGACGATGTTGAGAACAGCCTCTTCCCCTCCCGACTGATCTAGAGAGAGGTGGGAATCCATGTCGAGGAGGTATAATGATCTATAAGAAGTGATAGAACGAGTTTAGACAACTTTAGGTTTTATATGCAATTGTATGCATTCAGCTTAATCTAACTTAACTTAGGGCCACATTGACACTATATTTTTTAAAATAACTTTAAAACCAAAAGCTCTAATACCAACTTAATTGTCACGACCCGGTACTCCCTTCGAGCCCGTGACAACCGCTACGATGTCTCGATAGACATTCATTACTCGAAATGTCAACCAAACCTCGTAGGCTCTTGCATCAATTTTATGTCTCCTTTGTGAGCAACAGTTACTAAATATCATGTTTTAAGAGAATATAAACTATTTTTAAATAAAAAACAAACAAAAGTAATTTCTGCAACATAGGGGTATTTTGGTCATTTTACCCAAAAGTTTTGAACCCTGGTAAAAATATGATATACGAGTAATAAGCATCCATTTCATGTTTAAAAATAAGTTTCGTTGTCTAATTCATCAATTTAAAGTGAAATTATAGCTATTCAAATTAAATAAAAATATTAAATAAAATATTTCATTTTTTTATAAAACAATATTTATAGAGCTCTGTGTAAATAAATTTTGTAGCGTAAAAGGAAAATAAATTCATATATATAATAGCACATTAAACCAGGTATATAAAAATTTTCTACAATGACATGTGGGCTCCAAAATAACCGCAAATATACAAGACTATAGACCTTCGATTTCTAAGGATGCAAATCCAAAAGCAACCCTCGACAAAATCGGCTGTCTACAGACTATCTTGAGCCTGAAATGGATAAAGAAAGGGTGAGTTTTTACAAACCCAGTGAGTAAGCAAAATTCATCTATAACATCTAAAGCCGAGTAAATAGAGACAGTTAAATCATCCCATCATAATATAGTTCATAACTCATTTCAATTCCTATAAAACAATTACATTTCATCAAAATAATCAACAAGGCTTATGATTCTCTTAAAAACTTGGCTTGTGCCAAAACTCATACTCGGTGACACCTTGGCCCGGGCATCTAAACGAGTTTGCCAAGGATGTTAAAATGACAAATACCCATAAAACATGTTTTTACTTTTAAAATATAGCCATTCCTTGGCGTTGGCTGAGCTTCATCGACACGTGGTGGTTCGCCGTGAAGTGAACTCTAAACTTACATTAGAATATACCCTTTGCGCCTCTCATACTAAGGTAAAATATAATGGGGTTTACCGTGCCCCTCTAATAGGCTGGTCCACGAAAACCCGCCCACTGTAGTAAGCTAATCAAATAACCCACCAAATCAATAAACATTTTGACAGCATGACATGGCTAATATAATATTATCCAGCATGTCAAGGTAAAACAAAAACAATTCATATAATCCACAAACCACAAATCTAGCCATTCATGCCATCACATTGTCATAAGCCATCAATCAAACCACATATATATACAGATAACACAAGTATTTAATCTTCACTTAATTTCCAAAATCATCATTGAATTGCAAAACAATTTATAAATCTCATTCATTTAACCATCACTTAACTTGTAAAACATAAAAATCTATGGTTTAAGTTCATTATTCTTTAAAATCATAAAAAAAATGAATATAAACTACTTTAGATAGTTAAGATGAACATTTGATTACTCCCAATAATAGGAGTTTGGAGTACTTCTATTCTTGGTCCTCGGGCACAATATCTTTACCCTTATCAGAGGGCTCACCACCTATACATAATACATGACACGTAATTCAATATATTTGTGCCAAACTGTTATAAAACTATTTCAGCCTCTATATGAATGCATGACATTGAATGAGAATTGTCTGAATAATCACTTAAAGATGGTGTTCTACGTGGGTTCATTATGATCGGACTGAATTGGCAATTGACCTAACTCTCACTATGCCTTGTTTAATTAGCCAAAACATCCAATTCAACTCCAAATATCTTCATTACACTTTCAATATTCCAAATACACCAAAGTACCTTAATGAGCTTAATTGTGACTTAATTCACCGTAACCAAAATTTATTCCGATTTCGATATCCGATACTATAATTCATCAATTCCTAGCTAAATAACATGATTTACAACCAAATCCATCATCAACATGTCACCTAATAAATTCGGCCAAAGATTCTTGCTTGTTTTTCCTTCTAAACATCACAAAATGACTAAAAACACTAGGATATTATGAAATCTAGCAAAATTCATCACCAAAACTTCTCTCTCTAGGTTTGGCCAACAAAGGTTCCCTCTTGAAAACTTGAATTTCAGCCATGGAGAATGAAAAAGAATGCATGGGAAAGGTAGATCACAAGCTAAAATTAAAAAATCTTACCTTTACTTGCTTGATTCCTTGAAATCCAACAAATTCTCCTGAATTTTTCCTTACTAGAGTTTGTTCTTCTCTTTTTCTCTTTGTTCCCTTGCTTGGCTGGCCATAAGATTCTGAATGTGAGGGTTTTAAGTGAGTTTATATAGGCAATTAAAATAATATTAAAGCTTGACACTTGTCACCTTTTAATTGGTCCATGTTTAAAAAGTTAATAATTAAGCATTTCATTCCCACCACATATAATCTCACTTAAAAAAATAATGGGTGAAATTCATGGGTTTGACAAGTGTCATGGTGTAAAATTCTAAAATTTCCAATTTTGTCCTCATGGACACTTAAAATGACCGTTTTGCCCCTATGTTCGGACAAATGTCGAAATTGAAATTTTTCACTTCTCAATTTCAAATAATGCTCTAAGTAATCAAATTTAGTCAAAATATCATCCAACATTCCAATTTTTCCCTTGGGTGGCAAAATGACCATTTTGCCCATATGTTATGAAAATTCCTGAATTAACTCCAAATCAATCCTCGAATTTTGAATTATCATATTAAGACATTCTAAGATTCAATAACTCTTAAATACATCGTAAAATCTTTATTTGGCCTAGTTCGAGGCTTTAATCAACTTAATGGTACCACTAGGTACGATACCGACTTTTAACGATTCTCCGAGGCATCCCAGTATTTAGATATGCTATCAAGTACATGAATGACATGACAAGTATATAATAGAGTAGGGCTTGACAAATATGATTAAGATGAAACAATTAACGAAATTCTAAGACATAGTTGTATTAGACCCTCTATAAGGCAATAGTGTAGTGGATGGAGAATAAATGGTGATGGTACTATAATGTGAGTAATTGGAGAAATTGATTAAGCAAGATAAAATTCAATTTTGTTAATGATGATAAAAAAATAAAGAATTATAAGTCATAATAATGATAATATATTTTGAGACGAGAAGAATTAGAATTAATGAAAAGAATTTGGTGGCAAATGAAAAAGAAGCTTACAATTTAAGCTAACGAACGGCAAGTGAGTTGCCTTTCCACATGATTTAAATTCTTCAGATTAAAATGACGTAGAAAAGTAAACCTTTGAATGTGTAATTAATGGAAAAATTAAGAAGATTGGAGTTGCATAAATGCAAGATAAACATAAAGTATGAGGGAACGATTGAAAGATTCGACTTCCCTTAATGTTGGAAATGTGTATAGGAATGAATAGGCATGTTTATAATGCCATAAAGTTATGTAGCGGTGAATGGGGATAAGATGAATGAAATTTGAAAAGTTTAACAAGAATCGAAATAAAGATGGGTAATTAGGTACATATAAGTAAGCATGAGTTGTGCTCAAAATCGGTATGATTGAGATTGAGATGTGTTTAAGGTTTGTAATGGAGTTAAAGGCATACTTGGAACCTTAGTTGTAAGAGAAATCAAATGTTGAAAGGTATCATTATTTTGACTCAAGGCGATAAAAGATGTAACTTACGTACCCTAACCTTGTAAAGTGTTCTAGTTGGACTAAAAGTAAGCAAGGCGGATAATTCAAATTCCCTATGACGAAGGAAACGAAATAAGATCAAAAAGTAAGGTTAATGACTTAACACTGACATGAATTCGAGGATGAATTCTTTTTAAGTGGGGCAGACTGTAACACCCCGTACCCTCGCAATGGAGCCAATACGACCCTATCGACAAGACGAAAGGTCGATTGACATAAATCTAAATGCCAAGGAGCGGTGAAGGGGTAAGGAATAGTTTGGAATAAAATATTTTGCACGCAAGAAAATAGTAATTAAATAATAATATTTTTATCAAGGATAAATTAGCTAGTTAAAAGGTGATTTAGAAGTGAACCGGGACAAAGTGAGACATTTTGGGTCTCGAGGAAATAAGTGGAGAATTTTAGAATAGAATAATATTTTATTAATAAAATAATATTAAAATATTAATATTTTATTTATTATTGAAATTAGTCAAAAAGGAGGGTTATATGACTAATCTAAGTGGGGAAGGAGAAGTAAGAAAGGATTTTGAAGAAAAACGACTTTAGTGGGGGCCCGCATGTCTTTATTAAATAAAGCTAGCACGAGTAAGTATATATTTAAATATTATGGTGATACCTTCGTGAAGTGTAACTTTTATATTTTGTTTGTACATGTGTAAATGAAGGAAAATGTAAAGAAAATGAAGTTTAAGAAATGTTGGAAGGACCCAACTGTAAAGGATGAAAGTTGAAGGGGTCGCATGGTAAATAAAGAAAAGTTTAAGGACCCATTTGCAATTTCAATATTTTGAAGTTAAAAAGGGGAATTTCCTAACAAAGGAAGGCTAGATTATGAGAAATATGAGATATACATGTGAAAGTTGCTATTACATGCAAACTATGTTGTGCAAAAGGAAAAGTTAGTAAGGGACATGTGGGACCCCCACCATGTGAAGTAAAAGAAAAAATAAGACTAAAGTTTGTTTGCTTGTAATGTGATTGGTGTATTGATGGTCAAATAAAGAAAGAATAAAGTGGGTTGCAGGTGATTTGAATGGGTCAAACAGTGACTAAATAAAATATGAAGTAAACATATTGCATGGAATAAAAAAATGAAAATAAAGAATGGAAATGCAAGTGGCGGGTGGAAAGATTTCAAAGGCTTTGCGTTGTGATTTTACCACATAAAATACAAGGAAAAAAGGCCAAAAAGCCATTAAGCCTTGGGCAATCCGCCCATGCAAGGAAAATAAAGAGAAAAGAAAAGAAAAATAATGGGAAAATGTTGGCTTTGGGCAATCCACCCATGTGTGGGAAAAAAATAAAAAAAATGGAAACCATTTTCAAGGCTTGGCCTTGAGGAGTCTGCTCATTACCAAGAAAAAAAGAGAAAGGAGAAGAAAGAAAAAAGAAAAGAGAAAGGAGAGGAAAGAAAGAAAGAGAGAGAAAGGAAGGAAGGTTTGGTTGGTGAAGCTAGAGAAAAATTGAGAGGTTCTTCCTTTCACACACACACATTATTGTTGGAATTTAAGGAGAGATTGGTTGTTTGGGTTAAAGATTTCAAGGTGAGGAAGGTAAAATTGTTAGTTTGATTGAATGCATGCTTTTTGAATCGATTATAATGTGTGACAATGTTTGTGGTAGCAAAAGAATACCGTATGGATGCTAAGAAAAACCGTGCATGTTGGTGGATCACAAGAAATGTGAGATTTTGCTACCAAGGAGCTTGAGCTTTCTTGGTTTTAGTTCTAGTTGAATTATTGAGGAAAGGTAAGACAAATTGTGGCCTAATCCTTGATTGTTTTTGCTATGTGATTATGGGTTAGGAAAAATGTCTATAATGGTTGTGAGACTTGATGTTGCAGAAATGTAATGTTGAAGAAAATAAAGGATAAGAATTTTGCATGCAAAGATTTAAGACTTCATTGGTAAAGTTGCTGTTATACATGATTGTGTGTAAGCATGAGATTAACTATGAAATTTAATTAAGAATTTAGTAGTTGATTTGCTGCCATGCAAGAGTACAAGTGAATTGGGTTTGAATAGTTGGTAAGAAGCATATAAGTAGAGGAAGAGTGTTATGGTGGCGTATTGGACGAGGTAATGGGTGACCTACAAGTAGAATTAGTTATATACGCACTCAAATCAATAGCGACGGAACGTCCCGCTATTGTGAGGTGAGTAGGGGATGTGCATTTTAAAATTCCCATAACTATATATATATATATTGGCTTATTTTAATTGCAAAATTGTGGAAAGCATGAGTTGGTAGAAATACTAGGTATTTTGTGGATGCTTAAGTGTTTGAAAGTGTTTTGATTATGTATTTATATATAAGCTATATACGTAAAGGATTTTTAAACTGGGAAACAAGATTTTTAATAGGTTTCATATCAAAATGTGCCTTATAGTTTGTGTGGTGTGCATTCATGAATAAAACACGTATTCACCATGCGGATTGATGTTTTAAACTCATGCAAAGGTTTTATGTTATAAATTGTTATAAAGAATTTCATCATAATACCATGTTGAATGTTTCGAAATGGTTTCAACTGAGCTTTTTAGAATTCAACTCGATTTTTAAATGGTTTAACTAAACCAAGAGATTCGAGAGTAGGTTGGGTGTCACATCAAAAAAGTGTGACCCTTGTGCACAAGTGAATTTTAGTTAGAGAACCTTTGGGTCGTCGATGGGCTGTTGGATATGATTGGGGCCATGGTCTATGATGTATATACGTGGCTAGGCCATAGGATGTTATACGCAGTTGCGATCGCTGAATTTCTCCGATGTCGGCCAACATTGTTGAGACTGCCATGGCTATGGGATCAGATAAAGTAAGGCTCCCGGATGTTATTTCGTGGAAGTGGGTCTACGAGTTTTTATTTCTATTACCTACTCGAGAGTAAAATCTCTTTGGGTTTTCAAACTCATATTTCTACGCATGGTGAAACTATAAGATTTTCGGTAGCAACCTTATTTATACAATGATGTGTATTTAACTTCTCTTGTACGAGGTGATTTGTGGACTTGCATATAAGTTTTCATAATGTTTAATTTTACGAGAGCATACGTGTATATACTAATTTAATTTGAAAAAAGTTATTAATCGGTTTCAACGTGCAAACTTTTACTTACACTAGATTTGGTATATTGCTTGAAATACTTACATTGTATAAGAAAATTCTCGGTTCTACATATAAGGCACACATCCCCTTTTTAAGTTAAATTGTTTATATATTCTTATATTTGTTTAACATTCAAATCCTCTGCCTTTAGCTTGTTTCCCATCTACGCCCTACTCATGGAGTTGATGATCATTGAGTCTATGAGACTCACCCCCTTATTTCCTTCTGTAGATAAGTAATCAGTTCAAGTGCATCGCTCAGCATATCGAGACTTGCTACAACATAGGTATTGGCATATCTTAGACTTCCAATCCGAGTCGCTCCGCTACATAGAGGTTGTGTTCTGTAAGATAGTTAGACTTATAAAGATTATCAGTCTATCGAGAATGTATTTGCTAAACTTTGAGGTTGTGTAATGAATACCACTTGTTATGCTAAAATTATTTTGGAGTCATTAAGTCTTGTTATTGGTATCTAGCTGCTACGTCTTAAATATCGTTATTTATTTGGTTTAAGTAAACAAAAGTATTCTTATTACTAGTCAATTTATGTACACAATAGAATGTTTGATTTAATTATCCAGAATCTCAACTAAGGCTTGTTCGGGATTTGGCGAGTTCACTTGTAAGTCTCGGACGCTGGAAACGATCAAGGAGAAGGTCGTTACACAGCTGGGGAAGAAACAGATCACGCACATACCGAAGAAACAAGTGGAGAATAGAATGTGCTCATCGTCGGAGTAATTGACGGAAAATCAGATCATCAATTGGAGGAAACTCATGATGTAGCCATTTGATAACTCTATGATATAGAGTTATTTAAGCTTAATTTTGATAATAATTTGGCTTAATTTTTGTAGTAATGCATAGAAATGAGTAGGTTTTATTTAATTATTTTAAATTAATTATTTTAGGTGAGTCAACCTAATCATGGTTAATTTTATGATTAATTTGGTGGTAATGTGGTTAAGATAGGTTGTTATTGATTTATTTGTGCTTTTGTAGTTGTTTGAAAGAAGAATTTTAGTGAAAGAAGGAGAGCAATTTCAAAATGCAGACTTGCACTGCACATGTTTTGGTATTTTAACCATAACTTTCTCTACAGAGCTTTAAATGGAGCGATTCTTAGACTATTGGAAAGATAAGATAAAAATACACAACTTTAATGTTTATCAATTCACTCAGTTCAGCTTTTATGATGGTCCAAAAATCTTATCAAAGTTCACACACTGTAGTAGTCCTAGAGCAATTACAATTTCTGCTAATTAATTTGGCAAAGCTGCGACTTACATAGTCTGATGAGGAAATCCCAGCTGAAATTAACTTCTTTCTTCACCCAACTTGGCCTAACTTCAAAGCCTATAAAAATAACCTTTCGAAGGACTTAAAGGGAATGATGAAAACACCAGATTGGCATCAGAGAGTCCAGCCATAGAGTCATTGAAGCTAAGAAGAATTTGCAGGATTCAAGGAGATTTAGAGATTATGAACACCATTCTTGAGTTTTTATATATTTTCTTTGATTCTTTTATTTTCTTGGTTTTGATTTTAATGTTTAGATTTTATTCGATGATAATATGTGACTTGATGGGGAACTAAATTGTTTATCTAAGATTGTGATTGAGCTCAATACATAGTCTGAATTATTTATCTCTCTTTTACTTATATTTGATAGATTTAAGTTATTTATTTTATTCTGTTCTTAATGCTTTTAAATGCTTGATCACCAATTGGATTGAATTGGAAACCTAGGTTAAATCTTGATGAAGGAGATTTAGATAGACCTTGAATAGAATAGAGTATGATTGAATGCACTTAGTTGATTAGGTGATTTTATTTGCATATAGGGTAGACATACACCTATAAGCCATACGTAACCAAAATTAGAGCATAAACTTAATAAATCTTTCTTCAATATATTTTGCATAGACATATAGTAAATTAATTGGGAGAGATATTTTTATAAGAAACTCGATAGAGACTTGTAAATAATTTAGGACTTTAGGTTAGTAACTTAATCTATTAAACTAAGTTAAGAGAAAGATACAATATTCAGATGAAGTATTTAGGGATATCATAATCTTAGGCTTATTAATCAGTAGAAGTAAAATTTGCTAATATATTAGTTTTAATTTTTAGTTTATTAATTTAAATTTTCCTTTTTAATTTTAATTGTTTAGATAAAATTAAGGTGTTTTAATTTTAGTAGTTAACAACAAAGATTAATTCAATTCTCTGTGGAATTGACACTTTACTCATCTCTATATTATCTTTACGATACATACACTTGTGTGAGTAGAAAATTGAACAATAAGTTTTTGGCACCGTTGCCAAGGAATTGATTTTTAATTCTTTTTTGTTAATTTTAATACCAAGCATTCTTAATTTTAATCTAGACTTTTCTTTTCTTTAATTTTTTTCTACTTTTTTTAAGGTACTTTTGGTCATTGTATGCGAAGAGCCCGAAATTTGAAAATTCTTCCTTTTGATCCAAAAATCGAAAAAACTTTTCATAGACTTCGGAGGAAAAGTAAAAAAATTTCTGCTCCAAGTAAAACAATGGCTAATCAATAAGAGGAAGAGACCAAGCCTTTGAGGGATTTTGCAGTCCCATAACTACAAATCTCCAGTCTAGCATCTAAAGATCTCCTATTTAAGCTAACAATTTTGAAATTAAGCCATTAATCATTCAGATGATTATGACTGCTGTTCAATTTGGGAGTTTGCCTAATGATGATCCGAATAATCATATTGTAAATTTCTTGGAAATTTGCGATACATTCAAGGCCAATGGTGTTACTGATGATGCCATAAGATTGAGGCTTTTCCCTTTTTCATTGAGAGATAAAGTAAAGAGTTGGTTAAATTTGCTTCTTGCTGGTTCCATTAATACTTGGGATGATTTGGCTAAAAAATTTTTAGCAAAATTCTTCCCACCTGCAAAGTCACCAAAGATGCAGAATGATATAACTTCTTTCATGCAATTTGATTCTGAATCATTATATGAAGCTTGAGAAAGGTATAAGGAATTGATGAGAAGATGCCCTCACCATGGATTACCTAAGTGGCTGCAAGTTCAGACATGTTATAATAGTTTGCTGGGACCTTTTAGAACTACCATTGATGCTACCACTAGAGGTACACTTATGAGTAAATCCATTGATGAGGCTTATGATTTGCTCAAAGAGATAGCTTATAATAATTATCAATGGCCATCTGAAAAGATTGGGTACAAGAAAAATTGCTGGAATTCATGAATTAGATGTGTAAACACTGTCTCCACACAATTGGCCTCTTTCTCAAAGAAAATAGATAAAATGAGTGTTAATGCTGTTCAAAACTCCTTTATGACATGTGAATTCTATGGGGAAGGACATTCCAAAGACAATTGTCCCATCTATTCTGAGTCTTGTCAATATGTTAGTAATAAGCAACAGAACAATCCCTATTCCAACACTTATAATCTTGGTTGGAGGAATCATCTTAACTTTTCATAAAATAACAAACAAGGGTCTTCATTAATGGCTAAGTCAAACTTTCCCCCTGGATTTCCATTTAGAGCCCCGATGCTAAAAAAAAAGCCTTCAATGGAGGATATGCTCATGCAATTCATGACAAAGACTTATGCCTCCATTCAAAATCAAGCAGCTTCAATTAGAAATCTTGAGATACAAGTAGGCCAACTTGCTAGTGCTTTAAATACTAGACCTCAAGGTACCTTACGAAGTGACACTGAACCCTATCCAAGAAGAGAAAGTAAGGAACATTGTATGGCAATCACTCTCCGCAACAGAAAAGAGCCACGTAAAGTGGTAAGTAAGGAATTAAATTCAAAAATTGAAATTCAATATGATGAAAAAGAAATTGAAAAAGATGCTGAAAAGGAAACTGTAGTTGAAAAATCTGTTGAAGATTCAAAAAAAATCACAATTAAAAACTGCTCCCACACCTTCACCACCTTTTCCTCAACGTTTTGAAAAACAAAAACTTGATAAACAATTCCAGAGATTTCTTGAGGCATTTAAAAAACAACACATTAATATTCCTTTTGCTGAAGATTTAGAATAAATGCCAAGTTATCTTAAATTCTTGAAAGACATCCTGACCAAAAAGAGGCAATTGGAAGAGTTTAAGACATTTGCACTTACTTAAAAGTGCAGTGCTATAATCCAGAATAAGCTTCCACCAAAGCTTAAAGATCCAAGGCGTTTTTCTATTCCTTGCAATATTGGTAGTTTTAAAATTTCTAATGCTTTATGTGATTTAGGTGCTAGTGTTTCAATAAAGCCTTTATCTATTGCCAGAAAACTTGGATTTCAAGAGATACAACCCACTATAGTTACCTTGCAATTAGCAGACAGAACAATCAAGTACCCAATTGGGATTATAGAGGATGTTTTGCTTAAAGTTGGGCATTTATACATTATGGCAAACTTCATTGTGCTCGAGATTAAATATGATGTTGAAATTCCTCTTATTTCGGGAAGACCATTCTTAGTTACAGCTAGAGCAATTATTGATGTGAAGAATGGCAAAATAACTTTCAGAGTTGGAAAGGAATAAGTGGTATTTAATTTGTTCAATGCAACTCAGTATCCCTTTACAGATAGTTGCTATAAAGTGGATTCACTCAATAAGGGTAAAGGTAACCCTATTTCACCACCTTCAACAAAGCATGCACCAACTCTTGAGACAAAACCACCACCACTTTCCAGCTATCCTGATTTTATGGTTGGACAACAAGTAATACTTTCTGATTTACAACTCCATCTTTTGCCAATGAATCTTAGACCATATTTGGGGAACAAGTTTAAGGTGGTAAAGATTCATCCTTATGATGTTATCAAGATTTATAGTGGACTTTGTAATACCCCGTACTTTGATATGGTGGCTAATAAAGCTTATCAAATGCCAATTGAGGTTAATTAGAATGTTTAAAAATGATGAAAGATGAAAGGAATAGTTTAGAGAAAAATATTCCACACGCGAAGAAATAACAATTGAATAATAATATTTTTATTGAGGATAAATGTGAAACCTCGACCTTCATAGACGTGTAGCGAATTACGAGGTAGACACGATGACACAGATTAGGAGTAATCTTGTCATTTTTCTTGGTGAGCTCCTAGAAGTGGGTTTTTTCAAATATTATTAAGGTTTAAGTAGGCTTAAGAAATAAATGAATGAGGTATATAATAATGAAATAAATGAAGAAAATTGAAATAATAATAATTTCCACAGTAGGGGTAAAATGGTCATTTTAGGTCTCGGGTCTATACTTCTAAGTTTTCATGAACTCGAGTACCCCCAATCTATTGTGGACCTTTTCTCAGTGTCAAAAGAGTAAAAAGTCTAAACCAAAGGAAAGAAGAATGTAAAGTCAACTATGCAATGGCATTTTTATAAATAAGTGGAACTTTAGTAAACTTTAAGCATAAATATCTAATTCTCTAGCACTTTCTCCTTACTTCCAGTAGCTTCTCCTTCTTCTTCCCATTTTTCTTCTCCATTTCACATTTTCCATCTCCCAGGAAGCCTCTCTTGAAACCTCCATGATTTTCTCATGGTAACCCCAAATCTTATGTTTTTATATGTACCTTGTCATAGGATTTTTCATGCTCTTTCACTTCTACACCTCAAGAACCCTCAAAAGTCTTTCCTCAATCTTTCTCTCACTAGTTGGACATTTTAAAGAAAGAAAGAGATACTTTTCTTAATTGCTTGAAAAGGAATTCAACTACAAAACCACCAAGGTGAGTAGTGAGTTAAGTTTGATTTAGAAAATAGCTTTTGGAATAATATTCATGTCAATTGAGTTAGTTGTGATGTTACTATGTGTGATAGGTCCTAACGAGACCCAACAACTCCACTTGGAGCATTAGTGGAAGTTGGAGTTGATTAAAGAATCAACAAAAACAAGTGAGTGAACTTGCATTAAAATGTTTTGGGATAAATTGTCACAGCCCAAATCCTAGGCCATGACCGGTGCATGGGCCTAATAGGCATAGCCCACCAGACCCAAGCAAGCCTTATTAAAGATTCCCAATAATGCACTATACTCGTTCATCTATCCATATTAGTGCGTAAACCATATTCTTTCGTATCATAACTTGAACATTAATTATAATAATCAATTCAATCTTTAAAACATATAATCATAAGTATATACAATGAGGTATAAAGTCTCGAATTAAACATTTATAATGAGACTAGTACTCATTTACAAAGAAAACAAAGTACAATGACTCGACCTCTAGCAGCGGAGTGACTTGGAATGAAATGCTATGAGATGCATTTACCTATCTACGATGGACCATAACTGCCGATGATTGCACGTTAGGTCGATCACTATTTGCAAAAGGGAAATAAAGGGGTGAGTCTCACAGACTCAATGATCATTGGCCCCGTGAACAGGGAGTAGATGGGAAACAATAAATAAACAGATCATTTGAATGATAAAACTAGAATTTAAAATGCTAATCTTATAAACCAAACCACAAAAAGGATATTTGTGCCTTGTAAAAATAATATCGTAAAATCATAACACAATGCTTTGTTTGGCAAAACAGTGCCAAAAATAAGTGTAACAGAGAGAGTTTCAACTACCAGAAACATCATTTGCCATCAAAATATGAAATACAGTATAAAGGTATGCACGCTCCCAAAATGTGTGGCATGTAAAGAAATCAAAGTGTACAACCACCTAAATCAACTCATGTTTGTCAAGTAAGCACTAAAAGTTTTTATTTAAACAATGAGAGCTATAGAGAAAATCTTAACTCCTCATCATGTAAGAGAGTATGCGTTGAAAACTCACAAGGCTCTCGAATAGGAGAGTATAATATCAACACGTGGACCCACTTCCATGTAATAACAATTTGGGAGTCTTACTCCACCGTATTTTCATAGCCATGGTAGTCTCCACGATGTTGGCCGACATCAAAGAATCAAGCTGTCACAACCGCACACATCTAGGAGTCTCACTCTACCAGATCACTTATGGCCTAGCCACGAATACATATTGCAAGTTGTTGCCCCTGCCACGCCTAACCACCCGTCGGTGACCTAAAGGTTCTCTAACTAGAGCTCACTCGTGCACGAGGGTCACAATTAACCAAAGTGACAGTCAGCCTACTCTCGACGCACTTGGTTTGTCAAAACCATTTTCAAAACTCACATTAAGGTTTCCAAGTTTTTCGCTTAAAACTATTTGAAACCAAGGTTCAATAACCTTTCAAATTACTTTTCACATAAAAAGGCATAGTGTGTTCTCTTATTCAAAGATCAGATTAAAACTGGTGCTCAAAACTTGCATTTTAAATCATTTAACTATTTCATTTAAACTATGCATATCACCCACAAATACATGTCACAGATTTTGAAGGCAAAATAGTTTAAAAGGCTTGTTACTTGATTTCTAACACTTTACATGTATAGCTCATCTATAGATATATCCAAAACAAATTTCAAAACAACTTGCATCTACAATTTCCTACGAGTTCTACCAGCTCATGCTTTCCACAATAACAATGTATAAATCATTGTAAATCCATTTAGAAATCTTCTGTCGAGGCTAACAGCTCATGCTTTCCAAAATTGCATTTAATGAAATCTGACAACGTTTATAAAACGTATAACATTATATAGCTATGGAATTTTTTTGATATAGGCACCCCCCACTCACCTTACAATAGCGGGACGCTTCGTCGCTATTGATTCGAGTGCGTATCTCACTATTTCTACTTGCCAGTCACTCGTTACCTCGCCCGGTATGCCACCATGGTAACTTTCCTAGCAACCAATTAAACTCAATTCATTTAGTGTATATCATTGCCACTTCTCTTTCTCATTCAATCATGAATCCTCATTCTACTACCTTGCATCTTGACATGTTTTTACTAAGGTTTTTCATATCCTTAGCTTGCGTAATTCTTTAAATTATAAGTACCGACAACTTGCTTATAGCGTTAGCACACATATTAGTCCTTTCCAATGGTATATATCAAGTTCAACTATCAATTTCACACCAATAACCTCGCATATGGCAGCAATTATAAATATAATTTCATCAAGCATTTCCTAAGTTTACATGCGCCACAATTTACATTCATATGCTACCCACACTTGCCCAATTATTTCCTCACAATATTCAACTATCCATAAGCTTTAAACATAGTATTAAGCTTACCGCTTTCCTTTTCCACTTTGAGTCCATCATGTACCCACAGGTTTATTGGCTTGTATGTCACCAATTTTTCTCCAATCAAGCCAATCTTTGCTGCCACAAGACATTTCTCTTAGTCACTAACTCATTTTCAAAGATTACTCAAGCCAAAAACAAGAATCCTTACCTTTCCTTGCTTGAATCACCGAAACCAAGCTTTTTCTTCCTTTCTTTCTTTTTCTTTCTCCTTTCTTTCTTTCCTTTCTCCTTTCTTCCTTTCCTTTCTCCTTTCTTCCAACTGATCTCATCTATTTTCTTTCCAAGAGTACGGTTTTCCTTGCAAAACATAGCCATTTTTCTTTTCAAATGCATGGTGGCAAGGTGACATTGGCATGGAAGCTTGAAAATGGCATGGAGAAGGGAGGAGAAGAGAAAAATATCTTGTGGCTAGAGATAAGAACCAGCCATGGGATAAAGATGAAGAGTCAAAGTTTCCCTTGGAAGCTTTAACCAACTTAATGGTGAAATTACCATTTTGCCCTCATAGGTTTTCACCCTTTTAATTGTATCCTCCTATAATTTTTTAATTGCAATTTCTTTCCATTTTTCTTCCTTAACACTTTATCAATAAAATATCAAGCTCATGCTTCAACACGGTATCACCAAAATATTTTAATATTTACTTACCCACACTAGTTTTATTTCATAAAAACACGCAACCCCATTAACGTCATTCTTCTCCGAAATTTTCTCATTCTTCTTCTCCTCTACTTAGATTGACCATATACTCCTTCTTCATGAAAAATTTCAATATTGAATAAAATATTAATAGTTTAATATTATTTTATTAATAAAATATTATTTCATTCTAAAATTTTTCACTTGTCTCCTTGGCACCCATAATGTCTTATTATGCCCTGATTTACTTCTGAATCACCTTTTATATTATTAATTCATCCTTTATTGATATCTGAGAAGTTCTATTAATCAACATATCAAAGTACGGGGTGTTACATAAATACATATGTATTTGGTTGTGTCACTTGAAATATTTTATTGAACTTTTCTCTAAATATGCATGAGAACAAGCCCTTGATGAAACATTTTTATGATGTGAAATGTGTAGTGTGATGAATTCATGTGTTCCCCTATTATGATGATATGTATGTTATGCCTTGAACGATAATGTTGTGTGATAATTATAACCGTGCATGTACGGTGTGGGAGTGCACATGACGGTGTCGGTAGTGTGAGATGTGGGAGAGCACACACCGATGATATATGCCATGTGTGGTGTGGGAGAGCTCATGATGATGATATATGCTGTGTGCGGTGTGGGAGTGCACATGGCGAGATGGTGGGGTGCGGTGTGGGAGTGCACCTGAGCCGGGGTAGAGCTAGGGTGAGGTCGATAGTTGTATATATTTTTATATATGTTATATAGAGGTCACAAAAATAAAATGTGATTGTATTAAATGTTGAATGTTAAAAATTGTTAAATACAATCAAATTGATTTTCATTGCATAAAAAATGGATTTTCATTGTGACAAGAATTCTTCTAACTTAATTGCCCTGTTTCTCATTGCAACAAAATTTATTCTCGCTGTAGCGAGAAACTCGCGGGTGCTGGGGGCTTAACCTAGTCCAGATTTTTGCTACAGCGAGATTGCCTTTTCGCTGCAGCGAGATTTATTCTGCCATGTTTGCCTTACTTGGACTCTACCATAGTTTTCACTCTTTAACTTCATTGTTGATCATGGATCTTTCAATACTAAGGCACTAAATAATCAAGGGTTAAATTGAGGGGTTTTAACAACAAATTAAGCTAAATTGCATTGTTTTCAACATAAGTGCACCATGTTTTCTAAAACTTCCCATATTGATACTTGTTTGCTTCCTATGTTCACTCACTAGGTTTATACTCACTCTTTTTAACTTCATGTTTTCAGATTCAGATGTAGTTGGGACCTAGATTGAGGTGTCTACTTGTATTCGCCTTTTGGTAGGTATCGTGGCATTCAATAGCCATACCTATACCAAGAGTCACTCCGCTGGTAGTCAGGAGTCTTTTGCTTGTGTATACTCACATGTGCTGTAAATCACTAAGGTTCATGTTGTGAACAATACATGTATATTTGGATTGATGATTGCCATTATGAGTTGGCAATGGGTGTCATTTTTTTGGGTTAATATAAACGCAAGCATATAATTGTCAAAAGCACACTATTAAAGTAATTATAGTTGAGAATTATGAAATGTGACTTTAGGTGTGATGGATGAAATAATGGACAGGACTACAAAAGAAGGCTTGCTTGGGCTTAGTGGGATATGCCCATTAGACCATTGCACCGATCATGGCCCGAAAATTGGGTTGTGACAGACTTACCAAAGCAGTCAAGGTCAATAAAGAAAGTCTCGAACTGTATAAAGTAGTGGAGAAGAGGGTCTTATAGTCAAGCAAGTGATTATAAAGAAGCGCTTCTTAGGAGGCAACCCAAGCACTCCAACTTTCTTTATTTTATTTTATTTTATTTTTATTTATTTAATTATTACATTACTAACACTTTATTTTATTTATGCAGGTTCGTGTAAAGAATTTTTTTAAAATTTTTTTGAAATTTAAAAAAATTCAATAAAAATATATTTCATAAAAAATTCAAAAAAAATATTCATGTCAAAAAAATATTTCAAAAAAAAATTTCAAGACAAAAATTAAAAAAAAAGTAAAAAAAAAACTCAAAAAAAAACTTCAAAAAAAATATGGTAAGTCGTGACTCCCATTATGGGAAGCCGCGGCTTCCCGAACACAAAAGGATGCGAGCCGTGACATACTAGGCTAGAAGTCGCGGCTCTCTTAAAAAAAACCAAAAAAAAAGTTGAAAGCCGCGACTTAGTAAAAAAATTAAAAAAAGAAGAAGAAAAAAGCCATATGTTGTGGGCCGTGGCCCCCTTGAAGTTGGCTGCGAATTGGGCAATCCACTACCCTCCATTGGGCAGCCCACTAATAAAACTCAAATTTTTTTTTATTTGGACTACCCATTATCCATTTACCCACTACCCGCTACCCACTTACCCACTAGTCCATTTACCCATTTACCCATTACCTAACAAAAACAATTTTCTTTATTTATTTTCTTTTTAGTTATTTGTATTTATTATTTAATTTATTTCTCTACATTATTTATTTATTTATTTTTATTAGTAAAAAAAAAATTCCTATAAGTGACAATGAAGATGCTAACAATAAGAAGGAGCATTAGAGCTTCTCAAAAATTCATCCAATCATCAGGGGAGTATTTCTTACCTTTCCTTTATTTTTTCTAACATTAAGAACAATGTTTAGTTTAAGTTTAGGGGGTGAATTTATTTTCTAATGGTGAATATTTTGGGAAAGTTTTAGATTTAATTTTATTTGCATGTTTATCTAGATTTATAAATAATTTAGGATTAGTTGGTAAATGAATTTATTTTTTGTTTAAATTTTAGGAATCTAAAGTAAAGTTGTGCTAATTTTTTATTTCTCTATCCAATGATGATAACTAGTTGTCTTGAATTCTTAGCTTTTGGTGAATAAGGTTTTGTTTGGATTCATGCTAAATTGTTTTGTATCAGTGTTAGGATGTGATTTCCAAAATTTTGAGCACTATATCTTTTACTTTGAATTATTCTGAATATTTAGAGAAGGTTTATATTGATGTGAATTTTAGATTATGTCATGAATTCTAGAATTTGCTTGATTTTCTCTTGAGGCGAAATCTTAGGCAATATTTAGTTAAGGAGATGATCAAAGTCATCTTTGGACTGTTTGAGCCTAAAAAGCCAACCATGTTAAATTTTTATCCCTAGTATACTGCTTTTGAGCCTAATTTCCCTTTTCTTTGTTTAACTACATAATATTGAGCCTAACCTTAAAATTAATTTTCCAATTTTGCAACCCTCACTCCTAAGCATGTATATTGTTGATGTAAGAAAGGTGATGTTGATGTAAAAAGTTGATGTTGATGTAAAAAAAATTCAAAATATGAAAAGTAACCCCACTACCTACAATACAAAGAAAATAAGTTTGGGGGTGTAAAATTGTGAAATTGTGAAAAAAAAAGTGTTGAATGAAAAGAAAAGTTCAAATGTGAAAAAAAAAGTGTACTTGGAGAAGGAAAATAGAACGCTATATATAGGTCTTAGAATAAGTATGTGTTTAGGGTGATTTTAGCCACATTAATGTCCTTTATCATACCTTGACCCTAGCCATACATTGCAAGCTTTATAAAGTCCTCTTGATTCCTAGCTTTGTATTGGTCTATATTAGTGGAGAAAGAGATGAAAAGTAAACCTATGGAAATCTAGTACTAATTTGAAATTTGTGTTGGCATAAACTCATCTGGATGTCATGATATTTTTAGTAAAAGACTTCACACACACATGAAAATCCATTTGAGAATATGCTTGCATTAGAATTGAAACAAGAATTTAAACGGTGCCTATATTGTTCCTTAGGTTAATGATGGATAGATATACTTTTGAGGAAATTATAAGGAACCATTGAGTTTGTGCACTTTATCTTTAGTAGTAGTAGGAGGACGAGTAACTATATTTATTTTAGTTTTCATTAACTAAATTTGATTTTTGTAAGTTAGGTTCTTTTCTATGTTTTGCTTGAGGACTAGCAAAATCTTAAGTTTGGAGGTGTCATATCTCAATGATATAGAGTTATTTAAGCTAATTTTGATAATAATTTGGCTTAGTTTTTGTAGTAATGCATAGAAATTAGTAGGTTTTATTTAATTATTTTAAATTAGTTATTTTAGGTGAGTCAATCCAATCATGGTTAATTTTATGCTTAATTTGGTGTTAATGTGGTTAAGATAGGTTGTTATTGATTTATTTGTGCTTTTGTAGGTGTTTGAAAGAAAAATTTGAGTGAAAGAAGGAGAGCAATTTCAAGGTGCAAACTTACATTGCACATGTTTCGGTATTTTGACCATAACTTTCTCTACAGAGCTTCAAATACAGTGATTCTTAAACTGTTGGAAAGATAAGAAAAACTCTACAACTTTCATGTTTACCACTTTACCCAGTTTGGCATGTAAGATGGTCAAAAATCTTGTCAAATTTGATGCACTGTAGTAGTCTTAGAGCAATTACGATTTCTGTTAATTAATTTGGCAAAACAACGACTTACATAGTCTGATGAAGAAATCCTAGCTGAAATTAATTTCTTTCTTCACCCAACTTGGCCTAACTTCAAAGCCTATAAAAACAACCTTTCGGAGGACTTAAAGGGAAGGAAGAAAATGCTAGATTGACATCGGAAAGTCAAGCCACAGAGTCATTGAAGCTAAGAAGAATTTGCAGGATTCAAGGAGATTTGGAGATCAAGAACATAATTCTTAAGTTTTTCTATATTTTCTTTTATTCTCTTATTTTCTTGGTTTGAGTTTAATGTTTAGATTTTATTCGATGATAATGTGTGACTTGATGGGGAACTAAATTGTTTATCTAAGATTATGATTGTACTCAATATATAGTCTGAATTATTTATCTTTCTTTTACTTATATTTGATAGATTTAAGTTGTTTATTTTATTTTGCTCTTAATTGTGAAATCTCGACCTCTATAGGCTCGCAATTAGGTATAGATACAATAACACAACCTAAGGGTAATTTTGTCATTTTCATAGTAAGCCCCTAAACGTAACTTTTAAACAATATTAAGGCCTATGTAGGCCTAAGGCATAAATGAATGATGAAAATATGGGTAAAATGACGAAGGAAATAAAAATGGTGATGATTTTCACGGTAGGGGCAAAATTATCATTTTTTACCTCGGGTAAAAATTTTTAAGTTTTCATGAACCCAAGCATTTCTAGACACTTATGGACTTTGTCCTAGTGTCAAAGGAGTAAAAAGATTGCATAAAGGATTGGAAGAGAATAAACAAATTTGTGGAGGGGCATTTTTTGTAATTTAAGTGGAGTGGACAAGCATGGGCTATAAATATCTCATTCTTCAAGCAGTTTCTTCTCCCATTTTCCAACAGCTTCTTCCTCTTCTTCCGTCTTCTCTTTCACGTTACTTCCAACCTCCATGGAAGCTTGATATGAACCTCCATAACATCCCTTAAAATAGCTCCACTTTTCATGCTTTTGGTGTAGCCTTTCATAAACCCTTGTGCTCTTCCACTCTTTCTCTTTAAAACACTTGGAAAATCCTACTTCCATACTTTCTCTCACTAGCAAGGTGTTTAGAAAGAGAAAAAGAGAACTCCCATAATAGCTTGGAAAATTTTTGGAAAGAATTTCAAAGTTACAAAGCTATCAAGGTAAGTAGTAAATTGGAGTTGAGTTTAAAGTGTTGAGAATATCTAGTAATTAGATTTGTGAGAGTTTATTTGTTGGGATTGTTATTTACTTAAGTGTGATTAGAGTATTGCAAACAATAGCCATTTAATGGTAGTTGGAAACTAGTTAAGAATGACTAGTAGAACCTAATTTAGAAAATAGTTTTGGAATAATATTAATGCCAAGTTAGGGTAATGGTGTTGTTGTTGTGCATGATAGGTCCCAACGAAGTCTCACAGCCTCAATTGGACCATTAGGGGAGATCGAGTCAGCTAAAGGCTCAACAAAATACTGGTGAGTGAACTTGCATTTCAAAACTATTTTGGGAATGTGAATGTATTTGCACAATGCTTTTGAATGAGTTTATTCAACTTTTCTTAAAAATGGGTACCTTGGGAACAAGCTTTTGATTATTGTCTTTATATATGACATGTGGCTGTTATGGATTCTTGTTCTATGTCATTGTGTTGATATACATATATGTTGTGCATTGATGGCTGATATTGTGTGATAATGATAACCGTGCGTGTGCATGATGTGGGGGGATGCACATGCCGGTGATGACGGTGGTTAGGGTGTGTGCACGATGTGGGGCGATGTACACAATGGCACTAATTGTGCATGATGTGGGGGGATGCACACGATGACTCCAGCTATGTGCACGATGTAGGGGGATGCACATGAGCTGGATGAGATGATAGTGGTATTGGTATTTATCCATGTATGTATATGTATATATGTTTAGAGAATGAAAACTCATGAATATGGTTTATGGTTGAAATGCATATGAATTTGGCATGTTGAACTTTGGAAATCTTTATGTGTTTTATGTTGATTTTGTCATTTCAGCAGGATGGCCTTTTCCTTGGAAAAACAAAAATATTTCTTTGGTGCTCTGTTTCTCGTTGCAGAGAGAAACTCTCAGGTTTGGAAGGGTAATGCTGGTCGGAATCTCACTGCAACGAGAAACTTTCTGTTTTATGGTATAAATTTTGCTGTAGTGAAATTCATTCTCGCTGCAGTGAAAAACTTTATGTTTTGCTCCTTATTTTGTTCTGTTGCTGTTCTATTTTCCACTTCTTTGGTACCATAGTTGAGCATGGACTTCTAACATTAAGAAATTAATTAGTTAAGTTTGAAATAAGGAGGTTTGGTGAGAAACCCTCGGCCAGTTGAGAAACCCTCGTTCAGCTAATAACTTGAATTCTAACTTCACTGCAACGAAAATTCATTCTCGCTAAAGCATAGCTGCAACGACAATGCCTTTTCGCTGCAGCGAGGACTCGTCGTTTACTTGACTTAATTTGCATAAAGGCTATTAAGGTTTTCACTCTTTAAATCATTTGTTGAGCATGGACCTTTTTATCAAGTGATTTACTCATTTGGGGTTTACATGAGGGGTGTTGATAAGAGCTAAACTAATTGCATTGTTTTAAAGATAAATGCATAATGATTTCTTTAAATTTTCCTTGTTGCTTGTTTCCATCCTTGTTCACTCACTGGGTTTACACTCACCGTTTTCAACTTCTTGTTTTCAGATCAAGAGACAGCCTGTAATTAGGTCGAGATGTCCTCATAGACTTGTATCTATCTTTTGGTAGGTATCAATGGCATTCCGTAGCTGCACCTTTGCTATAGTTGCTCCGCTGGAAGTCTAGAGTCCTTTTTCTTGATCACACGTGCCCTGATGTAAATTGTTAAGACGTGTATATGTCTTAAGCAATAGATGTTTATAATGTTTAATGTTGCCACTATGTAATGGCACGGATGACATTATTTTGAATCATATAAATGTGAATAGATGGTATCAATAGAAAAGTTTTGACATTATTGTTAGTAAGAATTACGAAATACAGTGGCAAGAACGAATGATGAAATCGATGAATGGAGTCACATAGATAGGCTTGCTTGGGCTTAGTGGCTATGTCCATTGGGCCCATGCACCGGTCATGGCCCAGAAATTGGGTCATGATATTAATGTTTCTAATTGCCTAATCACCAATTAGATTGAATTGGAAGCCTAGGTTAAACCTTGACGAAAGAGATTTAGGTAGACCTTGAATAGAATAACGTATGATTGAATGCACTTAGTTGATTAAGTGATTTGATTTGCATATAAGCCAAACGAAGCCAAAATTAGAGCACAAACTTAATAAATCTTTTTTGAATATAATTTGCATAGATATATAATAAATTAATTGGGAAATATATTTTTATAAGAAACTCAATAGAGACTTGTAAATAATTTAGGACTCTAGGTTAGCAACTTAATCCATTATACTAAGTTAAGAGAAAGAGACAATATTCAGATGAAGTATTGAGGGATATCATAATCTTAGGTCTGTTAATCACTAGAAGTAAAATTTGCTGATATATTAGTTTTAGTTTTTAGTTTATTAATTTAAATTTTCCTTTTTAATTTTAATTGTTTAGATAAAATTAATGTGTGTTAATTTTAGTAGTTAACAATAAGGATTAATTCAATTCTCTATGGGATCGACACTCTACTCATCTCTAAATTATCTTTGCGATACGTACACTTGCATGGGTAGAAAATTAAACAACAGCATCACCTACAATACTTTCAGATGGATGGCATCAAAGCATTGTAGGCTGGAATCACAGGCGAGATTAGTGTCACTATCCCCGTTTACCACATCCCTACAAGCACACACAGTCACAACGGGGCAAAAATCCACTCAACCAAAAATCATATCAACAACCAAAATTCATCCCGTGGACGAAAACACAAATTCACAAATAAGGCCATTATGCCTTTTTCATTCATATTTTCCTCATCAAACCTTAATTCACATTTATTGAGCTTTAATCATTTTAAGCTCAATTAGGTTCTAAGTATCTCTAAATCTCCAAGGCATCATTTAATCAAATCATCTCAACATATCTTTCACCTAGGGTAATCTACTCTTAGGGATTCATCATAGCCTCCAAACATCCTAGTCTAGATACACACAGCATAGGCCATCCATATGGCTCACATCACAGCACATAATCACACACGATTCGAATATATACATATACACATATATTGTTTTCTAGCCTAGGTTCATTCGGTTATGTCACAACCCAAATCCTGGGCCATGACTGACACATGGGCCAATGGGCATAGCCCACTAAGCCTAAGCAAGCCTTTCTATTCAATCACAATCATCATTCCCAGCCATCATTTCTAAAACCACATATTGTAATTCTCAACTATAAATATTTCATTAACATTTTATAGCAACCTAATATTCACATTTGTATTATGTTAAAATAATGTCACCCGTTTGCCAACCTATAATGGCATCAGTAATCAAATATACATATTTGATTTTTAACATGAATCTTAGTGGTCTACATTACTTATACATATACACAAGCATAAGACTCTTGACTGTCAGCGAAGTGATAATGGGTGAAGGTACGGTTACTGGGATGCCATAGTACCTACTAAGAAGGTGAGCATACGTGGACAGTTCAATCTAGGTCCCAACTGCCTCCGAATCTGAAAAAATGAAGTTTAAAAGAGTGAGTATAAAACTCAGTGAGTGACATAAGAAGGGAACAAGCAACGATAAGGAATGTTTTAGAAAACATGATGCACTTACGATAAAACCATGCAATTTAGTCTAATTTTTGGTTAAAACCCTCATTTCAAACCCTGAATGTTTAATTCCTTAATGTTACAAGATCCATGATAAACCATGAAGTTGAATAGAATGAAAATTTCAGCAATGACCAAGCCAGACAAGCAAATAGAGAGTTTTCTCATTGCAGGGAAAAGGCATTCTCGGTTTGTATATGTTTCGATTTTTTAAGTATATGTCCCACTACAAAAGTCCAATTGACATGATTTGTGAGTCATTAGAAAGCTAAAAGGCTGGAATACAACTGTGATGTTTACCATTTTGCCCAGTTCTGATAGGAAGGTGGTTAAAATCTTTTGTCAAAGTGAAAACATTACACTAGAATTTTGGAACCAATCTAGAGTTTCTCGCTGCAGTGAGAATCCATTCTCACTGCAGCGAAATTCAGAGCATGGGTTAAGGCTGCCTACCCGAGAGTTTCTATACAACTAAAATGAATCTCGCTACAGCGAGAAACATAGCAATTTAGTTGAAAGGGGTCTTGTTACATAAAAGCCATTTTCTTGTTGAAATGATAAGCAATTTGGGTGCAATTAACAATGCCAACATACAACACAATCACAAATATTTTCATAAACTTTCTATAACATATATATATACATACATCATCATGCATACCATCCCGCCACACTCAGCTCATGTGCACTCCCTACACGCACAATGCAATATCATCATCATGTGCACTCCCTACTCGCACATAGCCGGGTCATCATCAGCTCATGTGCACTCCCACACCGTACATAGTTGGGTCATCATCAGCTCATGTGCACTCTCATACCGCACATAGCTGGGTCATCATTATCACACAAAAGGAGCATCTAAAGCATAATACACATATCAATATAATGTGATAACGCATGAACTATTCATATTGCACATTTCACAAGATAGAAACATTCCATCAAGGGCTTGTTCCCCAAGTATATTTTTAAAGCAAAAATAAATGAAACTTTCAAATGATTTATTTAAACATGTAGGCACTTCCCAAAACATTTTGAAATGTAAGTTCACTCATCGATATTTGTTAAATCTTTACCCAACTCAAACTTCCTCTAATGGTCCAAATGGGGTGATGGGGCTTCGTTGGAACCTATCATCACAATAGCATCACAATTAACTCAATTCACATAACTATAATTTCTAAAAGCTATCTCCTAACTAGCTTCCAATTGCCATTAAGTGGCTATCTATTTTCACTATCCTAATCACTCTAAAATGAATAAACAACCTCAACTACAAAACACTTAAAAATCAACTCTACTTCATTACTCACCTTGGTAGCTTTGTAAGTAAATACCTTTCTAAGAATTTTCAAGCTATTATGGAAGCTCTCTCTATTTCTCTCTCTAAAATACCTAGCTAGTGAGAGAAAGTATGGGAGTAAGACTTTTTAAAGGTTTTAAGGTGAGAGAGTCAAAGAGCATGAAAAACCCTATAACAAGGTGGGTAAAAGCATGAAATTTAAGGTTAGTTTGAGAAGGTGATGGAAGCTTTGAGAGAACCTTTCATGGAGGATGAAAGAAACATGAGATGGGAGGAAGAAGAAGAATATGCTACTGGAAAAATGAGGAAGCTGTTGAAGATTAGATATTTATATCTAAAGTTTATCCAATTTCTCATGTAAATTACAAAAAATGCCCTTAACATTGTGGTTTTGTCTTCCTCCCATCCTTTGTGCAACCTTTTTACTCTTTTGATACTGAGAAAAAGTCCATAATAGTCTAAAAATACTCGAGTTCACAAAAACGTAAAAATTTATACTTAAGATGTAAAATGACCATTTTGCCCCTACTATGGAAATTATCAGTATTTTTATCTTCTTCATTTATTTTACCATCATTCATTTATTCCTTAGGTCTATTTAGACCTTAATAACATTTTAGAGCTACTTCTAGGAGCTTACCATGAGAAATGATGAAATTACCCCTAGTCCGTGTTATCGTCTCTACTACTCGTTACGGGTCTATAAAGGTCGAGGTCTCACACTCCTCTTGTCTCCTTGGTGCCCAAAATACCTTATTATGCCTCAATTCACTTCCGAATCACTTTTTATCTTGCAAATTCTTCCTCGATAAAAATATTATTATTTTATTATTTCCTAACGTGCGAAATATTTTATCCCAAACTATTCCTTTCATCTTTCATCACTTTTAAATATTATAATTAACCTCAATTAGCATCTGATAAGCTTTGTTAGTCACCATATAAAAGTACGGGATATTACAGTTTAGGCACACATATTTCATTCTAATACCATGGCAGCACATCTATCATGCGTTATGCATTACATGCATTTTATTTAAGTCCACTCACAGTGACAAATTAGAGGTACTCCCAACCAAGCCTCAATCTTTAGCCACCAATCGTCGTCTAGCTTGCCAATGAGTTGACTTAACTTCGTTTCCCCAATCAAACACATCAAAATGTCGAAATGTTAATTCTTTTTGGCTTTTGAAAAATGCTAGTTTTTCCATAATTAACGAAATCTTATCAATCCAACTAGTTATGCTCAAATCTTGCATTAATGAGCTAAAGTGACATCGTAGAAGCTGGATTGCATGAGTCTTAGCTCCAAATTGCTCAATCCAAGCCAAAAAGGGAAAAATACCAAATTTGGAAAAAAATCAAATCATGAAGTTATTAATAGATTAAATCAAAAAAATAATCGGTAAAAACATTAAATCTTACCTCCATGATCATTTACCAAGCTCCAAATAGCCTCAAACGGCTCAGAAATTCAATTTAAGGGTTAGGGTTTTGGGTTTCTAAAGAGAAAAAAGGAGAAAAAGAGTTGAGAGAAAGAGATGTGGCGACATGGTTAAACCCTTTTTTAGTTTTGCCTTTTCTTTATGATGTATCGATACATTTGGAAATGTATCGATACATCTACCCCAATTTCAAATGAATGTATCGATACATTGAGCAAATATATCAATACATTTAAGGCAGAATGGTCCTGGGTGCTCTTTGTTCGAAATGTATTGATACATTAAGGCAATGTATTGATACATGTTCATCCTTTGCCAAATCTATTGATACATCTTTAAATGTATCGATAGAATTCCTCCAGAACACCTCATGTTGTTCTTCCTACCAAGAATGTGTCGATACATAAAGGGATGTATCCATTCATTTTCCCCTATAAGCAGTTTTAAGCTTCCAAAACTTCCAAAAATCCAAGTTTAACACCCTCAAAATCATTCCTTGTTAATATCACACCTCAAATCGTTCATTTAACGTAATCCCATACACATACATTCACAAACATAACATCACACTTAGATCAAAACCTCCAACTATGGGATTTATCACATATTTCCTCAAACTCTTGGCATATATAACATATCATCCATTAACTTAATTTACATTGAAAATTGGAAGTGTTATAGCACTTTTGAACCTAATCTGTTTTGTAGATAAGACCTTATTTTTTTAATGAACCTAAGTCAAGCCTAAGACCTCATTAGCAAAAATAGATTCAACTAGGTGGCGAATCGTACCAAACAAAAAAGATTGATGGCAACCCCATTTACGTTAAATGGCTTAGTTTCAGGACTCATATGTTATGACAGCTTGGTGACTTTGTTGGGGACCTAATAAGTCGAGCCAATAATTAATTATGTGACATCCTAAGTGTCACGACCCAAATTCTGAGCCATGACCCGCACATGGGCCCAATGGACATAGTCCACTAAGCCCAAGCAAGCCTATCAATCTGACATGTTCATCATTCCATCATAAACTACTAAGTCACATTTCAGAACTTAAGATCAAAGTAATATTAAACAATGCCAACTCATACTGGCATACCAATTAAGTGTACATTGCCTACAACATGTATCTTAATAATTTACATCAATTTTGTCTATACATCTCAAAAAGAAGACTCGATTTCCAATGGAGGGACTCAGACGAATGTATAGCTACTGAATGCCAAGACACCTACCAAAAGATGGATACAAGTCTACAAGGACACCTCGTCCTAGTTACCGGCTACCTCGTAATCTAAAAACATGAAGTTAAAAACGGTTAGTATAAACTCAGTGAGTGAACAAGGAAGGGAATAAGCAACAACAAGGGAGAATTTAAAATCATGATGTACTTGTTTCAAAATAATGCAATTTAGTTCCATTCATATTAAAAACCCCTCATCAAACCCTTAAATGATTAATAATTTGAAAAAATCATAAACCAATACATAATGAACCATTTGAAGAATGAAAGCTTCAATGATATGCGAGAATGCCTTTCCGCTACACCGACATTGGGATTAAGTTATTAGCCGAACGAGGGTTTCTCACTAAACCTCACCATCTTAAACTGAACTCATTTAGTCCTTAATGTTGGAAGTCCATGCTCAGATATGGTAGCAAAGAAGTGAAAAATAGGGTAACAATTGGACAAGAAAGGAGACAAAACAAAAAGTTTTTCGCTCTCGCTGCAGCCAAATTGTAACCCAGAAACAGAAAGTTTCTCGCTCCAATGAGATTCATTCTCGATGTAGCAAAATTTTAACCCAGAAATAGAAAGTTTCTTGCTGCAACGAGAAGCTACAGTGTCATTCTCGCTACAACAAAAATGCATTCTCACTACAGCGAGTTTTCGACCAGTCTACCCCTCTAAACTTGAGAGTTTCTCGCTGCAGCGAAAATGATTCTAGTTGTAGCGAGAAACAAGACACCAATGAAAAATTTGCCCTTCTTCCCAAAGAAAAACCACTCTACTGAAATGTCCAAACCAACATGAAACGCATGACAATTTTCCAAGGTTTAACATGTCAAGTTTCACATGCATTACAACCATATACCATTACTCATTAATTTCCTATAACACACATATTTACATATGTATATATGTATGCGTATACCCATCATCATCATGCACACCATCACATCATCATCATCACCAGCTCATGCGCACTCCCTACTCGCACATGGCTGGGTCATCACCGGGTTATGCGCACTCCCTACTCGCACATAATCGAGTCATCCTCGGCTTATGCGCACTCCCTACTCACACATAGCCAAGTCAATATAATTACACAACACTATATTCAAACATATATGTATATCAACATAATGTTGCAGCATAAAGATTCATGATAACCACATGTCATAACATAAAATTGATTTATCAATGGCTTGTTCCCAAAGCATTTGTTTTAACAAAAGTTGTATAGAATCATTCAAATACTTTGTACAAAACGGTCATATTCCTAAAACAATTTTGATAGGCAGTCCACTCATCAGTATATTGTTGAGCCTTTAGATGACTCCAATTCTCCTAATTGTCCAAATGGGATAATGAGGCTTCCTTGAAACCTACCATCACATTAACATCACCATTATGTTAATTCACATACTATAAACTCTAAAAGCTATCTCTTAGCTAGCCTTCAATTGCCACTTTAAATGGCTATCTATGTTCACTATCTAAATCACTATACAATGAATAAACATCCTCAACAATAAAATAGCTCATAATCTAAATTACTAGCCATTATCCATAGCTAAAAACCAAGCTTAGTGCATCACTCACCCTAAGGTTTCTTTGTAGTTGAACTCTCTTCCAATAGCTTCCACACAAATAGGGTAATTCTCTTTTTCTCTTTCTAGAATGCCCAACTAGTGAAAGAAAGTATGGAAATAAGATTTTTCAAGGGTTTTAAGGAGAAAGAGTGGAAGAATACAAGGGTTCTAGTCATAAGGGCACAAAGATATGAAAACTAGAGTTAGAAAGAAAATCATGCAAGCTCCATATCAAGCTTCCATGGAGGCTGGAAGCAACATGAGATGGAAGAAGAAGAAGAAGACAAGCTGCTGGAAAAAGGGAGAAGAAGCTGTGGAAGAAAGATATTTATAGCCAATCTTATCCATTCCCTTGAAATTACCAAATTGCCCCTCCACTAATTAACTTATTATCCTCCAACCCTTTATGAAATCTTTTTACTCCTTTGACATTGGGACAAGGTCCATAATGGTCTAGACATACTCGAGTTCATGAAAACTTAAAATTTTAACCCGAGGTGAAAAATGACCATTTTGCCCCTATCGTGAAAATCATCAAAATTTTTGTTTCCTTTTTATTTTACCCCTAATTTCATCATCCATTTATGCCTTAGGCCTACCTATGCCATAATATTGTTTAAAATCTTACTTTTATGGGCTTACTAAGGAAATGACTAAATTACTCCAGATCAGGGATATTGCGTATACTTCCCTTTACGAGTCTATAAAAGTCAAGGTCTCACATTCTCCCCCAGTTAAATAAATTCGGTCCCAAATTTAAATTAAACTATAAGGTACCGTACCTCTAAATATCAAAGAGATGGGGATACTTTGTTCGCATCTCTTCCTCAGCTTCCGACGTTACCTCCTCGTTGGTGTGGTTTCGCCATAACACTTTCACTGATGCTACTTCCTTGGAACGAAGCTTTTTGACTTGTCGATCGAGGATAGCTACTAGTTGCTCTTCATAACTCAAATCATCTTTTAGATGGATGGTCTCATACCGTATTACATGAGAGGGATCCAGGTTGTACTTCCTAAGCATGGACACATGAAACACGGGGTGAATATTCGAGAGGTCTGATGGTAGTGCCAAATGATAAGCCACAACTCCAACCCTTTCTAAGATCTCGAAGGGTCCTATATACCAAGGGCTTAATTTTCCTTTCTTGCCAAACCTCATTACCCCTTTAGTCGGTGAGCCCTTCAAGAATACGTGATCTCCCACTTGAAACTTTAAGTCTCTCTGTCTATTATCAACATATGACTTCTGTCTACTTTGTGCTGACAACATCCTCTGTCGAATCATATGTATCTTCTCAATGGCATCCTGTACCAACTCAGGCCCTAAAAGTTTCCTTTCTCCCACCTCTAGCTATCCAATAGGTGACCTACATCTCCATCCATATAATGCCTCAAATGGTGCCATTTGGATGCTAGTTTGGAAACTATTATTGCAGGCAAACTCCACTTAGGGTAGATATTGATCCCACTTGACCCCAAGGTCTATCACACAGGCCCTCAACATATCTTCCAAAGTCTGTATCATCCATTCAGACTGTCCATCAGTTTGAGGGTGGGAAGTTGTGCTGAAGTCCAACTTAGTGCCCAATGCTTCCTACAACTTTCCCTAGAACCTACTAGTGAACTGAACTCCTCTGTTCGATACTATAGAAATGGGGATACCATGCAACCGTACTATCTCATCCACATAAACTCGAGCATACTGGGCAGCCCCGTAAGTAGTCTTAACCAAAAGAAAATGGGCTGACTTTGTTAACCGGTCTACTATGATCCAAATCGAGTTGTAACTCCCACTAGTTCGAGGCAAACCCGTTACAAAGTTCATGGAAATATGCTCCCACTTCCATTCGGGCACTGGTAATGGTTGTAATAGCTCTACAGGCCTCTGATGCTCGGCCTTAACCTGCTGACAAACTAGACATTTGGAGACGAACTCCGCTACATCTCTTTTAAGTCCTTCCCACTAATACACCTCCTTGAAATCTTGATACATCTTTGTAGCCCTTGGATGTACCACATAAGTTGCCATGTGAGCCTCCTCCCGTATTTCTCTCCTCAACCTGTCACCATCAGGCACATAAAGTCTGGTTCCATACCTCAACACTCCATTTGTGCCTTTGGTAAAGACTTTTCCTTTCATTCCCTGAGGATCCTCTAAGGCCTTAGCTACAAACTTATCTTTACCTTGTATTTTTTTAATTCAGTCCATTAAAATAGGTTGCACTCTAAAATGTGCTACCAATGCATTTGCCTCTGAAACATCCAAATGCACTCTTATATCTCCCAAGCTATGAATCTCCTTAATCAAGGTTCTCCTATCTGTAGAAATATGTGCCAGACTTTCCATTGATTTTTGGCTCAAGGCATCCGCCACTACATTTGCTTTACCGAGACGGTAAAGAATAGTACAATCATAATCCTTTAGCAACTCCATCCACCTACATTGCCGTAAGTTAAGATCCCTCTACTGAAATATATACTTCAAACTTTTGTAGTCCGTATATATCTCACAAATCTCACCATACAAATAATGCCTCCAAATCTTTAAGGCAAACACGATTGCTTCCATTTCCAAGTCTTGTGCTGGGTAATTCTACTCATGTCTTTTAAGTTGCCTTGATGCATATGCAATCACCTTCCTTTGCTGCATTAATACACACCCTAAACCAACTCGTGATTCATCACAGAATACCGTATAACCCCCTGTGCCTTGTGGTAGGCTTAATACTGGAGCTGTGGTGAGACATGCCTTAAGCTTCTCAAAACTTTTCTCAAAAGCATCAGACCACTCAAATTTTGTATCCTTATGTGTCAGCTTAGTTAGAGGGGCGACTATTTTGGAGAAGTCTTTCACAAAACGACGATAATAGCTAGCCAAACCTAAAAAGCTTATAATCTCCGTAACTGAGGTTGGCCTTGGCCATTTTTCCACTACCTCAACTTTCTTTGGATTAACTTGTACCCCATCCTTAGATACCACATGCCCCAAGAATGCAACGCTTTCCAGCCAGAACTCACACTTGGAGAACTTGGCATACAATCGATGTTCTCTCAAAATTTGGAGCACTATCTTAAGATGCTATTCATGCTCCTCCCTACTCCTCGAGTAGATCAAGATATCATCAATAAACACTACCACGAATTTGTCCAAAGCTTGAACACTAGGTTCATCAAATCCATAAAGGTTGAAAGAGCATTCTGAGCCCGAATGACATCACCAAGAACTCATAGTGCCCATACCTTGTTCAAAATGCGGTCTTTGGTACATCTTCATTTCAGATCCTCAATTGATGGTACCCAGATCGTAAATCTATCTTAGAGAAACATTGTGCTCCATGTAGTTGATCAAATAAATCGTCTATCCTTGGAAGAGGATACTTATTCTTCACCATCACTTTATTAAGCTGTCGATAATCAATGCACAGCCTAAGTGACCCATCTTTCTTTTTCACAAATAACACCAGTGCTCCCCATGGTGAGACGCCAGAACGGATGAAGCCTTTATCCAACAAGTCTTCCAACTGATCCTTAAGCTCTGCAGGTGCCATTCTATATGGGGGTATGGATATAGGTCTAGTGTCGGGAATTAAATTTATGCAAAATTCAATTTCCCGCTCTGGAGGCAAACTTGGTAGTTCCTCAAGAAATACATCCACGAACTCTTTCACCACTGACACTTGACTTACATCTCCAACCTTTGCCTGAGTATCCCTTACCACAACCAAGTAACCTATACAACCCTGTCGTAATAATCTTCTGGCAGATATGATTGATATCAAATTGGTTGGAACATTACTTTTATCCCCTTGAATACTAAATGATGGTTCATCGGGGAAATCAAATCTAACCAATTTATGATAGCAGTCCACATTAGCATGGCAAGGTGATAACCAATCCATCCTTAAGATCACATCAAAGTCTAAGGGGTCTAACACCACTAGATTCACCAAAGTGTCTTTGTCCTTGACTCGCACTACACAGAACTCATATTCTCATTCGGCCACAAATACCTCCTTTAAAGTAGTAGACACCACTAATTGTTCCTCTCTCCTAACACGATCTCTACCCAACGAGATGCAAAACATAAAGAGATAAAATAGTGGGTAGCACCAGGATCAAATAGTACCCGACCTTCATATTACAAACTGAGAGAATACCTAAGACCAAGGCATTAGATGTCTGGGCCTCCTGCTGTGTTAAAGCAAACACCCTTGCTTGGCCCCTACCAGCAGAACTGTAACGTCCGGATCTAGATGGCCTACCTTGAGAGGAAGTACTAGCACCTCTACCTCTAGATCCACTAACTTCTCGATTCGATGGAGCAGCAATGGAAGAAGCAGATGAAACTAGCTGGGTAGAGCCACGAGTAGAATCTGGTGATTGATGTGCCATCGGACAATTCATCCTAATATGCCCAGGTTGACCGCACCCGAAACAAGTTCTTGTAATAAGGAAGCATTGTCCATTATGTCGTCTCCCACAAGTATCACAAGAGCGGGTGACTTGACTATCTTGTCTAGAATCTTGCCACTTTTTAAAACTAAAAGTTCTTTATCCCGCCCCAACATTAGCACTAAGGGAGTCACTCCTCCTTTGGGGCAATCTTGAGTCCCTTTGTGGACCTTAATGGCTAGAATATGACATCCCACTGCTAAAATTTCTATGGCCTTGATAACTCTTTGTCTTGGCCCTTTTTGCTCTATCTCTGGTAGCCCTACTCTCACTGGTCCTCATCTTAATGCGCAGAGCACAATCCACTGTTGCAGAATTGGTAGTGAAATCTCGAGATGCCACAGCCTTAAACAATGGCTCCACTGACCCATCCACAAACCTCTAAATCTTCATCTCCTTAGGAGAAACGAGATAGGGCGCATAACGAGCCAGTTACGTGAACTTGATGTCATACTCGGACACCATCATGCTCAAAGTCTGTACCAAAGTCTCAAACTCTCTAGCTCTAGCATTACGTACACTAAGTGGTAGGAATCGATCCAATAAGGCTGCACTGAACTCACTTTAAGCCAACGGTGCTGCATCAGTCGGTCTACCTTTACATAAAGAGCTATACCACTCTTGCGCCATATCCTCTAATCAGAAAGCGGCTAGCTCGACTGATCGGACATTGGAACATCCCAAAGCCTTACAAATTTTCTCCATCTCATCCAAGAAAACCTGGGATTTTTCTAATTCATCATACCCTAAAAATGATAGAGGCTTGAGCTTCAGGAAATCAGAAAGAGAAATCTTTAAGTGACCTCTCTCAACCTCATGATGTTGGCGATTGGCCTGTCCTTGGGAGCTAGGGGATTCTAGTACTATAGGTCTCCCCTTTACCGCCTTCTGTATATTGTCCATACGGGTTGTATCATCTCTACAACCCAGTTGACTCCCTGTAGGTCTATTGCCAAGTCCTCAATGGTAATGCCCCTAGTGGGCTGTCTATCCACATCACTTGAGGACTGTCCTTCCTCTCCTCTACTCACGAGACTAGCTACCCTCACTAACCTAGTGCCCTTGCCACGTCTACCCTAGCCCCGTAAGGTGGATGCTTATGGCTTATCTGCCATCTCCAAAGGAGCATCTTGCTCCCCCATCCGTCTGAAGGTGGCTCGTGTCTTAGGCAGCATTCGTACCAAGACAAGAGCAAACATCTACTATTAAACACATTTATAATCATACTTAAGGCAAAAAGGTAGTTTCTAAAATAAGGAATCTATGCAGTCACTTGGTTGTAAAATGTGTCGCGATTCATACTTCACAACTTGAGTTCCCACATAAAGACCCGACTTTTCGCTGGACCAGCAAAAGGAAGTCCTAGGACCTAGACAAACCTAGAGCTCTAATACCAACATTGTCACGACCCAAGTTTTGGGCCATGACTGGCACATGGGCCCAATGGACATAGTCCACTAAGCCCAAGCAAGCCAATCAATCTGACATGTTCATCATTCCATCATAAACTACTAAGTCACATTTGATAACTTAGGATCAAAGTAATATTAAATAATGCCAATTCAGACTGGCATACCAATTAAGTGTACATTGCCTACAACATGTATCTTAATAATTTACATCAAGTTTGTCTATACATCTCAAAAAGAAGACTCGATTTCCAGCGGAGGGACTCGGAAGAATGTACAGCTACTGAATGCCGAGACACCTACCAAAAGATGGATACAAGTCTACAAGGACACCTCGTTCTAGTTACCGGCTGCCTCATGATCTAAAAACATGAAGTTAAAAACGGTGAGTATAAACCCAGTGAGTGAACAAGGAAGGGAACAAGCAACAAAAAGGAAGAATTTAAAATCATGATGCACTTATTTCAAAACAATGCAATTTAGTTCCATTCATATTAAAAACCCCTCATCAAGCCCTTAAATGATTAATCATTTGAAAAAGTCATGAACCCATACATAACGAACCATTTGAAGAATGAAAGCTTCAATGATATGCGAGAATGCCTTTTCGTTGTAGCGACGTTGGGATTAAGTTATTAGCCGAACGAGGGTTTCTCAACTGGCAGAGGGTTTTTCAATAAACTTTCTCATTTTAAACTTAACTCATTTAGTCCTTAATGTTGGAATTCCATGCTCAGATATGGTAGCAAAGAAGTGAAAAATAGGGCAGTAATTGGACAAGATAAGAGATAAAACAGAAAGTTTTTCGCTGCAGCAAAATTGTAACCTAGAAACAGAAAGTTTCTCGCTATAGTGAAATTTTAACCCAGAAACAGAAAGTTTCTTGCTACAGTGAGAATGAATTTCGCTATAGCGAGAAGCTACAATGTCATTCTCACTGCAGTGAGTTTTCGACCAGTCCATATTTCCAAACCCAAGAGTTTCTCGCTGCAGCGAAAATGATTCTAGCTGTAGTGAGAAACAAGGCACCAATGAAAAATTTACCCTTCTTCCCGAAGAGAAACCACCCTGCTGAAATGTCCAAACCAACATAAAACGCATGACAATTTTCCAAGGTTTAACATGTCAAGTTTCACATGCATTACAACCATATACCATTACTCATTAATTTCCTATGACAAACATATTTACATATGTATATATGTATACGTATACCCATCATCATCATGCACACCATCACATCATCATTATCACCAGCTCATGCGCACTCCCTACTCGCACATGGCTGGGTCATCACCGGGTTATGAACACTCCCTACTCGCGCATAATCGGGTCATCCTCGGCTTATGCGCACTCCCTACTCGTACATAGCCAAGTCAATATAATTACACAACACTATATTCAAACATATATGTGTATCAACATAATGCTGCAGCATAGAGATTCATGATAACCACATGTCATAACATAAAATTGATTTATCAAAGGCTTGTTCCCAAGGCACTTGTTTTAACAAAAGTTGTATAGAATCATTCAAATACTTTGTACAAAACGGTCATATTCCCAAAACAATTTTGATAGCCAGTCCACTCACCGGTATATTGTTGAGCCTTTAGATGACTCCAATTCCCCTAATTGTCCAAATGGGATGATGGGGCTTCCTTGAAACCTACCATCACATTAACATCACCATTATGTTAATTCACATACTATAAACCCTAACAGATATCTCTTAGCTAGCCTTCAATTGCCACTTTAAATGGCTATCTATGTTCACTATCTAAATCACTATAAAATGAATGAACATCCTCAACAATACAATAGCTCATAATCTAAATTACTAGCCATTATCCATAGCTTAAAACCAAGCTTAGTGCATCACTCACCCTAGGATTTCTTTGTAGTTGAATTCTCTTCCAATAGCTTCCACACAAATGGGGTAATTCTCTTTTTCTCTTTCTAGAATGCCCAACTAGTGAGAGAAAGTATAGAAATAAGATTTTTTAAGGGTTTTAAGAAGAGAGAGTGGAAGAATACAAGGGTTTTAGTCATAAGGGCACAAAGGTATGAAATATAAAGCTAGAGAGAGAAAATCATGCAAGCTCCATACCAAGCTTCCATAGAGGTTGGAAGCAACGTGAGATAGAAGAAGAAGAAGAAGACAAGTTGCTGAAAAATGGGAGAATAAGCTGCTGGAAGAAAGATATTTATAGCCAATCTTATCCATTCCCTTGAAATTAGCAAATTGCCCCTCCATCAATTAAGTTACTCTCCTCCAAGCCTTTATTAAATCTTTTTACTCCTTTGACACTGGGACAAGGTCCATAAAGGTCTAGACATACTCGGGTTCATGAAAACTTAAAATTTTAACTCGAGGTGAAAAATGACCATTTTGCCCCTATCGTGAAAATATCAAAATTTTTGTTTTCTTTTTATTTTACCCCTAATTTCATCATCCATTTATGCTTTGGGCCTACTTAGGCCATAATATTGTTTAAAATCTTACTTTTATGGGCTTACTAAGGAAATGATGAAATTACCCCTGATCAGGGATATCGCGTATACTTGCCTTTATGAGTCTATAAAAGTCAAGGTCTCACACTAAGCTTTAACTAGTTAATTTTAATTTGATATTATAATTCATTTTCTTGAATCTATCATTTCTTTTGTTTACTTTGTTTATGTTTATTTTTATTTACTTATGGATGATAAAAGGTTTGTACATATTTTTGCACACACTTCACTTTTGTATACATGCATGAGCCTTATACCCAAGCTCTGTCCTATTTAGGAGGAAGTAGAGTACCTTACTTTCATAAGGTGATAACCTTTGTGTTATTACTCAAAATGCTTCCACTCAATTGAACTATTTTCATTAGAAGCCTATAGTGGGTGACAATTAGGGTGGCTTACTAGTCCAGAATGGATAACAGTGATGAGCGATTTGGGAACTTTTAGCTTTATGTGAGACTATGCCTAGCATATAGAAAACCATAAAAAGTCAAGCCTAAGCAGAGCCCCCCCAAACCCATAAAAGAGCACCTAGTGTTAGGTTCACTTAAAAGGATGCCATTTCCCATGTAAATACTTATTGAATTTTGTTTTATGGTTTTTATAGTTTCATAATTATGCATTAATCTCATTTTTCACATAGAGGTATTTGTTAAATAACAGAGTATGGGAGAAAAGACCCCAGTTACATCCATGGAATGTCTAATTCGCTTTATAACCACCTCTATCATATGTGAAGATGAATGGAATGCACGGAGAATAAAAACCATCAAGTTGCCTCCCCAATTGATTCCATTTGTTCATCCAGTTTGAAATCTTGAGATATCCTTGTCATCAATTTACAATTTGATGTCGAAGAGAATAGATTAAAACAAGAGAATGAAGAACTCAAGAGAAAAGTTAAAAAATTGATAGGTGAAGCCAAGAAAGATAAAAAAAAAAGATAAGAAAATTACATATAGAGAAAGAGGCATGGAAAGACATGTTTGATACACTAGGTATCACCTTTGAATTAGTGACTGTTGAGCGTAATATGTTGCAAAAGGAAAATGAACAATTGCAAGCAAAATGTTGAGCAACAAAGGAATGGAATTATGCTCTCCAAGATTTTGTTCATGGTTTAGAACATAAGCTACGCATCTAACAAGGAGCTAACCAAGTACTCCAAGGAAAGCATGAGCAACTCAAGCAAAACATTTGAACCCTTTTAGACGGAGTATGACTTAGTCAAGAAGGAATGCCATTCGATTCAAACATATGAAAGAATAAGGAAATCAGGTGAGGTGTGGTGACATGAATTTTTGAAGAAATAAGCACAAATAGAACATTTTATAATACAAATCACCAAAACGGTTTTTATGACCAAGAGATATGGCTGATAAGGTGCAAATCCTTAAAGGGAAAGTCTGCCCAATGGAAACATATGAGCAATACATGATCGACTTTTTAAGCTAGGCATATGACCAATATCAACAGGTTGGTCATTTTATTTATGTTGTTCTAAGTATGGAAATGGATGTAAATTATTTTTGAGATTAATTAAGGAATCTTTTCTTGTCAATACTTATTATGTGATGAATACCTCAAAACACATTCATTTATGCATCATTCATTCATGCATTCATCCAGTTATCATGATATAAGCACACTTTGATCCATGTTTACGGCACATAAAAAGGTTAAATAATAGCTCGAACGTTAAAACTTTGAGGTAGCCTATTCGTCGTACCATACCAAGTCATTAGACAAGATCATGGAGACCGAACAAATAAATCAGATAAATAAGATTGAAAGAACTTAAGAGGAAAAAATAGATAAATTAACAAGTTTTTTTTTATACTGAAAGTTCCCGCAGGGCCCAGCTACCCTGTTAAAATTTATTAATAATCGAAAAAATTAAGTACAATAGGGAGGGGGACATAAACCAAACCTCCAGAGTTATAAGAGTTTGAGAAAGCTAAAGAAAGATACCTGAAATGGAAATTTTCCTTTTATGTGCATATTTTTGAATGCTATCATAAAATTGAAAATTTTCCATATTACAAGAGTCTAAAAAGTACAAATAACATAAATAAATTAAGAGTACTACTCCTTTACATTTATTTAAAACGAACATATGGTAAATTTATTTTATCTAATCTAATTATACCTTGGAGTTGACCTTCTGCTTGTGAAAATACTTGTAGGTTTTGGTGCGTATGCCCCTGATTTGAGAGATGATCTGCAGCCTGATTCCCTTCTCTATGAATGTGTGAAATATGAAAAGACAAACCTCTCAAGCATTTACAGATCGAAGCAAGCAAATACCAAATCCTGGAAGAACCCTGATGGCCCTCATGTATCATTTGTATAACTACTTATGCATCCATTTCTATGCAGACTCTAGATACATTGTACTCAATACATAAAAGCAAACCCCGATGTAATGCCATTAACTCTGCCTGTAATGAATTATGAGGTCCAAAATTCTCAGAGAAAGCAAAAATCATATTACCTGTATGGTCTCTAAGAAGACCACCACCAACAGCATTCTGAAAGGCATCTTTGGAACTACCATCGACATTCAGCTTAAATTCATCTATCAATGGTCGATGCCGGTAAATAATTTTTGCTGGACTCTGGCTCTTTCGATCAAAATGGAAGCCCCAATGTGTAGCAATATCAAGATCACCTCGCCATTGCCATTGGGGTAACAAATTACCCTGAAACAACTGCCATAACATTTTCATAATACACCAAATAACTCTATCCGGATATATTCCAAGGCCTCTATGCTTAGCATCATTTCTTTCAACCCAAAGAAACCAAAGAATCAGCAAAAGCAGTAATATTCGAATATGTCCAAGTTTAGTGTAATCCCCAGAATAATACCAAGCATGAATAATTTGCATAACATTATTGGGATAAATAACAGATATTTGAAAGAATTTCTTAAAATAATTCGAAACCTGTTTGTAACCGAACCATCCCAAAATACATGCATAACCATCTCCTCAGACCAATAACAAAGGCATTTTGATGCTAATTGGAAGCCTTTTGATTTCATCTTAACTCCACAGAAATCCAATTATTCACTAAACGCCATAAGAAAAATGAGACAGTAAGTGGGATACTTGTGTGCCAAAAAAACTTACCTAATGGATGACTAGGTTGTCTTTGGCGAAGTGTTTCCCATGCACTTTTGGTAGAAAAGTCCCCATTTGGCGTTTAAGCCCAATATGCCACATCCTCATGTGTACAATTTATTGGGATCTTCAATATCTCGCTCATGACATTAGTTGGCAATACAACTCTCAACTTGTTTACATCCCACTCATTATCATGAAAAAGATAATGGACTTTAATCATGGAATTAGAGAATGAAAGGAAAGAGTTTACCAATGGGTCATCTCCAAACCAAATATCATACCAGAAAAATAAATCTCCTTTCCCAAGCCGCCACTTTATCTGCTGCCCTGTTGTGTCTCTCCCAATGATCATTCTCTTCCATGTAGGTGAATCATGTGGTTTGGAAGTCACTGTGTGAGGAAGTTGGCCAGTACAGTATCTAGCTCTCATATATCTAGTCCACAAGTTATTACAAGTTTGGAATCTCCACCAAAGTTTACAGTGAAAGCCTCAAAAACATCCTATAAATTACGAATCCCCAAACCACCTTTAAAGCAAGGTAAGGCTATTTTTCCCTATGCCATCCAATGCATCTTTTTACTGTCCACTGAACCTCCCCAAATAAGGGAACTAAAAAGTCTCTCAATTTGTTCAATAACAATCACAACTGGTTTTAGCACTTGAAGCAAGTAAATCGGCAAAGATGACAAAACACTTCTTAATAAAGTAATGCGCCCACCTGGAGATAGAGTTTTATTCTCCCATCCTGTAATGTGATCCCGGATCTTATTAATAAGGGAGTCAAACAACAATACCTTCTTTGGTCCTTTGTACAGAGGGGCTCCCAAATATGTGACGGGTAATTTTGTTTGTTGAAATCCTGTGGCTTGTGCAATAATCTGGCATCTCGAGCTAGACACACTATTGGTTGTGATGAAGCTACTTTTGCTAGGATTAAGCTTCTGCCCTGAATTCCGTTCATACTCCTGCAAGAACATTAACACTTTTTGCAAGGCAACTTTGCTTCCATTAGTAAAAATCATGTCATCATCCGCAAAGGCGAGGTGACTGATATATATAGAGCATTCAGATTGATAATGCAATGAGCAATATTGAGAGAACAAATTATTTAAGCCACGTGATAAATATTCAGCAGCAAGATTAAATTATAATGGTGAAATTGCATCTCCTTATTGTAAACCTCTCTCAGATTTAAAGTACCCAACTGATTGCCTATTAATCAATAACGAAAACTAACAGTTCGAAATACAGCGTTTAATCATATCTATCCATTGAGCATTAAATGCAAATTTTTCCATCATCAAATATAAAAAATCCCAGTTTAGTCGGTCATAAGCTTTCATCATATCAAGTTTTAAGACAGCATTACCTCCTCTCGATTTATGATCCAATTTACCAATGAACTCCTAGGCCAATAGTATGTTGTCACTGATGAGTCTACCTTTCACAAAACCACTCTGGTTTTCATATATCAAGGAAGGAAACACTGTAGACAACCGGTTTGCCAATAGCTTGGTGACAATTTTGTTGAGGACAGTGCATAAGCTAATTGGACGAAAATCCCTCCATTGCATTGCGTCCGATATTTTTGGTAACAAAACCAGAGTTGTAGAAGTAACTCTTTATGGCATCCTTGCTTCTCTAAAAAACTCTTGAACAGCATCGAGAAGGTCATCTGCGATTATATTCCAACAATGTTGATAAAAGAGAGAGGAAAATCCATCTGGACCCGCCACACTATTTTTATCAATCGCAAACAATACCTCCTTGACTTCAAATAATGTAGGCACTGCACATAAAAAATCGTTATCACGATCAGTTAATAAACAGGGAATTAAGGAAGCATTAAAACTTCTGTTATCATTGTTGTCCGCCTTCAAAAGTTTAGCAAAATAGTCCACTGCTGAATTTTTAATATGCTCTTGATCCTCCACAACCGAACCATCACAAGTTTGAATCCAAAATATTGAATTTTTCACTCTTTTTTTCTACATTCGCATGTGAAAAAATCGTGTATTGTTATCCCCCTCTACAAACCACTTGACCCCTGATTTCTGCTGCCAGTACGCCTCTTCTATACTAAGCAAATGGTTAAGTCTAGCATAGGACAAATTCATGCTTTCACGATTTATAAGAGACTGGTCTTCCTGAAAATGCTTTTCACTTTCCTCGGCTTGTTTCTCTGCTGCTCTAATATTGTTGAAAATGTCACCAAACACATATTTATTCCAACCTTTAAGAGCCTTTTAAAGCCTTTGCTGCTTCACCCAAAAAGCCTTCATGCCTATCTCCTGCATCGGCAATTTCCAGTTATTAGCAACAAAATCTAAAAAACCATGATGCTTTACCCAAAAATGGAGGAACCGAAAGGAGGAATGCCACTGGGCACTAGAGCTAGAGCAGGAAATTAAAAGTGGACAATGATCTAAGCCATCACCGTTTAAGTGCTGGATCCGAGTAGAAGTAAAATGAGAGGCCCACTGCTGATTATAAACAATCCTATCTAATCTCTAGAACATCAGGGAATTAGTCCACATGAATTTGTTGCCCTCAAAATTGGCATCCATTAACCCACAGTCAAGTAAGGCATTTGCAAAATCTTCCATGGCACCCGTGTATGGGTCTGCACCAAACAGTTTTTCTTCCCTTCTTAAAATCACATTAAAGTCACCTCCAGCCAGCCAAGGACCTTGTAGATCATCGGTAATACTTCTCAAAAAATCCCATAAGGCATATCGTTCCATTCTAGTACATTTTGCATACACAAATGAAGCTTGGATGGGAATAGGAAGCCATGGAAAAGATAATTGAACATGCAAACATTGGGGATGATCAAACCTAGTTGTGCAAATGATGCCACGCATCCAAAAAATCCATATTTTTTTAGAACAATTAAAGGTCGCCCCATCAAAGCGTAATTTTCTCCTAAAAATTTAATCCTATCAACACTTACCATCGGTTCCAAGATAACTAAAACCTTTATTTGGTGCATCATCTATAGTTTTTTAATTCTCCTTTGGATTACTTTACCAGCTACTCCTCTCACATTCCAAAGCAGAGCACTAATCATGGATAAGTTCTGGTGGTTAATTGCTTGGAGATGGATTCATCACAAGAACCATCTGTTAACTCATGAGCTTCATTTTCTGAATAATTATCCTCTGAAGGGATATATGATATTTCACTATCTAACTTTCTTCTCCTCGAACCATAGGATGATATTCGATGGATTGGCTACCCGACTACTCTCGGGAACTCAAGGGAAAATCTGATCTGTTGCTATCACCTGCTTGGGTTTGTCTTTTCTACCTTTGGCTTTTACTCACTTGTGGTCTGTAAGCTATTAGACTTTTGTCCCTCACCGAATATCTTTCACTGCTGGCATGAGAAACAGATGCATGAGATAGGATAGAGCTGTGTTTTTTGTTGAAACCACAGCACTCTTCCCCACATAAAGTGTTATGATCTGCAGTTTCTCCCTTTTTCACGTGTGCATAGATTTGGTGAAACAATGTCCTCATTTCCAAACTATTGTATGTCATTTTCCTATCTTGCAGAATCTGCAGATTGAGTATCGGGACAATCCACAGTACCGAGTTGAAGACAGCCACCTCGGCTCAGTGCACTGTTACCTCCGAGTTGACTCAGTTGTACCACTCCCTCGAGAATATTTTCACTTCTAGTTTGTCCCTTTTCAACGTTCGAATTTTCTTGTTTCGACCACTGCTTTTTACTCTTCAACTGCTATCCAACCTCCGAATTCAGCTGATCATCCCCATGTACAGCCACCGCAGATAGTCGATCCTCAAGTTCTCGATTTTTTTTCTTTTTGGCTTTTCGGAACGATACATGACCTGCCTCCATCGCCCATTGAACATTTTCAAAGCCTCCAGCATTCACTACACTATAATTTGTGTATGCACCAGTCATCCAACTCTCCTCCATCATAGCATGCACCGAATTATAAAAACCTGAGTTATCATCTCTTCGTGAACTCATGGGATCTCTTACTGTGTTGAACGTCTGAGCATTCAAGACCGCTGCACTCTTCTCCGCTACAGTTGGCAAACCGTCTGCCTACCTCCTAACACTGGTTGGCTTCCCCGAGTTCATCCCCACCATCACCGGTTACGTTTCTTCTCCCTTAGAACACTTTTCAAAATTATGCATGGTACTGTTCACCTTCTCTGTTCTCCCCTGTTTTTCAATTTCAAAATTTCCACCATCCTCCACTACCTCTAACACCCCAAAACCATTATAGATCTGAATGGGATTTGCTCCACTGCCCTCAGAAATGACTTCCATACCATGTGAGTCCTTGGCCTTGCTTTTACCAACCTTTTCTACTTCCACCCATTTCACACTCTGCATTTTTGGTTCCATTCGAACCACATCCTTCCCTTTACTGCCTAGAATCGTTGGTTTTGCTAGTTCTTCCTAGCATAATATTTTTTCTTTTTCCATATTTTTTTCTTTTTCCAGATCTCCCCTTACCTCATTCCTTCTCTGCAATCTTCTCCACGTCCTCGGCTATGGTTGGCGACTCTACAGACTGCGCACTGCTTGGCATTTCCTTCCTATGGCCCATCACCAGACATGTTGAAACACTATGCCCTACATGGCAGCAGTGGGTGCAATAATCCGGTAGCTTAGCAAACTCCACCTTCTGTTGGAACCCTCCAGTGATGTCTCCTGTGCGTCTGTCCCTAGTGATGATCCAGATCTGTTCAAATGGGGGTTGTTGGCAATCATATTTGACACAGACCCGTGCCATGCTTGGCTGGGTACCATTCGCAGTGGCTTCATCGATAAACAATGGTCTCCCAACCGACTTGGCAATCATCAACAACGTTAATTTCTCATACAGATGGGCACGCAGGCTCGAAAAAGAGATCCACACCTGGACCAAAGAGGATTCCTTTTCTGGTTGGAAATCAGGAGTTTACTTAAAGACTCTCATCTTTTGATTCAGAATGAACCATGTCTACCTCACCCATAATCAGTTTAGATCTTGCTCATTGGAGAGTGGATAAAAATATGCTTGTAATCCAAGCAACGGATCTCATAAGCACCTACCAACCCAATACCTTTGAAAGCAACCCGAATATCATTTAACTTAGGCATACGGGAGAACTTACCTACCAAGGAGTGTTTCAATGGCTGCGAAAGAGCAACGATCTCATCATCGAAGAAGGCCACAGCCGGTAGATCTTTGAACAAAAAAGGCTCTCCGTTCGTGGGGATTACGGGTGGCTTTTCTCCAGCCACCACACTTAAAAAAGATTTCTTTTGTGCACGAGGGGAAACAGAGGGCTTTTGAGGGTTTGTTGCTTGCAAGCAGCCATTGTTGACTGGCGGTTGTAAGGTTTTTCCTTCCAAAGGATTGTGGGTGGTCCCCCACAACTTGAAGATGGACGAATCAAAAGGTGGGGGAGGGGTTGAGGGGTTCGACAGCCTACCAGCCACCATCTCGTGAAGTTGAGGAAGGGGGGGAACTATGAAAATTCCAGAGCATTTTCTAACTTTTTTTTTTAGCGTGTTTTTTGTTTTTTGGTTTAGAGATAAATTAACAAGGTTAATGGAGATGATGATCAATAAACAAAAAAGGGTAGTTGATGAACCTGTTGCTTTAAATGATGATAGAAGGAAACCCTTATTCATTTCTCCATAGATGCAAGCATATCAGATGCCAAAATCATTGATTGGAACACATCGACTAGCTCTGAGTGCCAACTCTTATGATCCAATTATTGTGCCAAATTTGGATGACCTGAAGGAGAAATAAAAGTTGAAGACAATTTCGGGGGCATAACAAAAGTACGATCACTTAGAGGAACGACTTAGAGTTGTCGAAGGATTGGACTTCTATACCACTATCGATGCTACAGAATTATGTTTAGTGCCTGATATTATTACATTTTAGTTTACGTTTTGCTCGAGGACTAGCTAAATCTTAAGTTTGGGGGTGTGATAACTCTATTATATGGAGTTATTTTGACACATTTTAGGGGATTAAGTAGCTAGATCTTTGAGATTTTAGCTTTGGATTTTAGTATTTTAGGTGTTTTTCTTGTTTAAGTTTAATTACATGTTGATTAGTTTGATTTAAGTTATTTTAGTTAAATTTTATGTTATTTTGTTTTAAATTACCGTAAGAATAGTTATTGTCAAATTTTTTTATTACTTTTCTAGGAAATTTTATAAAAAAGGCCCATTTGATGAAAATCCATGCAAATATGGTGTTGGTTTCATTCGTTTATGTTGTAGTATTTTGCAGATAACTTAAGCTACAAAAGTCCAATTAATGCGATTCTTGATCCACTAAAATGAAGCCATGGATCAAATCGGATTCACATGGCCCAATTTGGATCAAATTGAGGTGAAAATCATGTTGGAAGATCCTAAACTAATGTAGTTCTACATAAGGCAGCACATGGAATGAAGGCCACAGCTTTAAGTTGCTCAAGGTTGCGTCGCTGAAGAGACCAAGGCTATGGCACTAAGGAGAACGTGGCTACGGTGTTGGCTGTAGATGCATCCCCATAGTGCCACCTAAGAGTACATGGTTGCAACCCTGAGGAAGTAATGCTATGGTGCTTTAAGACTGGCCACAACACCGAGGCACCAAGGAAAGCAGCACTGTGGCGCCATAAGGCTGATAACCATCATACTATTCTTGAGACCATGATGCAATGGAGCCAAGGAGGGTAGGGCCACAGCACTATTGAAATTTCCAAAAATAAAAAGTTTGACAACATTTTGGAAATTAAGTTTTTGGGAGCCTATTTAAAGAGTTTTTTTCAAAGGTTTTCAAGGGAAGACAACAAGCAACCATTTTGGAGAAAAGGAGCCAAGAGCGAGGCAAGGAAGTAAGAGAAGTTGAGAGAAAATCAAGATCAAAAGCTTCAATCATTAGTTTCTTGCTCTACTTTTATGTTTCTCTAATTTTCTTTAACTTGGATTACTGGCTAATTTGCTTTGGATGATGTTTTATTTAGATATTATGAACTAAATTGCTTTTCTAGGATAGTAGTGGATTTGAACATGTAATTTGAATATTTGTTTCTCTTTTCTAAATTGCCATGATCGATGCATGGGCCTAATGGGCATAGCCTACTAAGCCCAAGCAAGCCTGTTTATATGATCCTGTTCATCATTCTATCCATCACTTTAAATGCCATATTACGTAATTCTCAACTATAATTATTTCAACAATATAACATGGCAACCAACTACTTACATTTATATCATCCAAAATAATGTCACCTATTGCCAATTCATAGTGGCAACATTAATCAAAATAAACATATTTTGTTTATGACATGTATCTTAGTGATTTAAATCATGTGTACGTATACATAGGCAAAAAGACTCTTGACTTCCAATGGAGTGACCTTTGGTGAAGGTACAACTACTGAATGCCATGGTACTTACCAAAAATACGGATATACGTGGACACCTCAACCTAGGTCCCAACTGCCTCTGAATCTGAAAACATGAAGTTGAAAGGAGTGAGTATAAACCTAGTGAGTGAACATAGGAAGGGAACAAGCATCAATATGGAAAGTCTTACAAAACATGATGCACTTATGTTGAAAATAATACAATTTAGCTTAATTTGTTGTTAAAACCCCTCAATTAAACCCTTGATTATTTAGTGCCTTAGTATGAAAGATCCATGGTCAATATTGAAGTTAAAAAGTGAAAACCACGATCGAGTCCAAGCAAGGCAAGTATGGCAGAGTGAATTTCGCTATAGTGAAATTCAGGGCAAAATTTAAAACCAACCACCTGAGTGTTTCTCGCTATAGTGAAAATCTGGGCTAGTCAAGCCCCTAGCACTTGAGAGTTTCTCACTACAGCGAGAATGGAATTTCACTGTAATGAGAAACAGGGCAATGAAATTAAAAGAATTCTTGTGACAATGAAAATCAATTTTTGCTGCAATGAAAATCAATTGGAAAGCATTTTTCAAATTTCAACATTCCATATTAAATGCAATCACAATATATTTTCCATAACCTCTCTATATATAACATATATAAACATATACAACACTGGCATCACCCCAACTCTCCCCCATCTCATGTGTACTCCCGCACCGCACATAGCTAGGTCATCATGTGCACTCTTGCACCGCACATTACAATATCATCATCAGCATCATGTGCTTTCCCACACCGCACATGGCATAAATCATTGGCGTGTGCACTCCCACACTGCACACTACTGGCATCGTCATGTGCACTCCCACACCGCACACTACTGGCACTGTCATGTGCACTCCCACACCGCACATGCACGGTTATAATTATCACACTATAGTACCATTCAATGCATAACATACACATCAACATAATGTAAGAACACATGAACTAATCACATTGCACATTTCACAATATAAGAACATTTCATCAAGGGCTTGTTCCCCAAGTACATTTTAAAGCAAAAACAAATAAAATTTTCAAATGATTCATTCAAACACATATGCATTTCCCCAAAACAATTTAGATGCAAGTTCACTCACTTGTCTTTGTTGATTCTTTAATCGACTCCAACTTCCACTAATGCTCCAAGTGGTGATATGGGGTCTTGTTGGAACCTATCACACACAATAGCATCACACCAACTCAATTTACATGAATACTATTCCAAAAGTTGTTTCCTAAATCAAGTTTTACTAGTTATTCCTAACTAGCTTCCAATTACCATTTGACTAGTCATTACTTGGCACTACTTTAGCCTTACTAGAATAAATAAATAACCTTTAAAAATAAGCAACCCACAATTCTAACCATTGGCCATTCATCAACAACTTAAAAATCAACTCTAACTTACTACTCACCTTGGTGATTTTATAGTTGAATTCCTTTTCAAAAGTTTGTCAAGCTATTATGGAAAGTCTTTTTCTCTCTCTAAAATGTCCAGCTAGTGAGAGAAAGTATTAAGGAAAGACTTTTGAGGGTTCTTGAGGTGTAAAAGTGAAAGAGCACAAAGAATCCTATGAAAAAGTGTGCCAAAGCATAATAATTGAAGTTGCTTTGAGAAAGTTATGGATGTATCAAGGGATAGCTTCCATGGAAGATGGGAAACGTTTAGTGAGGAAGAAGGATGGGAAGAAGAAGAAGAAGTTGTTGGAAGTGAGGAAAAAGTGTTGGAAAAATTTGATGCTTATCCTATAGTTGACTAAAGTTCCACTTATTTACAAAAATGCCATTGCATAGTTGACTTTGTCTTCTTCTTCCCTTTGGCTCAAACTTTTTACTCTTTTTATATTGAGAAAAGGTCCACAATAGATTAAAGGTACTCGAGTTCATGAAAACCTAAAAATTTAGACTCGAGACCCAAAATGACCATTTTGCCCCTGTCATGGAAATTATCATTATTTCTATTTTCTTTATTTATTTCATTAGTATATACATCATTTGTTTAATCCTTAGGCCTACTTACACCTTAATAATATTAGAAAAACTTACTTCTAGGAGCTCACCAAGAAAATGACAAAACTACCCCTAACCCACGTCATCTTGTCTACCTCCGCTGCACATCTATAGAGGTCGAGGTTTTACAAGAACCCTTAAAGCCACCTTACCCTAGATGGTATAATGTTAATGCTCATTGTGATTAACACTATAGAGCTCATGGTCATTCCACTGAGAATTGCACGCCATTGAAGCATAAGGTGCAAAGTTTTATCAAAGTAGGATTGTTGAAGCTCACAAAGAAGGATGAGCCAAGTGTCAATGAGAACCCATTACTCAATCACACAAAGGGCTCTATAAATTTCGTGAGTAATGGAAAGGTGTGCCATGTCAAGAAAAGTGTGGATGATTAAAACTCCAATGATTGAAATATTAAAAACAATGATTAAGGTTGGCATGCTTCAAACACCAAACACTTAGAAATCGAAATGCAACTTTGATCTCTCTTGTGAATACCACAGGGGAATCATGGGCCATTCTATTTAGAATTGCAACAAACTTCTTAGTAAAGTGCATAAGATGATGAATTCATCCTTGATTGAGTTTTTTGAAGAACATGATAAAAAGTCAATGGATGCTTTCTCTGAACATTTTATGTGAATTGTGGGTGAAGAACAACCAGAGAACAAGCAAAAAATGCCAATGGTATATTTAGGACCCCCTGGCTTAAAGCAAAATAATTAGAAGGTCATGGACTTACCTGTCACTCTTACATCCCTTACAAAGTAATAGATTGAAATCCTTAATGCTTACGCCTAAGAGCTTAGGGAAAGTTTTTTTGAACATTGAGCTTTTATTCAATATCATTTAAATAAAAATGACACATATGATGCATTTTCACAATTCCTTTTACATCCATTATCATTCTTTAAATTATCATTTCTTCGATATAAATTGTCATACCCTTGAATATTTTCAATCTTACCCATTTCTAAGTTCCTAAGTAATGAATACAAGAATAGTAATGACAATAATTCGGGGTTTGATTTTGAAAGAAATACAAATGTTGGTGAGCCTGATAAAAAAAAAGAATATTGACAATTGTCACTAGTCTAAGATTGGTCAAGCAAGAAGAAAAATATCACGATCTAGGAGATGAAAAGAATGGGAAAAAAAAGGGAGGAAAACTATGAAAATCATCCTTTGTTTTACATATTATCTACTCTAGAGTTTGTTTTCCAATATAAGTAACCATGTTTGAAATGAGAAATTGCCACCTTTCATTTTTTTTCATGAATGAAAAATTATCAATTTACTACCCCTCTGAGCCCATTGAATTTTTCTAAATGAACCTTAACTAAAAACCATGATATACACTAGGGAGCAATTATAAAGGAAGATCTCTTTTAGAAAATTGAATCGAGTCTTGCTTCAAGGATAAAAAAAGAATGTCTTATGTGAAGAGGCGAAAGCACAGTGATTTTAATTCCAAAAAAAAAATTGGGAAAGCAACTCCTAAACTCAACCCATCAAAATGTGAAATGTGATAAAAGAGAAAAATGAAAAAAACAAGATGATAGAAGAGCATGCCAGAGAAAATCCTTCATAAGATAATAAATGATCCTTGGTTTGAATACTTTTAAATCCATAGTTTAGGCCTATTTATCCATTCTTTCAAAACCCTTAACCTTGGCCTACATTACGTGCTTAAAGAAGTCCATTTCCATCAAGTATGGATGCTTATATTGAAAAATTTTCTCTTATGACAAGTTGTCGAGGTTTTGGCCTCTTTTTCTTGTTCAAGTTAGCTTTTGGATCCACCAATCCATTTTGAAAAAGTTTTCAAGTTCACTAAGTGCATGATGGAACAATAAAGAAAGAGAGAGAAAGAAAAAAGAAAATGAGAACCCGAAAGGTAGAGTTTGAACCAAAAGATGTGCACAACTTGGAAACCTAAAAAGACGGGTTGAATATGAAGATGCATTGTATGGGGCAAGATGTGAAAATGCCAAAACAAGACAAAGGTAAGGGCTAATTGGAAATGTTCAAAAGAACCAAGTACATCAACAAAAGTTTTTGCTTCAAAATATTTTGGGATTCAATTTGTTCATAATGGTTCAAATATTCATTACTTGGATATTATATCCCTTTTTAGAATTTTGACTTTTTCTCTAGGACATTGAATGAAAATCATGCATTCAGTGATATCTTCTTTTTGTTATTTCTTTACTTTCTCACAAACCAAAAAAATGTGGAATACATCATATTTGTCATGAAATTTTAAATAAAAATGAATAACTGAATCATAACAAATATGAAACTCTCATATTGCTTTGAATGGGATCTAAGGGTGATAAAGAAAGGTCAAATTGAATCCAAAAAGATTTCCTAAATTTTTAAATTAACAAATGGAATAGAGATATAAAAAATAAATGAGTTATTCTAAAGAAAACCAATTAATTGAATGGTTCAAGGTTGAAATTTAATCCAAATCACAAAGGGAATAACAAGAGGTTGAAAATCTTAAAATTCTAAATCCCTTGAAAGACCATAAATATTGATGCATAATATCATCTTAGAAGTTAAGCATTTAGATATCAAGATAGCAATTTGCATCATATGCATTTTGAAAATTATAGTTCCTTTTTAAAGTTTTGAAGCCTCGATGAAGGAGTTTTATTTAAAGTTTGGAACCTCGGTGAAAAAGTTCTTTTGAAGTTTAGAACATCGGTGGAAGAATTCTTAAGATATTGAAAGCTTGATGGAGGAATTCTTAAGATATTAGATCTTGAAGGGAGGAATTCTTAAGACATTGGATCCTTTGTGGAAGGATGCTTAAGATATTGGAACTTTGGTCGAGGGATTTTTATGATATTAAATTCTCGATGAAGGAAATCTTATGATATTGGAATCTTGGTGGAAGATTCTTAAAATATTGGAACCTCAGTCGAGGAATTCTTAAGATATTGGAACCTCGATCGAGGAATTTTTAAGATATAAGATTCTTGGAGGAGGAATTCTTAAGATATTGGAACCTTAATGGAAGAATTCTTAAGATATTAGATTTTTCTTTTATGTTGGAAATTCACGTAGGGCTCAACTACCCTATTAAATTTTATTAATTACGAAATAAAAAGGACAAATGAGGGGGACCTAAATCAGCCCTCTAAATTACATGATCATAAGAAAATTTCGGAGAAGCACCTAGAGTAAGGAAAATCATTTTACGTGCATAACTTTTGATGCTACAGTAAAACAGATATTCCTTACTATTACATGATGACAATAAACTAAAACAAAATTTAAAATAGGAAATGAAAATAAGAAAAGCACATAGAGTGGAGTGTTTCATTTTATGACCATATGTTTTACTATCGTCATAAAATTGAAACACTTCCATATTACAAAAATCTATGTGAATAACAAAAGAAGAAAAATAAATTAAAAGTACTACTCCTTTAGATTCATTTAAAGCGAACATAAGGTAAACTAACTTTATCTAATCTAAGAATACCTTTAAGTTGACCTTCTGCTTGTGAAAATACCTGCAAGTTCTAGTGCTTATGCCTCTTATTTGAGAGATGGTCTGCTGCCTGGTTTCTTTCTCTATGGATGTGCGAAATTCGAAAAGAGATACCACTCAAGGATCTGCGAATGGAAACAAGCAAATACTGAGTCCTAGAGGATCCTTGATGACCCTCATTTATCATGTGTACCACTACTTTTGCGTCCATTTCTATCCAAAGTCTAGTAACATTATACTCAATACACAAAAGTAAGCCCCTGTGTAGTGCCATTAACTCTGCTTGCAATGAATCACAAGGTCCAAAATTTTCAAAAAATCTAAAAATCATGGTGCCTGCATGATCTCAAAGTAGTCCTCCTCCAGCAGCATTCTGAAAATTATGCTTGGAACTCCCATCAACATTCAACTTAAACTCACCTGCTGATGGTTTTTGCCAAGAGAATATTTTTGGTGGATGTGGGGCTGCTTGCTGAAATATTAGACCCCATGCCTAAGCAATTTGTAGATCTCCCCTCCATTGCCACCGGTGGAATTACCTCCCATGAAATAATTGGTGGATAAGTTTGAGTACTCTCCACACCACTCTGTTAGGATACATACCAAGGTTCCTATGTTTCGCATCATTCCTTTCAACCCATAAGAACCAAAAAATAAATAAAGGCATTAATGTGCATATGTGTCCTTTTTTCATATTATCACCAGAGAACCACCATGCCCATATAATCTAATAAACATTATGGGGATGAGTTATGTTGATTTGAAAAAATTTTGTAAAATAAATCCAAACCTGTGTAGCAATTGGGCATTCCCACATGACATGCAAGAGAGACTCCTCTGAATTGCAATGTTGGCATTTAGAAACTAATTGGAATCCTTTGGTTGTCAATCGCATGTCAACTAGGATCCAATCCTGTAACAACCTCCAAAGGAAAAAAGAGATAGTTAAAGAAATGCTTTTATGCCAAATTAAATTGAACACTGGATTTACTAACTGGCATTGTTGAATCATCTCCCAAGCGGACTTAGTAGTGAATTGCCTATCCGAGGTTGGCACCCAATACACCCTATCATCACTTGAAGGATTTATCAAAATTTTAAGAATTTTCGTCACAACATCCTCCGACAACACATTGTTCAACTTATCCACATTCCATTTTCCATCATCATAGAAATAGGAGACTCTCGTCATCGATGAAACAAATGATGGGAAATGATTAACCAAGGGAGTTTCACCCATCCAACAATCATGCCAGAAGAATAACTCACCCTTACCAATCCGCCATCTAGTGTATTGCTCTGTGGTTGGGCAATTGGCAAGTATCCATTTCCATGTTTGTGAATCATGAAGTTTCGGCTGAACATACCTTAAAATTTTGCCAGTACAATATTTAGTCCACATAAATCACATCCAAATGTTGTTATAGGACATAAACCTCCACCAAAGCTTCATGCTAAACGCCTCAAACACATCACCTAGGCTGCAGATGTCCAATCCTCCCTTACTAGATGGAAGAGTGGTCTTTTGCCATCAACCCCAATGAATGTGTCTAGGGCTTGCTGAACCTCCCCATAAGAAATTATTGAACATTCTTTCAATTTTCTCAATCACACAGATAGGGGGCTTAAGGACCTAGAGCAAATAGATAGGAAAAGAAGACAGAACACTTCGTAATAACGTTATTCGCCCATTCGGAGATAAAATTTTGTTGTCCCATCCTTCTATAAGCCCCTGAATCTTTTCCACCAACTCATCAAATAACATTACCTTTTTCGGACCTTTATAGAGTGGCACCCCCAAATACGTGATAAGTAGGCACTTGTGGATGAAACAAGTAGCTTGAGAGATAATCTATATACGCGAATTTGCCACATTTCAATGAGTGATAAAGCAGCTTTTAAAGTGGTTTATTCGCTGTCCAGAAATCTCCTCATAATCTCACAAGAACTTTAGAATCTTCTGTAAGGTGGATTTGGCACCATTACTAAATACAAGAATATCATCCGCAAAAGCCAAGTGGCTGACTATCATGGAGCAATCAGAAACATAGTGCAGAGATGGATATCGAGCAAACAAAGCATTTAACCCTCAGGATAAATATTCGGCAGCCAAAATGAACAAAAGAGGAGAAATGGAGTCGCCTTGTCTGAGTCCCTTTTCTGACTTGAAGTACCCCACAACACCACCATTTATCAATAAAGAAAACTAGAAATTAAAGATGCAACGGCGAATCATGCAGATCCACTGAGAATTAAATCCGAATTGCTCTAGCATTCTATAAAGAAAATCCCATTCAAGCCTATCATATGCCTTCATCATGTCTAACTTGGTAGCAATATTTCCACCCCTTGACTTCTGGTCAATCTTCCCAATTAGTTCCTATGCAAGTAGGATGTTGTCGCTAATCAATCTCCCCCCTACGAAGCCTCTCTGATTATCTGTAATAATGGAAGGAAGTATCTTTGCAAGGTAATTAGCTAAAATCTTTGTAATGATTTTATTTAAAACATTACAAAGACTTATCAGTCTCAAATCGCTCCATGTCGAGGTAGTATGATTCTTGGGCAGCAGTACAATTGTTAAGGACGTGATTCCTCTTGGGAGGTCAGCCCCATGAAAAATCAACTACTGTGTCCAGGAGGTCATTAACAATTATATCCCAACATTGTTGATAAAAATATGAGGAGAACCCATCAGGGCCAGCAACACTATCCTTGTTAATATTAAAAACTGCCTTTTTTAGCTCTTCCCTGGATGGCTCTGCACATAAACTCAAATTATCATTACAGAAATAATAGCAGGAATCAACGAGGCATCAAACCTGGCCATATTACATGGTGGAATAATATCTTAAGATATTAGATCCTCAGTGGAATAATTCTTAACCTTGATGGAGGAATTCTTACGATATTATATCCTCGATGGAGGAATTCTTAAGATATTGGAACCTTGGTGGAGAAATTCTTAAGATATTGAAGCCTCGATGGAGGAGTTTATATTTAGGGCCTTGGTGAAAAAGATTTAAAAGTTTTAGAAACTTGATGAAGGAGCTGTAAAAAGTTTTAAAGCCTTGGTGGAAGAATTCTTATTCCTTTTGAAATTTGAAGGCTCGATGGAGGAGTTTTTATTTCATTTTTAAAGTTGAAGCTTTGGTGGAAGAGTTGTAAAAGTTTTGAAGCCTCGGTGGAGGAATTCTTATTTTCTTGTAAGTTGTGGAGCCTCGATGGAGGAGTTTTTATTTCTTTTACAGCTATTTCAAACAAAAATGGCTGTCTATATATCTTTGTACAATTCCTGGTTTTAGAAAATGTACAAAAAAGGACAGTTGTAGGCACCATTTTTATCTAGGACTTAGGCTAATGTTTTATTTATTTATTTTTATTTTATGTTGGGTCTACATTTTCATTTTTATTTTGCTTTGGGTCTTAGAAATGATGGGTTTATAACCCAAATGGGCTCATAACCCAAGACCATATCTTTCCACAAATATGAAGATTTTATATAAAAAAATCCTCCCACAAAATAAAATAATATTAAAAAATTAAATTGAAAGATTTACAATTAAATCAAGATTTTAAGAAAATACTTATAAAAACCCAAAAAATGTAAAAATAGACACAAAGAGAAAAAAGAAAAATTACACAAGAGAATTTAGCAAAATAAAGTGTTCTTGGGTTTTTGGGTGTTGATATTTTAGGATTTAGATCTAGGAGTTTCATGGTAGATTTAGAGAAAACTAGTTCGATTAAAGGAAAGATCGGCTGGAAAGGATTTTGTGGGTGAAGTTTGGTCAAATTCTGACACTGGTGAATGACAACTAGCGACTGAGGGTATGGTAGCTGGTGAGATTCTGACAATTAAAATCTAAAGAAAGAGGAAGAAATTCTAAAGAGAGAAGAAGAACAGTGATGTTAAGAAAGAAAAAAATAAGGAAAAGACATGAGCTAGGGATTTAAAAAAAAAGAGGGATTTTTATTATAAGAAATGACGTTGTTTGAAAGGGGCAAAAGAAAATTAAATAGTTTACCAAAACGGCATCCTTTTAATTGAAACAGTTTGTTTGGTCTTGGGTTTGTTAGTGTTGGGCTAACTTATCCAAACTTGCTTTGTTGGGTTATTAGATTGGTTGTTTGCTCAAGCCCGTTTTATTTGGATCCTTGGATTACTTGATTATGGCCTATGTCATTTAAAATTCTACTACGCAAGTATACGTATCGAATAGACAGTATATTAGCAAGTAGAGTATCGATCCCAAAGAGAATTAATTTAAAATTTTACTAAGTACTAAAATTAGAATAATTTAATCTTATCCAAACACTCAAAATTAATTGATCAACCAAACTAATTAACTAAAATTTAAACCAACAAGAAAAATAAAAAATAATAATAACTAAAGAAAATATCAAATTAAACGAGCCTAGGATTACAATATCCCTCACACTTCATATAAATCTTACCTCTCTTCCTTAACTTATTTCAATGGGTTGAATTGCTAACCTAGAGTCCTCAATTATTTATAAGGGTCTCTCGACTCATTTTATAAAAATATCTATTTTAACCAAAACACTATATCCCTATTCGAATTGAAATTAAAATAGATTCATTAAGTTTAGGCTCTAATCTGGCTACATATGGCCTATAGGTATATCCCTATCCTATACGCAAATCAATTAATATGATCATATGCTATCCCAATTTTAGTCTACACTAAACTCCCTTTCCCAAGTTTGTTTAGGTTCCTAGATCAATTTAATTGGTGGCCAAGCAATTAAAAGCATTAAGATCAAATTGGAATAAACAATTCAAATCCCTTTAAAAATAAGTAAGAAAGAGATTAAAAACTTAGATTACATGTGAGTTCAATTGCAATCCTAGAAAAAGAAAATTAGCTACTCATAATTGCAAAAAGAAATAACATTGTATAAAATTCAACCATTGAAAGTAACAAGAACAATAAAAGACAAGGAAGAAAACAAAACAATAGTTGCCTCCTTGATCTCCAAGTTTCAGCCTCAACTTCTAACTTCTTAAATCTCCAAAGGTTTTTTTTTCCTAATGTTGTTAAACATATCCTATTTATACTAATAAGCTTAACCTAAAGTTCCTTAAGCTAACCTAGGGTTTAATTGGGCTTAAAAGTGGAATGAGTGGCCCAAAAAATCAATTGTCAATCTTTACAATTTCCATTCCTGGCGCAATACGTCTAGCCATTTTTTGACACGATTTTCTCTATCTTCAAAGCAGAACTTGTTGGTCCCTATAATATGTGCTAGAGGGGGGTGAATAGCATAATTTGGCTCTTAACAATATTGGAAACTAATTTCCATAACTTAAGAAAATAAAAACAGAGTATAAGATGCACAACAATTTAGAGTGGTTCGGTCCAAGACTTACATCCACTACCTTGATTATCCAACCAAGGATTTTCCCACAAATCCACTCTGGCTAGGTGAAATTCACAAGCTTTCACCAAGTTTTACAATGGCTTTTACCAAGCTCAGCCAAAACCTTTTACACTAGTTTTTCACATGCTCAACTAAAACCCCAAAGTGGTTTTCCAAGGCTCAACCACAACCTATAACAATCAAGCTATCCCAAGCTTAAATAATCTCTTAGAGTGACTTCCTCACTCTAAGAATATAAGAGAAGTAGTAAAAGAAGGTACCTATGATCATTGGTTGATCTGATTGGTACAAGATTGAGAGCAAAATACAAATGCAAAGAGTAGGCGTTTAAGTGTAGACAAGTGTAGTGAAGCTTTTCTGATTTTTCTACTTTCTATAGCTCAAATCTCATTCAAGGCTTCTTAAAACTCATTTCTCATTATTGAAAGACCCTTTTATACTTGAAGATGCAACTTTTATGGTAGTTTGGTAGTTTATATCTATTGGAAACAGTTGAGGATGAGTTATAGCCATTAATCTGTCTTGTAGTGCTCTAGTTCAAATTACAGACAGAGAGCTCTTAGTTGACTGACTTGGTCATCTAAGTTGATTCTGTTTTTAGTTTGCAGATCTTGGCAGAGAGCACTTAGTCAACTGACTTGGTCGACTAAATTTGTTCTGTTTCTCTTTACCCCGCCATTTCTCCAATTTGAAATTTGGTCAACCAATGTTCTTCCTTGTTTCACCAATAAGCTTCGTCCTTGTTATACAGTTACATCTTATTGATTTTATCCCTCTTTTTCTTTCAAAAATACTCTTTGAAGAGTTAATAAATTAATTTCTTGCACACTCAAGTAAAAGTATTAGACACAAATAAATGGGAATGTTTTATTATCATCAAAAATTAATGGAGCCAACAATCTCCCCCTTTTTGATGATGACAACATTTCTTAATTAATAGCATAGTGTCATTTTAATTCTTTTCAATTTTCTGCAGAAAATGAGGATTGCTCCCCCTAAGTATAAGCTCCCCCTTAGTGTGTGCATATTTTCCTTATTTTATTCTAGCAAATTTTACTTTCGTCATATAGAAAATCATATCGTGCATTTAGAGTATACATAAGTGTAGCAATATAAAGTGATTTGCAGCCATAAATTTTCAACTGCAAGTTTTGACAGATTTTCATCAATGTTCCAGCAACTGTCAACAGTTTATTGATTTCAGATTTAGTCTACATCATTCATGTTTCAAATGATATACTATACACACCATCTATATCTATTTTCAAACAGAAATTATCCACAATGTCGTAACAAAAATCATTTATCAGCATGTAAATCAATATCAGCATGGCATCAGTAGATTTTGTTCATGACAATCAAAATACCAAAATAGCAAAATATCAACAGACTTCAATTTATAACAGTTAAACAACATAGTCATATCAGCATTCATTTTTCACATACAACCACATAAACAACAGAATTAAAACTGAGTGTTTAAGTGCCACCATGGCACAAATAGCAGTAATAAAAAAGTATTTCGAAATTGCCCTTGGACAATTTTGCTTCCTATCTCCTATTTTTCTAGGTTCCTACTCCTGATTCTACTTTCTTTTCTTTCCTAGGTTCTTGGTTCCAGCACCCTAACCTTTTTTTTTTAATTCCTGCACCCATTTTCTGGTTCCTGCACCCATTATACTCCCCCTTTTTGTTAGCATCAAAAGAAAGGGCTTCTATTCATCTGATGTGTCAAAGGGTGAGAATTCAGTGTCATAGAAAGGGTTTAGGGGAACAGGAGAGGGCTCTCGGAGAGGTGAATGTTTTAATGAGGACTTGTTTGAGACAGAGATTGGATTTTGAGGAGAAGAAGCTGAAACTGGTCTTGACTTCTCTACCAACCTGGAAGACTTTTTTCTTTTGAGAAAAGCTGTCTTGGTTGCCATAGTCTTCCTACCTTTGGTTGGTGGTTTTGCCTCAGTTGGTGGTGCTGCAGTGGCTTTTGCTTTCCCTACTTTTGCTTTTGCTCTAGCAACTGATGAAGGTTTCTTTCATTTTTCTACACCTTCACCATTCTTTTTAGGTTCTGTCCTAGCAATATCTTTTTCAGCTTGTCCCTCCTTAACCATTTGATGGAAGACATCCATAATGGAAACTTCCTCTGAATTTAGATGAGAGGCCTACTATTTCTCTATCCCTGAACCAACCACTTCTGTCCCTTGTTTTGAATCATTTTTGCTTTGAGGTTCAGGAGAGGGTGCCTTGGCTGGCTAATCATCCCTTTGGTGAGAGTCTTCAGACTGCAAAACAAGACTGGCAGATTTGTAGGGGGAACCTTCAGCTTGAATGCCAGAACTTCCAACATGAGGAGCAGATTTTTTTGCTGACTTGGCTAAACCTTTAGCACCTTGCTGTGCTGGTGCAGTGCTAGATGTTGCAGAATTGTCTACAGCCTCAAGTTCAAATGGCATGCTTTCCTTCTCTTTCAACTTGTTTTCCAACCCAGTAATTTTGTCACGACCCAAATTTCAGGCCATGACCGGCGCAAGGGTCCAATGGACGTAATCCACTAAACCCAAGCAAGCCTATTATTTATCTTACTTATAATTCCATCTAATATCACTAAGTCATATTTCATAACTTTGAATCAAAATAGTGATATATATTGCCAACTCGTACTGGCATTACTCCTTAAAAATTTACATACAATGTCTACAACATGTATTCTAATAATTTACATTAAGTTCGTCTATACAAAACAAAATAACACTCGACTTCCAACAGAGTGACTCGGATGAATATATAGCTACCGAATGCCGAGACACCTACCAAAAGATGGACACAAGTCTACAAGGACACCTCGTCCTTGTTACCGACTACCTCGTGATATGAAAACATGAATTTGAAAATGGTGAGTATAAGCCCAGTGAGTGAACAAGGAAAGGAACAAGCAACAACAACAAGGGAGAATTTAAAATCATGATGCACTTGTTTCAAAACAATGCAATTTAGTTCCATTCATATTAAAAACCCCTCATTTTAAACTTAATTCATTTTTTCCTAAATGTTGGAAGTCCATGCTCAGATATGGTAGCCAAAAAGTGAAAAATAGGGCAGGAATTGGACAAGATAGGAGACAAAACAGAAAGTTTTTCGCTGCAGTGAAAATGAATTTCACTGCAACGAAATTGTTACTCAGAAACAGAAAGTTTTTCGCTGCAACGAGAACCAGTTCTAGTGAAAGGTCCTCAAACCCGAGAGTTTCTCGTTGCAGCGAAAACAAAGCAACAAGAGAAACATTTTCCCTCATTCAACAAAAAGCCATCCTACTAAACTAACAAAATCAACATAAAACTCATAAAAATTCTCAAAGTACAATGTGTCAAATTTCACATACATGTCAACCATATATCACATTCATGAGCTTTCATTTTATAAATCTAGATATGCATAATTACATAGACAAACATCAATATCATCATAATAGACAAACATCAATATCATCATAATCACTCCTGGCTCATGTACATCCCCCCACACTGTGCACATAGCCGGCACCATCATGTGCATCCCCCACATCATGCACAATCAGTGCCATCGTGTACATCCCCCTATATCGTGCACACAGGCACTATCATCATCTATCTCTCACGCCACCATCATCACCGGCATGTGCATTCCCCACATCATGTACACACACAGTTACAGTCATTATACACAATATCATTCATCATGCACAACACATATATATATATATCACCATAATACAATAGTGCATGAATCCATAGCAATCACATATTACAAACATAAAACCATTTTTCGAAAGCTTGTTCCCAAGGCACTTATTTTCATGAAAAACTTGATAATTCATTCAAATGGGTGGCAATTACATTATATTTCCCAAAATAAGTTTTGAATGCAGTCCACTCACAGATGTCGAAAATTTGGATTTTGGGTGCACTCGGACTAATAGTCCTCAAGCGCGATTCCTTTGCCTTTTCCGAACGTCTCACTACCTTGACAAATAACAAAGTCGAGGAATTTACTATATTGTCCCTAAATTGATATAAACTAATTTAAATTACTAATGCTTGATATGTAAATGCAAAAATATGTCCGCTTACCACTTAATTGCGGTATTGATTAAATTCGACCGATCACCCGATTAATTGGCGATTGTGTCCAAATCACCTCCAAATTAATCCATTTCTCCTCTAATACCTTAATTTACCACATACCACTTAAATAAAGCCAAATTCAGCATTAGAACCCGCACAGTTCCTTATAGAAAAATTTGATCATTTGGTGCACTAGCACCAAATTTTTTTTCTACATAACCATTTCACCTTAATTCATCATTTTGCAAGCCATTTTCCTTGAAATAAAAACAATCCCCCATTGATATCAAGCCCTCATGGTTCGACCAACAAGGAACCCTAGAGAAATTGAATAATTCTTTTGTGTTTTTGTTCATAACCATGCTTAACTATCCCTAAACACTAACATAGTCTAAAATCAAATTATTCTAACAACAATTCCTCTTCCATACCCATTTTTCAGAATTGAATTCATCATGATAACTCAATATTCAACCATGGAAATCAAGAACAAAAGCATGGGTAAGCTAGGTATCAAGGAGAATTAAAGAAATTCTAACTTACCTAGCTTGTTTCCTTGATTTCTTCACTTTTTCTTTGAATTTCCACCTAGGTTTTCTTGTTTTTCCCTTTGTTCTTCCTTTGTTCTTGTTGCTGGTTGCCTAGGCCAAATATGGTGAGAGAATTGGGGATTTAATGGGCTGATTTCTATAAAAAATAATAAAATAATCAAGAATGCTACGTGTCACATGCTTATTGGCCTAATTTTTTAACTTTTTGACTTTTTCTTCTTAATTTTCCACCACAAATATTCTGGTATTTATCCAATCCTACCACAATTAAAATCCCTTGGTCTTGAAAAGTGCTGGAGTGAAAAATTTACCAATTTGCCCTCGAGACGAAAAAATTATGATTTTACCCCTATACTCCGAAATGTACCGGAATCACATTATTTCTACTTTTCAACCTCAAATAACAGTAATATTGGTCAATATTAACCAAATGGGGCAAAAATCATTTTATAAAAATTCTCGTTTAGTCCTCTAGTGGTAAAATTACCATTTTACCCTTGTGCTCCAAAAATATCGAGAATCACAATTTTTCACTGCTAAACATCATTTTATACTCCAATAATCATAATTATATTTCATATAATTATTCTTCATCAAATGTGATCAAATCTTGGCTAAAAATCTCCATTTTATCATCAAATGGTAAAATGACCGTTTTGTCGCTAATCGATCAATTTTCCTGATGGACTCCAAACTAGACCTTGAACTCCAAATCACTATTCTAAGCCATTCTGTGGGTTTTAGAATTTTCAAATTCCTCTTAGAATTTCTATTTGAACTAGTTCAAGGCTCGATTTAACTTAGTTGTACCACTCGGTACAATACCGTCTTTTAATCGAGCTTGACAGGGTCTCACATTCTCCCCCACTAATAAAAATTCGGTCTCCGAATTTAAATTCAATGTAGAGTAGCTTACCTTTACATATCGAAAAGGTGTGGATGCTTTGTCCGCATCTCATCCTCAGCTTCCCACGTTACCTCCTCTCTAGTGTGATTCTGCCACAACACTTTCACTGAGGCTACATCCTTTGAACGGAGCTTTTTAACTTGCCTATCAAGGATAGCTACTGGTTGTTCCTCATAGGTTAGACATCTTGCAATTGAATGGTTTCATACCGTATTACATGTGGTGGATCCGGATTGTACTTTTTAAGCATGGACACATGAAACACGGGATGAATATTCAAAAGGTCTGGTGGTAATGCCAAACGATAAGCCACCGCTCCAACCCTTTCTAAGATCTCGAACGGCCCTATATACCAAGGACTTAACTTCCTTTTCTTGCCAAACCTCATTACCCCTTTAGTTGGCGAAACTTTTAAAAATACATGATCTCCTACTTGGAACTCCAAGTCTCTCCATCGGTTATCAGCATATGATTTCTGTCTACTTTGTGCTGTTAACATCCTTTGACGGATCATGCGTATTTTCTCGGTTTCATCCTGCACCAATTCAAGCCCCAAAAGTTTCCTTTCTCCCACCTCTTGCCATCCAATGGGTGACCTACATCTCTGTCCATATAATGCCTCAAATGGTGCCATTTGGATGCTAGTTTGGAAACTATTATTGTAGGCAAACTCCACTTAGGGTAGATATTGATCCCACCTGACACCAAGGTCTATCACACAAGCTCTTAACATATCCTCCAATGTCTATATGGTCTGTTCAGACTATCCATCAGTCTGAGGGTGGAAAGCTGTGCTGAAATCCAACTTAGTGCCCAATGCTTCCTTCAACTTTCCCCAAAACCTACTAATAAACTGAGCTCCTCTGTCAGATACTATTGAAATGGGAATACCATGCAGTCATACTATCTCATCCACATAAACTCGAGCGTATTGGGCAGCCTCGTAAGTAGTCTTAACCAAAAAAAAATGAGTTGACTTTGTTAACCGGTCTACTACTATCCAAATTGAATTATATCCCCCACTGGTTTGAGGCAAACCCATTACAAAGTCCATAGCAATATGTTCCCACTTCCACTCGGGTACTGGTAATGGCTGTAGTAGCCCTACAGGCTTTTGATGCTCAGCCTTAACCTGCTGACAAACCAGGCACTTGAGACAAACTCAGCTACATCTCTCTTAAATCCTTCCCACCAATACACCTCTTTCAAATCTTGATACATCTTTGTAGCCCCTGGATGTACCACATAAGCTGCCATGTGAGCTTCTTCCAATATTTCTCTCCTCAACCCGTCACCATCAGGCACATAAAGTCTGGTTTCATACCTCAACACTCCATCTGTGCCTTTGGTAAACATTTTTCCTTTCTTTCCCTGAGGATCCTCTAAGGCCTTAGCCACAAACTCATCTTTACTTTGTGCTTCTTTGATTCAGTCCATTAAGATAGGCCTTACTCTAAAATGTGCTAGCAATGCATCTGTCTCCGCAACTTCCAAATGCACACCTATGTCTCCCAAGCTATGGATCTCTCTAACCAATGATCTCCTATCAGTAAAAATATGTGCCAAGCTTCCCATTGATTTTCGACTCAAGGCATCCGCCACAACATTGGCCTTATCGAGATGGTAAAGAATAGTACAATCATAATCCTTTAGCAACTCCATCCATCTACGTTGCCGCAAGTTAAGATCCCTCTGCTGAAACATATACTTCAGACTTTTGTGGTCCATGTATATCTCGCAAGTCTCACCATACAAGTAATGCCTCCAAATCTTTAAGGCAAACACGATCGCTGCCATTTCCAAATCGTGAATGGGGTAATTCTGCTAATGCCTTTTAAGTTGCCTAGATGCATATGCAATCACCTTCCCATGTTGCATTAGTACACATCCTAAACCAACCCCCGATGCATCACAAAACACCGTATAACCCCCCGTGCCTTGTAGTAGGCTTAACACTAGAGCTATGGTGAGACATGCCTTAAGCTTCTCAAAGCTATTCTCATAAGCATCAAACCACTCAAATTTTGTATCCTTACGTGTCACCTTAGTCAGAGGGGCGACTATTTTGGAGAAGTGACCCATCTTTCTTCTTTACAAATAACACCAGTGCTCCCCATGGGGATACACTAGGACGGATGAAGCCTTTATCCAACAAATCCTCTAATTGATCCTTAAGCTCTTTAAGCTCTGCCGGTGCCATTCTATATGGGGGTATGGATATAGGTCTAGTGTCGGGAATTAAATCTATGCAAAATTCAATCTCTCGTTCGGGAGGTAAACCTGGTAGCTCCTCGAGAAATACATCCACGAACTCTTTCACCACCGACACTTGACTTACATTTCCAACCTTCGCCTTAGTATCTCTTACCACGGCCAAGTAACCTATACAACCCTGTCGTAATAATCTTCTGGCAAAAATGATCGATATCAAATTGGTTGGAGCATTACTCCTATCCCCCTGAATACTAAATGAAGGTTCACCGAGGAAATCAAATCTAACCAATTTATGATAACAGTTCACACTAGCATGACAGGGTGATAACCAATTCATCCCCAAGATCACATCAAAGTCTAAGGTGTCTAACACCACCAAATTCACCAAAGTGTCCTTGTCCTTGTCCTTGACTCATACTACACAAGACTCATATTCCCATTTGACCACAAATATCTCCTTTAAAGGAGTAGACACCACTAATTGTTCCTCTCTCCTAACAGGATCTCTACCCAACCTAGATGCAAAACATGGAGAGATAAAAGAATGGGTAGCACCAGGATCAAATAAGACTCGAGCATTCATATCACAAATTGAAAGAATACCTGAGACCACGGCATTGGATGTTGGGCCTCTTGCTGTGTTAAAGCAAACACTTTCGCCTGGCCTCTACCAATAGAACTTTGATGTCTGGACCCAGATGGCCTACCCTGAGAGGAAGTACCAGCACCTCTACCTCACGATCCACTAGCCTCCCGGCCAGATGAGGCAGCAACTGAAGGAGCAGATGGAGTTGGCTGGGTGGAACCACGTGCCGAATCTTGTGATTGATGAGCCATCGGACAATTCCTCCTAATGTGCCCAAGTTGGCCACACTAATAACAAACTGCCGCAGTACGTAAGCATCATCCACTATGTCTCCTCCCACAGATATTACAAGGGTGGATAACTTGACTACTCTGTCTCGAATCTTGTTGCCTGCTAGCATTGAAAGTTCTTTGTCTCGTCCCAACACTAGCACTAGGCAGGTCACTCCTTTGCTGGGATAATCGTGAATCCCTCTGTGGACCCTGATGGTTAGAAGATGAACCACCACTGCTGAAATCTCTACGGCCCTGATAACCCTCTGTCTTGGCCCTCTTTGCTTTATCCCTCGCAGCCCTACTCTCACTGGTCCTCATCTCAATGCGCTGATCACAATCTACTACTGCGGAATAGGTAGTGAAATCTCGAGATGCCACAGCCCTAAACAGTGGCTTTACTAACCTATCCATAAACCTCTAAATCTTCATCTCCTTAGTAGAAACGAGGTAGGGAGCATACCAAGACAACTGTGTGAACTTGATGTCATACTCCAACACCGTCATACTCGAAATCTGTACCAAAGTCTCAAACTCCCTAGCTCTAGCATTACGTACACTGAGTGGTAGGAACCGATCCAAGAAGGCTGCACTAAACTCACTCCAAGCCAATGGTGCTGCATCCGTCGGTCTACCTTACACAAAGAGTTATACCACTCCTGCGCCACATCCTCTAATCAAAAAGTGGCTAACTCAACTGACCGAACACTGGAGCATCCCAAAGCTTTACATATCTTCTCCATCTTATCCAAGAAAACCTGGGGTTTCTCTGATGCATCAAACCCTGAAAATGATGGAGGCTTAAGCTTTAGGAAATTGATAAGAGAAATCTATAAGTGACCCCTCTCAACCTCACAATATTGGTGATCGGCCTGTCCTTAGGAGCTAGGAGATTCTTGTACTATAGGTCTCCCCTCTACTACCCTCTGTATATCCTCTATACGGGTCACCATCATCTCTACAACCCGATTAACTCCCTGTAGGCCTGCCCCCAAATCTTCAATAGTAGTACCCCTAGCTGGGTGTCTATCTACATCACCTGAGGATTGTCCCTCCTCTTGCCTACTCACAGGCGTATCCGACCTCACCAGCCTAATGGCCCTGCCACGTCCACCTCAGCCTCTCCGGGTGGATGCCCGTGGCCTATCTGCCATCTCAATAGGAGCATCTTGCTCCCTCATTCGTCTTGAGGCGTCTCGTGTCTTAGGCGACATTCTTACCTAGACTAAAGCAAACACTTGATATTAAACACATATTATAATCATACTTAAGGCAAAAGGTGGTTTCTAAGATAGGGAATCTATATGGTCATTTGGTTGTAAAATGTGCCGCAGTTCACACTTTACAACTGAAGTTCCCACATAAAGACCTGACTCTTCGCTGGACCAACAAAAGGAAGCTCTAGGACCTAGACAAACCTAGTGCTTTGATACTAACATTGTCACGACCCAAATTCCGGGCCATGACCGGCGCAAGGGTCCAATGGACGTAATCCACTAAACCCAAGCAAGCCTATTATTTATCTTACTTATAATTCCATCTAATATCACTAAGTCATATTTCATAACTTTGAATCAAAATAGTGATATACATTGCCAACTCGTACTGGCATTACTCCTTAAAAATTTACATACAATGTCTACAACAAGTATTCTAATTATTTACATTAAGTTCGTCTATACAAAACAAAATAACACACGACTTCCAACAGAGTGACTCGGATGAATATACAGCTACCAAATGCCGAGACACCTACCAAAAGATGGACATAGGTCTACAAGGACACCTCGTCCTCGTTACCGACTCCCTCGTGATCTGAAAACATGAATTTGAAAATGGTGAGTATAAACCCAGTGAGTGAACAAGGAAGGGAACAAGCAACAACAACAAGGGAGAATTTAAAATCATGATGCACTTGTTTCAAAACAATGAAATTTAGTTCCATTCATATTAAAAACCCCTTATTTTAAACTTAACTTATTTTGTCCTAAATGTTGGAAGTCCATGCTCATATATGGTAGCAAAGAAGTGAAAAATAGGGTAGCAATTGGACAAGATAGGAGACAAAATAGAAAGTTTCTCGCTACAATGAGCATGACTTTCACTGCAGCGAAAACAGAGCAACAAGAGAAACATTTTCCCTCACTCAACAAAAAGCCATCCTGCTAAACTAACAAAATCAACATAAAACTAATGAAAATTCTCAAAGTACAATGTGTCAAAGTTCACATATATGTCAACCATATATCACATTCATGAGCTTTCATTTCATAAATCTAGATATGCATAATTACATAGACAAACATCAATATCATCATAATCACTCCCGGCTCATGTACATCCCCCCACATCGTGCACATAGCCGACACCATCATGTGCATCCGCCACATCATGCACAATCAGTGCCATCGTGTACATCCCCCCACATCATGCACACGGGCACTACCATCATCTATATCTCACGCCACCATCATCACCGGCATGTGCATTCCCCACATCATGTACACACACAGTTACAGTCATTTTGCACAATATCATTCATCATGCATAACACATATATATATATATCATCATAATACAGTAGTGCATGAATCCATAACAATCACATATTACAACATAAAACCATTTTTCAAAAGCTTGTTCCCAAGGCACTCTTTTTCACGAAAAACTTGATAATTCATTCAAATGGGTGGAAATTACACTATATTTCCCAAAACAAGTTTTGAAGGCAGTCCACTCATAGGTGTCGAAAATTCGGATTCCAGGTGCACTCGGACTAATAGTCCTCAAGTGGGATTCCTTGGCTGTTTTCGGACGTCTCACTACCTTGACAAATAACAAAGTCAAGGAATTTACTATATTGTCGCTAAATTGATATAAACTAATTTAAATTACTAATGCTTGATATGTAAATGAAAAAATACGTCTACTTACCGCTTAATCGCGGTATCGATTAAATTGGACCGATCACCCAATTAATTGATGATTGTGTCCAAATCACCTCCAAATTAATCTATTTCTCCTCTAATACCTTAATTTACCACATACCACTTAAATAAAGCTAAATTCAGCATTCGAACCCTCCAGTTCCTTATAGAAAAATTCGGTCATTTGGTGCACTAGCACCAAATTGTTTTTCTACATAACCGTTTCATCTTAATTCATCATTTTCCAAGCCATTTTCCTTGAAATAAAAACAATCCCCCATTGATATTCAGCCCTCATGGTTCGACCAACAAGGAATCCTAGAGAAATTGAATATTTCTTTTGTGTTTTTGTTCATAACCATGCTTAACTATCCCTAAATACTAACATAGTCTAAAATCAAATTATTCCAACAACAATTCCTCTTCATATCCATTTTTCAGAAATGAATTCATCATGATAACTCAATATTCAACCATGGAAATCAAGAACAAAAGCATCGGCAAGCTAGGTATCAAGGAGAATTAAAGAAATTCTAACTTACCTAGCTTGTTTCCTTGATTTCTTCACTTTTTCTTTGAACTTCCACCTACGTTTTCTTGTTTTTTCTTTTGTTCTTCCTTTGTTCTTGTTGCTGGTTGCCTAGGCCGAATATGGTGAGAGAATTGGGGATTTAATGGGCTGATTTTTATAAAAAATAATAAAATAATCAAGCATGCCACGTGTCACATGCTTATTGGCCCAATTTTTGAACTTTTTGACTTTTTCTTCTTAATTTTCCACCACAAATATTCTAGTATTTATCCAATCCTACCACAATTAAAATTCTTTGGTCTAGACAAGTGCTGGGGCAAAACATTTACCGATTTGCCCCTGAGGTGAAAAAATTACGATATTGCCCCTATACTCCGAAATGTACCAAAATCACATTATTTCTACTTTTCAACCCCAAATAACACTAATATTGATCAATATTAACCAAATGGGGTAAAAATCGTTTTATAAAAATTTTCGTTTAGTCCTCTAGTGGCAAAATTACCATTTTGCCCTTCTGCTCCAAAAATATGGGGAATCACAAATTTTCACTGCTAAACATCATTTTGTACTCCAATAATCATAATTATATTTCATATAATTATTCTTGGTCAAATGTGATCAAATCTTGGCTAAAAATCTCCATTTTATCATCAAATGGTAAAATGATCGTTTTATCCCTAATCAGTCAATTTTCCTGATGGACTCCAAACTGGACCTTGAACTCCAAATCACTATTCTAGGCCATTCTGTGGGTTTTAGAATTTTGAAATTCCTCTTAGAATTTCTATTTGAACTAGTTCAAGGCTCGATTTAACTTAGTTGTAGCACTCGGTACAATACCGTCTGTTAATCGAGCTTAACAAGGTCTCACAGATTTTCTCTTCAACTTTTTGTAGCTTTTTTGCTTGGTCAGTCAACTTACCATCAATCCTCATGAGCAAATTAAAAATTACTTCATTTGAAAATCTGGAGGGAGCTTCTTCAGGTTGAGCAAGAAGACTGTGTTCTTTTCTTGGACCAGTTTTAGGGGTTTTAATGAACTTTTCTCCATCGAGCGCATACCCCATTTTAACCAAGCTGCCATAATAAATGGCTTGATCTCTAGTTTTACCAAGTCCATATCATACCTCTTTGCCCATTTCCTTTTTTCTACACAAGGGATGTAATCACATTCCCATATGGCAGATTGACCTCATCAAGTCTGCAAGCACTTCTCATTTTCTCAATCATAAATCTTCCCAAATTCAGGGATACTCCGTTGAAAGCATGCTCCATCAGCCAAAGGTCTTGAGGCTGATGTAGCTGAGGCTTCCACTTTTACCCTATATATTTACTGCTATAAAATAATGTAAAATCCTAATCTGAGGACTGATTATCAAACTATAATTACTTTTTAAAGAATATTTTTATTTCCTTCCAGTGATGATCTCCCACAATGAGGACAGATCATTTTTTTCAAGTAATTCAAATTCACCTTCTTTACATTCTATTTTCAGCAGGTTCCCTAAATCCTCAGTAGTCACAATAAACTATTTTCTATTCAGATAAACATTCAAACCATCTTCTACATAATCATTAGAATCTATTAATTCCTTTCCTTTCAAAGCAAATCCAGAATAAAACTCTTTGACCAGACTTGGACTATAAGACCTATTCTTAAAGGTGCTGTAACCTTTTAGTTTCAGTTCATCAAAGTACTCAGATAGACTTGTAAAACCCGACCCTATAAATACATGTCATAACATACATGCACTGAGTAGCATGTTATTATGCTAGGAAAGTCCCTAAGAATAGACGAAACCCAATATTATACCTAACGGTACACTTGAATTGATTTGATCTCGAACCAGTTCAAATAGTAATCGTAGGATGAAATTTAATATTTTATAGTCAAAGAATGACTAAAAATGATTGTTTGGAGTTTGAGGGTTCATTTGGGGTAAAATTGGAAATTTTGATGTTTAGGGGCAAAATCGTCATTTTGCCACCTAAGATAATAATTTGATCATAGAGTGAAATTTTTGACCAAGATTAACTTTTTGGAGTATAATTTAATGATAGGAAGTGAAAAAGTTTAATTCTGGTGATTTCTAGAGTGTAGGGGCAAAATTGTAATTTTACCACTCTCGGACAAAATTTGATATTTTGAGAGAATTTAGATCAAATTTGACAAATTGAAGAATGGTATGAGTATAAGGGATGAAAAATATGTCTATGGGCAATTTTTCAGTTTTTAGGGCAAAAATATAATTTTTCACTTTTACGGGGGCAAAAGTGTAAATTTCAAAAAATTACTCCACCGAGACTTTGGATAAGTCTGAGAATTTTATCTAAACTATGGATATGTGGGACAAGTGTATGGTGAAAATTTGGAAACAAATGGATGAAATTTAAAAAATGGGGCAATGGGAAAGTGACACGTGGTATTTTTTTAATGATATAATATTACTTTAATGAAAAGTCAGCCCATTTAAACCCCATTTTAAGTGCTGGCCGGCCATAAGGAAGAACAAGAGAGGAAATAGGGAGGAAAGAAAGAAAACAAAGGGAAACTAGAAAAATTGAAAGGGGAATTCGTATTTTTTGTCCGTTTACGATTCTAACGGTAAGATTTTTCGACTTTAGCTTGATTTCTACCTTTCCTATGCCTTTGTTTCCATTTAGCATGCTTGAGGAGAGAGATCTAAAAGTGACATCAAGGGCTGGACGAAATTCTAGGGGAGAGATTTTGAAATTTTTAGGTTTTGATTTTTAGTTAAATTGGTAGTTTTAGTAGTTAAATGTGTTTAGAAATTAAATTGGGTAAGAAAGCATTAAATTTTCACAATACCCACCCTTGGCCGAATCTGCAATGAGGTACAATGATGATGATCTGATTTTTATTCTAAGAGAAATGAAGAGAAAATGATGAAAAATGGTTAAATGTGATAGAAAAAGAAAGTAGAAAATTTACCGAGTTAATGTCCCATTTTTGGCTGAATTTTCCAAGGAGGAAAGTGAACTGATTTTGGTGATATTAGAAGGTTATTGGCTAATATTTAATGGTTATAAATATTGGAGAGAGAATGGGACGATTTAGAGATAAAATGGAGCGCGTTAGCAATTTATTGAGTAAAGTACCAAAAATAAATTAATACCGCGTCTAAGCCGTTTTTGGCTATTGCATTTCATGCCATGCATTAGTATAGGATTTAAGTCAAATATATAGTGATTTAGCATTAATGTGATGAATTGAGTAAATTTTTGCAATATTTCTAGGAGGAGAGCCTTCCGATAAAGGCAAGGAAATCGTACTCGACGAGTAGTTATCGGGGCACCTAGAAAGCTTTTAGTTTGTACAAACGGTGAGTAAACTTATTACTATTATAAATTATCTAGAGTTTATTTTAAAATACTCTTTATGTATTTTATGAAATGAAAACGAGATTAAAACAGAATTTTTGATGTTTTAGAAATAAATGTAACAAATAAAGATATATTGTGTTGATTATGAAATTGAGTAATTAGAGATTGTTAACTGTCTTGAAAATTATATATTTTCCTATGAATGGCTTATGAGATATGAGTATATGTGGCTATATTTTGTAAGTGTATTGGAAAATTTATGTAAGTTGTTTTTATTATGCAGGCTAGATAAATAAATAAAAATCACGTTATACTGTCGAAATTTTATTAAAATTGATGGGTTAGTCACTGCAGTGACGGGTTTCCGTGGACTGCCTATTAGAGGGGCACGGTAAACCCCGATTATATAGTTACTCCGATTGTAGAGGCGAGGAGGGTAACTCTTGGGGTAGTATTAGAGCTCACTTTACGTCGAACCCCCACGTGAATGTGTAACTCGGCCAACGCCAAGGAACGGCTTGTTTTAAAAATAAAAATGTGTTTCACATGTAAATGTTATAACAACCTTGGTTGACTCGGTTAGATGCCTCGGCCAAGGTATCCCCGAGGATTAGTTTTGGCTTGAGCCTTGTTTTTAATAAAAGACATAAGCCTTAACAACTGTTTTGGTAAATTACAAATATTTTATGATTTAAGAAATAAATTGAAAACATTATGAAATGGTTCGTAATTTGTTGTTTAAACTTGCCTCTATTTTACTCGCCTTTAGATATTTATGATAATGTCTGTTTACTCATTGAGATTGCAAAATCTCACCCACCTCCTTTCCAAACAATTCAGGTCTGTGGTAGCTTGCAGATACCCTATTTTGTCGAGGATTCAAGTTGACATCTCTACCACACAGACAGTAGGTTTCTAGCACCAACACTAGGTGTATTTTGGGCCATTTGTCATTGTAACCATTATTGTACATTATAACTTAGTAAATTTTTGTATGTATGAATTTATTTTACTTACACATTACAAAAGATTTCTTACACATGTTTTTATAAATATTGTTTTATATAAAAATATTATATTTTAATCAATATTTTGATTAGTGATATTTGTCTATAAATCCTTTTAAAAAAAATTATCTTTGGATTTATTTGAGCCGGAAACGACCGATAATTGTTTAAAATGGAATGTTTAACAACGATTGCTCACAAGAAAGGAAAGAAACTGATATGTAAGCCTTGCGGGGTTCGGTTGGCATTTCAGGTAATGAGTGTCAATCGGGAAGTCGCGACGATTGTCATGGGCCCGAGGGAGGTTTCAGGTCGTGACAAGACTAGTCTGGATTTCGACATTTTCTTCAAAACTTTTCCAATCAATAAATTTTCCACAGGAGATTGATGCATTCTCGATATTTTTGAATCTATACTCATGTAACTTATTCCTAAATTTCGAAAAAGAAAAACTAGTACCTTTGTGGAGTGAAGGCTCTGTTTCTTTCTTCTTGTCAATTTTTTGCTTCTTTTCTTTTAGTTTCTTGGATATATCTTTCACTGAACCAAGCATGATTTTTAGTTTCTTCTTCAAACTTTCTGTTCCTGTTCATTTCTCCATCGGCCTTTTCTCGTTCTTTTTCTCTGATATCTCTTTACTCTGAGATGTTCTAGCCATATTGGTTGTAGAAGTTTCTGAGGGTTTGAGTCGGTTTCAGAGGCAAACAGGAAGATTTAGGTTTTGGTTTTTAGAGCAACGGGCTTCAGAGGAGAGAGGAAGAGAGGTAGTCAACAGTTATTACTCAGAAAAACTACTCACCTTTCTTTTAAGTGCTGCCTTGTTTTATTTCTTTATAATTTCAAACTTTTCTCTAATTTTTGGTTATTTACCTTTGACAGTTTTTCTTCATTCTTTTTGCACTCGGTAAACCCAAATTTTTACCACATTTTACTCTTTTTTCTCTAAACTCACTGAGTCTTATTATTTAAGGCTGTCAGACCATTCTTAGTTGACTACGAAATCCTTAGTCGACTGAAAGCATTCTGTTTTCTATGTGAGAGCCAAAGGTTTTCTTATAATTCCTTCACACTAATCATCCCTAAATTTCTTCTAATCTCACAGAATCTATCTTCACCTAGAGGTTTGGCAAAAATGTCTGCTAATTGATGTAAAGTATTCACAAATTCTATCTTAATATCATTTTTCACCACATGGTCTCTAATAAAATGGTGTCTAATTTCAATGTGCTTTATCCTAGAGTGTTGCACAGGATTTTTTGATATATTGATTGCACTTGTGTTATCACAGTATATTGGTACATTATGCATAGTTATTCCATAGTCTTTTAATTGTTGCTTGATCCAAAGGATTTATGCACAGCAGTTACCTAATGATACATATTCAGCCTCTGCTGTAGATAGTGCCACTAAGTTTTGCTTTTTGCTGGACCAAGACACAAGCATCTTTCTTAAAAATTGGCATGTTTCACTAGTGCTTTTCCTATCAGTTCTGCTATCGGTAAAGTTAGCATCTGAATATCCAACTAAGCTAAGAGTTGAGTCTCTAGAGTACCTTATTCCTAGTTCTTGAGTGTCTATTAGGTATCTAAAAATTCTCTTAACAGTTGTTAGGTGTGATTCTTTAGGCTGTGACTGAAATCTAGTACACAAACACACACCAAACTAAGTATCTGGTCTACTTGCTACTAAGTAGAGAAGAGACCCAATCATACCTCTATAGAGTTGTTGATCTACATCTTTACTTTTTTCATCTAAGTCGAGTTTGGTGGATAGACTCATTGGTGTGGAAATTGATTTTAGGTTGAGCATATCAAGTTTCTTGAGCATATCATGAGTATATCTTTCTTAGTTGATGAAGATTCCTTCCTCACTTGGTTTGATTTGAAGACCAAGGAAGTACTTCAACTCTCCCATCATGCTCATTTCAAATTCACCTTGCATTTCCTTAGCAAAGTTCTTTGCATAAAGCCTCATTAGTTGCACCGAATACAATGTCATCCACATATATTTGCACAATAATTAAATCATTTAGATATCTTTTTATAAACAATGTAGTATCGATGTTGCCTCTATCATACGCTTTTTCAACTAGAAATTTTGAAAGCCTCTCATACCATGCTCTAGGAGCTTGTTTCAATCCATACAAGGCTTTATGAAGTTTGAAAACTTGATCAGATTTTTCAAAGTCTTCAAAACCAGGTGGTTGTTCTACAATACTTTCTCTTGAATTAATCCATTTAAGAATGCACTTTTTACATCCATTTGGAATAATTTAAAATACATAAAACATGCAAAAGCTAGCAACAACCTTATGGCTTCAATCTTAGCAACCGGAGAAAAAGTTTCATCATAATCAATTCCTTCTTTTTGGTTGTATCCTTTTGCTACAAACCTATTTTTATTTCTAACTACATTTCCTTGCTCATCTACCTTATTTCTAAATACCCATTTTGTACCAACAATAGGGTGATTTGGAGGTCTAGGTACCAATGACCATACATGACTCCTTGTGAATTGATCAAGTTCTACTTGCATGGCCATTATCCAACTTTTCTCTTTTTCAGCTTCTTCAAAGTTTTTAGGTTCAATTTGAGATATAAAAGCTGAAAACTCACAAGTTTCTCTAGTTGCTTTCTTAGTTTTAACTCCTTGTGAAATGTCACCTATTATTTGGTCTTGTGGGTGATCTCTTACAAATCTCCAACTCCTTGGTAGATCATCATGCTGATTTTTTACTATTTACAGATTTTCTAGAGTTGGAGTTTCATTTTCTCTTCTAGGTGAGCTTTCTTCAATATTTTTGTTGTTTTCTAAGCTCATTTCCTCCATTTGTTTTTCTAGGACTTTTACATCATCATCATCATGAACTTCTTTTTGTAATGCATTTGACTTATCAAAAACTACATGAATTGATTCTTAAACGGTTAAGGTCCTTTTGTTAAGAACTCTATAGGTCTTTGAGTTTAAAGCATATCCTGAAAATATTACTTCATCACTTTTTGCATCAAACTTCCTTAAGGGCTGTTTTCCATTGTTCAATACAAAGCATTTGCAACCAAAAATCCTAAGGTGAGAAATATTTGGTTTCCTACCTTTATAAAGTTCATAAGGAGTCTTTGAAATCAAGGGCTTTATTGAGACTCTATTAAGAATATAACCTGTTGTATTTACTGCCTCAGCCCAAAGATATTTAGGTAGGTTGTTCTCACATAGCATGGTCCTAGCCATTTCTTTCAAGGTTCGATTTTTCCTCTCTAGAACTCCATTTTGCTAGGGTGTTCTAGGTGCAAAAAAATTATGATCCAACCTCTTTTCATTGTAAAATTTTTCAAACTCATCATTTTCAAATTCTCCTCCATGATCACTCCTTATGCTAACTATGGCTAGTCCTTTTTCATTTTCTACTTTCTTACAATGACTTAAGAATGTTTGAAGAGCATCATTCTTATGAGCAAGAAAATACACCCAAGTATATCTAGAATAGTCATCAACTATTTTAAAGCCATAAGATTTTTCTCCTAAGCTAGTTGTGCATATTGGACCAAATAGATCAATATGAAGCAATTCAAGAGGTCTAGATGTTGACACAATCTTCTTAGACTTGAAGGATGTCCTAACTTGTTTTCCTAGTTGGCAAGCATCACATATCCTATCATTTTCAAATTTTAATTCAGGCAGTGCAGCAACAAGATTTTTCTTAATTAATTTTGACATAGTATGCATGCTCACATGTCCTAATCTCCTATGCCATAGCCAACTATCATTTTTAGCATTTGCAACAAGACATACTTCACTATTTACTTCAAGATCTTCAAGAAAAATTACATACATATTCTTCAATCTATTTCCTATAAATGAGATTTTATTTGTACTCATATCTATCACTTCAAACTTAGTTGAATCAAAGCACACTCCAAATCCTTTATCACATAATTGACTAATAGTTAGTAAATTATGCTTTAAACCTTTCACTAACAACACATGACTAATTTGAGTTTGGGAATTCTTACCAACTGTACCTATACCATGGATTCTTCCTTTTGAATCATCTCCAAAGGATACGGTTCCTCCCTTTCTCTTATCCAACTGAGCAAACAGCATTTCATGTCTTGTCATATGTCGTGAACAGCCACTATCCAAGTACCAAGGCTGTTTCTTCTTGAGTTGAGCTCTTGAACCTGTCTCCTTTAAGTCTAGCTCAACCTACAAAATAGAATTTCAGTTTTTCTTTATAGGTACCCATACTTTGATGGGTCCTTGAGTGTTAGTTGCAACAAAGGATCCCTTAGGAACCCAGATTTTCTTAACTTTCTGCACTTTTCTTTTCTTAAAACAGTTATATGATAAATGACCATGTTTATCACAATTATAACATTTAGGTAATGCTTTAGCTGAATTTTTATTGTTGTATGCATCTTTTTTTGAAGATTCATTTTTCAAACATTTAAGAGTTGTATTTTCATCAAGAGTTATTTTCAAAGCTTCAGACTTGTTTTCCAGCTCTTGTTTTAAAACCTCAAAGTCTGTTTTTGAGTGTTCTAACTCAATTTGCAAAATATTTCTTTGCTTAAAAACAGAAGTGAATTCTTGTTTGATTTGTTCCAAATCATTTTCAAGTAATGCAACCTTTTTCTTTAATGATTTGTAATTTGAAAAAAGTTTTTCAAATTCATCATGCAGGCACTCATACTCACCTTATAAATCATCATAAGAATGAATGTAGGGGGATGAAGATACCTCTGTTTCATCCTCTTGTGCCATTAAACAGATATTTGCTCTTTCTGCAGATTTTTCATCATCAGTTTCAGAGCTTGAAGTGTCACTATCCTACCATGCAGTAGCCACCATTTCTTTCTTGGATTTCTTATTTTTCTTGGGAGTTTCATATTTCAGCAATGGACATTTAAACTTGAAGTGACTAGGTTTCTTGCACTCGTAGCAGATGAGCTCCTCCTTTTTGTTGGAGTCAATTTTGTTTCTGTTTTTCCATGAGGCACCTTGGTCTTTCTTGAAACCTCTTCTAGTTAGCCTTTGATTTCTTCTGCTCATTAACTTTTTGAATTTTCTTGCAACTAGAGCTAATTCTTCATCATCATCACAGGAAAGCTTTTCCAGCTCTTTTTCAAGGATGCTGGCTTTGAGTGCAATACTCTTTTTCTTTTCCTTTGCTTCCCTTTGGTCTTTTTCTTCTTCTTTGTTAAGCTCCAGCTCGTGAGTAAGAAGAGAACCACAAATCTCATCAAGTGTGATGATGTTAAGATCTTTAGCCTCTCTAATGGCAATCACTTTTGGCTTCCAAGATTTTGGTAGGCCTCTAAGTAGTCTCTTAACTAATTCATGTTTAGGGATAGGCTTGCCTAGCTGACTCAATTTATTTGTGATGTTTGTAAACCTATCAAGCATGCTAGTGATGACTACACCAGGCTCCATTTTGAACATTTCATAACTATGTGTTGAGAGAGCAATTTTGGACTCCTTGACTTGGGAAATCCCTTCATGGATTATTCTAAGTTTCTCCCACACTTGTTTAGCTATTGTACAGCTTGAGACTTTGTTAAATTTAGTGGGGGTCAAGGCACAATGTAATGTGTTGATGGCCTTAAAATTTATTTAAACTTTCTTAGTTTTAGCCTCAGTCCATTCAGACCTTTGCTTGGGCATCAACTCATTTGTCATTACATTCATAGTTGAGGGCATAAAGGGTCCATCAGTTATGATGTCCCACATTTCATAATTTAGAGCCCTTATAAATTGACATTCTAATGCTCTAATAAGGGCAATTAGAACCATCAAACAGAGGTGGTATGTTTGTTGATTGTCACTCAGCCACTATTGATTTTTGTTTAGCCATTTGGATCCTCTCAAAGGATGTTAAGCCTTAATAACAAGGAACTAGCTCTGATACCAATTGTTGGTTCCTATAGTATGTGCTAGAGGGGGGTGAATAGCACATATTATAGGGACCAACAGAACTAGGTAAAGTGATCTTCATGAAAGTTGTAGCTCTGTCTCTTAGCTTTCCAATGGTCTAAGAATTGCATCATTTGGAGTTTTCTAACTCAAGTTATTCGTAAAACACTGAAGCATATGCAAGCAGACTTTCGGGTCTTTTAACATCTCACTTTCCAAAATTAAGCCTAATTCTTTCATTCCTAAAAAAAATATAAAAAGTAATAAATAATAACTAAATTTAAAAAAATAACATAAAATTAAAATAACTCACTTAAAAATAAACTTATTATAAAAACAACTAAAAATAAATAAATTATAATTAAAAATTTAGGACTACGCTAATACTTAATAACAAAATTGGACTAAAATAATTCTATAAAATAGAATTATTAGCCTACATTGTTGGCTCCATTAGTTTTTTATGATAATAAAGCATTCCCATTTATTTGTGTCTAACTCCTTTATTTAAGTGTGCAGAAAATTAATACATAAAATTAATTTCTTAACTCTTGAAAGGGTATTCTTGAAAGAAAAAGAGGAATAAAATTAACAAGATGCAACTGAATAACAAGAAGGAAGATTGTTGGTTAAACAAGGAAGAACATTGGTTGACTAAATTTTGAATTGGAGAAATAGCGGGCTGAAGAGTTTGAGAAACAGAACCAACTTAGTCAACTAAGTTAGTTGACTAAGTGCCCTCTGTCAGAATCTGCAAACCAGAAACAGAATCAACTTAGTCAATCAAGTTAGTAGACTAAGAGCTCTCTGTCTGCAATTTGAACCAGAACACTACAAGACAGATTAATGACTAGAACTCATCCTCAACTGTTTTCAACAATCATAAACTGTCAAACTGCCATCAGAGTTGCATCTCCAAGTATAAAAGGATCTTCCAACAATAAGAAACAAGATTTTTTTAAGCCTTGAATGAGATTTGAGCTATAGAAAGTTGAAAAACCAAAAAAGATTCACTGCACTTGTCTGCACTTAAACGCTTACTCTTTATCATTGTATTTAGCACTCAATCTTGTACCATTCAAATCAACTTGTGATCATAGGTACTTTCTTTAACCTCTATTCTTGTATACTTAGAGTGAGAGAGTCACTCTAAGGGGTTGTTCAAGATTGGGAAAGCTTGAATGTTATAGGTTGTGGTTGAGCCTTGGAAAACCACTTTGGGTTTTAGTTGAGCCTGTGAAAAACTAATGTAAAGGTTTTGGCTGAGCTTGCGAAAAGCCATTGTAAAAGCTTGGTGAAAGCTTGTGAATTTCACTGGATTCTTAGTGAATTGTTGGGAAAATCCTTGGTTGGATAGTCAAGGTAGTGGATGTAGGTCTTGGAGCAAACCACTCTAAATTGTTGTGCACCTTATACTCTGTTTTTACTTTCTTAAGTTCTGAAAATTAGTTCCACATCTTGTCAAGAGCCAAATTGTGTTATTCACCCTCCCTCTAGCACATATTAACGGGACCAACAATTGGTATCAGAGCTAGTTCCCTGTTTTTACGACTTAACATGCTTTGAGAGGATCCAAATGGCTCAACAAAAAACCATAGTTGTTGAGGGACAATCAACAAACAGACCATCTCTGTCTGATATGGCTCTAATTATTCTTATTGGAGCATTAGAATGTCAATCTATATTAGGGCTATAGATTATGAAAAGTGGGACATCATAACTGATGGACCATTTATGCCCTCAACCGTGAATGTAGTAACAAATGAGTTGATGCCCAAGCCAAGGTCCAAATGGACTGAGGCTGAAACTAAGAAAGTTCAAGTAAACTTTAAGGCCATCAACACATTACATTGTGCCTTGACCTCCACTGAATTTAACAAAGTCTCAAGCTATACAACAGCTAAACATGTGTGGGAAAAACTTAAAATAATTTATGAAGGGACTTCTCAAGTAAAGGAGTCCAAAATTACTTTCTTAACACATAGTTATGAAATGTTCAAAATGGAGCCTGGTGAAGACATCACCAATATGTTTGATAGGTTTACAAACATTACAAATAAATTAAGTCAACTGGGCAAGCTTATCCCTAAACATGAATTAGTTAAGAGACTATTTAGATGCCTACCAAAATCCTAGAAACCAAAAGTGATTGCCATTAGAGAGGCTAAAGATCTGAACATCATCACTCTCGATGAGATATGTGGTTCTTCTCTCACTCATGAGCTGGAGCTTAAGGAAGAAGAAGAAGAAGACCGAAGGGAAGCAAAGGAAAAGAAAAAGAGCATTGCACTTAAAGCCAACATTCTTGAAGAAGAGCTGGAAGAGCTTTTCTGTGATGATGATGAAGATTTAGCTCTAGTTGCAAGAAAATTCAAAAAACTAATGAGCAGAAGAAATCGAAGGCTAACTAGAAAAGCTTTCAGGCAAGACCAAGGTGCTTCATGAAAAATAAGGAACAACAATGACTCCAACAAAAAGGAAGAGATGATCTACTACAAATACAAGAAACCTGGTCACTTCAAGTTAGAGTGTCCGTTGTTGAAAGATAAAACCCCCAAGAAAAATAAGAGATCCAAGAAAGCAATGGTGGCTGCTGCATGGTCGGACAGTGACACATCAAGCTCTGAAACTGATGATGAAAAATTTGAGGAAAGAGCAAACATTTGTTTAATGGCACAAGAGGATTAATCAGAGGTACCCTCATCCCCTTGCATTAATTCTTATGATGATTTATAGGATGATAATGAATGTCTTTATGTTGAATTTGAAAAACTTTTTTCCAAATACAAATCATTGAAGAAAAAGGTTGCATTACTTGAAAATGATTTGGAACAAATCAAATAAGAGTTCACCTCTGTTTTTGAGCAAAGAAATATTTTGCAAGTTGAGTTAGAACACTCAAAAACAGACTTTGAGTTTTTAAAACAAGAGTTGGAAAACAAGTCTAAAGCCTTGCAAATAACTCTTGATGAAAACACAGCTCTTAAATGTTTAAAAAATGAATCTTCAAAAAGAAAAGCATACCACAATAAATATTTAGCTAAAGCATTACCTAGATGTTATAATTGTGGTAAACATGGTCATTTGTCATATGACTGTTTTAAGAAAAGAAAAGTATAGAAAGTTAAGAAAATTTGGATTCCTAAAGGATCCTTTGCTGCAACTAACACTCAAGGACCCATCAAAGTATGGGTACCCATAAAGAAAAACTGAAATTCTATTTTGTAGGTTGAGCTAGACTTAAAATAGACATGTTCAAGAGCTCAACTTAAAAAGAAACAGCCTTGGTACTTGGATAGTGGCTGTTCACGACACATAACAGGACATGAAATGCTGTTTGCTCAGTTGGATAAGAGAAAGGGAGGAATCATATCCTTTGGAGATGATTCAAAAGGCAAAATACATGGTATAGGTACTGTTGGTAAGAGTTCCTAAACTCAAATTAGTCATGTGTTGCTAGTTAAAGGCTTAAAGCATAATCTACTAAGTATTAGTCAATTGTGTAATAAAGGATTTAAAATATGTTTTGATTCAACTAAGTGTGAAGTGGTTGATATGAGTTCAAATAAAATCTCATTTATAGGAAAAAAGTTGAAGAACATGTATGTAATTTTTCTTGAAGACCTTGATGTGAATAGTGAAGTATGTCTTGTTGCAAATGCTAAGAATGATAGCTGGTTATGGTACAGGAGATTAGGACATGTGAGCATGCATACTATGTCTAAATTAGTAAAGAAAAATCTTGTTGCTAGACTGCCAGAATTGAAATTTAAAAAAGATAGGATATGTGATGCTTGCCAACTAGGAAAACAAGTTAGAACATCCTTTAAGACTAAGAAAATAGTGTCAACATCAAGACCTCTTCAATTGTTGCACATTGATCTATTTGGTCCAATAAGCATAACTAGCTTAGGAGGTAAATCTTTTGGCTTTGTAATAATTGATGACTATTCTAGATATACTTGGGTATACTTCCTTGCTCATAAGAATGATGCTCTACAAACATTCTTAAGTTATTGTAAGAAAATAGAAAACGAAAAAGGACTAGCCATAGTTAGCATAGGGAGTGACCATGGAGGAGAATTTGAGAATGATGAGTTTGAAAAATTTTGCAATGAAAAGGGGTTGGATCATAATTTTTCTGCACCTAGAACACCCTAGCAAAATGGAGTTGTAGAGAGGAAAAACAGAACATTAAAAGAAATGGCTAGGACCATGTTATGTGAGAACAACCTATCTAAATATCTTTAGGTTGAGGTAGTAAATATAGCAGCTTATATCCTTAATAGGGTCTAAATAAGACCCTTGATTTCAAAGACTCCATATGAACTTTACAAAGGTAAGAAACCAAATATTTCTCACCTTTGGAGTTTTTGCTGTAAATGCTTTGTATTGAACAATGGAAAACAGCCCCTAGTGAAGTTTGATGCAAAGAGTGATGAAGCAATATTTTTAGGATATGCATTAAACTCAAAGGCTTACAGAGCTTTTAACAAAAGGACCCTAACCGTTGAAGAATCAGTCCATGTAGTTTTTGATGAGTCAAATGCATTACAAAAAGAAGTTCATGATGATGATGATGAAATAAAAATCCTAGAAAAACAAATGGAGGAAATGAGCTTAGAGAACAATAAAAATAATGAAGAAAGCTCATCTAGAAGAGAAAATGAAACTCCATTTCTCAAAAATCTGTAAAGAGCAGAAAATCAGCATGATGATCTACCAAGGAGTTGGAGATTTGTAAAAGATCACCCATAAGATCAAATAATAGGTGACATTTAACAAGGAGTTAGAACTAGGAAAGTAACTAGAGAAACTTATGAGTTTTCAGTTTTTATATCTCAAATTGAACCTAAAAACTTTGAAAAAGCTAAAAATGAGAAAAGTTGGATAATGGCCATGCAAGAAGAACTCGATCAATTCACTAGGAATCATGTATGGTCATTGGTACCTAGACCTTCAAATCATCCTATTGTTGGTACTAAATGGGTATTTAGAAATAAAGTAGATGAACAAGGAAATGTAGTTAGGAAAAAAGCTAGGCTGGTAGCAAAAGGATACAAACAAGAAGAAGGAATAGATTATGATGAAACCTTTGCTCCAGTAGCTAGGATTGAAGCCATAAGGTTGTTGCTAGCTTTTGCATGCTTCATGAATTTTAAGTTGTACCAAATGGATGTAAAAAGTGTATTCTTAAATGGACTAATTCAAGAGGAAGTTTTTGTAAAACAACCACCTGGTTTTGAAGATTTTTAAAAATCTGATCATGTCTTTAAGCTTCACAAAGCATTGTATGGATTGAAACAAGCTCCTAGAGCTTGGTATGAGAGGCTTTCAAAATTTCTAGTTGAAAATGGATATGATAGAGGCGGCATCGATAGTACATTGTTCATTAAGAGATATCAAAATGATTTAATTTTTGTGCAAATATATGTGGATGATATTGTATTTGGTGCAACTAATGAAGCTTTATGCAAGAACTTTGCAAAGAAAATGTAAGCTGAATTTGAGATGAGCATGATAGGAGAGTTGAAGTACTTCCTTGGTCTTCAAATTAAGCAAAGTGAGGAAGGAATCTTCATCAGTCAAGAAAGATATACTCATGATATGCTCAAGAAATTTGATATGCTGAAGCTGAAATCAATTTCCACACCAATGAGTACATCTACCAAACTTGACATAGATGAAAAAGGAAAAGCTGTAGATCAAAAGCTCTATAGAGGTATGATCGGCTCTCTTCTTTACTTAACAGCAAGTAGACCAGATATTCAATTTTTATGTGCTAGATTTCAGTCACAGCCTAAGGAATCACACCTAACAACTGTTAAGAGAATTTTTAGATACCTCATAGACACTCAAGAACTATGAATATGGTACTCTAGAAACTCAACTCTTAACTTAGTTGGATATTCAGATGTTGACTTTGCTGGCAACAGAACTGATAGGAAAAGCACTAGTGGAACATGCCAATTTTTAAGAAAGATGCTTGTGTCTTGGTCCAGCAAGAAGCAAAACTCAGTAGCACTATCTACAGCAGAGGCTGAATATGTTTCATTAGGTAGTTGCTGTGCACAAATCCTTTGGGTCAAGCAACAATTAAAAGACTATGGAATAATTATGCATAATGTACCAATATACTGTGATAACACAAGTGCAATCAATATACCAAAAATCCTGTGCAACATTCTAAGACTAAGCACATTGACATTAGACGCCATTTTATTAGAGACCATGTAGTGAAAAATGACATTAAAATAGACTTTGTGAATACTCTACATCAATTAGTAGATATTTTTACCAAACCACTGAGTGAAGATGGATTTTGTGAGATTAGAAGAAATTTGGGGATGGTTAATGTGAAGGAATTATAAGAAAATCTTCGGGTCTCACATTGAAAATAGAATGCAATTAGTCAACTAAGGAATCCTTAGTCAACTAAGAGTAGCCTAACATCCTTCAATAATAAGACTTAGTGAGTTTAATGAAATATGAGTAAATTGTGGTAAAATTTTGATTTACCGGGTGTAAAGATGAATAGCGCAAAGTTGCCAAAGGTAAATAATCAAAATTTTAGAGGGAGATTTAAAAATATAAAGAAATAAAAGTAGGGCAGTTCTTAAAGGAAGATGAGAAGTTTTCTAAGCAATAACTATTGCCAACCTCTTCTTCCCTCTCCTCTGCAACTCGTTACTCTAAAAACAAAAACCTAAATCTTCTTAGTTGCCTCTAAAACCAACTCAGATCTTCAGAAATTTCTAAAACCAAAATGGCTAAAACATCTTAAAGTAAAGATGTATCAGAGAAGAATAAAGGGAAAAGGCTAGTGGAGCAAGAAATTGGAACATAAAGTCAGAAGAAGAAATAGAAAATTGTGCCTGCCTCAGTGAAGGAAATAACCAAGAAACTAAGAGAAAACAAGCAAATAATACACAAGAAGAAAGATACAGAACCCTCACTGTAGAAAGGTATCAGTTCTTCTTCTTTTTCAAAATTTAGAAATAAGCTGCATAAGTATAGATTCAAGAATATAGAAAATGCACCAATCTCTTGCTGAAAGTTTATTGATTGGAAGAGTTTTAAGGAAAATGTAGAAATCCAGACTAGTCTATCTGAGTACTTTGATGAGCTTAAACTTAAAGGTTACAACACCTTTAAGAATAGGTCATATAGTCCAAGTCTGGTTAAAGAATTTTACTCTAGCATTGCTCTGAAAGAAAAGGAATTAGTAGATTATGATAACTATGTAGAAGATGGCCTGAATGTCTATTTGAATGGAAAAGAGTTTATTGTGACTGCTGGAGATTTAGGGAACCTGCTGAAATTACAGGGTGAAGTAGGTGAATTTGAACTTCTAGAAAAATATGATCTGTCCTCACTGTGGGAGATCATCACTGGAAGAAAAAAAAATACTCCTATAAAAGTAATTCAGGTCTAATAATCAATCCACATATTAGGATACTGCATTACTTCATTGTAGCAAATATTCAAGGGAGGAGTGGAAGTTTTAGCTACATTAGCCTCTAAGATCTTTGGTTGATGGAGCATGCTTTTAATGAAGTGTCTCTAAATCTGGGGAAATTTATGATTGAGAAAATGAGAAGTGCCTACAGACTTGATAAGGCAAATCTATCATATGTGAATGTGATTACATCCCTTGTGCAGAAGAAAGGAATATGGGCTAAAAGGTATGATATGGACCTGGTGAAAAATAGAGACCAAGACATTTATTATGGCAGCTTAATTAAGATAGGGTATGTGCTCGATGGAGAGAAGCTTATCAAAACCTCCAAAACTGGCCCAAGAAAAGATCACAGTCTACTTGCTCAACTTGAAGAAGCTCCTTCCAGATTTTTGAATGAGATGATTTTTAATTTGCTTATGAGGATTGATGGTAAGCTGACTGACCAAGGAGTGAAGCTACAGAAAATGGAAGATAAAATCACTGAGTTGGAAAACAAGTTGAAGGAGAAAGAAAACATGGCGTCTGAACTTGTGGCTGTAGACAGTTTTACCACATACAGCACTGCATTTGCACAGTAAGGTGCTGAAGGTTCAACAGAGCTAACAGAGAAGTCTGCAAGTTCTGGCAGTCAAGTAGAAGGCTCTACCTACAAGTCTACCAGTCCTGTTTTGCAAACTGAGGACTCCCCACAAGGAGTTGATCAACCAGCCAAATCACCCTCACCTGAACCTCAAAGCAAAAATGACTCAGAACAAAGGACTGAACTAGCTGGTGCAGAAATTGAGAAACAACAGGCCTCTTTTCCAAATTCAGAGGAAGTTTCCATTATGGACTTTTTTCATCAAATGGTCAGAGAGGAACAAGCTGAAAAAGACACTATCAAGACAGCAACTCAGAAGAATGGTGCAAATGTAAGAAAAGGAAAGAAACCTGCCTCAACTCTCAAACTAAAGGCAAAAACAGGGAAATTAGAAGCTACCACAACACCACCAGTTGAGGCAAAACAACCAACTAAAGGAAGGAAGACTATGCCAACCAAGACAACCTTTCTCAAAAGAAAAAAGTCTTCTAGATTGACAGAGAAGTCCAAACCAGTTTCAGCCTCTTCTCCTTACAGTCTAGTTCATGTTTCAAACAAATCTTCTCTAGACTCCTCTCTTAGAAAGTCGTCTCCTCTCCGACAACCCTCTTTGTTTCCTCTTAACCCTTTCTATGGAACCGAATCCTCACCCTCTGCTTCATCCGATGACTAGAATCCACCTCCTTTGATGTTGACAAAAAGGGGGAGAAGTATGGTACTTGGGGAACAGGAATCAGGAACTAGAGAATAATGTTTAAAAACAAAAAAAATGTTAGGATAGAGGAACCAAGAAATTAGGAAAGGAAAGAAAGCAAAACCAAGGGTGCATGAAATTAGAGAAATAGGAGATAAGAAGCAAAACTAGTCCAGGGGCATTTTCAAAATACTTTTTAATTAACTGTTATTTGTGCCTTGGTGGCACCTTAACACTCAACTCTAATTTTGTTATTTTTGTGGATGTATGTGAAATATGAATGCTGATATGTTTATGATATTTAACTACTGTAGACTAAAGTATGCTGATGTTTTGATATGTTGACTGTCATAAATAAAATCTGTTGCTAATATGCTGATATGGATTTACATGCTGATAGATGATGTTTATATAATGTCTGATGAGAATAAGTTATAGATGAAGCATATAGCATATCAATTTAAATCTGAATGATGTAGACACAATCTGAAATCAATTGACTGTTAACAGCTGCTGGAACAATAGATAAAAATCTATCAAAACTTGTTGCTGAAAATCTTTGGATGCAAATCACTCTATATTGCTGCACATATATATTCTCTAAGTATACAATATCATTTTCTATATGATGAGAATAAAACTGGCTGAAATAAAATAAGCAAAATATGCACACACTATGGGGGAGCTTATACTTAAGGGGAGCAATCCTCAATTCTTGCAGAAAACAAAAAAAAATTTAAAATGATATTATGTTGTTAATCAACGAGTGTTCTGTCATCATCAAAAAGAGGGAGATTGTTGGCTCCATTAGTTTTTGATGATAATAAAACATTCCCATTTATTTGTATCTAATTCCTTTATTTAAGTGTGAAGGAAATTAATACATGAAATTAATTTTTTAACTCTTCAAAGGGTATTTTTGAAAGAAAAAGAGGAATAAAATCAACAAGATGTAACTGAATAACAAGAAGGAAGCATGTTGGTTAAATAAGGAAGAACATTGGTTAACCAAATTTTGAATTGGAGAAATAGTGGGCTGAAGAGTTTGAAAAACAAAACAAACTTAGTCAACCAAGTCAGTCGACTAAGTGCCCTTTGCTAAAATCTGCAAACCAGAAATAGAATCAACTTAGTCAACCAAGTTAGTCGACTAAGAGCTCTCTGTTTGCAATTTGAACCAAAACACTACAAGACAGATTAATGACTAGAACTCATCCTCAACTGTTTCCAACAACCATAAACTGTCAAACTGCCATCAGAGTTGCATCTCCAAGTATAAAAGGGTCTTCTAACAATAAGAAACAAGTTTTTTTGAAGCCTTGAATGAGATTTGAGCTATAAAAAGTTGAAAAATCAGAAAAACTTCACTGCACTTATTTGCACTTAAACGCCTACTCTTTGTCATTGTATTTAGCACACAATCTTGCACCATTTAGATCAACTTGTGACCATAGGTACTTTCTTTAACCTCTATTCTTGTATACTTAGAGTGAGGGAATCACTCTAAGGGGTTGTTCAAGCTTGGGAAAGCTTGAATGTTATAGGTTGTGGTTAAGCCTTGGAAAGCCACTTTGGGTTTTAGTTGAGCCCGTGAAAAACTAGTGTAAAGGTTTTGGCTGAGCTTGCGAAAGCCATTGTAAAAGCTAGGTGAAAGCTTATGAATTTCACTAGATTCTTAGTGAATCGTTGGGAAAATCCTTGGTTGGATAATCAAGGTAGTGGATGTAGGTCTTGGACCGAACCACTTTAAATTGTTGTGCACCTTATACTCTGTTTTTACTTTTTTAAGTCTTGGAAATTAGTTCCACATCTTGTCAAGAGCCAAATTGTGCTATTCACCGCCCCCCTCTAGCACATATTAATGGGACCAACATACATTTGACTATGCCCTCTCCCATTTAATAGTTGGTCCACCTACTAGATATGTGCTTAAACCATCAAGTCACTCCTTTTATTTATTTATGTTTATGTTCATTTATTTATTTTTTTTGGTATTAATGAAAATACATAAATATAATAAAATTAAATTTTTTTAAGTCATAATTAGGTTAGGATGAAATTCTTACAACCATAATTGCTAGAATAAAATTACAAAATAAAAAATAATAAAAATTTGTAATTATTTAAAAATAAATTTTTTAAATGAAATTTTTAAGGGAAGTTGTAGGGGGCAATTCTTCTTAAATTTTATAGAGTAGAAATAATTATGGGATCTTACCATAAGGGTTGGGGGTAATCTCGTAAATATTTTTACCAAAAAGGTTTATTTATAAATAATTAAGAAGAATATAGATAAATAAAGAATTTAGATTTTGTAAATATAATAATGAATGTTTAATATAAAATAAATAGAAGTCCTTTGATGATGGAATTTCGAGAATGTTATAAGGAATAATTTCTTAAAAATTTTTAAGTGAGAAAATCTTTCTAAATTTTATCAAAAGTATTAGAGGACATTTTTTTATTTTAAAATGATAATAAATTGGAGAAATAGTTAAGGGAAGTAAACTAGGATATCGTAACAAAATTCATTTATTAAGGCTAAAAAAACGCATAATTAATTAGGTACCATTTGAATGGATGTTGTGAGATTGTAATTCCTTCCTCACATGTAATTGTACTTTCAAACTTAATCTGTTTTGTAAACTGAAATCTAATTTTTTACTGAATCTAAGTCAAACTTAGAATCTCATTAGAAAAAATAGATTCAACTAGGTGGTTAATCATACTAAACAAAAAGAGATTAATGACGACTTTATTTATGTCAAATGGCTAAGTTTCAAGACTCATACATTATGACATCCCAAATCTTAGAACAACAAAAACGAAAAAAATGGTGGCCAATTGATTCACATTCTTTCTTTGCATAAAAGACAACAACCAGCATCATATCTAAGGAGATCTCTTCCTATAAGTGTTTCACAAACAGCAATTTTACCCTTTCATAGAAGCCGACAAAAGGTTTATATCTTAATAGGGGCAAGGCCTTGCCAGAGATTTCCCCATAAGCTAGCCTTACTATTCGTGGTCTCTAATATGCTTCTACAATAAGAGTTGGTTGTGTAATTACCTCTAGTTTTCCCATTCCCCATATTTGTCAATCGTGTCATTCTTTTAATATAACCTCACCAATCCCTTAATCATGCCAAAAGTTAATCCTGTGTCCATCCCCACCAAGAACCCAAACCCCCTCCTTATTTGTTAACTTGTTTAATAGGTTTTCTATTATTTTCTTTTAATTATGTTATTTGAAATTACAGTAAAGTTAGCTTTCCGATAGTCCTCACCGTGGGGTAAACACAAGATTATATGGGACGAAAGGAATTCAATGAGAAACACCGGGTTTATGAAATAGAAGGAATTCCTTGAGTTTAAACATCAGGGGGCATGGAACTAGGTTTTGCTTCATGACTTAGGTTTAATGTTTGTTTTTGTGTATTTTATACTCTTTGTAATACGTAAGTTTATAATAACTTTTTTTGTAATATGAAAGTAATGTGTGATTTATTTGTATGTTAATCTCGATATTAAATATAATTTCGTTTGAATATTTCAACAATAATTATATACCACAACTTTACAAATTACTATCCATCCACATTACCGGATGAAGTCTGTGCCAAGTTCTACCTTTCAAGGTTGCAAACTGATCAGTTAATTAGTTTCTGTTTTTTTTTTTCCCCGTTTCGCTTTTTGAACTATAATTTAATTTGCCGATTGCCTTCTTGTATGTGAATTGTCTTTCAAAACTCAAACAAAGTTGAACAGATAGCTAGATGATACCCATCGATGAGAGACTTCTTTCTAAGCATGTATGCATGTTATTTAGACCCCATTAATAATTTTAGTTTTTGTTATTTATGTTTCATTCATTGTTTTGTTTTATATTTGTTTTTACAGAAAAAAATAAAAAATAAAAATATCAACGTAATGGAACTATATATTATCTATTTATAATATTGTATTAGATTTAAGTAATTGCAAGTCCGCATCTGGCCGGAATTAATTTATTTGCGTAAAATGTCTACTACATAAAGAGAACATCGACGAATTACTGAGCAAAAGCACAAACCAAAACATAACAAAAGGACACGACGTCCCGACAGAACAACCATTACTTAGACTGCCACACACTCTTGAGCAGCTATACTACTCTGAAACTAAGTTAAACTAATTATGGTAAATTATTCAAACCGATCAGTTCAAGGAAAATGGATGACACCGGTCCCACTCCCACCACCAGCACCACCTCCAACTCCGGCAGCAGCGCCACCACCAGGACCACCTCCAAATCCGACGCCAGCTAAGCCTCCTACTCCACCTGTACCATCGAGGCCAGTGATACCGCCAACACTCCCAACTCCTCCAATAGGCATTCCGTTTGCTCCAATCCCAGAGTAGCCGCCAACGCCACCATACGTGAGGAAGTTCTTTTGGTCATTGAGACCAGAATCGTTAGGCACATTCCTTGCGCTAGCCTGAACCACTACTAGAGCAAGAACAAGCACAGCACTCCACTTTGCCATCACTTTAATTATACGTAGCAAAACTCTCTATGAATCTCTTACTTTCTATGTTTTGTTTGGTGCTTGATGCATGTGTTGGGAATCTCCTTTTATAGGGGAAAACACCAGATGGGAGACAGTTGCGAAAATTCAATGTAGTTAAATGTGACCGCTAGGTTTTGGTGCCTCTAATATTTTCTTTTGAGGCTTTGCTCTCTGATTGATTTCAATTTTGATAGTTTAATTAAATTATGCTGAAAAAATAAAAAAGTAGTATTATCATCTAACCACTGTCAAATTTAATTACGAATTTTGAGCAGTTCAAACAATTCTTGACAAATTATGAGCAGTTCCTAAAGCAAGTTTTATTGGTTTCTTTTTTTGTCTGAAATTAATATTAAGCAGTAAAACAAGCAAAAGGAAAAATGCCAGACAGGCAATAAAAGGAATTATGTCGGCTGGTCGATTGAGATGAGGAATTTAATGGATGAATTAATAACAATGTAAGTAGTAACAATAGCTTTTTAGGGTCAGTTCTTTCAATTAATTTGTTACAGCTGTAGGTGCTAGTTGAAGAAGAATCTGGTTATCTACTATTCACCAACTGCATTACATTTCTAACTTTCTAAGCCATGTCATTGATCATATCATCAACCTCTTGTGACAATCAAGTTTGAAGGCTTGAACCTGATAATCCTCCCTCAAATGCCTTTTGGTGAAAGGGAGGGACAAAAACGTTAAACCCATTTTTTGAGGTTGCCAGAAAGCCCTTTTTTGCCCCATTTTTTGAAGCATGCCACTCAACAATAACATTGCATTAATTTCTAGCCTTGTGGGGTTGCAAAACCTAAGTTCGTTTTTCTTTTTTCACCTTTCTGCACCAGAGTTTGCCATGTTGCACGTGAACAAGTCGTAACAAACTCTCCTCTTTCTTTTTTATTGAAATTAATCAGCTGCCACACCTAAAAAAAGGAATATATATATAGACGAAGAATCCGTTCACATCAGTGTAAAACTAATTTAGTTTTACATCTTTGCACATCTTTTTATACGATTTATTTATATTTAATTTTATTAATCTAATTGTTAAATTTCACATTTTATTTACGTAAATCATGCACGTAAATTTTGAATGAATTAAAAATATCTATCTGTTTAATACAATAAAATTTTGACAATTAAAAATATATTGAAGAAAACCTTCTAGTTTAATATGATAGTGACAATGGATTGTTATGAAATTTTTCATGCATAATGGATACAAATAGGTTGTTAAATCTAATGGTCGATTTGTTAAAATATTAAATGTAGATGAAGTTATATAAAAGTGTAAAACTAATTGTTTTTATACCGATGTAACTTGACCCCTCTTTAATTATATATAATATATGTATAGCGTTTACACATGATTTTGGTGACTACAGCATATTTATCAATTAAAGCTTAAGTGACATTGCTATGCACATCAACAGACAAAAGGAAAAGTTAAAACACTCAAAGCAGGACTAAGAGTCAAGCAATGAGGGTAGGGTGAGATTTAGATAGAGATTTCGAGTTTGAATTGTAGTGCTTCTTTTTGTATATATCTATCTATAATCGATAACTTATTTAAATGTACGAATATTGACAACTTCTTTATCGACATAAATGGACATTTTTACTCAATATTGATAGTGATAATGTTATAGCCCATAAGTCGATCAATTGGGTTTAGAAATACATTGGGTTAATTTAAGCATTACATTAATTAATAGAAACTTTTTTTATCTTATGTTTGTAATTGTTATCATTAACTAATAAGATAACGTTCATGGAATAAGATATGTTTAGCAAAAGGAGTTACAAAGTGTTTGTTACTTAAATGAGCTCCAATAATAGTGAAATTCCAAGAGAGGGTGAATTGCAGTCTTTGAAACATTTTACAAGATTGAAAAAGTTTGATATTAATAGAATTTAAAAACTCTTTCAAACTTTGAAAATCAATAAAGTTTGGCTCAAATTTATGTGAAAATTTAATTTAAAATAGAAGTGCGAATTTCAGGTAGAGTAAAAAGAGCTTGCACGATTGTTTTATATAAGTTTGGCATCTAACCTACATCATCTCCCTTAGCTTGCTAAGGAGTTTGAAATCCGTTATGAAATATGTCTTTTGAGATTCAAGAATTACCTTCATAAAACCTTTTCAAGGATAAATGAGTACAGAAAGATGAACATTAAACTCAAACAAATGCTACACTTGAAAAATTTAAATGCTAGAGAAGAAACAAATAAGATATAAATGATTGAAGCTTTAATCCTTTCTTGAAGTTGTGTTTCAGAGTCTTTTTACCTTCATTAATGAAATGGAAGCTTGTATTTATAGTGTTGAAGCCTTTGGAGGTAGTTGGAGGAGCATTAAAAGCAAAAATAGTCGTTTTGCTGTCAATTTTACGCTTCAATGATCACATTATATCGATAAATTTTAAAATGTATCAATACATTAGCTGCATTAAATTTTAAAACCTGTGATAATCTATCAATACATTTTGAGATGTATCGATAGATTCTAGAAAGAATCAATTCTATGGAAAATCTATTAATATATTTTGAGAATATATCAATACATGCAGCTCGATTTAGAAGTTTGAGCATTTTGTTGTGTTAGATTTGTAAGCTTAATAAATAGATATTCAGGAGGAGGTGAATTGAATATTTAAATTTTTTTTTTTAAGTTTGAGACTTAAAAAGCTTTGCTTTAATGAAAAACCTATTTCTTGAAAAACTTTCATACGGAAGAAAACACTTTCCAAGAAGTTTGCTCTATGAAAACAAATGTAAATAGAACATAGAAAAGTTAGACACATTTGTTTTATAGAGGTTCGGTCTTTTTGTCTATGTCCTTTCCCTTAGATCAGTAAGAAGTTTGTAATCCACTATATCTAATGCCTTTTAAGGATTAAGCACAACCTGTACATTAGTCTTTGCAAAAGGCTAAAACTCAACCCTTTTACCTTTTCTATGGTTAAGGTATAACCAAACAACAATGCCTTTTGGAGGTTAAGGTAGAACCTTTTAATTCAATACAGGAATGAAGATATCAAAGCTTTAATGCTTTTAGAAGGCTGATAGTTTCAATGAGTACAAGAGGTTTATAAAAATATAACAAAAGAATAAAGAATGTCAAAGCTCAATGACTGATAGAATGAAAAGATATAAAAATGAGAGAGAGAATTTGATGATTTTAAGGATGATTCTTGTTCTCTCGCTCAAAGGAATGTTTTTTAGCGCCTTCTTATTGGTCAAATCAAGTAGAAAACTTGCATTTATAGTCAAGAAGTCCTTGGGAGCCATTCAAGTCAATTTGTACCAAAAATGGTCATTATTTATGTCTTTTTCACACTTATCTATCTTGAGGTATTGATACTTTATCTCCTAGGCTTCTTGAGTATCGATACTTCCCATTGGGATATCGATACTTTCAAGACAAAATGATTTCTGTTTGAAATGTATCGAGACTTTTCTTTTGGATATTAATACTTTTTGTAGTTGACTCTTGATCTTAGACTCCTCGGGTAGCAAGGTATTGAGACTTGAGGGTTGGTATCGATACAGATGCATAATATGAATGAGGTATCAATACTTTGCTTTGAGTATCAATAGTTTTTACACAGAATGGTTTCTATCCCAAATGCATCGATACTTTGTTGCAAAGTATTGATACTTTTTAAATAGAATACTCTCTATTCAAAATGTATCTATACTTCTTTACGAGGTATCGATACTCATGACTTATTAGTGTTGATTTTAAGCCAATTAATTAGCATTTAATCTTTTCCAAACACTTAGCCATCTTACTTCAAAGTTCATGAGGACTTAAAATATATTTGAAGAACATGTTTTTGCGATTCTAGTCATTTGTTTAAGTCATTTCAAAACTTAAGGTCAATTGTTAAAGCTAACATGTTGAGAATCCATTGATACATTTTGACAATGTTTAGATACATGAAGTTTGACTTTTGAAATTTTGACCTTTTAAAGAACAAGCATCGATATATTTTCATTTTTATCGATACTTAGATGAATGAAACAATACTTGGACAAATGTATCGATACATGTTGAATATGTATCTGTAGATTCTACCTAGAAACCATTTTGAAAGTCTTTTTGAGGTGTTTTATCTTTTTCAAACACTTAGTCATTTGTTTAAATCCATCAAGGGAACTTTAAACTTGTTCAAAAACTGTTAGAAGGAATTTTGATCATTTGTCCTTGTCGTTTCAAAACATAGGATAAATTTAAAACTTATAAAGCTAACATTGTTATAATTGTGAGATCTTTATTGCATCAAAACATTATTCCTATATGTTCCTAGTCAATGCTCTATTGAGATTGAACATTGATAAAACCGAGAGGCCAACACATGGTTATGTTCTTAACTTATAAAGTGAGCAATCATTATCATAAATTGAAATCAATATGGGGATGCTTGAGCTAACATGTGAGTGCTACTTATATGAACAAGTTCATTGAACATGACCCACGTTGAGAATTCAATTTAGTATGTCACTCAAGTATCTATGGAATAAATGCTAATTATGTGACGGTTGTGTAAGTAATCCTTAGACTTGAGATCATTAGGTTACCTTGTATAAGAGTTGCTATATTTAGATACTATCTTAAGTCATCCTATAAAGGATGCACAATAAGATGGACATTAGATATATATAGCATGAAACATATGAAGGTAAATGAATGAACAATAGCAGATTCATTGCCGTAAGTGATACTAAAAGAAACATCCCAGTGCATCTTGATATGTAATAACTTAAAGGAGTCCTTGACCAATGTAGATTGAGGATTTAGAAGAGAGCTTTTCCAAATCTCATTAAAAGAGTTGATTACAAATATCAAAAGCTAACATGGTAGAGACAATATAAAGTAGACACTGAGCCATGCTTTATGTCTTGTCCGGATATTAGATTCATAAAACAATATTAATTGCATGGTGAGATTACGCACTGGTTGGTTAAGTCAAACCTTTATGACTCTTTTTAACACTTGGATAGTCATGATGTATTGCTAGATGCCAAGCTTGACTTATATGTATGAAGAAATCAATTTTGAAATTGATGATGAATTCAAAAGGGTTGAATTGATAAAGCATTGACTAGGAATTAATAATTTAGGAAAAATGCTTAGATGCAACAGTAACCTCATAATTGTAATACTTGATAACTCCTTTTGCAAAGAATGTTTAGTTCGTGGACTTTATCTTTGTAAGTAAATAATAACAATTATATATGAACTAATAGACAAAGAAATCCTTTAAAAATTAAATATAATGTATAAAGTAATCATAAACGTATCATACAACCAACTGATTGGGTATAGAGCATACATCAATTCTAACAATATGGGTTTAAGTCATTCAAGTTTGGGTTATTTTGAGTTCAAGTTTTTGACTTTTTAAAAATAAAATCAATTTAAGATAGGGTTTTTATTTTAAATCATTTGGATCAAGTTGATTCAAGCTTTGGTTTGCACCATGTACTATGTCTTCCTATGATATTAAGTGATGAATGGGTATTAATTACATGGTAAGGCTGTCCATTGATAAATTTGAATAGTCACAATGCATTGCTAGATCTCAATTTTAACTTATAAATTCGAACTAATCAATTCGAGAATTGATGATGAATACAAAGAAGTTAGATTCATCTAATCCTAGGTTACCTTGGATTATAGTTCGATTCATCTAATACAACCTTGACATATAAATTTGTTTGATTCATCATATCCAAATTTATTTGGGATTATAGTTCATATTTATTATCAACATGTTAGGAACTTAATGGGTCACATACATTTAAAAGATGTCAATTTAAAAATGTAAAAATTGGAGATTAAGTTGGACTTAATTGAAAGAAGTTACAGACATTAATGACTTAATTGAATGTGTCCGATTATGTATTATAATTTTTTGTAATTAATATAAAAGTTATATTAAACCTAATTCACTACAAGAAAATAAACTTTTACTGATAGAATTGGATTTGTCGAAAAAAATTCTATTGGAAAATATTGATGGATTGTCGACGAAACAGTGATGGAGAGAAGCCCTACAATATGTCGATGGAACATCGATGAATTCTATTCCGTCAGTATAGTTTGTAATTCTTTAAAGCAAATAAAAGCAAAATGTGCAAAGAATACTAGGCACAATCATTTATCAAAATACATGCTCTAAATTTAGTTAGGAATGGAATAATAAAATGGTAGGAAGATAACAATGGAATATTTGTTGGTAATGCATACACAAAATATCAGTGGATTACTAATGAAATTTTCATAAATATCGATAGAATATTTGATTGGTAATGGCTACATAAAACATCAGGAATATAGTAACGAAATTGAATATGCAAATATTCATGAAATATCAATCAGGGATGGCTAAATAAAATGTTAGGGTAATACAAATGCCAAGTAATACGGAAAAAATATCCTTCGATGATGGCTACATAAATTGTCACAAGATTATTGATAGAATTTTCATAAATACCGGCCAAATATTCGCCAAGGATGGTTAAATAAATTGTCAAGAGATTATCGACGGAGAGTTTCATCGGTAACTTGTATTATTTATATGAATCGAGCTCTTTCCCCCTATCAAGCCCAGCTCTACAATATGTTTATTATGCCATTCTTACATAAGAATGCATGTTTACTTACTTGGGTACCTCAAAAATTATTAAAGGACGGCAATGTACCAAATGGCACAATTAAGTTGAATTAAGCCTCAAACTAGTCCAAATAGATATTTTAAGATGAAATTGATAATTTTAAAACCCCATAATGACTTAAAATAGTGATTTGGAGTTCGAGGACCGATTTGGAGTCAAATTGGAATTTTCATGACCCAGGGGCAAAATGGTTATTTTGCCACCCGAGGTTAAACTTGGAATGTTGGAAGAAGTTTTTGATTAAGATTGACTATTTAGAATATAATTTGAGTTTGAGAAGTGAAAAATTTTAATTCTGACATTTTTTCGAGCATAGGGGTAAAATAGTCATTTTACCTCCCAAGGGCAAAATCAAAATTTTACACCACCCAACACTTGTTCAGCACATGGATTTTACCCAATATTATCATGAATAATTGAGAAAATTTAAGTGGTGGAGAGAAATTGCTTAATGGGTAAGTACGACACATGGACCAATGGAATGGTGACACATGGCAAATTTTTGTCCATTTAATATTTTCCTTTATAAAGCCAATTTGAACTCTTCCACATTCATTCTTATGGCTGGCCAAAGCAAGAACAGAGGAAGAAAAGAAAGAACAAAAACCCTAGAGTGAAAATTCAAGAGAAAATTGGTGGATTTCATGTAATCAAGCAATCAAAGGTAAAATTTCTTGATTTTGACTTGTGATCTACCTTTCCCATACATTCTTTTGCATTTTCCATGGTTGAATCACATGATTTCATGATGGGTCTCTTGCTGGACAAACACTTAGAGAGAGATTTTGATGGTTGTTTTGGTTAGATTTTAAGATATTCTAGTGTTTTTAGTTTATTGGTGATGTGTAGCATGAAAAGCCAACAAGAAAAATTCACTTCTTCCCATCACCCATCATTGGCCGAATTCTCCATGTGGAATATTGATGATGATTTTGATTTTATTTCAAGTGATTTGGTTAGGAATTAGTGATTTATGGTGAGGGAATCAAGCTTGAAAAATTATATTGTTAGTGAACCCTCCATGGTCGAATTTTCCAAGAGAAAATGTGAGGATGATTTTTGCCATATTTCAAGTTATTTAATTTGTGTTTGATGATTTGGAGTATTGGGAGAAAAATGGAATTATTTGGAGTTGAATTGGACGTATTGGCCAATTAATCGGATGATAGATCGAATTAGGCCAATACCATTTTATTTAGGTACATAATTGAATTTATATTGAACATTGTATTTAGATAGTTACCCAAGTATTTCACATCCCATTTCATGCATTAGTATAAAACCTGAATTGGATTTACAACGATTTAGCACAAATGTAGTAAATGGTTTATTGTGCATTATGTCTAGGTGGTGAGTTTTCTGGCAAAAGTAAAGAGATAGTACTCGAGGATCAAGAATCGAAGTACTCAGAATTTGACTCCCAAAATAGTGAATAACCTTAATATCGTCTTAATTATCTAAAGTAGTTTTTATTCGTTTTTGTGAATTTTATGAAAAATGAGTTTAAATGGTAAATCTTTATGTTTTATAAGCAAAATGTGATTAAATGAAATGATTTTATAAAATTATCTTGAAATTGAAAGATGGTTTTGAAAATGGAGTAATTGGAGACTAAGTACTGTGTTATAAATCATGGTTTGAATTGAATGGCTTATGATAATATTGGCATGAATGGTTGAATTGGTAAATGTACTGAAAATGTATGAACTGTTGATTTGCCTTGAGAGGTTGTAAAATAAAATAATTGCCATGTCATGCTATCGCAAATTTTATTGTATGGTGGGTTTAGCTTGCTGTAGTGGGCGAGTTCTGTGGACCAGCCTTTTTGAGGGGCACGAAATCCTGTTATATTCTTACCTCGATTGGGGAGGCCCGTAGGGTAACTCTCGAGGTACAACTTTAGAGTTCACGTCACGCCAAACCACCACGTGAGAGTGAACTCAGCCAACGCCAAGGAACAGCTATGTTTTCAAAATAAAAACATGATTTATGCGTACACGACTTTTTAACAGCCTTGGCAGACTCGGTTGGGATAGCTCTCGGCCAAGGTATCCCTAATAACTGAGTATGAGAATGATTTTGGCATGAGTCAAACTTTTCAAGAAATCATAAGCCTTGTTGTTTATTTGGGTGAAATGAATCTATTTTATCTTATTAAAATGAGTTCGAAATGCTGTGAATCATTTTTATGTTAAACTATTTTATCTGTCTCCATTCACTAAGCTTTAGATATTTTAGATGGTATTTGTTCACTCACTGGGATTATATAATCTTACCACCCTCCTTTCCACCCATTTCAGGCTCAAGATAGTCGGTAGATAGCTCATTTCGTTGAGGGCTACAGTTGGACTTGCATCCTCAAAAACTGTAGGTTTACCGCTTTTGATACTTTTGGTAGTTCGCGGGCCCATGTGTCACTGTAAATTAAATCTTATGCTTAGGTTATCTGTATTACAGTATGTATGAATTTATTTAGCTTTTACGCTACGAAAATTATTTATTGGTAACTCTATAAATATTGTTTTATAAGAAAATAGAATATTTATTGAATATTTTTATTATATTTAAATAGTTATAGTTTCACTTTAAATGAATTTTTTAGACATCTAAATTTATTTTGATTATGAAATATGTGTTTTCCACTCGCATACTACATTTTTAGCTGGTTTCGAGATTTTTGAGAAAAAATGACCAAAATGCCCTTGTGAGAAAAAAATTATTTTTCTATTGTTTTGATTTGGAAATAGTTTATAATCTCTCAAAACATGATATTTAACAACTGTTGCTCACAAGAGAGTTACGAAAACTGATATTAAAGCCTTGCGAGGTTTCGGTTGGCATTCCGGTCAATGAATGTCTATCGGGACGTCGCGACGGTTGTCACAAGCTCGAGGCGAGTACTTGGTTGTGACACCCCCTATTTCCCCCTTTTACTTTCTCTCTCTTCTCTCTCTCCACCTACCCAAAGCCTCTCGAGCCACACTCACAAGGCCTTACATTGTTGATAGACCATTACCTAGATGTGATCCATCGTCGACCCAACCTTTCCGTTGTTAAACCCAACTTGTTCGCCATCGACCCATCTCCTTTGAATGCTAGATCTATAGCCCTTTGAACCTAGCCAAAAGTACGTCGACCTAGATGGCTAGGAGACTACTACGTGAGTATATCTTTTTTTTAGATGGGTTTCTTTTTTTTTTATCTTTTTCATAATTGTAAAAATGAAAAAGGAGGTAATTGTATAGCATTGATATTTTTTTTAAGGTTTTGTGTCTTTGAAATGCTGGGTATGATTTGTGTATTGAACTGTAAGTGTAAAGGAATGAATTGGCATACTAAAATTGTTACATAATGACTAATCAAAGATCAATTACTAACTAGTTTTGTTGTGCCAACCATGGCCTCACCCAACTTTACATTGCCTATGACGACTACTATAACAAAACCTCTAGCAACTGGAAACGTTAGAGCCAAGAACTTGTTGTTAGTTTAGTACATGTAGGTATACGTATCAAACAAGTAATATAGACTGTAAGTCCAAAATCATATCCCACAAGGATTTGCTTTGAATTTTTCACTAAGTACTAAAATTATACCAAATTAATCTTATTTAAGTAATTCAAATTTGTAGAAAATCAATTACAACTAAATTCAATCAAACACTAAACTAATTAACTAAAACTAAGAAATTCACTAGAGAGGCAATAAATTAAAACATAGAATTATGGGTTCATTCAACATTTCATCTGACATTCGTTTCTCTCAATATTTACATCCATGGATGGTTTTGCTAGCCTAGAATCCAAACTTATGCACAAGTCTTTGTCGAGATTCTTGTATAAATGCCTAAATAATTGGGTCACTATATGTCTATAGTAATCAATTAATTATAGTCCATTAAACTACTGTTGTAATTTGAAAATGTATGGCATTTAGGCATATGTCTACCCTAATTGCAAATCAGATGACCTATTCTCTAAGTGATGTGAGCATATACAATACAAAACTTAGTTTAATCTAAACTCACTCGATTGAGTCTCATTCAGATTCACAAATCGTTCAATTGTTGGCCAGACAACCAAAAGCTTTACGAACATATTTGAATAAACATAACCATACCCATTCATAATAAATAAAAAGAAACAAATATTCAGATTACATGTTGAAATCCACCACAATCCTTAAGTGAAGAATAGTTTTTTGTCGAATCCAATCTTCACGTCTCTTACTTTCTTCTTGTTTTTCTCTTTCACAAAACCACTCTTTCTTTTCAAAAAAGCTACCACTTAATCTTCTTTAATGTTTCTACTAAAAAAGCCCTAAAAAATTAAAACTCAAAGTGCAGAAAAATAGGAAAAGTGCTAACTCCTCTAGAATTCAGAGCAAGTATTGTCCATGGCAACGTCGTGATGCTTACCTTCTGGCTTTGTGGCACTGACTCCCTTGGACAATTGCTATCCCATGCTGATGAGGTTTTGGCATTGCAGCCTTGAGACTTTAAGGCTGTAGTGTTGGGTACTTTGGTTTCCCTTTGTGCAAATTGCTACAATGCTCAAACTTTGACAAGGTTTTTAAACACTATTCGATAAAAAATGAACAAAGTAATAAACATGAAAGTTGTAACCCTTCTTCTTAGCTTTCCTATGGTTCATGCATCTCTTTATTTGGACTTCTGTAGCTCAAGTTAGGACCAAAATACCATAGCATATTTAGTAAAATTTGCACCTAGCCATCCTTATGTGGTTTACTTTCACGAAGCTTTATGCACTTGAGAACCTTCAAAACAAAGACTAAATCAGTGATGGCTTAAATTAAGACTTTTAACATGAAAGTGAGCTAAAATTACTCGATTTAAAGTAGTTCAACATGCATTAAACTTAATAACAAAAAACATAAAAGCTACCTTAAATCAACTTGAAAAACACAAGGACTTAGCTATTTTTAGCAATCAAAATGTGGCAAAATAACTACATATAATAGAGTTATCACACCTCAAAACTTACTATTTTGCTAGTCCTCGAGCAAAACTTAAGATAAAAATAACATAACATAGTTGAAAACATCAAACTAGGAGTAGGTTGCATTAAGTCTGTGATTACCTTTAATTTCCTCATAAATTATCTAGTTTTCCAAACTCAAAGCAAAACACAAATATTATCAAAGCTCACATTACATTTAAATGCAAGCTCATTTTCAAATGGATTCCAATGTATGTGTGAAATCTCTTACAATGAAGATCATGCACTTTGGATAGGTTTATGCTTATACAAACTTTAAACTAGTTTATAGTTTCATATGTTTGCTTTCATATCCCTCTCCCCAAATGTAGGCTAGCACCTAACTAAGGATCTTTAGGACTTTATTCAACTTGTAACGTGTGGCTAAGGTCAAGGTCAGATATGGGAAAATATGTAGCTCAAATCACCTTAGCAACATAATTGTTTTAAGACCTATATATCCTTATTTTTCTTCACCAAGTACACCTTGTTTTATTTTCTTTCACTTTTCCTTCATAAAACACTTTTATTATTATTATTCTTAATTCACCACCCCCAAACATGTTTTCTTTCATCGGTAGTAGGATGAATGTTTCACAAAAATTTTGAATTTTATACATTTCATCTTTTCTACCTTTCATTAAATAGCTCAACATATATTTCCTAAAACAATATATATGCTTAAGAGTGAGGGTTGTAAAATTGGAAAATTTCTCAAAGGCTAAGCTAATTCATTCATGTGTTTAATCAAAGAAAAGGACAATTTAAGCGTAAAGGGGTATATTGGAGAAAAAATGTAACTAGGTTAGCTTGAAAGGCTCAATCGGTCAAAGGATAGCCTAAGTCATCTCCTTAACTAAGTATAGCCTATGATTTTGCCTTAAGGAAGAATCAAACAAATTCTAGAACTCCAAACATGGTTTAAAAAATATTTACATTTACATAAGCTTTTCTTAAAGGTACATAATATTTCAATACAAGAGATATAGTGCTCAATTATGGAAATTTCATCCTATCATGGTGCTAAACATAAGAATTCACATAACACTTAAACAATATTCATGCTTACTTGAGAAAAAGATTAACAAGATAATTGGTTATCATCATTGGATTGGTAAATCAAGTTCATTGGTACTGTCACGACCCAAACTTGAGGGTCCATGACTGGTGCATGAGCTTGACAAGTGTAACACACAATTTTCGATGAAAATTAAGTAGATTGAAGATGATTTATGAAATATGTGAAGTTTTGAGGACTTTGATGATATGCTATGTATGCCAAATATTTGAAAGTGCATATATTGACACTTAGGCAAAATTTTGAGGAAATATTTGATAAATCTCATAGTTTGAGGTTTTAATCTAAGTTTGATGTTATGTTTATGAATTTATATGTATGGAATTAAGTTAAATGAATGATTTAAGGTGTGATATTAATAGGGAATGATTTTGGGGTGTTAAACTTGGATTTTTGAAAGTTTTGGAAGCTTAAAATTGTCTACAAGGGAAGATGTATCGATACATCCCCTTATGTATCAATACATTTTTGGCAGGAAAAATAATGTGAGGTGTTTTAGAGGAATTCTATTGATACATTTAAGAATGTATCAATAGATTTGGAATTTGATGAACATGTATCAATACATTGCCTTAATGTGTCGATACATTTGAAGCAAAGAGCACCTAAGATCATTCTACCTAAAATATATTGATACATTGCCCCAATGTATCAATATATTTAGTCGAAATATGGGCAAATGTATCAATAAATTGCCAAATGTATTGATACATCATTGATGAAAGGCAAAAATGAAATGGGGCTTCTAGCCATTTTTGCCTCATCTCACTTTCAGCTCTTTCTCTCCCTTTTTTTTTTTCTAGAAAACTCAAAACCCAAACCCTTAAATTGATTTTTAGAGTCATTTGAAACTATTTGGAGCTTGGGAAATCATCCTGGAGGTAAGATTGAACATTTTGCCAATTATTTTTCAATTTAATCATTTAATAACTTCAAAATATGATTTTCCTCTAGATTTGATAATTTTCCCTCTTTAGCTTGGATTAGCGAATTTAAAGCTAACACTTATGCAATCTAGCTTCTAAGGTATGGGTTTAGCTCGTTAATGAAGGATTTGAGCTTAAATAGTTGGATTGCTAAGATTTGGTTAATTGTGGAAAAGCTAGCATTTTTCAAAAGCTAGGATTTAATTAACAATTAGATGTTTTGATGTGTTCTAAGGAAGAAATGGAGTAATTGGACGTGTTGGTAAGCTAGAAGATGATTGGATACTAAAGTTGAGCTCATCGGTGGGATTACCTCCAATTTATCACTGTGAGTGGGTTTAATTAAAAATGCATGTGATGCATGACGACTTGATAAAGGCGCTACCATGGTACTATAATAGATATGTATATATATATATATATATATATATATATATATATATACACGATTGCCAAGATGTAAGTGCCTAGGCTAAGGAACCAAAAATATGGATTGAGTGTTAGTGTGTTGTGATGTAAAGCCACATGGGTGGCTTATGCTGTGTGTGCTTAAACTAGGATGTCTAGAGGTTATAATGAAACCAAAGGACTAGATTTCCCTAGGCAAAGGATATGTTAAGAGAATTTGATCCAATTATGCCTAGGAGATTTAGAGGCACTTAGAACTTAGCCGAGCTTAAAGACGACTGAAGCTTGATAAATGTGAATTAAGGTTCAATAAGGAAAATGTGAATGATAAATTATGCCTTATTTGTGGATTCGTGTTTTTGTCCGAGGGAAGAATTATGAACTTTGATCTAATTTGTGGTTGAGTGGAGTTTCGATCTCTTGTGACCATGTGTGTGCTTGTAAGGATGGCAGTATGTAAGGATAGTGGTATTAGTCTAGCGTGTGATTCCCGCTTGTAATGCTTTGATGTCACCTATTTGAGAATGCTTTGGGTGATGCTGATCGTCGGGAGAATACTCCAATCGATGATTTAATCCTCCGTCAACTGCTTTGGTGCTGTGCGTGATTTGTTTTTTGCCTGTTGCTTCGACACTAGTGTGATCTGTTCTCTTCCAACGGCTTTGCCTTGAGTGTGATTTGATTCTTTACCAGTTGGCAACTAAACATGATTTCACTGTGTCTAAGGGAGGACCACTTGTTGACTTGATTCATATATGATGTGAGATACCCATGAGAAGCTTAGATAAATATCATATGATTCTGATGTGATACTCCGACAACTAGAGAGTGCCACGGAGAATAATTCGAATAACTTTGATTGGCTTTGAGGGTAAGCCTAATGATATGTGTGATGACCTTTGGAGACATTAAGGATGATGATATGTCTTCATATTGGAGACTTACGGATAATGATATGCCTTATGCTTGGAGATGTTTATTGGATTATGTGGTTGCCTTCAGAGTGCAATATTTATTATGTGTATATACATATACATATATATATAATATGATTTTATTTATCTACAACACTCACTGAGTATTAGAGTACTCACCCATTTGTGTACCATACATAGATAAATAGACCACGAAGGTGTGTGGCAAGGGTTGTCGATAGACAAACCGATTTTAGCATTCGGTATGTTCCAGTTACGTATTGCTCACTCCACTGAGTTAGTTGAAGTCTTTTGCTGTCGTTATGTATGTAGGCACGATGTGCCATATGAACTTATGTAAGGGTTGTGATGTACGAACCTGTCTTAAATTGCTAAGTATGGCCTTATAAACATTTGTATGAATTATGTGCCAGGGATAATGTATTATATTTGATTTTATTGTGAATATTTGATTATTGAATCCCTTGACTTTGTGTTATATGATTTCGGATTCTAAGGCTTGCTCGGCTTTAGGGGTGCTAGGCTCATGATGGATCACGGACCACCAAGTTAGGTTACAACAACAGGTGAATCCTATGAGACCTAAGCAAGCCTCAAAACTTCGAATCATATAAAACATAGTTGAGGGATTTCATTGTTGGCTCCATAGTTTTTGATGATAATAAAATATTCCCATTTCATTTGTGTATAATATTTTTACTTGAGTGTGCGGGACAAAATTATATGTAAACAAATAATCTATCATTAAAATGCACATATAAAAGAGCATAGGGCTAAGGAAGTCACAATTGAACAACAAGGCAAAAGTCCCTTAGTTGATCAATTAAGAGTTAGTCAGCTAAGATTTAAATCCAGGGTTGGCGGGCTGAAGAATGTTGAGAAACAGAACCAACTTAGTCGACCAAGAAATGAGTTAGTTGACTAAATACTCTTTGCCAGAATCTGCGACCAGAAAATAAAACCAACTTAGTCGACCAAGAAGAAAGTTAGTCGACTAAGAGCATTCTGTCTGCAATTTGAACCAGAGCACTAGAAGATAGATTAATGGCTAGAACCAACTCTCAACTATTTCCAACAGCCATAAACTGCCAAATTGCCATCAAAGCTGTTTCTCCAAGCATAAAAGGGTTTTCCAATGACTAGAAATCAATTTTTTGTAAGATTCGGAAGAGATTTCAGTCATATAGAGCTAAAAAACCAGAAAATCTCCTTTGCACTTTTCTGCACTTAAACGTCAATCTTTTGTATTTGTATTTTGCACTTAACCTTGTACCATTTAGATCAACCTTGTGATCAAAGGTACTTTCTTTTACTTCTCTTCTTGTATTCTTAGAGTGAGGGAGTCACTCTAAGTGGTTGTTTCAAGCTAGGTTTGCTTAAATGTGTTAAGGTTCTAACTTAGCCTCGAAAAGTTAGGTGTTGGGCTTTAGTTTAACCTGTGAAAAACTATTGTGAAAGGTTTTGGCTAAGCTGGTAAAAACCATTGTAAAGCTTGGTGAAAGCTTGTGAATTTCACCGGTTCTTAGTGGAATTGTTTGGAAAATCCTTGGTTGGATAATGAAGGTAGTGGATGTAGGTCTTGGACCAAATCACTCTAAATTCCTGCGCATTGTTTACTCTATTTTTTTTATTTTTTTGTTCTGAAAATTAGTTCCTCATCTTGTCAAGAGCCGATTTATGCTATTCACCCTCCCTCTAGCACATAAAATTGGGATGAACAAGTGACATCAGAGCTAGTTCCCTATTTTTAAGGTCCAACACCCTTTGGGAGGATCCAAATTGCTCTCCAAAAATCCATAGTTGCTAAGGGACAATCAACAAATAGACCACCTCTATTTGATGGCTCTAACTATCCTTATGAGAGCATTAGGATGTCAATTTACATTAGAGCTATAGATTATGAAATGTGGGACATCATAACTGATGGACCCTTTATTCCCTCAACTTTGAATGTAGTAACCCATGAGTTGATGCCTAAGCCAAGGTCTGAATGGACCGAGGCTGAAACTAAGAGAGTCCAAACAAATTTTAAGGCCATCAATACATTGCATTGTGCCTTGACCCCCACTGAATTCAACAAAGTCTCAAGCTGTACAATAACTAAATAAATGTGGGATAAACTTAGAATAATCCATGAAGGGACTTCTCAAGTCAAGGTGTCTAAAATAGCCCTCTTGACACATAACTATGAAATGTTCAAAATGGAGCCTAGTGAAGACATCACCAACATGCTAGATAGATTCACAAACATCACAAATAAATTGAGTCAGCTAGGCAAACCAATACCCGAGCATGAAATAGTTAAAAGACTTCTTAGAAGCCTACCAAAAAATTAGAAGCCTAAAGTGACTGCAATCCAAGAGGCCAAGGACTTAAATGTTATTACCTTAGATGAGATTTGTGGTTCTCTCCTTACTCATGAGCTAAAGATGAAAAATCTGAGGAAAGAGCAAACTTCTATCTGATGGCACAAGATGATGAAACTGAGGTATCCTCGTCCCCTTGTGATATTTCCATTGATGATTTACAAGATGAGTATGATAGCCTTTATGATGAATTTGAAAAACTTTTTTCAAAATACAAAACATTCAAAAAAAAGGCTGTATCTCTTGAAAATGATTTTGAAAAGATGAGACAAGAGTTCAATTCTATTTTTGAGCAAAGAAATTTTCTGCATATTGAGTTAGAACACTCAAAAACAGATTTTAAAGTTTTAAAATTAGAGCTGGACAATAAATCTGAAGTTTTGCAAAAAACACTTGATGAAAACACAGCTCTCAAATGTTAAAAAAGGGAAACATCAAGTAGGAACTCATATTTTAGGAAAAATTCCCGTAATGCCTCATTTAGATGTTATAGTTGTGGAAAACATGGACATTTGTCATATGATTGTTTTAACAAAAGTAACCTGCAGAAAGTTAGAAAAATTTGGGTTCTAAAAAGATCCTATATTGCAACTAACACTCAAGGACCTATCAAAGTATGGGTACCTATAAAGAAAAACTAAAAATCTATTTTGTAGGTTAAGCTGCACTTAAAGGAGACATGTTCAAGAGCTTAACTCAAGAAGAAGCAGCCTTGGTACATGGACAGTGGCTGCTCACGACACATGACAAGAGATGAAATGTTATTTGCTCAGCTCGACAAAAAAAACGGAGGTACCATATCCTTTAGTGATGACTCAAAAGGTAGAACTTATGGGATAGGTACGACTGGTAAAAACTCTCAAACTCAAATCAGTCATGTGTTATTGGTTAAGGGTTTGAAGCATAATTTACTAAGCATTAGTCAATTATGTGACAAAGGATTTAAAGTATGTTTTGATTCAAATAAGTGTGAAGTAATAGACATAGGTACAAACAAAGTCTCATTTATAGGAAAGAGATTGAAGAATATGTATGCCGTTTTTCTTAAGGATCTTGAAATAAATAGTGAAATATGTCTTGTTGCAAATGCTAAAATTATAGCTGGTTATGTCATAGGAAATTAGGACATGTAAGCATGCATACTATGTCAAAACTAATCAAGAAAAATCTAGTTGTTGGACTGCCGAACATAAAATTTGAAAGTGACAAAATATGTGATGCTTCTCAACTAGGAAAACAAGTTAGAACATCCTTCAAGACTAAGAAGATTATGTCAACATCTAGACCTCTTGAATTGTTACATATTGATCTATTTGGTCTAATAAGCATAACTAGCTTAGGAGGAAAATCTTATGGCTTTATAATAGTTGATGACTACTTTAGATATACTTGGGTTTATTTTTTTGCTCATAAGAATGATGGTCTATCAGCTTTTATAAGTCATTGTAGGAAAGTAGAGAATGAAAAAGACTAGCCATAGTTAGCATAAGGAGTGATCATGGAGGAGAATTTAAAGGTGATGAATTTGACAAATTTTGCAATGAAAAGGGGTTAGATGACAATTTCTCTGCACCTAGAACACCCTAGCAAAATGGAGTTGTAGAGAGGAAAAACCGAACCTTAAAAGAAATGGCTAAGACTATGCTATGTGAGAATAACCTATCAAAATATTTTTGGGCTGAGGTAGTGAACACAACAGCTTATATACTTAATAAAGTCTCAATAAGACCCATGATATCTAAGACACCATATGAACCTTACAAGGGTAGGAAACCAAATATTTCTCACCTTAGGAGTTTTGGTTGCAAATGATTTGTATTGAATAATGGAAAACAACCCTTAGGAAAGTTTGATGCAAAAAGTGATGAGGCAATATTTTTAGGATATGCATTAAACTCAAAGGCTTATAGGATTTTTAACAAAAGGACTTTAACCATTGAAGAATCAATCCATGTAGTTTTTGATGAGTCAAATGCTTTACAAAAGGAAATTCATGTTGTTGATGATGATGTAGAAATCCTAGAAAAACAAATGGAAGAAATAAGCTTAGAGCACAATAAGAATAATGAAGAATGCTCACCTAGAAGAGAAAATGAAACTCCACTTTTAGAAAATTTGCGAAGAACAAAAAATAATCATAATGACCTTCGAAGAAGTTGGGGATTTGTAAGAGACCATCCACAAGATCAAATCGTATGTGACATTTCTCAAAGAGTTAGAACTAGGAGAGCAATAAGAGAGACTTGTGAGTTTTCAACTTTCATATCTCAAATTGAGCCTAAAAACTTTGAAAAAGCTGAAAAAAAGGAAAGTTAGATAATAGCCATGCAAAAGGAACTTGACCAATTCAAAAGAAATCGTGTATGGTCACTAGTACCTAGACCTTCAAATCACTCTATTATTGGCACAAAATGAGTGTTTAGAAATAAGGTAGATGAGCAAGGAAATGTAGTTAGAAATAAAGCTAGGCTAGTAGCCCAAGGATACAACCAAGAGGAAGGAATAGACTATGATGAAACCTTTGCACCGGTTGCTAGAATTGAAGCCATAAGGTTGTTGTTAACTTTTGCTTGCTTCATGAATTTCAAATTGTACCAAATGAATGTAAAAAGTGCATTTTTAAATGGATTCATTCAAGAAGAAGTGTATCTTGAACAACCACCAGGTTTTGAAGATTTTGAAAAACCTGGCCATGTTTTCAAACTTTATAAAGCCTTGTATGGATTGAAACAAGCTCCTAGAGCTTGGTATGAGAGGCTTTCAAAATTTCTAGTTGAAAAAGGTTATGTTAGAGGCAGCATTGATACTACACTGTTCATTAAAAGATACTTAAATGATTTAATTATTGTACAAATATATGTGGATGATTTAATTAAATGATTTAATTATTTGGTGCAACTAATGAGGCTTTATGCAAGAACTTTGCTAAAGAAATGCAGGGTGAATTTGCGATGAGCATGATGGGAGAGTTGAAGTACTTTCTTGGTTTTCAAATTAAGCAAAGTAAGGAAGGAATCTTCATCAACCAAGAAAGATACACTCAAGATATGCTCAAAACGTTTGATATGCTGAAGCTGAAACCAATGTCCACACCAATGAGTCCATCCACCAGACTTGATCTAGATGAAAAAGGAAAGAATGTAGATCAAAAGCTCTATAGAGGTATGATCGGTTCACTACTCTACTTAATAGCAAGTAGACCAGATATTCAGTTTAATGTGTGTTTGTGTGGTAGATTTCAGTCACAGCCTAAAGAATCACACTTAACAGTTGTTAAGAGAATTTTTAGATATCTCTTAGAAACTTAAACTTTAGGCATATGGTATTTTAGAGAATCAATCCTTAGCTGAGTTGGATATTCGAAGGCTGATTTTGCTGGTAGCAAAATCGATAGGAAAAGCATTAGTGGAACCTGCCAATTTCTAAGTAGTATGCTTATGTCATGGTCCAGCAAAAAGTAAAATTCAACGACTTTATCTACAGCAGAGGTAGAGTATGTATCACTAGGAAGCTGTTGTGCCCAAATATTATGGATTAAACAACAACTAAAGGACTATGGGTTATCAATGCATAACATACCAATATACTATGATAATACAAGTGCAATTAATATTTCAAAAAATTATGTGCAGCATTCAGGACTAAGCACATTGAGATTAGGCACCATTTTGTTAGAGACCATGTAGTGAAAGGTGATATTAAGATGGAAATTGTGAATACTTTGCATCAATTTGCAGATATTTTTACCAAACCTCTAAATGAAGATAGATTCTGTGAAATTAGAAGGAATTTAGGAATCATTAGTCTGCAGGAGTTATGAGAAAATTTTTAGCTCATGCAGATAAAATAGAATTCATTTAGTTGACTAAGGTGAATCTTAGTCAACTAAGAGTGTTCTGTTAGCATTAAATAGTATGACTCAGTCAATAAAATGAAGAAGGAACAAAATAATGAAAAGAATGTGTTTACCGGGTAATAAAGAAAAGAGAAAAACTAACGAAGTGAATAACCAAAATTTAAAGGGAAGTTTTGAAATTTTAAGGAAATGATATGAGGCAATATTTAAAGGGGAGGCGGACAGTTTTGTAAGAGGAAATAAAACTACTGACAATTTCTCTCTCCCCTGAAAATCGATCATCTGAAAACTGAAACCCATTTCCTCTACATTTTCTCCTCTGAAACCGACTTTCATATAACTAAAACCTTTGCCACTTAGAACCTCAAAAACCCTATCAGAAATCTCTCAAATCGGAATGGGAAAAACCTCTCAAAGCAAAGAAATTATTGAAAAGAAGAAAGGAAAAAGGCCACTAGACAAAGGGTCAGAAGTAGAAATGCAGAAGAAAAAACAGAAAATTGGGTCTACTTCAATGATTGAGAAATTTAGGAAATCACAGAAAGAAAAGACGTAGAAATCAGAGAAAAAGAAGGACAAGGATACAATGCCCAAGAAAAGTACTACATTTTCTTCTAAATTTGGAAATAAAATGCATGAAGAGAGGTTTAGGAAAATAGAGAATGCTCCTATCACTTGCGGGAAATACATTGATTGGGAAAGTTTTAGTGAAAATCCAGAACTTCAGACTAGTCTATCAGATTATTTTGATGAATTGAAACTGAAGGAGTATAGCACATTTAAGAATAGATCCTACAATGCTAGCTTGGTGAAAGAATTGTACGCTAGTATAACATTAGGAGAGGAAGAACGAGATGATTTTGATGACTACATTGAAAATGGACTAAATGTATTTTTGAATGGTAAAGAATATTTGGTTACTGCTAATGATCTTGGTAATTTGCTGAAAGTTGAATGTGATGAGGGATAGTTTGAATTCCCAGAGAAGTACGACCCATCCTTTTCGTAGGAAATCATTACTGGGAGAAAGGAGAAGTACTCATCAAAGAGCAATGCTAGTTTGATAACCAGTCCCCAGATAAGAATTTTGCACTACTTTGTTGCAGCAAATATCCATGGCAGAAGGGGAAGTTTAAGCTACATTAGCCTTCAGGATCTTTGGCTGATGGAAAATGCTTTTAATGGAGTTACTCTGAACCTAGGCAAATTCATGATTGAAAAGATGAAGGAGCATGCAAGCTTGAGAAAATTAATTTGCCTTATGGAAATGTTATCACATCCTTAGTGCATGAAAAGGGAGTTTGGGCCAAAAGATATGAACTGGACATGGTAAAGACCAGAGACCAAGCCATTTACTTTGCTAGTTTGTCCAAAATGGGGTACAAACTTGATGGAGAAAGATTCATTAAAACCCCTACGGCTAGTCCAGGAAAAGAATCCACCCTACCTACTCAACATGAGGGAGTAGCATCCCAATTCTCAAATAAGGTAATCTTTAATCTCCTTATGAGAATTGATGGAAAGCTCACAGACCAAGGAGCTAGAATGTAGAAAATTGAAGAGAAAATTACTGAACTAGAAAATGAACGAAAGGGAAAAAGAAAAATGTCATCAGAACCTGCTGCTGCAGATACCTCTGTAACACCAAGTATTGCACCAGCACAGTAAGGTGCTGAGGGTTCAGCTTTGCAAGCAGAAGGCTCTGCTCCTTAAGGAGCAAGTTATGGTGTTCAAGCTGAAGGCTCCATTTACAAAACTGCCAGCCCTGTCCTTCAGACAGAGGACTCTCACCCTAGTGTTGATCAACTAGCTAAGGCCCCTTCACCTGAACATCAAAGCAAAGATAAATCAGAACAAGGAACAGATGTGTTAGGTTCATTGAATGAAATGCTCCTTCAAAACCTGAGAAACAACAATCGTCCCCTCCAAATTCAAAAAAGGTATCCATTATGGATGTCTTCCACCAAATGGTTAGGGAAAAATAGACTGAAAAGGAAGCTGCCAAGGCAGAAGCTGAGCAAGATACATCTGCACTAGGCCTTAGAGTGAAAGCAAAATCTGGAAAAGGGAAAGAAAAAGTCACTACAGCACCATAGACAAAGACAAAACCACCTACCAAAGGGAAAAAAACAATGGCAACAAAAATAGCATTCCTTAAAAGAAAGAAGTCCTCTAGATTGGTAGAAAAGTCTATGCCAACAATAGTTTCTTCTCCACAAGAACCACTTGAAGTGTCTAACACACCCTTGCCTGATCCCCTTACCCAAGAATTACCTCAAGGATCCTCTCCTTAACCTCTCAATGTCAAGTACTACACCGATGATGAGTCCTCTCCTTTATCCTCCTCAAAAGCTGATTAGGAATTGATGATGATAAAAAAGGGGGAGAATATGGCAGAACCTTAGGAGGAGAAGGAAGGAGGAGGAACTAGAAAATGAATTAAAAAAAATGATAGGAGGGAGGTACTAGGAATTTAGGAAAGAAAGGAAGCAAAAATGAACCAGGGCAATTTAGGAATATTAGTTGTTACTTTTGTTATCCTGTTGTCTTTGCCCTGCTGACAATTGAACACTTTAGTTTAATCTTCTATTTATGTTTTGTGTGAAAAATGGGATGTTGATATGTTTATATTCTGGATATTGACATATTGATGTTTGAATGCTTAAATTTGTCGATAAATTTCTGTCATTTAAGTTTCTGCTGTTATCTCAATTCACTTAATGATACTGATTTTGGGCTGATGGCATAGCATTGAGAATGAAATATGTCTGTGAATATGTATGGATAATAAGTATGATATATCTGATAAACATTGATTGATATAAGAAAAATCTAATAATAATATGTTGATGACGGACAGTCAACTAAAACATTGATAATATTCTGTCAACTTGTTATCTGCTATTAATCATTCTACAAGACAGCATAAATACTTTGAATATGTAATGTCATTAACTATATGACATGAATCAAACTTGTTGGAATAAATAAGCAAAATATGCACACACTAAAGGGGAGCATGTATTTAAGGGGAGCAATTCCCATTTTTTGCAGACTTAAAAAGAATAAAAGGACACTATGCTATTAATCAAGGAATGTTTTGTCATCATCAAAAAGGAGATTGTTGGCTCCATTAGTTTTTGATGATAATAAAACATTCTCATTTCATTTGTGTCTAATATTTTTACTTGAGCGTGCAAAACAAAATTATATGCAAACAAATAATCTATCATTAAAATGCACATATCAAAAGAGCATAGGGCTAAGGAAGTCACAATTGAACAACAAGGCAAAAGTCCCTTAGTTGATCAATTGAGAGTTAGTCAGCTAAGATTTAAATCAAGGGTTGGCGGGTTGAAGAATGTTGAAAAATAGAACCAACTTAGTCGACCAAGAAATGAGTTAGTCGACTAAATGCTCTTTGCTAGAATCTACGACTAGAAGACAGAACCAACTTAACTGACCAAGAAAAAAGTTGGTCAACTAAGAGCTCTCTGTCTGCAATTTGAACCAAAGCACTAAAAGACAGATTAATGGCTAGAACCAACTCTCAACTATTTTCAACAGCCATAAACTACCAAACTACCATCAAAGCTGTTTCTCCAAGCATAAAAAGGTCTTTCAACTGTTAGAAATCAGCTTTTTGAAGGTTTTGGAAGAGATTTGAGTCATACAGAGTTGAAAAGTCAAAAAATCTCTTCTGCACCTTTTTGCACTAAAACGTCAATCTTTTGTATTTGTATTCTGCACTCAACCTTGTACCATTTAGATTAACCTTGTGATCATAGGTACTTTCTTTTACTTCTCTTTTTGTATTCTTAGAGTGAGGAAGTCACTCTAAGTGGTTGTTTTAAGCTAAGTTTGCTTAAATGTGTTAAGGTTCTGACTTAGCCTCGAAAAGTTAGGTGTTGGCTTTTAGTTTAGCCCGTGAAAAACTATTATGAAAGGTTTTGGCTGAGCCTAGTAAAAGCCATCATAAAGCTTGGTGAAAGCTTGTGAATTTCACCGGTTCTTAGTGGAATTATCTGAAAAATCCTTGGTTGGATAATCAAGGTAGTGGCTGTAGGTTTTGGACCAAATCACTCTAAATTTCTGCGCATTGTCTACTCTGTTTTTGTTCTTTGTTTTGAAAATTAGTTCTTTATCTTGCCAAGAGCTGATTTGTGCTATTCACTCCCCCTCTAGCACATATAATTGAGACCAAGATTCATAACCAAGTATTTATAAATAAAATGTAAATTCAGATATTAAACATTATCCCTAGCACATAATTCTTACATAATATTCATAAGGCCATACATCGGCCATCAAAGCATGTTCGTGGTTAGCAACCCTTAATACAAGTTCAAATGGCATAATGTGCCTACATACATAACTAAGCCAAAAGCAAAGTGGAAGCTCAAAAGAAATGTAGTGGAGTGGACATATCGAGTGGAGACCTATTGGATGTCAAAATTGGTCTATCACTGGATGACCTTTGCCATGTAGTCTTGTGGCCTATTTATCTACACATGGTACAAAAAATGGGTGAGTCATCTAGTACTTAGTAAGGCTCGTAGATAAATCAAAATCATATCTATAGAAACAAAAAATTATTGAAGGCATGACCAGTACAACCAAACATTCTAACAAACATCTCTAATGTTAAGGGAAATCATCATCCTTAAGGAGTCTCCATAGATATTGTAATACCCTGTACTTTGATATGGTGACTAATAAAGCTTATTGGATGCCAATTGAGGTTAATTATAATGTTTAAAAATGATGAAAGATGAAAGGAATAGTTTGGAATAAAGTATTCTGCACAAGAGGAAATAATAATAAAATAATGATATTTTTATCAAAGAAGAATTTGCAAGATAAAAAGTGATTCAGAAGTCAATTAAGGCATAATAAGGTATTTCGGGTATAAGGTGACAAGAGAAAAATTTTGGAATAAAATAATATTTTATTATTAAAATATTAATATTTTATTTAATGTCAAAAGTTTCCATGAAGAAGGAGTATATGGTCAATCTAAGTGGGGGAGAAGAAGAATGAGAGGATTTTTGGAGAAAAATGACGTTAATGGGGTCGCGTGTCTTTATTAAGTAAAGATAGCACGGGCAAATAAATATTTTAAATATTATGGGAACACCACGTTGGAGTAGAAACTTCATACTTTGTTTGTGCATGTGTAGGAGAAGGTAATAGAAGGAAATTGGAGTTAAATGAGTGTTGGGAGGGCTAAATTAAAATGGAAGGAAACAAAAAAGGGCAAAATTATAATTTTATGTGAAGTTTGGTCAAAGCTTCCAAAGGAAGCTTTGACTCTCATTTTTTTAGGCCAAGACCGACCTTATCCTTTCCCCCAGCAGATTTTTCTTCTTCTTCATCCATGCTCCACACCATTCTTGAAGCTTCCATGCCACTTTCTCTTTATCCACCATGAAATCAAGTTTTCTTCACTTTCCTTTCCATGTTTTCTTTTCCTTTCTTCTCCAAACTTCTTGAGCATTAAATTTACAGCCTTTAATCCCAATTTCCAGGACACTAAAACCCTAGGAGGAGAAGAAAGAAAAAGAGAGAAAGGAAGAAAAAGCTTGGTTTTGGTGATTCAAGCAAAGAACAATAAGAATTCTTGTTTTTGGCTTGAGTAATCTTTGAAATGAGTTAGTGACTTAGAGAAATGTCTTGTGACAGCACAGATTGGCTTGATTGGAGAAAAATTGGTAACATGTAAGCCAATAAACCCATGGGTACATGAAGGACTCAAAGTGGAAAAGGAAAACGATAAGCTTAACACTATGTTTTAAAGCCTACGGTTAGTTGAATATTGTGAGGAATTATGGTTGTTGAAAGGATTTATTTGCCTAAGCTAGTTGAAAATTGTTAAGATTGTATGGCATATTGTTTGGAACAAATAAAAAAGGAATATTGTGGATGGATGATTGAGAAACAAAGTATTGAAAGTTAGATAGATAACGATGTGAGCAAACTAGGAAATAATCGAGTGAAAGTGAGAATAATTGTTGCTGCCATATATGTGGATTATGTGTGGAAATATAAGATGGATTTGGGTGGAAATTATTTAGAAAGGTTGAAGTAGGCACGTGACATCATAAATAAGTTGCCGGTGATATAATCTAAGGAATTTTGTAAGCAATGGATGTAAGTAATTTTGGTAAAAATTTATTAAGATGTGAGTTAATTGAAGATGGTTTCATGATAGGATGAAAATATAAATTGGAGTAAGGACTAATTGATTGAAGTGCTGCTCGTATACGTATGTAATTAAATATATCGAGTTCATATTATTGCAAGAAAGTGCAAAGATAAAGTTAGAGAACTGTGGTGGCATGCGGGAGTAAATAACGAGTGACCGGCCAATGAAAATAGTTAGAGACACTTCCAAACAAATAATGACTTAAAATCTCATTGTTGCCAGGTGAGTGAACTTGCATTAAAATGTCTTAGGATATACACGTTTATGTTTGATTGAATCCTCTAAAACGTTTTATTGGTTTTTCTTCAAAAACTTGCACGGGAACAAGCCCTTATGAAATGTTTTTATGTTATGAAATGGATAGTCTAATGAATTCATATGTTTCGGTATAATGATATATATATATATATATACTATGTCATAAATGGTACCATTGTGTGACAAATGTAACCGTGCATGTGCGGAGTGGGCAATGCACATGCCGGTAATGATGCTGTCGTGTTAATTACAACCGTGCATGTGCAGAGTGGGCAGTGCACATGCCGGTAATGATGCTGTCGTGATAATTACAGTCGTGCATGTGTAGAGTGGGCAGTGCACATGCCGATAATGATGATGTTGTGATAATTACAATCATGCATGTGCGGGGTGGGTAGTGCACATGCCAGTAATGATGCTATCGTGATAATTACAACCATGCATGTGCGGAGTGGGTAGTGCTCATGTCGGTGATGATGTACATGAGTTGGATAAGGTGTGGTGGTATATTAATTGATATATGCTTAAGCATATGTATATGCAATAGAAAGATTATGATTATAATATGTGATTATATGGCATGATAAATCTTGAAAATTTCCCATTTACATGTGAATTGATTTTATTGCAACAAGAACATTATGTTTATACTGCCTTGCTTGGATGATTGGTAGAAATTTCCTCTCTTTCTGATTTCTTGTTAAATATGGTTCCTTCATTATGAAATGATTTAATAACCCGGGGTTGATGGAAGGATTTTAATAAGAACTTGAACTAGGTTGCACTGTTTTCGAACTTAAGTGCATCATGATTTCTAAATCATTCCTTGTTTCTATGTTCACTCACTGAGTTTATACTCATGTTTTCAACTACATATTTTCAAATTCAGGGGTGGTTGAGACGTAGATTGAGGTGTCCGCGTACTCCCATCTTTTGGGTAGGTAATTTGACATTCTGTAGTCATAACTCCCATCCAAAGTCACTCCGCTGACAGTCAAGTTCTAATTACGTGTATATGACTATTTGCTGTGAAATGATGAGATTCACTTGTCAAATTATATGTATATATATAATGGTTGATGATGCCATTATGAATACATGACTGGGTTTTATGAGTTGTTTTCAAAGGACTTGTAATTGAGCATTATGAATTTCATATTCTAAAGGAATATGGATTTACGTATAAGATCATGTAAGTAGGCTTGCTTGGGCTTGGTGGGTTGAGCCCATTGGTCCTTTGAGCCGGTCATGGCCAGGAAATTGGGCTATGATAGATATCATACATATCACTGGGCTTATCCTCACAACCATTCAAAGTTATTCCCCACGACACACTCTAGTCTTTAGAGTATCATATAAAATTTAGAGCAAAATTGTCTAAACTTATCAGAGGTTATATTATGTCGTACATAAATATAATCATAATCATAAAGTGGTTTTCCCTCGAGCATCATGAAATCACTCACTGTGGTTAATTGGTGGAGTCAAATCACATTCATGACAAAGCCACTGGTGGAGAAACAAATCACGTGCATGCCGAAGCAATGAGTGGAGAATTAGAGTCATCGTCTGGAGTATTTTCCCAACGGACGACATCGCTCATGTATTTTCAGACTAGTGGCATCAAAGCACTACAGGTGGGAATCAGAGGCGAAACTAATACCGCCGTCTTTGCTTACCACCATCCCTACAGGCACATAACAAGTTATAGGGAGAAAGGACTCCAATCAACCTCAAATCAACTCAATATCTGGAATTCATCCCTCAAACGTAATACAAATCCACAAATAAAGCCATCATGCCTTTGACATTCCATGTGTCCACATCAAATCATGAATCATACTTTACGAGCTTTAAATCATTTATAAGCTCAATTTCATTTTAAATGCCTCTATGTCTCTAAGGCATCAACTGGTCAAATACTTTGAGAATCATTCATTTAGGATAATTTACTCCTAAATGTTCATTATATCCTCTAGACTTCCTAGTCTAGGCTCACATAATCAACATAGGCCACAAAGTAGCTTGTTCAAAGCACGAACATCATAGTACATATAACCACACACACACACATATATATATATATATATACGTATTCACATATATGATTGTTTTCTAGCCTAGGCATGTTCATCTAGGCTTACATACAAAATCTAGTACCAATGTAGTGCATCTATCATGTGTCATGCATCTCATGCAATTTAAATTAATCCACTTACAGTGACAAATTGAAGGCATTCCACAACTAAGCTCAACTTTAGCATCCAATTGTGTTCTAGCTCGCCAACTTGGTTGAATAGCTCAATTTTCCCTTTAAGACACATCAGACATCAAAATATAATTAAATTCTCGACTTTTGAAAATACCTAGATTTTTTTAAAATAACTTAATTCTTAGCAATCCAACATTCAAGCTCAAATCCTTCAATAATGAGCTAAACCCATACCTTAGAAGCTGGATTACATGAATTTAAACTCCAAATTCTAGCAAAATCTAGGCAGATACACTAAAGTTGGAAAAATTGGATTTTTAGGTTATTAATTAATTAAATTGAAAACAAATAAGTAAAAAGGTGTAATCTTACCTCAATAATGTATTCTCAAGCTTTGATTAGCTCCAAATTGCTCTAAAAATCCATTTGGGGCTTAGGGTTTTAAATGGGTCAAGAGACAAAGAAAGAAAGAGTTAGGGTTTTTACTTAAATGGGTGGATAGCCTGAAACCCCTTTTGTCACAGCCCAAAACTCAGGCCATGATTGGTGCATGGGCCCAATAGGCATAGCCCACCAAGGCCAAGCATGCCTCTCTATGTAAACCCATCAGTAGTCCATCTATCACTTATTTTTCTTTAGGATCTAAGACTTGTGATTTCTAATAACAATCTCCTCAAATTTAAATCGTGAAAATCAAGTACATACAAAGTTCACAACAAATATCACAATTTACATTAAACAATCACATATAAACATACAACTGACCATTGACAAGCAGTTGAGTGACTCTGGGCGTGGGTGCTATCATTGAGAGTCTTAGTGAACTTACCAAAAGATGAATAAGAGGGAGCACCTCGACTTAGGATCCAACTACTTTCGATCTTGAAAACTAAAATATGAAGTTGAAAAGAATAAGTACAAACTCAGTAAGTGAACATAGGAAAGGAACAAGAAAATGATATAGAAGATTTTTTTAGAAAACATGATGCACTTGTATTAAAACCATGCAATTTGTATATCATAAACAAAACTCGATGCCATGCTATTTTTCAACTCATTTTGAAAACATTTAAGAATATAAACTTTCAATATACAATTCAATCACATTACATTTTCCAAAAATCTCTACTCTACAGGACAAGTGCACATGCATGTAAAAATTCACGTATACATTATGTACATATAAATATATAGCTAATTCAAACATACACCAAGGTCATCCCCACACTAGTCACCACAGCTTCGCACATACACCCGCCAACCTCAACTCAGCTCATGTGCACTCCCATACCGGACATAGCTAATATCCTCATGTGCACTCGTACACTGCACATGGCATATATCATCATCATGTGCTCTCCCACATAGCGCATGGCATATATCATCATCATGTGCTCTCCCACACCATACATGGCATATATCAACATCATGTGCTCTCCCACACCGCACATGGCATATATCATTGACGTGTGCTCTCCCACACCACACATGCATGGTTATAATTATCATTCAACAATACATTTCAATGCATGGCACACGTAACAACATGTAACAAGAATCTTTGCATAATAATACATCACGTTGCACAAATCAATTGGCAATTCAATATAATATTTCAAATACGTAATTCATCACATTATACGTTTAAAAACGTAGAAGTATCACTTATGAAAAGCTTGTTCTCATGCATAAATTTGAAAAGTGTCATGACCCGGTACTCTCTTCGAGCCCTTGACAACCGCCGCGATGTCCAAATAAACATACCTTACCCGAAATGTCAATCGAAACCTCGCAAGGCTCTAGCATCAATTCTCCTCCTCCCCTGTGAGTAGCAGTTACTAAATATCATATTTTAAAGGAATATAGACTATTTTCAAATCAAAGACAATCAAAAAGTAATTTCTACTGCACAGGGGTATTTTGGTCATTTTACCCAAAAAATTTGAAACTTGCTAAAAATATAATATATAAATGAAAAATATACATTTCATATCTAAAAATAAATTTAGGTATCTAAATCATCCATTTAAAGTGAAATTATAGCTAATCAAACTAAATAAAAATATTAAATAAAATATTCTATTTTCATATGAAACAATATTTATAAAATTCTACGTAAACAGTTAATGAAAAGTAATAACAAAATAAATTCGTATATATAATAGTACATTGCGCCAAGGTATACAAAAATATTCTACAATGACATGTGAACCCCAAAATAATAAAAATAAACACGATTGTAAACCCACAATTTCTAAGGGTGCGAATCCAAAAGTAAACCCTCGACAAAATCGGCGGCCTACAAATTGCCCTGACCTTGAAATGGGTGAAAGAAGAGTGGTGCGTTTTTATAAACCTAGTGAGTAAGCAAAGATCATCTATAACATCTAAAGCCGAGTAAATGGATACAATTTAAAACATCTCATCATAATATGATTCATAACATGAAAACTCATTTCAACCCATATAAAACAGTTACATTTCATAAAAAAAAATCAACAAGGCTTATGACTCTCTTAAAAACTTGGCTCATGCCAAAACTTGTACTCGGTGACACCTTGCGCAAGGCATCCAACCGAGTCCACCAAGGCTGTTAAAAAAACATATACACATAAAACATGTTTTTATGTTTAAAAACACAGCCGTTCCTTGGCATTGGTTAAGTTTCACCCTCACGTGGTGGTTCGGTATGAAGTGAACTCTAAACTACCTTAGGAGATACCCTTCGCGCCTCTCATACCAAGATAAAATATGATGGGGTTTACCGTGCCCCTCTAATAGGCCGGTCTATAGAAACCCGCCCACTGCAATAAGCTAATCAATTACCCCACTAAATTAATAAAAATTTTGGTAGTATGACATGGCTAATATGATATTACCCAACCTGTCAAGGTAAAACAAAATAGTTCATATATTCCACACAAACACAAATCCAGCCATTCATGCCATCACATTTTCATAAGCCATCAATTCAAACCATATGTCAATTACAAATTCCGTTCTGCCGATACATTTATTACAAAGCAAGGTCGGCATAACTAACAATAGTCAAAACATATATATAACACAAGTGTATAGTCTCCACTTACTCAATTTCCAAAACCAAGATTCAATTTCAAACCAAATTATGAATCTCATTTCATTTAACCAACACTTCCATTATAAAACATAATAGTTTACAATTTAAGTTCATTATTCTTTAAAATCATAAAAGCGAGTATAAACTACTTTAGCTAGTTAAGATGATAGTCTGATTACTCATAATAACGGAAGTACTCCTATTCCTGGTCCTCAGGTACTATATCCTTACCCTTACCAGAGGGCTCACCACCTATACCTAATACACAACAAGTAATTCAATACATTTGTGCCAAACTGTTATAAAACTATTCCAAGCTCTATATGAATGCATGAAATTCAATGAGAAAAGTTCAAATAATCACTTAAAGATGGTGTTCTACATAGGTTCAATTGTTATTGGATTGAAATGGTATTTGACCTAAGTCACACTATAACTGTTTAATTTGCCAAAACATCTGATTCAACTCCAAATAGATTCATTGCACTTTCGGTACTCCAAATACACCCAAAGTACCTCAACGAACTTGATTGTGGCTTAAATGATGACATCCGAAACTCATTCCGATTTCAAACTAACATGCTAATCAGTGTCAACACAGTCTAATAAGTCCATATATATCATTAGAAATCAAATTCAAGTCCATTTACCATGATTTTCTCGTTATCGTTCAAGTCGTTTACTAAAGGCACTATAATTTTTGATAACCATTGTCGATATCCGACACCATAAATCATCAAATACGAGCTAAATAATATAAAATATAACAAAATTCATCATCAATATATCCCCTATTAAATTCGGCCAAGGAGGGTTTAGTGAAGGACATGTGGTTTTCTTGTTTGTTTTTCATACCAAATATCAAAACAACTAAAAACACCTAGATAGCATGAAATCTAACAAAAACCATCATGAAAACCTCCCCCCCTTGATTCGGTCAACATGACTTCCTTCATGAAAGTTTGGGTTTCAACCCTAGAAAATGAAAAAGAAAGCATGGGAGAGGTGAATCTTAAGCTAAAATCGCGAAATCTTACCTCAGATCACTTCGTTTTTCGGTAACCGATGAATTTCTCTTGAATTTTCTTCCTCAAGGGTTGTTTCTATTCTTTCCCCCCTTTTCTTTGGCTTGCACGGCAATGAAAGAAGAATTGGGAGAGGTTTATGTTTGTTTATAGAGAAAATTATAAAAGAATTAAAGCTTGACACGTGTCAACGTGTGAATGGTTCATGGTTAAAACTTAACTATTAAGCATTTTCTTACCACCACATATAATACCTTAATTATCCAAAGTATAAAACTGATAATAGGTGAAATTCATGGGCTTGACAAGTGTCTCGGTGGTGTAAAATTTCTAAAATTTCAATTATGTCCTCATGGACACATGAAATAACCGGTTTGCCCTTATGCTCGAAAAAATGTCAGAATTAGAATTTTTCACTTCTCAAATTCAAATTATATTCCAAATAGTCAAACTTGGTCAAAAATCTCGTCCAACATTCCAGTTTTTCAGTCAAGTGGCAAAATGACCATTTTACCTCTACGTTATAAAAATTCCCGATTTGATTCCAAATTAATCCTCGAACTCTGAATCACTATTTTAAGACAGTATAAGGTTCAGTAACTCTCAAATACATCCTAAAGTCTCTATTTGGACTCGTTCAAGGTTTTTATCTATTTAATTGTACCACTAGGTACAATACCGACTTTTAATGATTTTTCGAGACATCCAAGTATGCAAACATGCTATCAAGTACATGAATGACATGGCAAGTATATAATAGAGCTAGGCTTGAGAGCACTACCCCCTTTAAAATAAAATTTTGATCGTAAAATTTCACTTCTAGGCTCGAATAAAAGATGTGGGTATTGGCTTCTCATCTGATGCTCAACTTCCCACGTTATCTCTTCCATCTTAGCATTCTTCCACAACACCTTAACCATTGGGATGCTCTTATTCCTCAACACTTCATCCTTTCGGTCTAGAATACATACAAGTCTAACCTCGAACTCTAAATCTTCCTACAACTCAATCGGAGGTACCTCAAGGATATGGGATGGATTAGGTACATAGTTCTTCAGCATCGAGACGTGGAAGATGTTGTGAATCCGATCCAACTCTAGGGGTAATCCTAATGTATATGCCACTGGCCTAATCCTTTCAATGATATGAAAAGGTCCAATGTATCTTGGATTGAGCTTTCCTCGCTTTACAAACTGAATCACACATTTCCAAGGAGAATCCTTAAAAAAAACTCTATCATCAACTTCAAATTCCAGATCTTTTCTTCGTCTATAAGAGTAATTCTTCTGGTTGTCTTAAGCTATCTTTAATCGCTCTCGGAAAACCTTGATCTTGTCATTAGTCAGATCAATCAACTCTACATGAAACAATTTCCTCTCACCCACTTCATCCCAACAAAGTGGAGTTCGGCACTTTCTCCCATACAGAGCCTCATATGGTGCCATCCCAATACTAGATTGAAAACTATTATTATATGCGAACTCCACCAACGACAAGTATTTGTCCCAACTCCTAGTAAAGTCAATGACACAAGCCCGTAACATATCCTCCAAACTCTGAATGGTCCTTTCAGACTGACCATCTATCTATGGATGAAAGGCAGTACTAAACCTCAAATTAGTTCCAAGACCCTCTTGGAATTTCGGCCAGAATCGAGAAGTGAACTGGGGGTCTCAATTTGACACGATAGAAATTAGGACTCCATGCAATCTCATTATCTCATCTATATAAAGCTTAGCTAGTTTCTCAATGGAATATGTGCTATGGATAGCCAAGAAATGGGTGGACTTAGTCAATCTATCCACAATCACCCAATTAACATCCTTCCAACTCTGCATCCACGGTAAACCTAATACAAAGTCCATAGTCACGTGATCCCTTTTCCATTGAAGGATAGGCAGAGGCTGAAGAGTACCCGATGGTTTCTGATGTTCCACCTTGATCTGTTGGCATGTTAGACATTTCGTCACAAACTCGGCTATGTCTCGTTTCATACCTGGCCACCAGTAACTTTCCTTGATAGTCCTGTACATTTTGGTGCTTCTGAGAAGTAAAGCATAGGCGAAAGAATGAGCTTCCTCCAAAATAGCCCTTCTCAGTTGATTATCCTTAGGGACACAAACTCAGTCCCCAAGCATCAAGATACCATCATCATCGAGTCTGAATTCATTAGTTTCTCCATCTCATAACTTTTGAACTTCTCGTTTCAATTCATCATCAGACTTCTGCAATTCCTTGATTTGATTCAACAGTAAGGGTCTCACAACAAAACTAGCAAGTAGGGTTCCATCCTTACCATTACTCAACTGGATCCCTAGAGATTTCATCTCAAGTAGCATCGGAAGATAAGAATTCTAAAGTGATGCTAATGAAGATGAGGATTTACGACTCAAGGCATCTGTTACAACATTTGACTTCCCCGGATGATAATCAATCACTAAGTCATAATCCTTAATCAACTCTAACCATCGTCTCTGTCTCAGGTTGAGTTCTTTCTCGATGACCAAATATTTCAAGCTTTTGTGGTCGATAAAGATTCGACAATGCTCACCGTATAAGTAATGCCTCCAGATCTTCAATGCAAAGACTACTGCTGCCAACTCCAAATCGTGAGTAGGGTAATTCGTTTCATGCTTCTTCAACTTCCGAGAAGCATAAACTACTACTTTCTCATCTTGTATTAACACGTACCCTAATCCCAATTTAGAGGCATCACTGTACACCACAAATTCTTTCCCACTAACAGGAAGTGTCAAGACAGGAGCGGAGGTCAACCGATTCTTAAGCTCTTGAAACCGACTCTCACAAACATCATCCCACTCAAACTTGACTCCTTTATGAGTTAGACGAGTCAAAGGAGCAGCTATTAATGAGAACCCCTGAACAAACCTTCTATAGTAACCAACTAAACCAAGGAAACTTTGAATTTCTATCACTATTTTTGGTTGCTCCCACTATAAGATTGCATCAATCTTCTTGGGATCGACATAAATTCTATCTCCCGACACAACATGTCCCAAGAAAACTACTTCCCTCAACCAAAAGTCACATTTGGAGAACTTGGCATAGAGTTGTCCCTTGAGCAAAGTTTGCAGCACAATGCGCAAATAGACAACATGTTCAGCATCATCCTTTGAATACACCAGGATGTCATTTATGAACACTATCACAAACTTATCCAAGTACGAGTGGAACACCCTGTTCATAAGATCCATAAAAGCTACCGGGGCATTAGTTAAACCTAAAGGCATAACCAAAAGCTCGTAATGCCCATAACGAGTCTTGAAAGAAGTCTTGGGTACGTCCTACTCCTTGATTTTCAACTGATGATACCTAGACCTCAGATCAATCTTAGAAAACACCATAGAACCCTGTAGCTGATCAAAAAGATCATCAATCCGTGGTAGAAGATAATTATTCTTGGTGGTCACTCGGTTCAGCTGACGGTAGTCAATACATAACCGAAGAGTGCCATCCTTCTTCTTTACAAACAGGACTGGCGCACCCCAAAGAGAAGTACTAGGGCGAATAAAACCCTTACCTACCAAGTCTTGCAGCTGGATTTTCAACTCCTTTGACTCTGTCGGGGCCATCTGATACAGAGGAATGAAAATAAGTGCGGTACCCGGAAGTAGATCAATAGAGAACTCAAACTCTCGATCAGGAGGTAGTCCCGATAATTCATCCAGAAACACATCAAAGAACTCATTTACTATTCGGACATCCTCTAACTTAGGTTCTCCCTTTGAGGTATCAATCACATGTGCTAGATAAGCCGGATACCCTTTCTACACTAGTTTCAAAGCCTTGATAGTTGAGATTACACAAGATGGTAATTCTCGATGTTCCCCTGTAAATATAACTTCTACTCCTTCAAAATTCTGAAGTACAACTTCCTTTCTGAAACAATCCACATTCACCCGATGTGTAGTCAACCAATCCATACCTAATATCAAATCAAAATCCCAGATTTCTAAGGGAATTAAGTCAACCCTGAATTTTTCCTCACCAACCTTTATTCCACAATCTCTATAAGAAGTGTTTCTAACCAATTGTTCTCCTAGAGGGGTATGAACTACAAATTCTTCCTCTAAAGGTGACAGGTTTCTATTAAAAAAGGATGCGAATGTTGTGCTCACATATGATCTATCCAAACTATAATCAATTAAGACATAAGCATCTCTGTCAAATACAAACATGGTATCTGTCACTGCACTAGGTCAAACTCATGCCTCTTCCTCTGTCACAATAAAAACTCTTGTCGGGGTATGAGTCTGTTGTCTAAACGGTGGATGCACTGGGGTATTACTCCCCACACCAGACCGCATCGCTACACCCTGTCTCGGCTGTGACCTAGAAGAATATTTTCTCTGAATATCTGTGCGAACTTGGGGAGATGAAACAACTACAGTAGCTCATCCTAACTGCGAGCAAGCACTCCTCATGTGGCTCTGCTGACCATATTGAAAACATCACAAGGGCTCTCTACACGGCCCGGCATGTGATCTCCCATAGTTTTGACATCTATTAGAACCCCCAAAACTCTTTTCAGGAGCACTCGCCACTAATCTACTCAATCTAGAAAACTTCTGCTGTGGCTGTAGAGATGAGGGTCGATTAGATGCTACTGAAGTAGTGATAACACTCCCTGAAGCAAATGAATCCTTCCTCTTTTTCGATGGCTGATTGGAAGATGTATTCAGATTTTTCCTCTTAGCAAACTCGGCTCGAATTCTCCTATTCTCAGTTGCAAGTTTCTCAGCCCGTAAAGCCATCTGCACAACCTCTTTATACGGCTCCCTACACGTCACTATCATATGGTCTTTGATTTCATTTCGGAGCCCTTCCTCAAAGTAATTAGCCTGATCCCACTCAGTCTTCACCAGATCGGGCACATAGGACATAAGCTCGTTAAAATGAGCCTCATACTCCTCTACTATTAAACTCCCCTGTTTCAGACTCAAGAATTTCCTATTCTTTTCCTTTTTATGAAAATAAGTATAATATTGGCCGTCGAACTCTCATAGAAAATCTAACCAGGTTAGAGGAGTGGTAGAACGAGATTTCATTGAGTTCCACCAAGTACGGGCCCTCATCTCAAGCAGTCTAGTGGCTACCATCAATTTGATATCATCATCTAGTCTCATATTAATAAGTATCTTAGAAACCTGAATGATCTAGTCCTTAGCTGCGGGTGTGTCTAGATTACCCTTAACAGAAATGCAGTCGAGCTGTCTAGCCTCCTTAAGTTTCTTAGAAATGGAGACATCAGGTACTTATGGCGGAACAGGAGATGGTGGTGGTGGCACTAGAGGTGCAGCTAGAGAAGCTTGACCAGCCTGAGCCTGGCCAGTAATAGCAATGAGGAAAGCTGCCAATGCCTGAACTGCCTCAGAAGACATGGCAGGAATATCAGTAGGTGGTGGAGGAGGTGGAGGATGTGGAAGAGTCTTAGTCTGTTCAGTAGTAGGTTCTGCTCGAAAAGTAGACGCAATTGATTCCTCTTCTATAGGATCTGGTTGACAATGTCAAGAACGACCTATTCCCCTCCCGATTGATCTAGTGAGAGGTGGGAATCCATGTCACAGAGGCATAATGATCTATAAGAAGAAACAGAACGAGTTTAGACAACTTCAGGTCCTATATGCAGATGCATGCATTCAACTTAATCTAACTTAACTTGGGGTCACACTGACACTGTAGTTTTGTTTTTTTCAAAATAACTTTAAAACCAATGGCTTTGATACCAATTAAATTGTCATGACCCGGTACTCTCTTCGAGCCTGTGACAACCGCTGCGATGTCTCGATAGACATACCTTACTCGGAATGTCAACCGAACCCTCTCAAGGCTCTAGCATCAGTTCTCCACCTCCCCTGTGAGTAGCAGTTACTAAATATCATATTTTAAAGGAATATAGACTATTTTCAAGTCAAAGACTATCAAAAAGTAATTTCTACCGAATAGGGGTATTTTGGTCATTTTATTCAAAAAATTCGAAACTTGCTAAAAATATAATATATAAATGAAAAATATACATTTCATATCTAAAAATAAATTTAAGTATCTAAATCATCCATTTAAAGTGAAATTATAGCTAATCAAACTAAATAAAAATATTGAATAAAATATTCCATTTTCATATAAAACAATATTTATAAAATTATACTTAAATAGTTAATGAAAAGTAATAAGAAAATAAATTCGTATATATAATAGCACATTGCGCCAAGGTATACAAAAATATTCTACAATGAGATGTGAGCCCCAAATAATAAAAATAAACATGACCGTAAACCCACGATTTCTAAGGGTGTGAATCCAAAAGCAAACCCTCGACAAAATCGGCGGTCTACAGACTACCATGACCCTGAAATGGGTGAAAGAAGGGTGGTGAGTTTTTATAAACCTAGTGAGTAAGCAAAGATCATCTATAACTTCTAAAGCCAAGTAAATTGAGACAATTTAAAAAATCTCATCATAATATGATTCATAACATTAAAACTCATTTCAACCCATATAAAACAGTTGCATTTCATAGAAAAAATCAACAAGGCTTATGACTCTTTTAAAAACTTCGCTCATGTCAAAACTTGTACTCGGTGACACATTGCGCAGGGCATCCAACCGAGTCCGCCAAGGCTATTAAAATAACATAGACACATAAAACATGTTTTTACGTTTAAAAACACAGTCGTTCCTTGGCGTTGGCTGAGTTTCACCCTCAAGTGGTGGTTTGGCATGAAGTGAACTTTAAACTACCTAGGAGATACCCTCCGCGCCTCTCATACTAAGGTAAAATATGACGGGATTTACCGTGCCCCTCTAATAGGCCGGTCCACGGAAACTCGCCCATTACAGTAAGCTAATCAATTCCCCTACCAAATTAATAAAAATTTCGACAATATGACATGGCTAATATGATATTACCCAGCCTGTCAAGGTAAAGCAAAACAGTTCATAAATTCCACACAAACACAAATCCAGCCATTCATGCCATCACATTGTCATAAGCTATCAATTCAAACCATATGTTAATTACAAATCCCATTATGCCGATACATTTATTACAAAGCATGGTCAGCATAACTAACAATAGTCAAAACATATATATAACACATGTATATAGTCTCCACTTACTCAATTTCCAAAACCAGGATTCAATTTCAAACCAAATTATGAATCTCATTTCATTTAACCAACACTTCAATTATAAAACATAATAGTTTACAATTTAAGTTCATTATTCTTTAAAATTATAAAAACAAGTATAAACTACTTTAGATAATTAAGATGATAGTCTGATTACTCATAATAACGGAAGTACTCCTGCTCCTGGTCTTTGGGTACCATATCTTTACCCTTACCAAAGGGCTCACCACCTATACCTAATACAGAACAAGTAATTCAATACATTTGTGCCAAACTGTTATAAAACTATTCCAGGCTTAATATGAATGCATGAAATTGAATGAGAAATGTTCGAATAATCACTTAAAGATGGTGTTCTACGTAGGTTCAATTTTTATTGGACTGAAATGGTATTCGACCTAACTCGCACTATACACAGTTTAATTTGCCAAAACATCCGATTCAACTCCAAATAGATTCATTGCACTTTCGGTACTCCCAATACACCTAAAGTACCTCAATGAACTTGATTATGACTTAAATGATCACATCCGAAACTCATTCCGATTCTGAACTAATGTGCTAATCAGTGTTAACACAGTCCAATAAATCCTTATATATCATTAGAAATCAAATTCAAGTCCATTTACCATGATTTTCTTGTTGTCGTTCAAGTCGTTTACTAAAGGCACTATACTTTTCGATAACCATTGTTGATATCCGACACCATAAATCATAAAATACGAGCTAAATAATATGAAATATAACAAAATTCATCATCAATATATCCCCTATTAAATTCGGCCAAAGAGGGTTTAGTGAAGGACATGTGGTTTTCTTGCTTGTTTTTCATACCAAATATCACAAAACAACTAAAAACACCTAGATAGCATGAAATGTAACAAAAACCGTCATCAAAACCTCCCCCCCTTGATTCGGCCAACATGGCCTCCTTCATGAAAGTTTGGGTTTCAACCATAGATAATGAAAAAGAAAGCATGGGAGAGGTGAATCTTAAGCTAAAATCATGAAATCTTACCATAGATCGCTTCGTTTTTCCGTAACCGATGAATTTCTCTTGAATTTTCTTCCTCAAGGGTTGTTTTTATTCTTTCCCCCCTTTTCTTTGGCTTGCACAGCAATGAAAGAAGAATTGGGAGAGGTTTATGTTGGTTTATAAAGAAAATTATAAAAGAATTAAAGCTTGACACGTGTCAACGTGTGAATGGTTCATGGTTAAAACTTAACTATTAAGCATTTTCTTACCACCACATATAATACCTTAATTATCCAAAGTATAAAAAAGATAATAGGTGAAATTCATGGGCTTGATAACTGTCTCGGTGGTGTAAAACTTCAAAAATTTCAATTATGTTCTCATGGGCACGTGAAATGATCGATTTACCCTTATGCTCGAAAAAATGTCGAAATTAGAAATTTTCACTTCTCAAATTCAAATTATGCTCCAAATAGTCAAACTTGGTCAAAAATCTCGTCCAACATTCCAATTTTTGCCCTCGAGTGGTAAAATGACCATTTTGCCTCAACGTTATAAAAATTCCCTATTGGATTCCAAATTAATCTTCGAACTCCGAATCACCATTTTAAGAGATTCTAAGGTTCAATAACTCTCAAATACAACCTTAAGTCTCTATTTGGACTAGTTCGAGGTATTAATCGACTTAATTGTACCACTAGGTACGATATTGACTTTTAACAATTTTCTGAGGCATCAAAGTATGCAGACATGCTATCAAGTACATGAATGACATGGCAAGTATATAATAGAGCTGGGCTTGACAAAACTAGTCAACCAAGGATATTTAAATACTTTATTCAAACATTTGCACACTCGTTCAAAATGTTTTAAATGCAAGTTCACTCATCTTACGATAGCAAGATAGTATATCACTATTAATTCGGAGGCGTATCTAGCTATTTCTACTTGTCGTTTGCTTGTTATTTCCTCCGGCATTCCACTGTAGTACACTATCTTTATTTTTTCACTTCCTAGCAACAATCCAAATTCAATATCTTTAGTGTATATCATTTCTACTTCTCTTTTTCATTCAATTGTGAATCCTTAGTCAACTAACTTATATCTTGACACATTTTTACCAAAGTTGGCTTTATCCTTTGCTTGCGTAATTCTTTAGATTATAAATACCGATAACTTGTTTATGAGTCTAGCACATATATTAATCTTTTCTAAGGATATTTATCAAGTTCGACCATCATTTCCACACCAATAACCTAGCATAGGGTAGCAACTATAAATTTACTTTCATCAAGAATTTTCTAAGTCCACATGCACCATAATTTACTTTTACATGCTGCCACAAGCACAAACAATCAATACATATCTCATTTTTCCTTTCTACTTATGATTTAGAGGTTATAACACTTACCCACCACTTAATCTAGCTTAAAATCACCGCGCATTCCAAGATTCGTCCACATGCATGTCTCGGGTTCCTTGGATCTTTATTGATCTTTGCTAGCACAAATAAAACCTCACATCATAATTGCTTTAAACTACATGCTTTCAAACAAAACATCAATTTCTACCTTCCTTACCTTGAAATCCACAAGGCAAATCACCAAAATCTTTTCAAACCTCAACAACGGTGTGTGGGTGAGGAGGAAAACCTCTCAATTTTCTCTTTTCTCCTCCAAGGCCGAGCCTCATCTGAGCTTTTCTCTTCCTTTTTCCTTTCTTTCTTTCCTTTCTTCTTTCTTCCTTTCTCTCTCCTAAGGTTTAGCTGGGATGAAAAATGAGGTTAAGAGTTACGGGTTGGATGAATAAAGGGGTAGAAGAATGGAGAAGTAAGAAAAAAAGAGAAATAAGAAGAGAAAAACTTGATTTTTATGGTGTAGAAAGGAAAATGGCATGGGAGGAAAAAGATGGAGAAGAAAATGCCTTTCAGAGAAGATAAGGATCAGCCATGGTTAAGGAAAAAAAGAGTCAAAGCTTCATTTGGAAGCTTTGACCAAGCTCATGGAAAAATTATTGTTTTGCCCTCGACGTTTCTCCTTTTTTTCATGTAGTCCTCCCAACAATCTTTTAATTCCAATTTCCTTCTATTTTTCTTCCTTTACATGTGTGTAAACAAAATATAAAGTTTGAACTTCAACGCGGTATCATCATAATATTTAAATATATACTTACCCATGCTAGCTTTATTTAATAAAGACATGCAGGCCCCATTAACGTTGTTTTTCTCTGAAATTCCCTCACTCTTCTTTTCCCCCACTTAGATTGACCATATACTCCTTCATGACTAATTTCTGCATCAAATAAAATATTCATATTTTAATATTATTTTATTCTTAGATTTTCCACTTATCTCCTTGGAACCCAAAATGTCTTATTATGCCCTGATTCACTTCCGAATCACTTTTTATCTTGCTAATTCATCTTCAATAAAAGTATTATTATTTAATTATTGTTTCCTCGCGTGTAGAATATTTTACTATAGAATATTCCTTTTACCTTCCACCCATCCTTGACACTTAAATCACATCAATTAGCCCTTCATCTTATCGATACAATTATGTTAACTACTATACGGGGGTACGGGGTATCACACCTTTTTATTTTTGCCTTAACCTAGGAATGTATCAATACATTTACACGTATTTTGACTAAATCTATTGATACATTGGGGCAATGTATCAATAGATTTTAGGCAGAATACTCACTGCCCTAAATGTATCGATACATGGAGAAATGTATTGATACTTTTTCCCCTAGGTCCTCTACAGATGATCTTTGCTTCAAATCTATTGATACATTTGGACGATGTAAGATGTTCATCCTTCTAAGAATGTATCGATACAATTTCTTTCATGTATCTTATATTGTTCATCCTATCAAGAATGTAACAATACATTTTCCCCTGTATGCAGTTTTCAGCTTTCCAAACTTAACACGCCAAGATGATTCCCAACTGATATCACACTTCAAAGAATTCATATAACTCCAATCCATACACAAATATCCTTAATCTTACATCAAATTTAAATTAAAGCCTCAAAGTATAAGATTTTATCACATATTTCCTTAAAAATTTGCTTGAGTGATAATATGCATACTACCATACACTTGGCATACTTAACATATCATCAAAGTCCTTGAAGCACAATATATTTCATAACTTATCTTTAGTTAACTTAGTTTACATAAAAAATTAAGGGTTTTACATTCTCCCTTCCTTATAGGAAATTCGTCCTCAAATTTTAATTATACACCACAAGTTAAAACATATATCAAACCTCAAAAAGGTGGGGATATTTCTCTTCAAGCTCCCATGTGGCTTCCTTAACTAAATGGCTTTGCAACAACACTTTCATTGTAACAATGTCTTTGGAGCAAAGTCGTTTCACTTTTTGATCCAATATGTCTACAAGCTACTCCTTATAACTAAGTTTGTCTTGTAACTGGACTTCATCATACCTTGTCACATGCAAAGGATTGGGAACATACTTCCTAAGCATAGATACATGAAAGACCAAATAAACATGGGACAAATTTGGTGGTAATGCCAAGTGATAAGCAACTACGCCAACATGCTTTAACACCTCAAAGAGTTCGATGTACCTAGCGCTCAGCTTACCCTATTTTTCAAATCTTTTAATTCCCTTGGTTGGTGATATTTTCAAAAATACATAGTCGTCGGCCTCGAACTCTGAAGGTCTGCACCTATTATCACCATAAGATTTCTAGCAACTTGGAGTTGTTAGCATCCTTTCTCATATTACACAGACGCATCACTAATCTTCTTGGACCATCTTCAGTACTAAGAGTTTTTGTTCCACGACTTCAAGCCAACCTATAGGTGATCTAAGTCTTTGCCCCTACAATACTTCATAGGGTGCCATAACAATTGTGGCTTGATAATTATTGTTATAAGCAAACTTGGTCAAAGGCAAATAATGATTCAACGAGACTCCAAAGTTGAGCACAATTGCTTTCAACATATCATCAAGCATCTGAATGGTGTGCTTGGATTGGCCATCCGTCTATGGGTGGAAGGTCATATTAAAATCTAATCTTGAGCCTAACGCCTTTTGCAGTTTCCTCAAAATTAACTTGTGAACTATGATTTTTTATTGGACACTTTCATTACCGGAACACCATGTAGCAGTATAATTTCATTAATATAAATTTGGGTTATTGAGCTATTCCGTACTTAGTCTTGAATAACATTAAATGAGCTGACTTAGTTAGCTGATCTATTATCACCCAAATGGCATCATAACCACCCTTAGTTCATGGTGAACCTGTCACAAAGTCCATTGCTACATGTTCCCACTTTTATTCAAGTATCAATAACGGTTGCAATAGTCCCTAAAGTCTTTAATTTTCAGCCTTCACTTGTTAACATGTCAGACACTTAGAGACATATTTAACCATATCTCTCTTTAATCTTGGCCACTAGTAAACAGACTTCAAATCATGATACATCTTGGTGGCTATTGGGTGTACCACATAGGCTGCCACATGAGCCTCTTCCAAAATCTCATTTCTTAAATCATCCATATTCAACACATAACCTTGTGATCAATATCTCATTAAACTATCGGTGTCGTGCACAAAGTCTCAAGCTCTATCTTCCCTCGTATCTCTAAATATTTTCACCATAAATTTATCTTGATCCTGGGCAGTTTTAGCATGATCTAATATCATTGGTCAGACTTTAAAGTGTGCCAACAAGGCGTTAAAATCATTAACCTCAAAATGTACACCCATAATGCCCAAATCATACAAACTCTGCACTAAAGATCTTTTCTGCACTATCATATGTGCTAAACTCCCCATCGATTTTAGGCTTAAAGCATTCGCCACCACACTTGCTTTGTCGAGATGGTAGAGTATGGTACAGTCATAGTCTTTCAATAACTCTAACCACCTACATTGTCTCAAACTCAACCCCTTATTGAAATATATATTTCAAGCTCTTATGATTGGTATATATTTAGCAAGTCTCTCCATACAAATAATGCCCCTAAATTTTTAAGGCAAATACGATTGTTGCCATCTCCAAATCATGTGTAGTGTAGTTTTGTTCATGCCTCTGTAATTGTCGAGAGGTGTATGCTATAACTCTTTCGTGTTGCATCAGCAGACAACCCAATCCAACCCATGATGCATCACAATACATGGTATAGCCTCCAAATCCAAACTGCTAGCTCAACACAAGTGTTAAAGTGAGACAGGCCTTAATGTTTTGAAAATTGGCCTCACATGCATTGAACAGCTCAAACGTAACTCCTTTTTAAGCCAATCTTGTCAAAAGAGATGCAATCTTAGAAAAATTTTGTATAAAATGTCTGTAATACCTAGCTAAACCCTGAAAGCTTTTAACTTCTATTAAAAACGTCAGCCTCTGCCAATTCTCCATAGCTTCTACTTTATTAGGGTAAACTTGCACCCTTTATTCAAACACAACATGTCATAAGAAACTGACTTTATTCAGCCAAAATGGACACTTCAAAAATTTGGCATCTAATCTATGCTCTCTCAGCATTTGCAACACAATTCTTAAGTGTTGCGCATGTTCTTTTGGGCTCTTAGAATACACCAATATGTAGTCTATGAATACGACCACAAATTTATCCAAATATTCTCAAAACATTTTATTCATTAAATCCATAAAGGCTATAAAGGCATTAGTGAGTCCAAACAACATCACTAAAAATTCATAATGCCCGTAGCGTGTGCAAAATGATGTCTTGGGTATATCACTTTCTCAATTTCTCAATTGGTGATATTCTAAGCGTAGATCAATCTTTGAAAAGTACACTACACCTTACAGCTGGTGAAACAAATCATCTATTATTGAGAATGGATATTTATTCTTAATTATCATTTTATTAAGTTGTCGATAGTCTATGCATAATTGAATGTTACAATCCTTGTTTTTGACAAATAGCACTAGAGCTCCTCAAAGTGAAACACTTAGGTGTATAAAGCCCTTGTTCTACAAATCCTCCAATTACTCCTTAAGCTCTCATACTTTAGCTGATGCCATTCGATAATAAGGTATAAAAATTGACTTTGTACCCAGAATCAAATCAATAAAAAATTCAATCTCACTTTTAAGAGGCAATCCAGGCAATTCATCTTGAAATACATCAAAATGCTCACCTACTACTTGTACGTAATCCACACTCCCGTTGTTCATCAAAACTTCGTCTATTGTTTCTAGATACCTTTGGCCTTCTTGCCCTAGCATTTGTCTACCAACTATATTTGACATGACTCTTGCAAACGTTGGATTGTCATGTCCATAAATCACAAACAAGGGTTCCCTTGGGAACTTAAACTTTATAAGCTTACGAAAATAGTTTACTTTAGCAAATTAGGAGGTTAACTAATCCATTCCCAATATCACATCAAAGTCCAAAGTTAGTAAAAACAACAAGTCTACTAACATGTCTTTATCTTTAATACGGACCACATAGGACTTATACACATACTCCACCTTAAATATCTCCTCTAAAGGAGTAGTCATAATCAGAGGTTCATCCATACTGCCACAAAACTTATCTAATTTCGGCACAAAGTATAGAGATACAAAGAAATGTGTCGATTCAAGATGAAATAAAACAAAAGCTTTAGTACCACAAATAGAAAAAGTGTACTTGTGACCACTACATTAGAAGTTTGAGCATCTTGCATTATCAAAGCAAGCACTCACACTTAACCTTATCCCTTTTTACCCAATTGTGTTGATCTACCTCGAGATGATGAGGCCACACCTTTGCCTTTGTGACCTCTAACATTCGTCCCAGTTGATGTTGTTCTAAGAGAAGTGTTTGAAATTTGTCTCCCATATCCATGGTTAACCTCCATTGACTACCTTTGCATTGGGCAATCTCTCATCAATGCCCAGCTTGGCCATATCCAAAACAAAACCTAGCTACTCTGTGGCACAATCCAGCATGTGCCATCTCATAGTAATTACACAAAACACCTCTATACCAAGGGCCCAAGTTAGAGGCCCTACTATATTGACGTTGTATAAAAAGTGGGCTAAACGAATCACTATTCCTTAGTGGCCTGTGCATAGTAGTGGTCCCCTAATGACTCTGATGGTGTATAAGTGTAGGACTTTTAGTCATGTTAGAATCTCTACAGTTCTATTGGCCTTATATCTGAGCTCTTTGAACCCTTTTTCTTTCTAATCTTGAATCCATTCTCTTGGTTTTAATCATTCTAGCCACATCCACCACTGTCACATAAAAGGCAAACATCTAGGTGGTTAAAACTTTGAATAATGACTCTATCAGACTTTCTGTAAATCTCTTGATCCTTTTTTACTCGGTTAGGATCAAGTCAAATGCATAATCGGACAACTGGATGAACCAGACATCATACTCCATCACCATCATGTTTGGGGTCCGTATCAATGTCTCAAACTCCTGTGCTTTTGAGTCTCTTATGCTTTCAGGCAAGAAGTAACCTAGGAAAGCTTAGACAAATATTTCTTATGTCATTGAGCTGAACCTAATGGTCTACCTCTCTTGAGTGACACATATCATATTCTTGCAACATCTTTTAGTTTGCATCCCACCAATTCAACTGACTATTCTGTGGAGCTTCCCAAAGTTGAATAGATATATTCCATTTCTTCAAAACTCTTTACGGATCTTCCTCTGCATCTGATCCAATAAAAGATGAGGGCTTTAGCTTCATGAAATTCACTAAAGTAACCTCAATAACCCCTCTTTGATGTTCACAATGAGGCACATAATCTGGATCTTGTGAACTAAAGTCAACCCATTCCTCAAACTATGTGTCATGACCCAAATTTTGGGCCATGACCAGTGCATGGGCCCAATGGACATAATCCACTAAGCCCAAGCAAGCCTATCGATTTATCTTACTCCTCATTCCATCCAATATTGCTAAGTCACGAATTATAACTTTAAATCAAAATAGTAATAGACATTTCCAACTCGTATTGGCATTACTCATTTAAAATATACATGCATCGTCTACAGCATGTGTCTTAATAATTTACATCAAGTTTGTCTATACATCTGAAAAAGAGGACTCGATTTCTAGCGGAGGGACTAGAACGAATGTACAACTACTGAATGCCAAGACACCTACCAAAATATGGATACAAGTCTACAAGGACACCTCGTCCTAGTTACCGGTTGCCTCGTGATCTGAAAGCATGAAGTTGAAAATGGTGAGTATAAACCCAGTGAGTGAACAAGAAAGGGAACAAGCATACCGTAAGGAATCTTTAATGAAATCATGATGCATTATTTTCTAAAACAATGCAATTTGTTTCTATTCTTACTAAAAACCCCTCATCCAGCCCTTAATTGATTGATCATTTGAAAATCATGAATCCATACACAACGAACCATTTGAAGAATGAAAGCTTCAATGATACGTAAGCAAGTTAAATATGACAACGAATCTTCGCTGCAGCGAGAATGCCTTTCCGCTGTAGCGACGTTGGGATTTGGTTATTAACCGACCAAGGGTTTCTCAACTGGTCGAGGATTTCTCGCTAAACCTCCTCCCTTTAAACTTAACTCATTTAATCCTTAATGTAGGAAGTCCATGCTCTGATATGGTAGTGAATAAGTGAAAGATAGGGTAGCAATTTGACAAGATAGGAGACCAAAACAGAAGGTTTTTCGCTACAGCGAGATTATTTCTCACTGCAGTGAAATTGTAACCCAGAAACAGAAGGTTTCTCACTGCAGTGAAATTTCGCTAATGAAACAGAGAGTTTTTCGCTGCAGCGAGATTCCTTTTTTGCTGCAACGAGAAGCTACGGTGACTATCTTGGTGCAGCAAAATACATTCTCGCTGCAGCGAGAACCAGTTTTGATGAAGGTTCTCAAACTCGAGAGTTTCTCGCTGCAGCGAGAATTAATTTCGCTGCAGCGAAAATAGAGCAACAAGAGAAAAGTTTCCCCTCACTTAACAAAAAGGTCATCTTGCTAAACCAACAAAATCAACATACAACACATGAAAATTCCCAAAGTGTAATGTATCAATTTATCATATATGTCAATCATATATCACATTCATAAGTTTTCATTTCATAAGTCTAGATATGCATAATTACATAGATAAACATCAACATCATCATAAACACACCCGGCTCAGTACATCCCCCCACATCGTGCACATAGCCGGCACCATCGTGTGCATCCCCCCACATCGTGCACAATCAGTGCCATTGGGTACATCCCCCTACATCGTGCACACGGGCACTATCATCATCCATCTCTCATGCCACCATCATCATCGGCATGTGCATCCCCCCACATCGTGCACACACACGGTTACAGTCATTATACACAATATCATTCATCATGCACAACACACACATTTATATATCATCATACTACAATAGTGCATGAATCCATAGCATTCACATATCATAATATAAAACCATTTTACAAAAGCTTGTTCCCAAGGCACTTGTCTTTATGAAAAACTTGATAATTCATTCAAATGGGTAGCAAATACATTATATTTCCCAAAACAAGTTTTGAAGCTAGTCCACTCACCAATTAATTGTAGAGCCTTTAGATGACTCCAATTCTTCTAATTGTCCAAATGAGATGATGGGGCTTCCTTAGAATCTAGGATCACATTAGCATAAGCAATAGGTCAATTTACACACTATGAACCCTAAAAGCTATCTCTTAACTAGCTTTCAATTGCCACATTAAATGGCTATCTATGTTCACTATCTTAATCACTAAAAAGTAATGAACACAGTCAACAACAAAACAGCTCATAAATCCTAATTACTAGCCATTTTTTGTAGCTAAAAACCAAGCTTAATTCATCACTTACCCTAGGGCTCCTTTGTAGTCAAATTCTCTTCCAATTGCTTCCAAATCAATGGGGTAATTCTCTCTTTCTCTATCTAAAATGTCTAACTAGTGAGAGAAAGTGCAGAAATGAGATTTATCAAGGGTTTTAAAGTGAGAGGATGAAATAGCACAAGGGTTTATGGAAAGGTGCACCAAAAGCATGAAAATTGAAGCTAGAGAGAGAAAGTTATGGAAGCTTGAAGAAAACTCCCATGGAAGAATTGAAGAAACGTGAGAGAGGAGAAAGGAAGAAGAAGACCAGCTGCTGGAAAATCTCTAGAAGCTGCTGGAAATTCAAGATATTTCTAGCCAATCTTATCCATTCCCTTAAAATTACGAAAATGCCACTCCACCAATGAACTTATCCTCCTCCAATCTTTTATCCAATCTTTTACTTTTTTAACACTGGGACAAGATCCATAATGGTCTAGACATGTTCAGGTTCATAAAAACTTAAAATTTTAACCCAAGGTGAAAAATGACCATTTTGCCCCTGTTATGAAAATTGTTGAAACTTCTAGTTTTCTTCGTGTTTTCATCAGTACACATCATTTATGCAGTCTTATACATATTTAGAACTTAAAATATCATAAAACTTTCTTTTGGAAGCTTATTAGAGAAAATGATGAAACTACCCTTGGCTCGTATTATTACATCTATACTTAGTTACAAGCCTATAGAGGTTGAGGTCTCACACTATGCCTTGCTTCAATTGCGAAACTCAGCAATCTCATGAGCCAAATTGTGTAACCACACTACCAAATCCTCTAGGGTGACACCTTCTCCTATAAGGTAGTCATCCCTAACTCCCACATTTTTATCACTAATGTACATGTAACTGGGTTTTACAGTTTAAGCGCTTCACACTACTCTACTTCTTGTTAGTCCCAATGGAATGCTAGTGGGGGTGAATAGCACTAAAAATTTTAAGTGCAGCCTTTTTTGAATGATAGAGCTTTTAACCAATTAGAGGAAAATGAATGTAAAGCATGTAGTGGCTAAAAGACACCAAGTAAGGAAGAGTAAAGAGAAGTGGACAATGCAAGACTATTTATAGTGGTTCAGTCCCCTTGACCTGCATCCACTACCTTGGTCTCCCAATTAAGGATTTTCAACCTAACTTCACTATACTAATGGAGTTAACAGTTTCCATCAAGCTTTTACAAGGTGAGCTCTCAGCCCAAGCTCTAATCCATTATAACAAGCTTTAGAGTGCTTCTCACACTCCAATTTCCCATTAAAAAGAAGTACAACTAAGTACCTTTACAAGTCTAGATAGATTACAATCGAGCTCAAACACTTTTTCTTGATTTAGAATGAAGAACAAGTGTTTTTAGTGAATAATATTTTACTTTTTGCTCAAAATGGCTCTTTTCTCTTCAAATCTACTTTCTTTGACCGTTGAGGCTTCTTTTTATACTTGGGGAGTTAGATTTTTCAATTACAAGCAACTCTAATGATTACAACTTCTTGCCTTGCTGGTGAGTTTTTTGCTTTAACCAATTACAAAATTTTTGTTTTCATTCTTTTCTACATAACAATCTTCTTCTAATTGGTTAGCTCTTCCCTTAATTGATTGAAGCTATACTTCCTTTAACCATAATCGACTAAAATATGCTTTAATAAACTAGAAATTCTTCGAATTTTAAACTTCTCATTTTGGCTCCTTTCAATGGTCAATTATATTTTCAAACTTGTTTTTGGTGCTTGAATATATTAGGACCTTAAGATCTAACTGATTAACCAAACTTCTTAACTGATTAGCATATTTCTATTTAGCTTCAGCTTATCACACAACTATGCCTTAATTGATTAAGGTCCCTTGTTAATCAATTCCTAAGGTTCTTTTTTTATTCACTACTTTCTCTTTCTTTCTTTGATTGATTAACTCGCATGAAGTTTAGCAAACGTCTTGACTTGCCTTTAATGGACAACTTTGTTAGGGATATTAAATTAAATCCTACACATTAAAGTAATAAGATTAGATATTAAAGAATAAGGAATGTTTTGTTATCATCAAAAAATATGGAGTCAACATTCTCCCTTTTGTTATGATGAAAAAACACTCATAGATTAGGAGTCTAATGTTTGTATATATGAAAAGAATTTATGTGTAGATTTTGAGTTGCTCCCCCTAAACTTGTGCTCCCCTTTAAATGTGTGCCCAAATAACAATCTCAATATACACATATGAAAAGTAAAAGTATAGAGGCATTCAATTATGACCACATAAAGATAAACATAATTACAATAAGAAACATTAAGTATTCAACTATGGTTCATAGCTCAGCGTAAAACATTGTCTAAAACACACTAGAAAGCATACAAAAAAAAAAGATAATAAAAGCATATATTAAAGACTGAGTTATCTTTCCTATCTTTCTATGAAACCTTGACCTTCATAAACGTGTAACTCGAGGTAGAACTTATGTTTAAAGGTTTAATTTGAGCTAATGATGCTAGTTTTATGTTACTTATAATTATTTTATGTCGTTATAAGAGTAAGATTAAAAAATAATTTTAATTGGTGAAGAAAGGTGCATAGTGGGCTGTTGCTCTATTTGCATATGTTTCAATTTTTCAAGCATATCTCCCACTATAGAAGTCCAAATAACATGATTTTTGACCATTAGAAAGCTAAGAGGCAGGGATACAACTTTGATGTTTACCACTTTGCCTGGTTTTGACGAGAAGGTGGTCAAAATCCTTGTCAAAGTTAAAGTATTGTGCTAGAAGAATAGATTTGGATAAAACATTTGAGCGCCGCGGCATTGCAAATTGAGAGTTACGACCTTCACCGTAATTTTCACAAATAACAAGTTTAGGGAATTTTTGAAGCTATGACTTTTAGGGGCTACTTAAGGGACCTCTTTCAGAGGATTTTGGACCCTTTCCCAGTGTCAAAAGAGTAAAAAGATTGCACAAGAAAAGGAGGAAGACAAGTGGCCTTGTTAAGGGCATTATTGTAATTGCAAGAGAAATTAGATAAGCTTTAACTATAAAGATCTCATCTTTTTCTGCAGCTTCCACAATTCTCCAGCAACTTCTTGTTCTTTTTCCTCCTCCCATCTCACGTTTTTCTTTTCTTCCATGAAAGTTTCTCTTAAGCTTCCATCACTCTCTCAAACAAACCTTAATTTTCGTGCTTTACACACCCTATTGTAGGGTTTTTCATACTCTTTTACCTTTTACTCCTTCACCTTAAATAAACCCTTAAAAGTATTTCTTCAATACTTTCTCTCACCAACTGAACTTTATAGAGAGAGAAAGAGAGGTTTCATGATAGATTGAGGACTCTTGGGAAGAAATTTCATTACCATCCACTAAGGTGAGTGATGAATTGGGATTGGTTTTAAGTTATTGATGATGGCTAATAATTAGAGTTATGAGTTGTGCTATTTGCTGAAATTGTTTATCTATTTCTAGTGTTACTAAAGTAGAGAAATGGAATAGCCAATTGAATGGTAATTGGAAGGTAGATAGGAAGAGCTATTGAAGCTTGAATTGGGAAACAACTTTTGGAGTGATATTAATGTATATTGGATTGGCTATGATGTTTTTGTGCGTGATAGGTTCCAACAAGGCCCTTCAGCCCCATTTGGACCATTAGGGAAGTTAGAGTCGATTAAGGTTTAATAAGTACCGGTGAGTGAACTTGCATTATAAAGGTTTTTGGATATACACACGTATGTTTGATTAAATCCATTAAAGCGTTTTATTGGTTTTATCTTTAAAACTCGCACGGGAACAAGCCCTTATGAAATGTTTTTATGTTTTGAAATGGATAGTGTGATGAATTCATATGTTACTGTATAATATTGATATATATATATATATATATATATATACTATGTCATAAACGGTACCATTGTGTGACAAATGCAACCATGCATGTGCGGGATGAGTGTTCACTTGTCGGTGATAACGGTGGTGAAGGAGATGGATGGTGATACTACCCGTGTGCATGATGTGGGGGGATGTACATGATGGCATTAACTGTGCACGATGTGGGGGGATGCACACGAGCTAGGTGAGATGAGGTGTCCGGTTATGTGCACGATGTGGGGGGGATGCACATGAGCTGGGTGAGATGGGATGTCAGGCTATGTGCACGATGTGGGCCGATGCACATGAGCTGAATGAGATGTAGTGGTATACTAATTGGTATATGCTTAAGTATATGTATACGCAATAGACAGATCATTATTATAACATGTGATTATATGGCATGATGAATCTTGAAAATTTCCCATTTACTTGTAAATTCATTTTATTGCAGCGAGAGACATTCTGTTTATACTGCCTTGCTTGGATGATTGCTGGAAATTTCCTCTCTTTCCAATTTCATGCTGAATATGGTTCCTTCATCATTAAATGATTTAATAACCAGGGGTTTAATGTAAAGAATTTAATAAGAACTTGAACTAAGTTGCATTGTTTTCAAATAAGTGCATCATGATTATCAACTTTCTTTATCGTTGCTTGTTCCCTTCATATGTTCACTTACTGAGTTTTTACTCACTGTTTTCAACTTCATGTTTTCATATTATGAGGCAGTTGGAACCTAGGCTGAGGTGTCCACGTAGTTTCATCTCTTTGGTAGGTATGATGGCATTTAATAGCCATCCTTTCACCTTGGTCATTCCGTTGGAAGCTTAGAGCCATTTTGTTTGTAAATCCGTACATGTGATATAAAGAACTAAAATGCAAGCCTTAGAGCATATATGTATATTTTGATTAGTAAGCCACCGTGAGTGGCAATGGTTAACATTATTTGGGTTAATGTGAAATGCAGTTTTGATTGCTATAGCATATTAATTAGGTTCTTATAGGTTGAAAGTAAGAAATGTGACTTTAAGAATAGTTGATGGAATGATGAGCAAGATTATATAAGTAGGCTTGCTTCGGCTTGGTGGGCTATGCCCATTGAGTCCATGCACTCGTCAAGGCTCAGAAATCGGGTCGTGACATTTTCCTATAAGCTTTTCTCCCTACTTTTATTGTTCTACCTCTCTACTTTTCTCCCCCTTTTTAGCATCATCCAAAAAAAGGTCCTAATCTGAATACGGTGAAAGTGAGGATTTGTCAATGCCAAAATGAACATTAAGAGGTTTGGGAGAGAAGTGGGATGAAGGGCCTGATGATGAGAATGATGTGGATGAAATGGGCTAGGAAACTACAGGTTTAGAAGGCTTTTGAGTGGAGGTCAATGCCAATCTAGCAATCTTTCTTTTTCTGAAGGTTTTAGTCTTGGTAACCATTGTTTTCCTACCTTGACCAGTAAATCTATGGGAGGTTTAGCCATATACTATAGTTTTTTATTTGTCTTGGACTGGTTGATTGACAATCTCTTTAGATTTTCTCTAAACCAACTGAGTTTATTTTTCCCTTCTTGCCTTTTCTCTTTGTTTATCTGCTTTGGCCTCTTTTAAGATATCATCAATAAACTTGGACACCTCAATTTCTTCTGAATTTGTGGGAGAGTCATTGATCCTCTTCTTTTCTAGTAATTGTTCTTCATTTAGCTTGATCGGTTCAATTGCCTATTCTACTTCAACTTCTTCTCCTTTTTCATTCTCTTCTGTAATTGGTTCCTTTTCCTTTACTTTTTCTTCTTGTTCAGCTAGTTCTCTTTCAAAATCCTCCATTTTATTTTGATTCTCATTTCATTTTCTAGCATTTCTTTTTCAATTTCCTATTCCTGATTAGAAGTAGCAACCTCAAACTGTTCTATAGCTATTCTCTCACTAAACTGACTTGTAGTAATGGTTGGGGCTTTAGGAGATTCTATTTCTTTGGTTGGATGTAACATGGCTTCAAGCTGTTAAAGTTTCTTTTCAATCTTCACAATTTTCTCAGCCTAATCAGTTAACTTCCCATCGATTCTCATTAGGAGATTAAACATTCTATCAATTTGAGGATGGGGTTGACTAGCCTTGGTGAAAGGTGTTGAAGGACCTCTAGTTTGAAGGGGCAGAGGTGTACCTTTGTGAGTTTAATGCATTCATTTTTCTCTATCTTGTATCCCATTTTCAGTACAGTTCCTAGATATATCCCTTGATCCTTGTTGCTTATAAGATCAAATTAAAATCTTACATTCCAAATTGCCTTCCTTTTACCAAAGCTGTAAGAATGTTGCCATCAGACAAGTTTGCTTTATCCCCTAGCAAGTTTGCCCTGATTCTTTCTACCATATACCTTCCCGCATTCAGTGAAATTTCATTGAAAATAGCTTTCATCAGCCACAAGTACTATGCACTAATGAAGATAAAACTACTACTTCTTCCATGCAGAGTGGTTGCTATGAAATAATGCAGAATCTTAAGTTGAGCTTTTATAATCTCACAGCATAACTTCTAAAGAGAAACTTTTCCCTTTTTCCAGTTACAATCTCCCAAAGATGGCTTGGGTCATATTTCTCAAGTATTTTGTACTCTCTTACTTCAAATTCAATTTCAAGAAATTCTCCTAAATCTTGGGCATTGAGTTTAAAATCTCAACCATCTAGGAACACATTCAAGCTATCCTTAGTAAATCTTTCTTGATCTTCTAATTCAGTTTTGTAAATAGTAACGCTAGAATATAAATCCTTAACTAGAGAAGGACTAAACATTCTATCTCCAAATGTACTCATATACTTTAACTTCAATATTTTAAAATACCATTCTAGATCCTCTCTCACTATCGGTGAATCACTAAAACTATCCCAGTAAAAAAATTCCCACAAATGATTATGGCATTCTTAATTTTTCTAAACCTATCATCATACAAGTGATTTCGAAATCGAGGGGAGGAACCGGTTCATTTGCTTGCAGTGGTTCTTTCATCTGCCAATCCTTTCCCTTTCTCTGTCATTTTCTTTTTGCCTCCCTTCATCTTCTCGGCTAAAGGTTGTTTAGTTTTTCTTTTCTTCTTAAAGGAAAGTGTGGAAGAGTCATCAACTTTCCTCTTTCTTTTTCCTTTCTCAACTAATTTGTGGGTAAAAGAGGTTTTTGCCATGGGATTCCCTTGTTAGGGTTTCTTGAATTTCAGAAGGAAAAGGGTGGTCTTTTATGAGGGGTTATTAATCGATTACCCATGTTTTGGGTGGGTGGTTTCTTGTACCATATGCCCAGTTTTTTTTTTTAATTTTCAAACTTTCCTGTACCATAGTCTTTTAACTGCCAAAGGTCTTTTAATTGATTAGCTCATGTTCTAATCAGTTACTATGTTTTTGTCCTAAGGTTTTCTAAAGGTTTAGATTTTCTTTAACTAATTATGAACACATTTAACCGATTATGAACTTATTGACTTTCTTAGCTATCCTAGGACATAAATTTTCTAATTGATTAAAATGGGTCTTAACTTATTATAGTGATCCTTATTTCTTTTTTACCATTCCTCTAACTCATCACAATCATCCTTTAATCAATTATGTCAAGAAGTGAGCAGGATTATCACAAGACTTATCATAAAAAACATGATCAATTTTGCAAAAATTAGAGTTCATTAGCATCAATCATTCCTAAATCTCTCCTAATTCTACAAAATTGTTCTTCATTCAATGGTTTTGTGAAAATGTTAGCCAATTGATGCAAGGCATCTGCAAAATTAATTTTAATATCTCACTTAAGCACATGATCTCTAATGAAATGATGTCTTATTTCAATGTGCTTGGTTCTAGAGTATTTAACAGGATTTTTGGAGATATTTATGGCACTCATATTATCACAATAAATGGGAACCTTATGCATAGTCATTCCAAAATCATTTAGTTGTTGCCTAATCTAAAGGATTTGTGCACAACAACTACCTAGTGATATATACTCAGCTTCAGCAATTGATAGAGCAACTAAAATTTGTTTCTTGCAAGAGCAAAACATAAGCATGTTTCCAAGGAATTGACAAGTACCATTAATGTTTTTTCAATCAGTTTTGCTACCAACAAAATCAACATCAAAATAGCCAAAAACATTAAAAGATGAACCTTTTGAATACCATAAGCCTAAGCTATGAGTATCCAAGAGATATCTAAAAGTCCTTTTCATTGTAGTCAAATGTGATTCCTTAGGACATGATTGGAATCTTTGCACATAGGCACACACTAAATAATATATCAGGTCTACTTGTAGTAAGATAAAAAAGTGAACCAATCATACCTCTATAGAGCTTTTGGTCCACAATTTCCCCTTTTTCATCTTTGTTAAGCTTTGTGGAGGGGCTCATAGGAGTTCCAATTGATTTCATATTCATCACATCTAACTTTTTCAGCATTTCTTTGGTATACTTCTCTTCGTTGATGCATATTCGATCCTCCCATTGCTTGATTTGTAAATTAAGAAAGAACTTTAGTTCTCCCATCATGCTCATATCAAATTCTCCCCAAAATTCTCATACAACCTTTTATTAGTAGCACCAAATACAATATTATCAACATAAATTTAAACAACAATTAAACCAATCTCATTTTTCTTAATAAACAAAGTATTATCTACACTTCACCTAGAGTATCCTTTTTCAATTAAAAACTTAGAAAGTATTTCATACCAAGCTTTAGGGGCTTGTTTTAGTCCATAGAGAGCTTTATGCAATTTATATACATGATCAATTTTATCAGACACTTTAAAACCAAGGGGCTATTCAACATAAACTTCTTATTGTATAAAGCCATTAAGAAATGTACTTTTAACATCCATTTGAAACAGTTTAAAATTCATAAAGCATGCATAGGCAAGTAAAAGTCTAATGGCTTCTAATCTAGCTACTGGAGCAAAGGTTTCATCATAATCAATACCTTTTCCTTGACTGTCGCCTTGAGCAACAAACCTTGCTTTATTTCTTACCACATTTCCCAACTCATCCATCTTGTTCTTAAATACCCATTTTGTACCAACAATTGCATAGTTTTTTTTTTTTTAAAGCTGGAAGTTCTCATAGGGCCTAGCTACTTTGTAAACATTTCATTAATAATCAGAAAAATAAGTACAAAATAGTAATGTCCAAACCTTGTTCCTTTCAAATTGGCCTAACTCTTCTTGCATAGTAATCATTCAACTCTCTTCCTTTTCAGTTTCCTCAAAGTTCCTTGGTTTCCCTTGTGATATGAATGCTAAAAACTCACAAGCTTCCTTTAATCCCTTTTTATTTGACACCTTTCAAGGGATCACCAATGATGAGTTCTTGAGGATGATTCCTTACAATTCTCCAGCTTCTAGGGAGATCATTGTGTTGTTTTTCAGTTTTTTGCAAGTCTTCTAATGGTGGTTCACCATCATCTTTCTTTTTCGAGCTTTCTTTATCATTTTCTTTACTATCTAAGCTCATATTTTCTATTTTCTTCTCAATGTCATCTGCATTATGATCATCAAGCACTACCTTTTTTTATGCATCATTAGTCTCATCAAAAGTAATATGAATTGACTCTTCTATGACTAGGGTTCTTTTGTTAAACACTCGATATGCTTTAAAGTTCAATTTATAGCCTAAGCAGATTGCCTCATCACTCATAGCATCAAGTTTCCTTAAGGTGTGTTTTTCTTTATTTAAGACAAAACATTTTGCATCCAAAACTCCTTAGGTGAGAAATATTTGGTTTTCTTCCTTTGTAAAGTTCATAAGGGGTTTTAGAAAATATGGCTCTCATGGAAACTTTGTTCAGAATATAAGCTACAGTGTTTACAGCTTCAGCCCAAAAATATTTTAGCAAGTTATTTTCATAAAGCATTGTTCTTTCCATTTCCTTTAAAGTCCTATTCTTTCTTTCATCAACTCCATTTTGTTGTGGAGTTCTAAGAGCAAAAAAATTGTGATCAAAACCATTTTCATTAAAAAAGATTTCAAAATTATCACTTTCAAATTCACCACCATGATCACTTCTAAAACTAACAATGGTGAGGCCTTTTTCATTTTGAACTCTTTTACAATGTTTAAAAAAAATTGACAATGCATCTGTCACAGCCCAATTTTCTGGCCATGACCGGTGCAAGGGTCCAATGGACTCGACCCACTAAGCCCAAGCAAGCCTACTTAATTGATCTTATACATTAATCTCTATTCCTTTAGAATCCAAAGCTCGAAATGTTCAAATATCGTTTCTTTGAAAATGATTCATAAAACCAATCCATACATTCATAATGGCATCATCCACCAATGTATTCATAAATAGATTAACAAATGATTATTAATGTTTCACATTAAATATTCATATACACATAATTAGACCTTGACCGTCAGCGGAGTGACTCTAGGCATGGTTGCTAACGTGTAGTCTCATGTTAAACCTACCAGGCAATGGATAGGGAGAAGCACCTCATCCTAGGATCCAATCACCTTTAACTCAGGAAACCTAAAACATGAATTTTAAAAAATGAGTACAAACTCAGTGAGTGAACATAGAAAGGGAACAAGCAACGTTAAGGAAGTTTAGAAATCATGATGCACTTAAGTTCGAAAACAATACAACTTAGTTCAAGTTCTTATTAAAATCCCTCCATTTAACCCTTGGTTATTTAAATCATTTAATGATGAAGGAACCATATTCAACCTGAAATTGGAAAGAGAGGAAATTTCCAGCAATCATTCAAGCAAGGCAGTATAAACAGAATGTTTCTTGCTATAATAAAATCAATTCACAAGTAAATGGGAAATTTTCAAGATTCATCATGCCATATAATCACATAATATAATCATAATCTTTCTATTGCATATACATATACTTAAGCATATATCAACTAGTATATCACCACATCTCATCCAGCTCCTGTGCATCCCCTCACATCGTGCACATAGCCAGATATCTCATCTCACCCAGCTCATGTGCATCCTCCCACATCATGTACATGGCTGGAGTCATCGTGTGCAACCCCCCACATGGTGCACAAAATAATGCCATCGTCTACATCCCCCCACATCGTGTACATCGACAGTGTCACCATCCATCTACCACACCACTGTCATCAACAACAAGTGCACCTCACCCCGCATAAGTACGGTTGCATTTGTCACACAATGGTACCATTATGACATAGTATATATATATATATATATATATCCACATTATACAAAAACATATGAATTCATCACACTATCCATTTCATAACATAAAAATTTTCATAAAGTCTTGTTCCCGTGCAAGTTGTTGAAGAAAAACCAATAAAACGTTTTAGAGGATTCAATCAAACATAAACATATATATCCCAAAACATTTTAATGCAAGTTCACTCACTTGGCAACAACGAGATATTAAGTTGCTATTTGTTTGAAGGTGTCTCTAACTATTTTCACTGGCCGGTCACTCGTTATTTACTCCGGCACGCCACCACAGTACTCTAACCTTATCTTTGCACTTCCTAGCAAAACTATGAACTCAATATATTTAATTACATATGTATATGGGCAGCACTTCAATCAATTAATCCTTACTCAAATTTATATTTTTCATCCTACCATGAAACCGTCTTCAATTAACTCACATCTTAATACATTTTTACTGAAATTACTTATATCAGTTGCTTACGTAATTCCTTATTTTATATCTCCAACAACTTATTTATGATGTCACGTGCCTACTTCAACCTTTATAAATAATTTTCGCCCAAATCCATCTTATATTTCCACAGTATTAACTATATTTACGACAACCACAGTCATTTCAAATTTATCCAATTATTTCCAATTTCAATCCATATTATTTCTCTTTATTTCTTCTAAATATTTTACCACTCAACTTAACACTTTCAACTAAATTATGCTAATAAATTCCTCCGACAACAATAATTCTTCACAACGAATCATTTAAAATTTCTTAACTTCACTTGAGCACTATTCATCAATTTCATATTTTCTTCTTTACTTTAGTCCTACGACACATCCTAATACAATTTTTTTAAATATTGTATTAAAGTAATTTAAATTTAATTCATACCATTAATAACCAAAATTTAACTAAACAAGTGGACTAGCCCCAAATAATCCAACTTCATAACAAGTCCAATAAAAGTAAGAAAGTTTTTACCTATTTGGGCTAGGTTAGCCCAAGCCCAAGTCTCTACCTTTATTCTCTTTTGGACTTTTCTTTATTTGTTGCTATTGGGCCCTTTTCATGGGCTCTTCCCATTTCTTCCTATTGAGCCATACCCATTCTTTTCTTATTGGGCTATGCCCACTCTCTTTTTTATTTACTTATTATTATTATTATTATTATTTATTTTTCTTTATTGTTTTACATGTGACCGCCCATTCCATCATTCCTTCTTCTTTTATTGTCTTCTTTGACCGACCATGTGGCTAGAATGCAAGTCAACAATTGCTTGGAACCTTACCGCCACCTTACTTGACTTTTCTTCCCCATTTCACTATTTTCTCATCTTTTCTCTTCCATTTCCTTTCATGGGCGAATTGCCCACAACTTATTGGTTCTTTTGACTTTTCTTTCTTATACTTCATATGCTAAAATCACAAAGTTAAAAGCCTTGAATTCTTTTCCACCCGCCACATGCATTTCCACACCTTTTTCCTTCATTCTTTTATGCCATGTAATACCTTTTACTCCATATTTATTTAATTATTATTATTTATTATTTTTTTTGACCCATTCAAATCCTATGTATAATTCACATTTTCACATAATCTAATCTTATTTGACAAATAAATTCCTATTTAATGCCAAATATTAAGATTTACACATAAATCCTCAAACTTTCCTTTATGTATTGTGTAACCCTCCAACTTTCATCTTTTATGATTTGATCCTTCTGACACGTTTAAAAATTCCAATTTCCATCTATCATTCTTCCTCTGCACTTGTACCACCAAAATATTGAAATTGCACTTCAACGTGATATCACCATAATATTTAAATATTTACTTATCTGCACTGGCTCGACTTAACAAAAACACGCGTTTTTCACTTATGTCATTTATCTCCAAAAATTCATTCGTACTTCTTCTCCCCCACTTGGATCAACCATATGATCCTTCTTTATGACTGATTTCGACATTCGATTAAATATTAATATTTTAATATTATTTTATTAATAACATATTATTTTATTTCAAAAAATTTTTCTTGTCTCTTTGGTACCCAAAATACCTTATTATACCTTAATTGGCATCCAATAAGCTTTACTAGTCACCATATCAAAGTACGGGGTATTATAGCATCATTTTTATGAGCAAGAAAATATACCCATGTATATCTAAAGTAATCATCAACAATAACAAAGCCATATGACTTACCTCTTTAACTAGCAACAATGATTGGTCCAAACAAGTCAATATCCAATAGTTCAAGTGGCCTAGAAGTTGATATGACTTTCTTAGATTTAAAGAAACTTCTAACTTATTTTCCAAATTAACATGCATCTCAAACTTAATCATTTTCAAATGATATCTTTGGTAGTCCAATTACTAAGTTTCTTCTCAAAAGTTTTGAAATTGTGTGCATGCTAGCATGTCCTAGTGTTCTATGCCACAACCAACTATCGCAAACATCATTGGCAATAAAGCATGATTCACTAGATTTAATTTCATCAATAAAAATGACATACATATTCTTAATTCTTTTGCCAATGAATGTTACATTGTTAGTATTAACATCAATCACTTGACATGCATGGGAATCAAAGCATACTTTAAAACCTCTATCAGAAAGCTAACTAATGCTTAGCATATTATGTTTTAAACCTTTAACAAATAAGACATGCCTGATTTAAGTTTTAGATGTGTTACCAATGGGTCCAATTCCTTGGATAATACCCTTAGAGTCATCACCAAAGGAAACACTACCATTCTTCTTCTATCAAGCTTGACAAACAAGCTTTCATTCCTGATCATGTGCCTTGAGCAACCATTGTCCAGGTACTAAGGCTACCTGTTCTTTGGATGAGCTTCCAAACATTGGTCCTTTTGTCCTTGCTCAACCTTAATTTCTTCTTCTTTTGCCATTAAGCAAAAATTGGCTCTTACTTCTAACTTTTCTTTTTCTTTTTTTGAGCTTGAAAAGTCATTATCGGACCAAATTGCTACCACCATTGCTTTTTTTGGTTTCTTCATTCTTTTTAAAGATTCTTCCTTCAATATTGGACATTCAAATTTGAAATGTCATGATTTCTTACATTCAAAGCAGATCATTCATCCTTCTTGTTGAGATCACTCTTGTGCTTATTTTTCCAAGAATGACCTTCGTCTTTCTTGTAATTTTTCTTTCAAAACCTTCTGCCCTTTTGTCCTATCAGCTTCCTAAACCTTCTGGCCATCATTGCCAACTCTTCATCATCATCAATTGATAATTCTTCAAGTTCTTTCTTAAGTGAACTAATCTTGAGTGCAAGTTTTTTCCTTTTCTCTTTAGCTTATTTCGTTTCTTCCTCTTCTTTTTCCTTCATTTCAAGTTCATGTGTGAGGAGGGAGCCACAAATTTCATCAAGTGTGACCATATTGAGATCCTTGGCTTTTCGAATAACAATGACCTTTGGTCTCCAGCTTCTTAGGAGGCATCTAAATAGCTTTTTAACTAACTCAAAAAATTATGGTCGATTCTCGGTTTTAAAATTTTTAGACCAATCCACCCAAAAAAACCAAACTAAATTTTTATATATTTATATATATAGTCATATATATAATATTTTTTTTATATATTAAGAAGAATTGATAGTAAACTTAATTAATAATATATTTAAAATATATTAGGGTATTGTACGTACGTGTACAAATCATAATCATAGTAATTTAATATTAGTTATATATATTTATTTATTTATAAATCTGTATTAATATGAAATTACAAGTTATATATTTTAAATGACATAAGTTATATGTTAATATTATAATATATGATAGTAAATATCCTACATATTAATATTGTATAATTATTGCACCTTAGTAATGCTTCGTAATGTAAAATTGTATGAATATGTATATATAATTATATAAATATATTATATATACATATACATAAGCATTACTATAATTTATAATAAACTTTATTTATATGATTATATTTAATAACTTTATTAATTATCACCTTACATTTTATAACATATTTTGTCACGACTCGGTACTCTTCTCAAGCCCTAAACAATTGTCGCGATGTTTCGATAGACATTCATTACCTAGAATGCCAACCGAAACCCCGCAAGGCTTTAATATCAGTTTTTGCACCTCCCCTGTGAGCAACAGTTGTTAAGTATCATGTTTTGAGAGATTATAAACTATTTTCAAATCAAAACAATAGAAAAATAATTTTTCTCTCACAGGGGCATTTTGGTCATTTTTCCTCAAAAGTCTCGAAACTAGCTAAAAATGTAGTATGCGAGTGGAAAACACATATTTCATAATAAAAAATAAGTTTAGATGTCTAAAACATTCATTTAAAGTGAAACTATAACTATTTGAATATAATAAAAATATTCAATAAAATATTCTATTTTCTTATAAAATAATATTTATAGAGTTACTGGTAAATAATTTTTGTAGCGTAAAAGCTAAATAAATTCATACATACTGTAATACAGATAACCAAAACATAAGATTTAATTTACAGTGACACGTGGGCCCACGAACGACCAAAAATATCAAAAGCGATAAACCTAGAGTTTTTGAGGATGCAAGTCCAATTGTAGCCCTCAATGAAATGAGCTATCTACCGACTATCCTAAACCTGAAATGGGTGGAAAGGAGGGTGATGAGATTATATAATCCCAGTCAGTAAACATATACCATCTAAAATATCAAAAGTTGAGTAAATGGAGACAATTAAAATAAATCATCATACTGTAATTCATCACCTTTCAACTCATTTCAACCAAATAAAATCAGTTCATATAAATCGAGTAATCAATAAGGCTTATGAATTTCTTAAAACTTTGGGTCATGCCAAAATCATTCTCATACTCAGTTATCAGGGATACCTTGGCCTGGGGTATCCCAACCGAGTCCGCTAAGGCTGTTAAAAAAAAATCTTATACGCATAAATCATGTTTTTATTTTGAAAACATAGCCGTTCCTTGGCATTGGCTGAGTTCACCCTCACGTGGTGGTTTGGCGTGAAGTGAACTCTAAAGTTGTACCTTGGGAGTTACCCTACACGCCTTTCCGACTAAGATAAGAATATAACGGGGTTACCGTGCCCCTCAAAAAGGCTGGTCCACAGAACCCGCCCACTGCAGCAATCTAAACCCACCATACAATAAAATCTCAACCGCATGACATGGCAGTTATATCACAATCCAGCCTCTCAAGGCTAAATACACAGTTTATATATTTCAACACAAATACCAATTCAGCCATTCATGCAAAAATTTTCATGAGCCATTCGATTAGAATCATGAATTTACAACACACAAAAACAGTCTCCAATTACTCTATTTTCAAACCATCATTCAATTTTAAAACAATTTTATGAAATCATTTCATTAAATCACATTTTGTTTATAAAACCAAAAAATTAATCATTTAATTCACTTTCCATAAAATTCACAAAATCGGATAAAAACCACTTTAGATAATTAAGATGATAGTAAGGTTACTCACTATTTCGGGAGTTAAATTTCGAGTACTCCGATTCTTGATCCTCGGGTACTATCTCTTTACTTTTGCCAGAATGCTCACCACCTAGACATAATGCACAATAAGCCATTTACTACATTTGTGCTAAATTGTAATAAAACCAATTCAGGCTCTATACTAATGCATGAAATGGGATGTGAAATACTCGGGTAACTATCTATATACGGTGCTCAATATAAATTCAATTATGTACCTAAATAAAATGGTATTGGCCTAATTCGATCTATCACCTGATTATTTTGCCAATGCGTCCAATTGAACTCCAAATAATTCAATTTTTCTCCCAATACTCCAAATCATCAAACACAAATTAAATAACTTGAAATATGGCAAAATCATCCTCACATTTTCTCTTGGAAAATTCGGCCATGGTGGGTGCATCAACACTATAATTTTTCAAGCTTGATTCTTACACCATAAATCACTAATTCCTAACCAAATCACTTGAAATAAAATTAAAATCAGCATCAATATTCTACATGGAGAATTCGGCCAATGATGGGTGATGGGAGGAAGTGAATTTTTCTTGCTTGATTTTCATGCTACACATCACTAACTAACTAAAAACACTAAAATACATTGAAATCTAACCAAATCCAATTTCAAAACTCCTCCCCCCATGTCCGGCCAGAAAGGGTATCCTCATGCAAACTTGATTCTCAACCATGGAAAATGAAAAAGAATGCATAGGAAAGGTAAATCACAAGCTAGAATTGAAAAATCTTACCTTTTGTCACTTGATTCTTTGAAATTTTGTGAATTTCTCTTGAATTTCTTAGCTAGGTTTTTGTTCTTCTTCTTTTCTTCCCTTTTCTTCCTTTGGCCGGCCAAGAGAAATGAGTTGGGAGGGTGATGGGCTGATTTTTAAAGCCAATTAATAAATGGATGAAAATTTGACACATGTCACCATTCCATTGGCCCATGTGTCATATTTAACCATTAAGTAATCTCTCTCCACCATTTAAAATTCTTCAATTATCTATAATAATAATGGGTGAATTTCATGTGCTGGACAAGTGTTGGGTGTGTAAAATTACAATTTTGCCCCTAGGGTCACAAAATGACTATTTTACCTTTATCCTTAGAAAAATGCCGAAATTAAAATTTTTCACTTCTCAAACTCAAATTATACTCCAAATGATCAATCGTAGTCAAACATTTGATCCAACACTCACATCTTAACCTCAATTAGCAAAATGACCATTTTGCCCCTAAGTCATGAAAATTCCAATTTGACTCTAAATCGGTCCTCGAACTCCGAATCACCATTTTAAGTCATTTTGGGGTTTTGAAATTCTCAATTTCATCTTAAAATCTCTATTTGGACTAGTTCGAGGCTTGAATCAACTTAGTTGTACCATTTGGTACATTATCGTCCTTTAACGATTTTCGAGGTACCCAAGTAAGCAAACATGCATTCTTATGTAGGAATGGCATAATAAACATATTATAGAGCCGAGCGTGATATATTTTTTATAATTAGTTATTATTTATACAAACTTTGATATAAAATATTATAACATATAAGTTATGTCATTAACTTTATATATATATAATAAAGTCATATATTATATATACATATATTTAATTTAGACATAAGCATTGCTATAACTTATAATAGACTTTATTTATATGATTATATAAAACATTTTAAAATATAATTTGTATCATTAATTTTATATATATAATAATGCAATATATTATATATATACATATATTTAATTTATACATAAGCATTACTATAACTTATAATAAATTTTATTTATATGATTACTCTTAATAAGTTTATTAGCTTTCACCTTAGATTTTATATCATGTTGTTTATAATTAGTTATTATATATACAAACTTTGATATGAAACAATATAACATATAAGTTATATCATTAATTTCATATATATATAATTATGGACGAAGTTTATAAGTTTTAATATTATAATTTGTAAAAAAAAAGGTGATCAAATTTTGGTTCATTGGTTCAAAATCGGACTAATCAAACAAATTTTATGTTTAGTCGGTTTGGTTTGTTTTTTTAAAAATGATTGGTCCATTTGGTCCTTAGGTATGGTAGACCAAACCACCAAATCCACCCATTTGCTCACCCCTAAACTCATGTTTAGAGATGGCTTTTCCAACTTGATTGAGCTTCTTTGTAATATTGGTAAACCTATCGAACAAGGTAATGACATTTTCACCTAGTTTCATTTTAAACATTTTATAATTATGGGTGAGTGGGGCAATTTTGGACTCATTTACTTGTGAAGTTCCTTGATGAATGACTTTAAGTTTTTCCCATATCTCTTTGGTAGTAGTGTAGCAAGAGATTATGTTGAATTCGAAGGAAGTCAATGCACAATGAAGAGTGTTGATGGTTTTGAAATTTGTTTGGACCTTTTTGACTTTAGCTTCAGTCCATTCAACTTTTAGTTTAGGCATTTTCTCACCAGTGACAGAACCAGGTGAGGTGGGAATATAAGGTCCTTTTGTAATAGCATCCCAACATTTCATTGTCAAGGGCTTTAATGTATATGGACATCCTAGTATTCCAATAAGCATAGTTTGATCCATTAAATAGATAAGGCCTATTTGTGGATTGACCCTTAGCAACAACTGACTTTTACAACGCCATGTGGATTTTCCCTAAGGATGTTAAGCCTTAAATTTGAGGGTATGGCTCTGATACCACTTGTTGGTCTAATGGAGTTATAGAAGGGATGAATAGCTCTAAAAATTTTAAGCTCAGCCTTTTTGGAATGATAGAGCTTTTAATCGATTAGAAGAAAAGTGAATGTAAAGCTTGTAGTGGCTAAAAGACACCATGTAAGGAAGGATAAAGAGAAGTGGACAAAGCAAGACTATTTATAGTGGTTCAACCCAATTTCACTAACGGATGGAATTAATAGCTTCCACTTAGCTTTTGCAAGGTTAGCTCTCAAACCAAGCTATAATCCCTAACAATAACCTTTAAAGTGCTTCCCACACTTTAATTTCCTAAGAAAAAGAAGTACAGCGAAGTACGTTTACAAGTCTAGATAGATTACAATCAAGCGCAAACGCTTTTTCTAGATTTGGAATGAAGTATAAGTGTTTTAGGTGAAGAATATTTTTTTTTTCTCAAAATGGCTGTTTTATTTTCAAATCTACTTTCTTTGAACGCTGGAGCTTCCTTTTATACTTAGGGAGTCAGATTTTTTTGTTACAGGCAGCTCTAACTGATTACGACTTCTCTACCCTGCACTGTCTTACTGTTGAGTTCTCTGCTTTAACCAATTACAAGATACTCTAATCGATTACAAACTTTTTTGTTTTCATTCTTCTCTACATAACAGTCTTCTTCTAATTGGTTAGCTCTTTCCTTAACTAATTGAAGCTATACTTCCTTCAGCCATAACCGATTAAAATCAGCTTTAGTCAACTAGAATTTTTTTGAATTTTGAGCTTCTCTATTTTGTCTCCTTTCTATGGTCAACTATATTTTCAAACTTTTTTTTAGCATTTGAATATATTAGGACCTTGTGCTCTAACCAATTAACCAGACTACTTAACCGATTAGCATATTTCTATTTTGCTTCAACTTATCACACAGCCATGCCTTAATCGATTAAGGTCCCTTGTTAATCAGTTACTAAGGTTATGTTTTTGTTCTTTACTTACTCTTTCCTTCTTTGACTGATTAACTCTGCATTAAGTTTAGCATGCTTCTTGACTTGCCTTAATTGGACAACTTTGTTCGGGGTATTAAATTAATTCCTGTACACTTAAGTAACAAGATTATACATTAATGAATGAGGAATTTTTTGTTATCATAAAAAACATATGGAGTTAACACTTCCACCACAACTCCTTGATGTGGACATTCACGGTTATTCCATGGCTCATCCGGGGTATCTTGCTCTCTCGTAGCCTTTGAGGTAGCTTCATCTTCGACGGCATCCTATTTCAAGATGAAGCAGTATCATGTTCAAAATTCAAAATTTCAAAATTCCTAGGTCAGCTTACTAACACTTGGGAATTCATGTAGCCTCCAAGTCATAATCTGTGCTGCAGTCATTAACCATGAGCAAGACACTACACTAATCCCAACACTTCGTTGATAGACATAAGAGAACCTAGGACAATTTAAACTTAGGTGCTCTGATACCAACTTTGTCACGGCCCAAATCCAAGGGTCAATAATCGAAGCATGAGCTTGACAAGCGAAGCTTGCAAGACCTGAGTAAGCCTCATAACTTCGAATCATATAAGACATAGTCGATGGATTTCATAACTAAATATTTATAGATAAAATTTAAATTCAAATATTAAACATTATCCTTGGCACATCATTCTTACATAATATTCATAAAGCCATACATTGGCCATCAAAACAGGTTTATGCTTAACAACCCTTGATACAAGTTCAAATGGCATAGCGTGCCTACATACATAACTAAGCCAAATGTCGAACGAAAGCTCACAACAAACGTAACGGAGTGGACATATCAGATGGAGACCTACTGGATGCCAAAATTGGTCTATCACTTGATGACTTTTGCCATGTAGTCTTGTGGCCTATTTATCTGCATAAGGTACAACAAATGAGTGAGTCATCTAATACTTAGTGAGGGGTGTAGATAAATCAAAATCATATACATACATATATATATATATATAAGGAAACAAATAATTATTGAAGGCATGACCAGTACAACCAAACATTTTAACAAACATCTCCAATGTTAGGGGAAATCATCTTCCTTAAAGAGTCTCCATAGATAGCATATATATCACTAGGCTCGTTGTCACAGCCATTTGAAGTTATCCTCCATGGCACACTCTAGTTACTAAAGTATCATATTAGATTTAGAGTAAATTTGTCTATACCTATCTGAGGTTATCTCATATCATACACAAATCAAATCATAATCATAGAGTGGTCCTCCCTCGGACATCTTCAAATCATGAATGGTGGCCAACTGGCGGAGTCAAATCACACTTAAAGCAAAGCTGTTGGTAGAGAAATAAATAACATGCCTATCGAAGCAACGTGTAAAGAATTAGAGTCATCGTCCAGAGTAATCTCCCAACAGATGGCATCATTTGGAGTATTGTTAGACAAATGGCATCAAAGCACTACAGACAGGTATCCTAGGCAAAACTAATACCACTATCCTTGTTTACCACCATCCCTGTAAGCATATAACAAGTCACAGGGGGAAGGGACTCCAGTCAAACTCAAATCAAATCAACGTCCGAAATTCATCCCTCGGACAGAACACAATTCCACAAATAAGGCCATCATGCCTTTGACATTCCATGTGTCCACATCAAATCATGGATCATATTTTATGAGCTTTAAATTGTCTGTAAGCTCGATATGGTTTTAAGTGCCTCAACGCCTCTAAGGCATCAACTGCTTAATTACTCTGAGAATCATTCATTTAGGATAATTTACTCCTATATGTTCATCATATCCTTTAGACTTCTTAGTCTAGGCTCACACAATAAACATAGGCCATCAAATGGCTTGTCCAAAGCACACACATTGCAGTACATATAACCATATATATATATTCACATATGTGATTATTCTTTAGCCTAGGCATGTTCATCTAGACCTATATAAAAAATCTAGTACCAATGTAGTGCATTTATCATGCGTCATGCATCTCATACATTTTAAATTAACACACTCATAGTGACAAATTGGAGGCACTCCACAAGCAAGCTCAACTGTAGCCTCCAATCGCCTTCTAGCTTGCCTACTTGGTCAAATAGCTCAAATTTTCCCTTAGGACACATCAGACATCAAAATATAATTAAATTCGTAGCTTTTGAAAATGCCATGTTTTTCTAAAAATAACTAAATTCTTAACAATCCAACATTCAAGCTCAAATCCTTCAATAACGAGCTGAAACCATACCTTAGAAGCTGGATTGCTTGAATCTAAACTCCAAATTCCAGCAAAATTAAGGGGATACATTAAAGTTGAAAAAATTGGATTTCTAGGTTATTAACCGATTAAATTGAAAATCAATCAGTAAAACGATGTAATCTTACCTCAATAATGTTTTCTCAAGCGTAGATTAGCTCCAAATTGCTCTAAAAATCCATTTGGGCTTTAGCATTTTAAATGGGTAGTGAGAGAGAGAGGAAGAGTTTAGGTTTTTACTTAAATGGGAAGATAACTCAAAACCCTTTTTAGTTTTGCCTTAACCTAGGAATGTATCGATACATTTGGGAATGTCTTGATACATTTACATGTATTTCAACCAAATCTATCAATAGATTACCCTAGTGTATTAATAGATTTCAAGTAGAATGCTGACTACCCTAAATGTATCGATTCATGGGAAAATGTACCGATACTTTTTCCCTCGGATGCTCTATGCTTCAGATCTATCAATACATTTGGATAATGTATTGATAGACATTTATCCTTCCAAGAATATCTGATACATTGGGAAATGTATCAATACAATTTCTGTCATGCGCCTTATATTGTTCATTTTGCTAAGAATGAATCAATACATTTCTAAATGAATGGATTCATTTTCCCTTGTTGGTAGTTTTTAGGTTTCGAAACTTCCAAAATTTGAACTTAACACCCCAAAATCATTCCCTGTTGATATCACATTTCAAAGAATTCATATAACTCCAATCCATACACATATATCCTCAAATTTCACATCAAATTCAAATTAAAGCATCAAACTATAAGATTTATCACACGTTTTCATAAAAATATACTTAAGTGTCAATACGCATACTACCATATACTTGGCATACTTAACATATCATCAAAGTCCTCAAAGCACAATATAGTTCATAACTCACCCTTAGTTAACTTATTTTATACTGAAAATTGGGGGTGTTACAAGTTCATTAACTCCAGCTTTAGTTTTCAACACCTTCATAAAACTTCAGAAACAAAAACATAAAAGTTTTCAAATCCCCTCCAAACTTAAAGCTAACAATGTACCTAGTGTTACTAAATGTAAATAAGAGAGAATACTCCCCTAAGTTGGTAGTTTGTGTACACTAACCACTCTGTAGTTATGTATGTGACAGGCCTAAGTATGTAGTTTCCTAATTAACTCGTTGTTGATTTATGGTCGTAATATATATGCTTAAGAGTAAAGGTTGTCAAAAACTTATTGTTGATTTAGTACACACAAGTATACGTATTAAACAAGTAATATAGATAGTAAGTCCATAATCGTATCCCATAAGGATTTGCTTCTAAATTTTCACTAAGTACAAAAATTATGCCAAATTAATCTTATTCAAGTCACTCAATTTTGTAGAAAATCAATTACAGCTAAATTCAATCAAACACTAAACTAATTGATGAAAACTAAAAACTTCACTAAAGAAGAAATAGATTAAAACCTAAAATTATGGGTTCATTAAACATTTCATCTGACATTCGTTTCTCTCAATATTTACATCTAAGGGTGGTTTTGCTAGCCTAGAATCCAAACCTTTGCACAAGTCTTTGTTGAGAAGCTAGTACAAATACCTAACTTAATTGGATTGCTATATGTCTATAGTAATCAATTAAATATGGTCCATTCAGCTTGTGTTCTAATTTGATTATGTATGGCATTTAGGCATATGTCTACCTTAATTACAAATCAAATCACCTATTCTCTAAGTCACATGAACATACAATATTCAAAACTTAGTCTAATCTAAAATCATTCTGTCAAGTCTCGTTTAGATTCACAAATCATTCCATTATAGATCAGACAATCAAAAGCTTTACGAATAAATTTGAATAAACATAACCATACCCATTCATAATAAACAAAAGAGAATCAAATATTCAAAATACATGTTGAAATCCACCATAATCCTAGAAAAATAGTTTAGCTAATGATAACTAAAGCAAACAACATGATTTCACTAAAATAATTCATGTTTACAACAAAAGAAAGAGAGAGATAACAAAACTAGACTAAGAAACAATTTTTTGTCCAATAGAAGCAATTTTTTGTCGAATATAGTCTTCACTTCTCTTGCTTTCTTCTCATTTTTCTCTTGTGTAAAACCACTATTGTTTTCTAAAAAATCTGAAAACTTGTTGTTAGTTTAGCACACGGATGTATACGTGTCGAGCAAGTAAGTCTAGAATCATATCCCATAAGGATTTGCTCCTATTTTTTCACTAAGTATTTAAATTATGCTAAATTAATCTTATTCAAGTAACTTAATTTTGTGGAAAATCAATTACAACTAAATTCAATCAAACACTAAACTAGTTAACGAAAAACTAAAAAAATTCACCAGAGAGGCAACAGACTAAAACTTATGATTATGGGTTCATTGAACAGTTCATCAGATATTTGTTTCTCTCAATATTTACATTCATGGGTGGTTTTGCTAGCTTTGATTCTAAACCTATGCACAAGTCTCCGTCACTATATTTCTATAGTAATCAATAAAATATGGTTCATTCGCTAGTGTTCTAATTTGACTATGTATGGCATTTTGGCGCATGTCTACCCTAATTGTAAATCAAATTACTTAATCTCTAAGTGACGTTAACATACACTATTCAAAACTTAGTCTAATCTAAAATTACTCTATTGAGTCTCATTCAAATTCACAAATCATTCAATTGCTAACCAGACAATCAAAAGCTTTACTAACAGATTTGAATAAACATAACCATACCCATTCATAATAAATAAAAGAGAAATAAATATTTAGATCATATGTTGAAATTCACCACAATCTTAGAAAAATAGTTTAGCTCAGATAATAGAAGTAAACAACATGATTTCATCCAAATAATTCATGTTTATAGCAAAAGAAAGAGAGAGATAACAAACCTAAAGTGAGAAACAATTTTCTGTCAAATCTAATCTTTACTTCTGTTACTTTCTTCTCATTTCTCTCTTGTATAAAACCACTCTTTTTTTCTGAAAAAGCTGCTGCTCATTCCTCTCTAATGTTTTTCCTCAAAAAGGTCTATTTCTAATCCCTCAAGAAGCCCCAAAAAAATTAAAACTCAAAATGCTAAAAACAAGTTGTGCCAGCTCCTTTAAAATTTTATAAGTATTAGCCATCACAATGCCACGGTGCTAATCTTCTAGTGCCATGGTGTTGAATCCCCTAGACAATTGTTGTCCCATGCTGCCAACGTTCTGGTCCTACGGCCTTGAGACTCTGAGGCTATGGCGCTAGGTACTTTGGTTTACCCTTGTGCAGACTGTTGCAGTACGCTAACATCTACAAGGTTGTTTACCATTATTCGATTAGAATTGGGAAATGTAAGAAACATGAAAGTTATAGCCATTCTTCTTAGCTTTCTAGTGGTTCAAGAATCTCATCAATCGAACCCTTGTAGTGTGATTTATTCCTAAAATGCCACATCATGTTTAGTAAAAATCTGCACCTAACCATTTTTGCACAGTTCATTTTCATGAAGCTTTATGGACTTAAGAACTTTAAAAAAAAGACTAAATTAATGATGGCTCAAATTAGGACTTTTAACATGAAATGAGGTAAAATTACTTGGATTAAATTAGTTTAATACGCACTAAACTTAATGAAAAAAACAAAAAAACTACCTAAAATCAACTTCAAAACACAAGGACTTAGCTATTTTTAGCAATCAAAATTTGGCAAAATAATTATATATAATAGAGTTATCACCCCCCCCAAACCTACTTTTTTACTAGCCCTCAAGGATAAACTAAGATAAAAATGACATAACATAGTTGAAAACATCAAACTAGGAGTAGGTTGGCCCAAGTCATTGATCACCTTAAATTCCTCATAAATTATCTCGTTTTCCAAACTCAAAAAAACACAAAACTATTGTCAAAGTTCAAATTACATTGAAATGCAAGCTTATTTCCAAATTGATTCTTGTGTGTGTGAAATCTCTTGCAATGAGTATCGTGTACTCCGGATAAATTTATGCTCATGTAAACTTCAAATTAGTTTAGAGTTTCATACGTTTGCTTTTGATCTCAATCTCCACTAATGTTAGCTAGCACATAACTAAAGATCTTTAGGACTTTATTCAACATGTAACATGTGGCTAGGGTCAAGGTAGGATGTGGGACAATATGTAGCTCAAATCAACCTAATCACGTAATTGTTCTAGGATCTATATAGCCTTATTTTTCTTCACAGAGCACACCTTCTTTCTTTTCTTTCACTTTTCCTACATCAAAAACTTTTTTTTATTAATCTCAATTGACCACCCCTAAACTTGTTTCCTTCATTAGTAGTAGAATGAATGCTTCACAAAAATTTTGTCTTTTCTACGTTCCATCTTCTCAACCTGTTCATCAAATAGCTCAACATATATTTCATATAACAATATATATGCTTAGGAGTAAAGGTTATAAAATTGGAAAATTGCTCAAAGGCTAAGCTAATTTATTCATGTGTTTAATCAAATAAAAAGAAAATTTAAGCTCAAAGGGGTATACCAAGGATAAAAATGTAACTAGGTTAGCTTGAAAGGCTCAATCGATCCAAGGATAGCGTAAGTCATCTCCCTAACTAATTATAGCCTATGATTTCACCTCAAGGAAGAGTCGAACAAATTCTAGAACTCCAAACATGGTTTAAAAAAATTTTACATTGATATAAGCTTTCTCTAAAGGTACATAGTACTTCAATGCAAGAGATAGAGTGCTCAATTATGGAAATCTCATCCTCTCATGATGCTAAACGTAAGAATTCATATAACACTTAAACAATTTTTATGCTTACTATGAATAAAAGATTAACAAGATAATTTGTTATCATTATTGGATAAGTAAATCAAGATCATTTGTGCACTAACTCTAGCTTTAGTTCTCAACTCATTCCTAACACTTCAAAAACAAAAACATAAAAATTTTTCAACTCCTTCCCCAAACTTAAAGCTAACTTTGTCCGTAATGTTAGTTAAAGTAAATAAAAGAGAATACTCCCTTAAGCATGTAGATGAACTCTACTGGTCATCCTCATCGCCAACGTCATTATAGGCATCAAAGTCAAAATCTGTTGGCAAAGAAGGGAAAGCATCCATATCCATGCTCACATGTTCAACGTATGCTCTCATCATCTGCTTAATGGCTCAACTATGCCTCTCTTGACAGTCTATGTGGTGCTCAATACTTTTAAACCATTGTGATACACTAATATTCGGGGGGCATAATGGAGGTCATGTTATAGTAGATGCACTCCCACCAGTGGCATCATGGCCAAGAAACCAAGTAATGATACCCTTATCTAAAGGAACTCTTGGATGCAATAGTTCGTCATTGCTTGTCCATGTAACCCCCTCTCCTTTGCATAGAGTGGTGATAAGTGACGAGAACCAAAAGGCCGCCCTTAACTAAACACGTAGTGTGAACTATGTTAATGAAAAACAATTGACCAACATCAATAGATTTACCTGTTACATTGGCATAGAACAACACCGCTCTATCCTTGATGACATCAATAACATGCATCACTCGAAGCATTAAGGCAGTGAGAAAATGGTACCAAACCTTATATTTATGCTTCATAGAACTAGCCTTAAAAGAAATCAAAAGTCCTTTAAACTTATGCAAGTTGGTACCAGGGTTGCTAAGCAAATTGAGGACTTCATCCAAGTATACATTACCATCAAAATATTGGCTACACTCATCATGATCAATGTTTGGTAAGCTATAGAATTGGTTGATGGTATGCTTGTTCAAAGGTACTTGACGTCTTTTACAGAATGCAACCCTATTGTCATGCTCTGTAGCATTAGCATAGAATTCATGCACAACTGGCATAATTGCTTCCTTTAGGTGAGTGCAAAACTGATCCCACCTTTGTTCCTCAATAACATTTAAAATATCTGTAAAGTACATCTCGGGTATAGTAATGCCTTTTTCTGGTACCAATACTTTTTGCACCGATAACTAATTATGGTGTTGCACTGCTTTGATGAAACAAATTTCCTCTGATCATAGCTACAACTGCCACAAGTTCTTTTCTTAAGTGCCATGATTAGTTTCTCAACAAAAATTTCTAAACCACAATTCACTTTCAATAAGAAAAACTAAACGCACCATAAAAATATTAACCCACAATCCTAATATTCTAAATTAGTGTTCGAAAGTATTCCAACAATAAGAATATTACCAAAATCACTAAAATAGCATAATTCAATAATAAGTGTAGAAAATTTGTATTATTCGTTTTTGTTAAATATCAAATTCTCAAATTTCAAAAAAAAATTCAATAAATTAACAAACACACTTTCAACACAATCAAATATAATGAAGACCCATCAATAATTACCTAGAAATCACTACCACAAAGGCCAAGTTTACCACAACAAGAATTCTTGAAAGATTTAACCACTTACTTGAAAAATTAGACTTTTTGATGATTTTTCATGGAGAAAAATTGCTCAAAGTCCTTGAATCTTGTGTTTTAATGAACGAATTTTGAGATTTTTCATGTTTTTGCGAGTAAGTATGTGAAATTTTAGCTCTTTGGTGTGAGAGAATGAAAGAATAAACATAAGAAACCTACAAAAAGAAAACAAAAAATTAATGATCGAACATTAAAATTTTTAAATGTAAAAATTCAAAATTTAACTAAAATAGACTAAGTGAGGAAAAACTTGGGTTGCCTCCTATGTAGCACTTTCTTTATTGTCTTTAGCTAAACTCTCTTTGTAGCTCAATTGGGGTCAAAAAGACTAATGGAGGAGCATTGACGATCAATATCTCCTCCCCAATAATTCATCAACTGCTACCGATTCACCTTGAATGACTCATTTGTCATACCATCAACAAGTTCCACTACATCTTGTGGAACCACTCTCCAAACAAGAAACAGTCCTAACCACCTTCACTTTTAATTTTCAAGAAGTAGCTTCAGTAGAGACTTAAGAAAGAACACATACTGGCCTGGCTCAAATCAACACTCAACAATCCTTCTGTCTTGCCAATTTTTTGTTTTCTCTTTATATATCTTGACATTTTCGTAGGCATCTAATCTGATCTTGTCCATCACATTAAGCTAAAGCAAACGCTTCTCACTGGCTAACTCTAAGTCAAAGTGCAATTTCTTTATTGCCCAAAAAGCTTTATTCTCCAACTTAACTAAAAAGTGACATGCGTTGTGAAAGACTAAACGATACAGAGACTGTAACACCCCGTACTATGATAAGTTGGCTAATAAGGCTCATTTGATGCCAATTAGGGTTAATTACAATGTTTAAAAGTAATGAAGGGCGAAATGAATAGTTTGGAATAAAATATATCTCATACGAGGAAATAACAATTGAATAATTATATTTTTTTTATTGAGGATGAATTAGTAAGATAAAAAGTGATTTAGAAGTGAATCAAGGCATAATAAGACATTTTGGGTGCCAAAAAGACAAGTGAAAAATTTTGAAATAAAATAATATTTTATTAATAAAATAATATTAAAATATTAATATTTTATTCAATCTCAAAATTTTTCATGAAGAAGGAGTATATGGTCAATCTAAGTGGGGGAGAAGAAGAACAAGGAAATTTCAGAGAAAAATGACATTAATTAGGCCCGCGTTTCTTTATTAAATAAAGCTAGCGCGGGTAAGTAAATATTTAAATATTTTGGTGATACTTCGCTGAAGCATGAACTTCATATTTTATTGATACAAGTGTTAAGGAAGAAAAATGAAAAGAAATTGGAATTAAAAGATTGTGCGAGGATACAATTAAAAAGGGTGAAAACCTTGGAAGGTAAAATGGTAATTTTGTCATTAAGTTGGTCAAAGCTTCCAAAGGAAGCTTTGACTCTTCATTCTTATCCCATGGCTAGTTCTTATCTCCTGCCACAAGATATTTTCCTCTTCTCGTCCATGGTCCATGCCATTTTCAAGCTTCCATGCCATTTTCTCCTTGCCACCATGCATGTGAAAGGAAATATACAGAGAATCGGCCAAGGAAAGAAATGAGAGAAAAGTGAGAGGCTTGGATAGTGAGTTATTCAAGAGTAATTGAAGAAATATCAAGTAGGTCTCAAGATTCAAGAAACATAAGGTAAGGATTTTTGTGTTTTAAGCTCATGGTTGGTTGAATCCTTGGAGAAATAATGTGTGAATCATTTTGTGGTAGCTATGGTGGCCATGGGCGTGAGGAAATTATGAATTTTGTTGGGTGAAATCCAAGCTAAAACCAAGTGCTAAGTTTAATGCTACAATTTGAAGCCTATGATTGGTTTAATATAGTGAGAATGATTATGTGCAATATGTAGGGCTATTGTGATGTCATGGGTATGGTTGGAAAGCAATTATATTAATTGTAAGCTTGGAAATTATTGAGTGAAAGTGAGGATGATTGTTGCTGCCATATATGTGGATTATGTGTGGAAATATAAAGAATTTGAATGAAAATGGCTAGAAAAGGTTAATATGGGTGCTAGAGTCATAATTAAATTGTCGGTAATTATAATTTAAAGAATTACGCAAGTAAAGGATAAAGGCAACTATGATAAAAGTGAGTCAAGATATAAGTTAGTTGAATAAGGATTCATGATTGAAGGAAAACAAGAAGTAGAAACAATGTACACTAAAAATATGGAATTTGGATTTGTTGCTAGGAAGTGCAAAAGTAAAGATAGTAGACTGTGGTAGCGTGCCGGAGGAAATAACGAGCGACTAGTAACTAGAAATAGCTAGATAGGTCTCTCGACCCAATTTTTCGGCATGACCGACGGATGGGCCCAATGGACATTGTGAGACCCTGTCAAGCTCGATTAAAAGACGGTATTGTATCGAGTGGTACAACTAAGTTAAATCGAGCCTTGAACTAGTTCAAATAGAAATTCTAAGAGGAATTTGAAAATTTTAAAACCAACAGAATGGCTTAGAATAGTGATTTGGAGTTCAAGGTCCAGTTTGGAGTCCATCAGAAAATTGACCAATTAGGGACAAAACGGTCATTTTACCATTTGATGATAAAATGGAGATTTTAAGCCAAGATTTGATCACATTTGACCAAGAATAATTATATGAAATATAATTATGATTATTGGAGTATAAAATGATGTTTAGTAGTGAAAAATTGTGATTCCTGGTATTTATGGAGCAGAAGGGCAAAATGGTAATTTTGCCACTAGTGGACCAAACGAAAATTTTTTTAAACAATTTTTGCCCCATTTGGTTAATATTGATCAACATTAGTGTTATTTTAGGTTGAAAAGTAGAAATAATGAGATTCCGGTACATTTCGGAGTATAAGGGCAAAATCGTAATTTTTTTGTCTCGGGGGCAAATCAGTAAAATTTTCGGCCCAGCACTTGTCAAGACCAAGGGATTTTAATTGTGGTAGGATTGGATAAATACCAGAATATTTGTGGTGGAAAATTAAGAAGAAAAAGTCAAAAAGTTAAAAATTAGGCCAATAAGCATGTGACACATGGAATGCTTGATTATTTTATTATTTTCTATAGAAATCAGCCCATTAAATCCCCAATTCCCTCACCATATTCGGCCTAGACATCCAGCAACAAGAAAAAAAGAAGAACAAAAGGAAAAACAAGAAAACCTAGGTGGAAATTCAAAGAAAAAGTGAAGAAATCAAGGAAACAAGCTAGGTAAGTTAAAATTTCTTTAATTCTCCTTGATACCTAGCTTACCCATGCTTTTGTTCTTGATTTCCATGGTTGAATATTGAGTTATCATGATGAATTCAATTCTGAAAAATGGGTATGGAAGAGGAATTATTGTTGGAATAATTTGATTTTAGACTATGTTAGTGTTTAGGGATAGTTAAGCATGGTTATGAACAAAAACACAAAAGAAATATTCAATTTCTCTAGGGTTCCTTGTTGGCCGAACCATGAGGGCTGAATATCAATGGGGGATTGTTTTTATTTCAAGGAAAATGGCATGGAAAATGATGAAGTAAGGTGAAACGGTTATGTAGAAAAAAATTCGATGCTAGTACACCAAATGACCAAATTTTTTCTATAAGGAATTGTGAGGGTTCTAATGCTGAATTTGGCTTTATTTAAATGTATGTGGTAAATTAAGGTATTAGAGGAGAAATGAATTAATTTGGAGGTGATTTGGACACAATCGCCGATTAATCGGGTGATCGGTCGAATTTAATCGATACCGTGATTAAGCGGTAATCGGACATATTTTTGCATTTACATATCAAGCATTAGTAGTTTAAATTAATTTATATCAATTTAGGGACAATATAGTAAATTCCTCGACTTTGTTATTTGTCAAGGTGGTGAGACGTCCGGAAAAGGCAAAGGAATTACGCCTGAGGACTATTAGTCAGAGTTCACCCGGAATCCGAATTTTCGACACCTGTGAGTGGACTGCCTATCAAAATTGTTTTGGGAATATGACTATTTTGAACAAAGTGTTTGAATGATTTTATGAAATTTTTCATGAAAATGAATGCCTTGGGAACAAGCTTTTGAGAAAAGGTTTATGTTATGAAATGTGGTTATTATGGATTTCTATGTGGCTGCATTATGTTGATATACATATATGCTTGAATATAATGTTGTGTAATTATGTTGACTCGGCTATGTGCGAGTAGGGAGTGTGCATAAGCCAAGGATGACCCGGTTATGTGCGAGTAGGGAGTGCGCATAATCCGGTGATGACCCAGCCATGTGCGAGTAGGGAGTGCGCATGAGCTGGTGATGATGATGATGATGAGCTGGTGATGATGATGATGGCTATATACGTATATATATATATACATATGTAAATGTGTGTGATATAGCAAATTGATGGACAATGATTTATGGTTGTAATGTACGTAAAATTTGACACATTATACTTTGAGAATTTTCATGAATGTTAGGTTGATTTTATTAGTTTAGCAGGATGGCTTTTGTTGAGTGAGGAAAAATGTTTCTCTTGTTGCTTTGTTTTCACTGCATCGAAATTCATGCTCGCGGTGGCGAAAAACTCTGGGGTTTGGAGGGGTTTTAAATAGGAATGAACTAAATTGCATTGTTTGAAACAAGTGCATCATGATTTTAAATTTTTCCTAATTGTTGCTTGTTCCCTTCCTTGTTCACTCACTGGGTTTATACTCCCCATTTTCAAATTCATGTTTTCAGATCACGAGGTAGCCGATAATTAGGACGAGGTGTCCTTGTAGATCTGTGTACATCTTCTGGTAGATGTCTCGGCATTCGGTAGCTGTATATCCATCCGAGTCACTCCGCTGGAGGTCGAGTATTATTTTGTTATGTATAGATGAACTTAATGTAAATTTTAAAAGAGTAATGCCAGTACGAGTTGGCAATGTATATCACTATTTTGACTCAAAGTCATGAAATAGGACTTAGTGATAATAAATAGAATCATAAGAAAGATAAATAATAGGCTTGCCTGGGTTTAGTGGATTACGTCCATTGGACCTATGCACTGGTCATGACCCAGAATTTGGGTCGTGACAGACATAGCCCACTAAGCCCAATCAAGCCTATCTATATGACCTGTTTATCATTCCATCAAGAGTTGCTAAAGTCACATTTCATAATTTCAGTTCAAAATAATGCTAACTGTTTCCAATTCATAATGGCAGTACAAGTCAAATATACATTTATTGTCTATAACATACATGTTAAAAATTTTACATTGGGTTTATCTATACACAACAAAAAGGATACTCGACAGTGGAGAGACTCAGGCAAAAGTTCAGCTACTGAATACCGAGATACCTACCAAGGATACGAATCTACAAGGACACCTTGACCTAATTACCAACTGCCTCCTAATCTGAAAACATGAAGTTGAAAACGGTGAGTATAAACCCAATAAGTGAACTAAGGAAGGGAACAAGCAAACAATAAGGAAAATTTAAAGAAATCATGATGCATTTATCTTTAAAACAATGCAATTTAAATTAGTTCTTATTAAAACCCCTCATTAAACCCTTAATCAGTAAATCACTTGATGATAAAGGGTCTATGCACAACAAAGGATTTGAAGAGTGAAAACTTTAATAGCATTCAAGCAAATAAAGTCAAGTAAACAATGGGTCCTCACTGCAGCGGAAAGGCATTCTCGCTGTGGGTTTCTCAGCAGGCCGAGGGTTTCTCAGCAGGCCGAGGGTTTCTCACCAAACCTCTTTATTTCAAACTTAATTAATTAATTCCTTAATGTTGGAAGTCCATGCTCAACTATGGTACCAAAGAAGTGGAAAATAGGGTAGCAACCAAACAAGACAATAAGCAAGAAAAAAAGTTTCTCACTGCAGCAAAAAGCTTCAGTAACCTTCTCGCTATAGCGAGAATCAGGCCGATGTAACCCTCCAAACTCGAGAAACAAGACACCAACAACAAGTTTTCATTCTCTCAAGAAAAGGCCATTTAGCTACAAAGACAAAATCAACTTGAACATGCTTAGAAATTTCCAAGGTTTATCATGCAAGATTCACATGTATTTCAACCATGTACCATACTCATGATCTTTCTGTAACACACATATTTATATATATAAATATACATCATCATGCATACCATCCCACCATCATCAGTTCATGTGCACTCCCCACTCGCACATAGCTGGGTCATCATTAGCTCATGTGCACTCCCACACGCACATAGCTGGGTCATCATCATGACACAAAAAGGAACATCCAATGCGTATTATACATATCAACATATTGTGATAACACATGAACCATTTATATGGCACATTTTCACAAGATAAAAACATTTCACCAAAGGCTTGTTCCCAAGGTATATTTTTAAAGAAAAGTTGGATAAAAATCATTCAAATGTTTCACCCCAAATACATCTACATTTCCTAAAGAAATTTTGGAATGCAAGTTCACTCACCAATATTCGTTAAATCTTTACTCAACTCCAACTTCCTCTATTTGTCCAAATGGGGTGGTGGGGCTTCGTTGGAACCTACAATCACATTGGCATCACAATTAACTCAATTCATACAACTATAAATTCTAAAAGCTATCTCCTAACTAGCTCCAATTGCCATTAAGTAGCTATCTATTTTCACTATCCTAATCACTCTAAAATGAATGATCAACCTAAACTACAAAACACTCACAAGTTTAATCACTAGCCATTCTCAACACTTAAAAATTAACTCTAATTTACTACTCACCTTGGTATCTTTGTAAATTTGAAATTCTTTCCAATAATTCTCCAAGCTATTATAAAAGCTCCCTCTTTCTCTCTCTAAACACCTAGCTAGTGAGAGAAAGTATGGAAGTAAGATTTTTCAAGGGTTTTAAAGTGCGAGAGTGAAAGAGCACAAAGGTTCTACGTAAAAGTGCACAAAAGTAGGAAGATTGGAGCTATCTTGAGAAAGGTTATGGAGGTTTCATAATAAGCTTCCATGGAGGATGAAAGCAACGTGAGATGGGAGGAAGAGGAAGAAGAAGAAGCTATTGGAAATATGATAAGAAGCTGCTAGAAGATGGTATTTATAGCTCAAGCTTATCCAACTCCACTTAAATTACGAAAATGCCCGTAGCTAGTTAACTTGTTCTTCTCCAATCCTTTATGCAATCTTTTTACTCTTTTGACACTAAGGCCAAGTCCACAATGGTCTAAAAATACTCGGGTTTACAAAACCTTAAAATTTTGACTCGAGATAAAAAATGACCATTTTGCCGCTACCTTAGAAATCATCATTATTTTTATTTTCTTCATTATTTTACCCTTATTTCCATCATTCGTCTATGCCTTAGGCCTACTTAGGCCTCAATATTTTTTGAAAGTCTATTTCTATGGGCTCATTAAGGAAATGACGAAATTACCTCTGGCCCGTGTTATCGTGTCTACACTTAGTCACAAGTCTATAAAGATCAAGGTCTCACAATACGCCTCTGAACTAATACCAATGTAATATCCTACTATCGTAAGCTGAGTGAACTTGCATTAAAATGTTTTAGGATAAATGCATGCGTGTTTAATTAAATCACCTGAAATGTTTTATCAAACTTTTCTTTAAAACGTGCATGGGAACAAGCCCTTGATGAAATGTTTTTATGTGGTAAAATATGTGATATAATGAAACCATGTGTTCCTATATTATGTGAATATGTGTGTTATGCTTTGAGTGATAATACTGTATAATAGCTATAACTGTGCACGTCCAGTGTGGGAGTGCACATGTCGGTGTCGATGGTGTGCGGTGTGGGAGTGCACATGCTAGTAATGATGTGGGCGGGAGTGCGTGTGATGATATTGAAATGTGCGTGTAGGGAATGCACATGATGATATTGAAATGTGCGTGTAGGGAGTGCGCATGATGATATTGCCTTGTGCATGAAAGGAGTGCACATGAGTTGAGTAAAGCGGTGGTGGTGTACATGTATATATATATATATATATATATATATGCTATAGACAAGTTATGAAAATAAAAAATGTGATTGTACTATATGCTATAGAATTCCTTTCCACTGTAGTGAGATTCACTCTACTATGCTTGCCTTGCTTGAATCTCCTAAATGTTTTAAAATAAGTTGAAAAACAGCACGACATCGAGCTTTGTTGATAATATATAAAATTGCATTGTTTTTACACAAGTGCATCTTGTTTTCGAAAAGCCATCCGTATTATTTGCTTCTTCCCTTCTTATGTTCACTCATTGGGTTTATACTCACTCTTTAACTTCATGTTTTTAGATTTGGAGGTAGTTGGGACCTAGATGAAGTGTCTATTTGTATTCGCCATTTGGTAGGTACCATTGTATCATGTAGCGACACCCACGCCCAAAGTCACTCCGCTGATAATCAAGGTCTCTTGTGAGTGCATATATTTACTAAAATGTAAATTATGAGATTGTTATGCACACAGTATGTTGATTGATTACCCCTATCGGTTTGGGCTGAAGAATGATAACCCTATTTTGGGGATGTTATATATATATATATATATATACACTTGGTTCTCAAGGTCTAATTTTGAAAGAACATTCATTAGACATTTTGAGTAATAGATCTTAAAGAAAAAGAGGCTTGCTTGGGTCTGGTGGGCTATGCCTATTGGGCTCTTGCGCCGGTCATGGCTTGGTAATTGGGTTGTGACAGACTTGGTATTAGAGCGTAGGTTTAGTCGAGTCCTAAAAACTCTTGTGTCAGTTAGCGGAGTTGTTAGAGTTAGTGTAAAGTCTTGTTTATGATTTGTGACTGTAGCACAGATCATAGACAAGAGGCTATATAAACTCCTATTCCTAGTAACCTACCCTTTTACTAACGTCATAAAAAGGTCATAAGTGGTGCCATTGTCCTAGTTTGAGATGCCACCCGAGACACGAGCTGTTGTTAGAAAGATTTTAAAGCAAATGCTCCTAATGAAAGGTTAATGTAATGATATATCCCTTCGATTAAAGATAAAGGAAAGTGGAGCTGGACTAATGGGTCTGTAATAACTTACTCATTTGGTGGAGCTATAACGTGAGCCCATGATTGTCAATGGGGCGTAATTTGACTAGAATGAATAGTGGTTGTTGTAATTCATTTGAGGGTTATAAATCGAAGCATTAAGGGAGGTGTAAATTGATACTCACATAGACGAAGGTAAGTGCACCATGTTAATTAAGTTTGCTCTGCCCATGTATAAATGGTGTTAGGCTTCTGAAATATTTTATATGCAAATATGTGTTGAATATGTGTACAGCAGCGCAGAGGGAGCCAGTTTTGATTTCAATTAAGTGACTATGAGATCCCAAATTGATTTGACCTATTATGGTTTATAGTTAAAAAAAAGGTGCATGAATTAGGTCAATGGTGACAATCAGTGATTGTTATAATTGATGTGTGGTTATCAAGTAGAAGGCTAGTAAATAAATCAGCTCTAAGGATGAGCTTCAATTTTCTATGATAGGCACGAAGCCAATGAATGAAAGGGCTAGTTGTGGATTTGGCAGCTTAAAGTCGAATGACTTAGAAATTTTGATTCTAGATTACATGCCATATGGAGATCTATATTTGAACTGGATATATAAATTGCTTTAAAGATCAATTTAGGAGTCTATTTGGATTAGTATGCAAACTATGATGAAAATGATTAGACTTGAATTTGATTTCTCCAAAAGTAAGAGATTTAGAAGATGTTGATTTTTGGATATGCTTTAAGAAGGAGCTTATTTATCCTAAGTTTAAGAAATTTTGATTTTTATGATCGTAAAGGCAAGATGCAATAATTAAGTAAATTATTCACTTTATAAAGGTGATTGGTTAAGGATCGATGAGTAAAGTCAAGATCTTAACATTAAGTGGCGTACAAGTTGATATTTATGTATTTAAGAGTTATTTGGGACAAATGCTTAATCAGATTGTACTAAATGTTATGGTAAAGGAATATGATTATTAGTAGTGAAATATGCCTAAACAACGATTTTGGCATACCACAAAAAGGGTGAAATAGATATGTTAAATTAATGTTCTGATAGCGTACGTATGATAGAAAGTACTTTTGGAAATTGTAGTTTTCATGATCATGAAATATGTAAAGGTTATCAATATGTGGACATACCTTTGGAGTTGTAATTTTAGAGTTTGGAGAATTGTTTTGCTAAAGTAAATTTCCAACGGCTGCAACATCGCATTGCTGACCGCTTAGTGTCGTAGCATTAGGAACACCTTATGTTAGGAAGCAAGAACAAGATGTGAGTGGCATGGAGATGGATTTGCAAGCAGAATTATGGTCATTGGACTTGATGTTAAGCTTTGTTAATTGGAGTTTTAAGATTTTGGAAGGTATTTATATAAATGAATTGAAAAGTTTCTTTATTACCTTATATAAGGGTATGAAACAAAAAGGGGAGTTAAAAAGTTCTTGAGATAAATTATCATGTGAAGTATTAAGATAAACATTATGCAAATTAAAGTCACATCCTAAGATATAAGGGAGATAAGAGATTAAGCCTTGTTAAAGGCTAAGGAAAGAGTGAATGAAAAGTAAGATAAATGATGGGAGAAATGTGGATGTTGTTACGATAAGCATAAAAAGCTTAAGGATAATCAATGCAAATATACTAAGTTAGTTGGTACGGTCTGAATTAAGAACAAGGACACTTTGGGAGGTTTGAAAATGATGTCCATTGGGACCAATGAGCTAAAATGCTATTACGTATACATTAAGTTGTTAAGGTTATGAGTGGCTTTGAAGATAAGCCTTCGATTGTTTAAGTTTCCAATGAGATTGTATTAAAGAAAATGTTTAAGTGTTTTGGAAGTATAGGGAAAAACATAAGAGAATATACTAGCTTAACTTGCTATAAGAGGACGAAAAAAGATGGCCATGAGTGGCTCATGAGCAACCAAGCAATGCACAAGTAAATGTGGAAGGGAGTTATGATTGGTAGATAAGGGTAGAACTTTAGCAATGAAATTGTGTTCACTACATTAGGCATTGAATTGCAAGGTATAGACTTGTATCCACCTTGTGAACACTCTGATGAGATAAATTCGAGAGATTTTTACAATGAGAAAACATTAAAACCCAAGGAGCAGATAGCTATATAGTCACGTTGGGGCTCGTGACTGATATGTCCCATAAGTATAAAGATAAGTTGCAAATATGAGGATGTCTGGAAATTTTGGTTTGAGGTAATGATTATCTTGCTATTAAGTAGACCCGATGAGGTTTTACATTTGAAATAACTTTGAGGAATCTAAAGTTAAGATGTTTACATGTGACATATGACTAATAAGTTGGTTATAACTCGAGAATTATAAAGATTGGTTAAGTCATGAGGATGCATGCAAGAATATCGTTAATTATTGAAATGCATTGTGGTATAAGTTGAAATTACTTAGAGAGCACTCGATCATGAAAATATTAGAGATTATTTTCAAGAATATAGTACTATCGGTTACTGGATTTGAATCATATGCAATGTTGAATATATATGAAATGGATAAAACGTTTTGATCCTTATGTGTTATGAAATGCCTAAATGGGATTTGTATGGAAGTATGTAAAACAAAATAGAGATAGATTGATGACTTAGACCCATAGTTGATGGTGGGATAAATGCTTGAATGTTGAAAAGTTTGATAAAAGGTCATGGTAAAGGAATTATGAATGGTTATATAAACATGCATGATTGATAATTTAAGGTTGATTTGATTGTGGTGCAACTAGAATTAATGACATATTTGAATTCTCTTTATAAAATAAAGAATAGTACTGATGTGATTTAATAAGTGTAGTACACATAAGTGTATATACCATGGCATTGTCGAGCTTTCTATAAAGATTGGAAGATGATATAAAGTATAAACCAAGATACCATGTTAAGAATGCCCGACGAAAGTGATGTGGCAGAATTTTAAGACTTTGATTGTTCACCCTACGTTGATTTGAATTCGAGGACAAATTTGTTTTAAGTGGGGGAGACTGTAACACCCCGTACTTTGATAAGTTGGCTAATAAGGCTCATTGGCTGCCAATTGAGGTTAATTAGAATGTTTAAAAGTGATGAAGGGTGAAAGGAATAGTTTGGAATAAAATATCTCGCACGCGAGGAAATAACAATTGAATAATAATATTTTTTTATTGAGGATGAATTAGCGAGATAAAAAGTGATTCGAAAGTGAATCAAGACATAATAAGACATTTTGGGTGCCAATAAGACAAGTGAAAAATTTTAGAATAAAATATTATTTTATAAATAAAATAATGTTAAAGTATTAATATTTTATTCAATCTCAAAATTTTTCATGAAGAAGGAGTATATGGTCAATCTAAGTGGGGGAGAAGAAGAACAAGGAAATTTCAGAGAAAAATGACATTAATGGGGCCCGCGTGTCTTTATTAAATAAAACTAGCGCGGGTAAGTAAATATTAAAATATTTCGATGATATCGCGTTGAAGTATGAACTTGATATTTTATTGATACAAGTGTTAAGGAAAAAAAATGGAAAGAAATTGGAATTAAAGATTGTGGGAGGATACACTTAAAAAGGGTGAAAACCTTGGAGGGCAAAATGGTAATTTTGCCATTAAGCTGGTTAAAGCTTCCAAAGGAAGCTTTGACTCTGCATCCTTATCCCATGGCTAGTTCTTATCTTCAAGCACAAGATATTTTCTTCTTCTCCTTCATGCTCCACGCCATTTTCAAGCTTCCATGCCATTTTCTCCTAGCCACCATGCATTTGTAAGGAAAAATAGAGAGAATCGGCCAAGGAAAGAAATGAGAGAAAAGTGAGAGGCTTGGGTAGTGAGTTATTCAAGAGTAATTGAAGAAATATCAAGTACGTCTCAAGATTCAAGAAACATAAGGTAAGGATTTTTGTGTTTTAAGCTCATGGTTGGTTGAATCCTTGGAGAAATAATGTGTGAATCATTTGGTGGCAGCTATGGTGGCCATGGGTGAGGAAATTATGAATTTTGTTGGGTGAAATCCAAGCTAAAGCCAAATGGTAAGCTTAATGCTATAATTTGAAGCCTACGATTGGTTTAATATGGTGAGAATGATTGTGTGCAATATGTAGGGTTATTGTAATGTCATGGGTATGGTTGGAAGGCAATTATATTAATTGTAAGCTTGGAAATAATTGAGTGAAAGTGAGGATGATTGTTGCTGCCATATATGTGGATTATGTGTGAAAATATAAAACGACTTTGAATAAAAATGGCTAGAAAAGGTTAATATGGGTGTTAGAGTCATAATTATATTGTTGGTAATTATAATTTAAAGAATTACGGAAGTAAAGGATAAAGGCAACTATGGTAAAAATGTGTCAAGATATAAGTTAGTTGAATAAAGATTCATGATTAAAGGAAAAAGAGAAGTAGAAACGATGCACACTAAAAATATTGAATTTGGATTTGTTGCTAGGAAGTGCAAAAGTAAAGATAGTAGACTATAGTGGCGTGCCGGAGGAAATAACGAGCGACCGACAAGTAGAAATAGCTAGATACGCCTCCAAACTAATAACGATGTAATATCCTGCTATTGTAAGGTGAGTGAACTTGCATTAAAATATTTTGGGATAAATGCATATATGTTTAATTGAATCACCTGAAATGTTTTATCGAACTTTTCTTTAAAACGTGCATGGGAACAAGCCCTTGGTGAAATGTTTTTATGTGGTAAAATATGTGATATAATGAAACCATGTGTTCCTATATTATGTGAATATGCATGTTATGCTTTGAGTGATAATTGTCACAGCCCAATTTTCAGGCCATGACCGGTGCAAGGGCCTAATGGGCTCAGCCCACTAAGCCTAAGCAAGCCTACTTAATTGAAACTTATACATTAATCCCTATTCCTTTAGAATCCAAAGCTCGAAATGTTCAAATACCATTTCTTTGAAAACGATCCATAAAACCCAATCATACATTCATAATGGCATCATCCACCAATATATTCATAAATAGATTAACAAATGATTCTTAATGTTTCACATTAAATATTCATATACACATAATTAGACTTTGACCGTAAGCGGAGTGACTCTGGGCATGATTGATAACACTTAGTGTCACGTTAAACCTACCGAGCAATGTATAGGGAGGAGCACCTCGTCCTAGGATCCAATCACCTTTAACTCAGAAAACCTAAAACATGAATTTTAAAAACGACGTGAGTACAAACTCAATGAGTGAACATAGGAGGGAACAAGCAAACAATAAGGAAGGTTTAAAGAAAATCATGATGCATTTATCTTTAAAACAATACAATTTAGTTTAGCTCTTATCAAAACCCCTCATGTAAACCCCAAATAAGTAAATCACTTGATAAAAAAGGGTCCATGCTCAATAAAGGATTTGAAGAGTGAAAACTTTAATAGCATTCATGCAATTCAAGTCAAGTAAACGATAGGGTCCTTGCTACAGCGGAAAGGCATTTTTGCTGCAGTCAGATTTTGACCAGCATTACCCCTCAAAATCTAAGAGTTTCTCGCTGCAGCGAGAAATAGAGCACCATGAAAAAGTTTCCTTTCTTTCAAGAAAAAGCCATCCTGCTAAAATGACAAAAAAATCAACATGAAATGCATAATAATTCCCAAAGTTCAACATGCAAGATTCACATGTGCAACACCATATACCATACTCATGACCTTTCTATAACACACATATCTATATATGTATATATATATATATATATATATATATATATCCATCACCATACACACCCTCCCATCATCATTAGCTAATATGCACTCCCACTAGCACATGGCTGGGTCAGCATCGGCTTATGCGCACTCCTACTTGCACATAGCCGGGTCAGCATCAGCTTATGCTCACTCCTCCTCGCACATAGCCGGGTCAGCATCGGCTTATGCACACTCCCCTTCGCACATAGCCGGGTCAACATCGGCTTATGCACACTCCTACTCACACATAGCCAGGTCAATATCATTGCACAACATTATTCGTATACATATATATATATATATATCAACACAGTATAGGAACACATAAGTTCGTCCTTTTACACATTTCACAACATCAAAATATTTTATCAAAGGCTTGTTCCCAAGGCACACGTTTTTTAAAGACAAGTTGGAATAAATCATTCAATGTTTCATACCAATACAATTATGTCTCCCAAATGATTTTGAAAAGCAAGTTCACTCACTTGACAAAACTAGCACCAACAAGGTCCTAATCCAAGTAGTCTCAAAATACCATTAAAACCTATATTTATCAATAAACGATAACAACCTCAATTAAGTCATAAATTAAATCTAATAATTCTAATGAATTTACATTAGGCAATCTACCCTCTAACCTAACATTTAACCTAAGTTTCTAGTCTAATTCACAAACCCATTTGGCCAACTACTCCAATTTAAAATTTTGTTACCTGCATAAGCTTGGAGGCATGAAGATCAACAAAAAAACCTAATCTTTCCAAGAAAAATAATTTGAAGAATTAGGGAATAAATCTGAAAATATAACCATAAATTCAAAAACTCCAAAAGCTGAAAATATATATCTTTTAACCTTGAAAATGAAGATTTGAAGCCGAAAATCCAAGTGTTGTTGAAAGTGAAGTTGAAATAGAAAATAAAGGAAAGAAAGAGAGATTTTTGTTTCTCTCTCCTTGGGTTTGGAAGTGCTAGAAATTAGGTTTAGAAGTTCTAACTTTGGTGCACAAGGAGTTGGGAGAAGAAAGAAGCAAGAAGAGAAAGGAAATGAAAAGAAAACAAGGAAAAAAAATGAAAAAAAATTAACTTTCCATGGGAGAATGAGAGAATGGTGTTGGAAGCTTCAAGAATGAAGAAGAAACATCTTGCTAGAGGTGATAAGGACGGTTTTGGGCTGATAAGGATGAGAGTCAAAGCTTCCTTTGGAAGCTTTGGCCAAACTTTGTGTAAAATTATCGTTTTGCCCTCCAAGTTTCTTCCCTTTTTTAATTTAGTCCTTCCCACACTCATTTAACTCCAATTTTCTTCTATTATCTTTTTCTACACATGTACAAACAAAGTATAAAGTTTGTACTCCAATGCAATGTCCCCATAATATTTAAAATATTTATTTACTTGTGCTATCTTTACTTCATAAAGACACTCGGCCCCATTGACGTCATTTTTCTCTAAAATTTTCTCATTCTTCTTCTCCCCCACTTAGATTGACCATATACTCCTTCTTAATGGAAAAATTTTGACACTGAATAAAATATTAATATTTTAATATTATTTTATTAATAAAATATTATTTTATTCTAAAAATTTCCTCTTGTCTCCTCTCATCCCCTTGGTACCAAAAATACCTTATTATGCCTCAATTGACTTCTGAATCACTTTTTATCTCGTAATTTCTTTTTTGATAAAAATATCATTAATTTATTATTATTTCCTCGCGTGTGAAATATTTATTCCAAACTATCCCTTTCATCTTTCACTTTTAAACATTATAATTAACCTCAATTGGCATCCGATAATCTTTATTAGTCACCATATCAAAGCACAGGGTATTATAATAATGTTATATAATAGCTACAACCTTACACGTGCGGTGTGGGAGTGCACGTAACGGTGCCGGTGGTGTGCTGTGTGGGAATGCATATGCTAATAATTATGTGGGTGGGAGTGCACATGATGATATTGAAATGTTCGTATAGGGAGTGCACATGATGATATTGCCTTGTGCATGTAGGGACATGAGCTGAGTAAGGGGGCGGTGGTGTACATGTGTATAGATATATATATATATATATATATATATGCTATCGACAAGTTAAGAAAATAAAAAATGTAATTGTACTATATGCTATAGGATGCCTTTATGCTCCAGCGAGATTTGCTTTGCTATGCTTGCCTTGCTTGAGTCTCCTAAATGTTTTAAAATGAGTTGAAAACCAACATGGGCGTCGAGTTTTGTTGACAATATATAAAATTGCATTGTTTTTACATAAGTGCATCATGTTTTTGAAAAGCTCTCCGTATCGTTTACTTGTTCCCTTCTTATGTTCACTCACTTTGTTTGTACTCACTCTTTTTAACTTCATGTTTTCATATTCGGAGGTAGTTAGGACCTAGATTGAAGTTTCCATTTGTATTCGCCATTTGGTAGGTACCATGGTATCTTGTAGCGGTAGCCACGCTCAGAGTTACTCCGCTGATAGTCAAGGTCTCGTGTCAGTGCATATATTTATTGAAATGTAAATTATGAGATTGTTCTGAACTCTATATGTTGATTGATTACCCTTGTATGTTAGGTTTGAAGAATGATAACCCTATTTTGGGGATGTTATATATATATATATATATATACACTTGGTTCTCACAGTCTAATTTCGAAAGAACATTTATTAGACATTTTGAGTAATAGATCTTAAAGAAAGAGAGGCTTGCTTGGGTCTAGTGGGCTATGCCTATTGGGCCCTTGTGCCGGTCATGGCCTGAGAATTGGGCTGTGACAGAGACATACCAATGGGTGTCTTGTATGTGGTCCTGTACACCAGAATGCATCCTTAAGTCTCTTGGCCTAATTTTTCCTCGATGGAGACATAACCTTTTCTAATATTCCCTTGATTTCTCGATTTAATACTTCGGCTTGTCTACTAATTTAAGGGTGGTAAGTAGTCGTTACTTTTAGAGTCACTCCATATTATGTAAGTAGAGTTATGAAATAATTATTGCAGAAGTGGCTTCCTTCTTCACTCACTATTGCCATTGGCATGCCGAATCTTGTGAAAATATTCTTCTTTAGAAACTTCAACACCACTTTAGCATCAGTTGTGGGCAATGCTAAAGCTTCCACACATTTTGAGACATAGTCAACTACCAACAAAATGTAATAGTTATTGAACAAAGAGGTAAAAGGTCCTGTGAAATCAATCTCCTAAACATCAAATATTTCCACCTCTAGAATGCTATTGAGTGGCATCTCATGTCATTTTGAAATGCTCCCCACTCGTGGACACCTAACACAATGCAAAACAAAATAGAGAGCATCTTTAAAAAGTGTTGGCCAATACAAACCTAACTAAAGAACTTTGGTTGTTGTTCTACCTCTTCCAAAATGTAACTTATAATTCAAAGAATGACAATGAATCAAAATGCTTTCAACCTCCTCATCTGGAATGCACCTTCATAAAACTCTTCTTGCACATTGCTTGAACAAAAATTATTCATCTGATACATAAAATCTAACATCATGAAGAAACTTCTTTCTTTGATGAAAATTTAAATTAGGACAGAGGAGTTTACTCACAATATAGTTTACGTAGTCAGCATACCAAGGTAATCTCTTTTGATCAACAAATAACAATTGCTAATCAGGAAAATTCTCATTGATCAAAGTCAAGTACTTACTATGGTTGTCATTCTCAACCTTGACTGATGGTCTGCTTCTTGATTCTATATGCCTATTCTATCTCTAATTTCCAAGTCAAATTCTTGTTGCAGTAATATCCACCTTATCAACCTTGGCTTAGTATCTTTCTTAGCAATCAAATACTTAATTGCAAATTGGTTAGTACAAACAATAACTTTCATGCTAATCAACTAAGAACAAAACTTATCAAATGCATAAACAACAACTAATAATTCTTTTTCTAGTAGTAGTGTAATGCATTTGAGTTTCAGTCAAGGTTTTGCTAGCATAATATATAGAATGAAAAACTTTAGCTTTTCTCTGTCCTAACACTACACGTACAACATAATTGCTAGCATCACACATAAGCTCAAATGGAAGTGACCAAATCAAGAACTACAATTATAGGTGCAGATATCAGAATATTTTTTAATTCTATAAGTGTACCTAACATGAATCATCAAATTTAAAAAGAACATCCTTTTCCAAGAGATTACAAAAGGCTTAGAGAATTTAAAGAAGTCTTAAATGAAACGGGCATGTCCAAGGAAACTTCTAATACCTTTTACCTAATTTGATGATGGAAGCTTCTCGATTGTCTCTATCTTCGCTTTATCCACCTGCAATCCTTTGCTCAAAACCTTGTAACCAAGAACGATGCCTTTTTATGCCATAAAATGGCACTTCTCTCAATTTATCATCAAATTCATCTCTTCATATCTTCTTAACACCTTGTCAACATTCAACAAACATTCATCAGAGTTATTTCCAAAAATAAAGAAGTCACCCATAAATACCTCTAGTATTTTCATCATTCTGTTTAAAAAGATAGCCATAATGAATTATTGAAATGTGGTTTGAGCGTTGCAAAGTCCAAATGGCATCCTCCTAAAACTGAAAGTGCCGTAAGGGCAAGTAAAGGTTTCTTCTCTTGATCCTTTAGAGCTATCCCTATATGATTGTATCCTAAATACCTTTCCAAGAAATAATAGAACTCTTTTCCAGCTAGCCTATCTAGCATCTAATCAATAAATGGTAAAGGAACATGTTTCTACTTCCATTTGGGCACAAGTAGTGGCTGTAGTAGCCCTGCAGGCCTTTGATGCTCGGCCTTAACATGTTGACAAACCAGGCACTTGGAGACAAACTCAACTACATCTTTCTTAAGTCCTTCCCACCAATATACCTCTTTCAAATCTTGATACATCTTTGTAACCCTTGGATGTACCACATAGGCTACCATGTGTGCTTCCTCCAATATTTCTGTCCTCAATCCATCACTATCGAGTACATAAAGTCTGGTTCCATACCTCAATACTCCATTTGTGCCTATAGTAAACATATTTCCTTTCCTTCCTTGAGGGTCCTCTAAAGCCTTAGTTATGAACTCATCTTTACTTTGTGCTTCTTTAATCTGGTCCATTAAGATAGGCCTCACTCTAAAATGTGCTAGCAATGCATTTGCCTCCAAAACTTCTAAATGTACACCCATGTCTCCCAAGCTATGCATCTCCCTAATCAAGGATCTCTTATCTATAGAGATATGTGCTAGGCTCCCCATTGATTTTCGACTCAAGACATCCGCCACTACATTTGCCTTACCGGGATGGTAAAGAATAGTACAATCATAATCCTTTAGCAACTCCATCCACCTACGTTGTGGCAAGTTAAGATCCCTCTGCTGAAATATCTACTTTAGGCTTTTGTGGTCCGTATATATCTCGCAAGTCTCACCATACAAGTAATGTCTTTGAATCTTTAAGGCAAACACGATTGCTGCCATCTCCAAATCATGTGCGAGGTTATTCTGCTCATGCCTTTTAAGTTGCCTTGATGCATACGAAATCACCTTCCCATGTTGCATTAATACACACCCTAAACCAACCCATGATGCAGTACAAAATACCATATAACCCCATATGCCTTACGGTAGGCTTAATACTGGAGTTGTGGTGAGACATGCCTTAAGCTTCTCAAACCTATCCTCACAAGCATCTGACAACTCAAATTTTGTATCTTTACGTGTTAGCTTAGTCAAAAGGGCAACTATTTTGGAGAAATCTTTCCTAAAACGACGATAATAATCAGCCAAACCAAAAAAACTCTTAACCTCTATAACTGATGTTTGCCTTGGCCATTTTTTCACTGCCAATACTTTCTTTGGGTTGACTCACACTCCATCCTTAGAGACCACATGACCCAAGAATCCAACACTTTCAAGCCAGAATTCACACTTAGAGAACTTAGCATACAATTGATGTTCCCTCAAAGTTTGGAGCACTATCCTAAGATGTTGCTCGTGCTCCCTTCCACTCCTCGAGTAGATCAAGATGTCATCAAAAAACACCACCACAAACTTGTCCAAATAAGGCTTGAACACTCGATTCATCAAATCCATAAATGCTGCAAGGGCATTCATAAGCCCAAAGGACATCACCAAAAACTCATAGTGCCCATATCTTGTTCGAAATGCGGTCTTTGGTAGTCGTCATTCTGGATCCTTAATTGATGATACCCAGATCGCAGATCAATCTTAGAGAAACATTGTGCTCATTGTAGTTGATCAAATAAATCATCTATTCTTGGAAGGGGATACTTATTCTTCACTGTCACTTTATTAAGTTGTCGGTAGTCAATACATAATCTAAGTGACCCATCTTTCTTCTTTACAAATAGCACCGGTGCTCCCCATGGTGAGATGCTAAGACAAATGAAGCCTTTATTCAACAAATCTTCCAATTGATCCTTAAGTTCCTTAAGCTCCACTGGTGCCATTCGGTATGGGGGTATGGATATGGGTCTAGTGTCAAGAATAAAATCTATGCAAAATTCAATCTCTCGCTCAGGAGGCAAGCCTAGTAATTCCTTGAGAAATACATCCACAAACTCATTCACTACCGACACTTGGCTTATATCTTCAACCTTCGCTTAAGTATCCCTCACAACAGCCAAGTAACCTTAACAACCCTGTCTTAATAACCTTTTGGTAGACATGACCGATATCAAATTGGTTGGAGCATTACTCATATCCCCCTGAATACTAAATGATGGTTCACCGACAAAATCAAATCTAACCAATTTATGATAACAATCCACACTGGCATGGCAGGGTGATAGCTAATCCATTCCCAAGATCATGTCAAAGGCTAAGGTGTCTAACATCAATAGATTCACCAAAGTGTCTTTGTCCTTAACTTAAACTACATAGGACTCATATTCCCATTCGGCCACAAATACCTCCTTTAAAGGAGTAGACACCACTAATTGTTCTTCTCTCCTAACACGATCCTTACCCAAACGAAATGTAAAACGTGGAGAAATAAAAAAATGGGTAGCACCAAGATTAAACACTACTCGCGCATCCATATTACAAACAGAAAGAGTACTTGAGACCATTGCATTGGATGTTTGGGCCTCCTAGGGTGTTAAAGCATATACCCTTGCTTGGGCCCCACTCGTTGAGCTTTGACATCCAGACCTAAATGGCCTGCTCTGAAAGGAAGCAACAACACCTCTACCTCTCGATCCGCTAGCCTCCCGACCAGACGAGGCAGCTACTAAAAGAGTAGATGAAACTGGCTGCGCAGAGTTACGGGTAGAACCTTGCAATTGTTGAGCCATCGGGCAACTTCTCTGTAAATCTCCAGGTTGACCACACTCATAATAAACTCTCGTAGTATGAAAGCATCTTCCTTTATGTCGTCCCCCACAAGTACTGCAACGACTGATAATTTTACTACCTTGCCTTGAATTTTGCCACCTCCCCACACTAAAAGTTTTCTTCCCTGATCTCACGCTGGCATTAATCATGTCACTCCCCATTTGGGATAATCGTGAGTCCTTTTATGGGCCATGTGGCTAGAAGACAAAATACCACTACTGAAGTCTCTACAACCTTGATAGCTCTCTATTTTGGCCCTTTTTGATCTATCCATCGTAGCCCTACTCTCACTGGTCCTCATCTCAATCCGTTGAGCGCAATCCACTACTGTGGAGTAGGTATTGAAATCTCGAGATGCCACAACCCTAAACATTGGCTCCACTAGCCCATCAACAAACCTCTGAATCTTCATTTCCTCAGTAGAAACTAGATAGGGCGCATACCAAGCCACCTGTGTGAATTTGATGTCGTATTTTGACACTGTCATACTTGGGGTCTGTACTAATGCCTCAAACTCCCTAGCTCGTGCATTACGTACACTGAGTGGTAAGAATCGATCTAAAAATGTTGTACTAAACTCCTTCCAAGTCAACAGCATTGCATCTACTGGCCTACCTCTACGCAAAAAGCCATACCACTCTTGTGTCACGTCCTCTAATCGAAAGGCAACTAGCTCGACTGATCTAGTACTAGAGCATCCCAAGGACTCACAAATTTTCTTCATCTTATCTAAGAAAATCTGGGGTTTCTCCGATGCTTCAAACCCTGAAATGACGGAGGCTTAAGTTTAAGAAATCAGGTAGAGAAATCTCTAAATGACCTCTCTCAACCTCAAGATGTTGGTGATCGGCCTGCCCTTGGGAACTAAGGAATTCTTGTACTGCAGGTCTCCCCTCCACTATTGTCATGACCCAAATTTTAGGCCATGACCGGAGCATGGTCCCAATGGACATAGTCCACTAAGCTCAAGCAAGCCTATTAATCTGTTGTGTTCATCATTCCATCATAAACTGTTAAGTCACATTTCATAACTTAGGATCAAAATAATATTAAACATTGCCACCTCATACTAGCATACTTAACAAGTGTATATACATTGTCTACAACATGTATCTCAATAATTTACATTAGGTTTGTCTATACACAACAAACAAAAACTTGACTTCTAGTAGGACTCGAACGAATGTACAGCTACTGAATGCCAAGACACCTACCAAACGATGGATACAAGTCTACGAGGACACCTTGTCTTAGTTACTGGCTGCCTCGTGATCTGAAAACATGAAGTTGAAAATGGTGAGTATAAACCCAATGAGTGAACAAGAAAGGGAACAAGCATACCATAAGGAATGTTTAACGAAATCATGATGCATTCTTTTTCAAAACAATGCAATTTGTTTTGTTCTTATTAAAACCCCTCATGTAAACCCCACATTAGTAAATCACTTTATGAATGGGTCCATATTCAACAAAGGATTTGGAGAGTGAAAACATTAATAGCATTCATGCAAATCAGGTCAAATAAACGACTAGTCCTCGTTGCAGAGGAAAGGCATTCTCATCGAAGGTTTCTTGACTGGCCAAGTGTTTCTCACCAAACCTCCTCATATTAAGCTTTATTCATTTATTCCTTAATGTTGGAAATCCATGCTCAAATATGGTAGCAAAGAAGTGGAAAATAGGGCAACAATTGATCAAAATGTGAGACAAAACAGAAAGTTTTTCGCTGTAGGGAGAATGAATCTCGCTGCAGCAAAACTTCTGCCCCAAGACAGAAACTTTCTAGCTGCAGCGAGATTCATTCTCGCTGCAGTGAGAATGCTATAGTATTTTCTCGCTGCAGTGAGTTTTCAGCTAGCCACCCTCCAAAAACCCAAGAGTTTCTTGCTGCAACGAGAATTAGAACATCAAGAAAAAAGTTTCCTTTTTCCCTTAATCAAAGCCATCCTGCTAAAATAACAAAAACAACATGTAATACATACAAACTTCCAAATTTCCACAATTCAAATGCTTGCATTTTTGCATTACAACCATATACCATATATGTATATATATATATATATATATATATATATATATATATAAATCATCATGTACATCCTCCCATCATCATCATCTCATATGCAACGGCTTATGCGCACTCCCACTCTCACATAGCTGGGTCAGCAATGGCTTATGTGCACTCCGACTCGCACATAGCCGGGTTAATATCATTACACAACATTATTCGTATATATATATATCAACATAATGTAGTAGTTCAACCATCCATAACAGCCACATATCACATCATAAAATCAATTTATCAAAGGCTTGTTCCCAAAGCACTCGTTTTTAAAGAAAGTTGAATAAAATCATTCAAGTTGAAATGCAAGTCCACTTACCAGTATATTGTTGAGCCTTTAGCTGACTCTAATCCCCCTAATGATCCAATTGGGGTAATGGGGCTTCGTTAGAACGTAGAATCACATTAGCATTAGCATTATGTTAATTCACACACTATAAACCCTAAAAGTTATCTCTTAACTAGCTTTCAATTGCCATTTTAAATGGCTATCTATGTTCACTACCTAATCACATTAGAGTCAATACACAATCTCGACAATAAACTCACAAATCAATCACTAAACATTGTCAACACTTAAAACTCAATTCTAATTTACTACTCACCTTGATAGCTTTGTAACTTTAAAATTTTTTCCAATAATTCCCAAGCTTATTGTAAGGCTTTCTTTCTCTTTCTCTCTCTAACACTTAACTAGTGAGAGAACGTATGGAAGTAGGATTTTTCAAGGGTCTTAAAGTGAGAGAGTGAAAGAATACAAGGGTTCTAGTCAAAAGGGTACAAAGGTATAAAATTAGAGCTAAAGAGAGAAAATTATGCAAGCTCCATATCAAGCTTTCATGGAGGATGGAAGCAATGTGAGATGGGAAGAGGAGAAGAAGAAGAAGCTGCTGAAAATTCAAGAAGCTGCTAGAAGAAAGAGATATTTATAGCCCAAGCTTATCCACTCTAATTAAATTACCAAAATACCCCTCAACAATTTAGCTTATTCTCCTCTAATCTTTTATGCAATCTTTTTGCTCTTTTGACACTGGGACAAGGTCCATAATGGTCTAGAAATGCTCGGGTTCATGAAAACTTAAAAATTCTAACCCGAGGTGAAAAATGACCATTTTGCCCCTGTTATGAAAATCATCAAAATTTTTGTTTCCTTGTCATTTTACCCATATTTTCATCATTCATTTATGCCTTAGGCCTACTTAGGCCATAATATTGTTTAAAATCTTACTTTTATGGGCTCACTAAGGAAATGACGAAATTACCCCTAATGAGGGATATCGCGTATACTTTTATCTATGAGTCTATAAAGGTCACGGTCTCACAATTATCCTCTGTATATCGTCCATATAGGTTGCCATCATCTCTACAACCCGATTAACTCCCTGTAGACTTGTTGCCAAGTCCTCGATGGTGATGCCTCTAGTTGGTTTTCTATCTGTATCGCCCGAAGATTATCCCTCTTCTCGTCTACTCACAAGCGTATCCGCCCTCACCGGCCTAGTGGCCCTACCATGTTTACCTCGCCCCTTAAGGGTGGATGCCCATGGCCTTTCTATAGCTCATTAGGAGCATCTTGCTCCCCCATCCGTCTTGAGGCGGCTCATGTCTTAGGCGGTATTCTTACCTAGACAAGAGCAAACACCTATTATTAACACAGTTTTACAATCATATCTAAAGAAAAGGTGGTTTCTAAGACAAGGAATCTATGCGGTTTCTTGATTATAAAATGTGTCGCGGTTCACAGTTCATAACCAAAGATCCCGTATAAAGACCCGACATTATGCTAGACCAACAAAAAGAAGTCTTAGGACCTAAACAACCTAGGGCTCTGATACCAAGTCTGTCACGACCCAAATTTCGCGCCATGAACAGCGCATAGACCCAATGGGCATAGCTCACCAAGCCCAAGCAAGCCTATTTAAATAATCCTGCTCATCATTCCATTAACTTTTCTTAAAGTCACCTTTCATACTTCCAACCCATAAGTACGTAATTAATGTGCTATAGCAATCAAAAACTGCATTTCACATTAACCCAAAATATTGTTAACCATAGCCAACTCTTGGTGGCATTACCAATCACAATATACATACCATGTCTAAGACACTTATCTTAATACTTTACATCCCATGAACGTATTCACAAACAAAATGACTCTTAACTTCCAGCAGAGTGAACTTGGCAGAGGTTCAGCTATTGAATGTCAAGATACCTACCTCGGAGATGAGTCTACATGAACACCTCGACCTAGGTTCCGACTACTTCCTGATTTGAAAACATGAAGTTAAAAACGGTGAGTACGAACTCAGTGAGTGAACATAAGAAGGGAACAAGCAACAATAAGGGAGGTTTGAAAATCATGATGCACTTATTTGAAAACAAGGCAATTTAGTTCAAGTTCTTAATAAAACCCTCCATTAAACCTTTGGTTATTAAATCATTTAATAATGAAGGAATCATTCAACATGAAATCAGAAAAAGAGAAAATTTTTGGCAATTATCCAAGCAAGGTAATGTAATAGATAGATTCTCGCTGCAACGGAAAGGCATTCTTGCTACAGCGTATTTTAGGTACATATCATCATCTGTACGAGGGTTCCTCTCAACTGCACAAGGGTTTCTCTCAACTGCATGAAGGGTTTCTTGTTAAAACCTCTCATTTCAAACTAGATAAATTAATCCTTTGACATTGGAAATTCATGATCAACCATGATGTTAAATAAGTGGAAAATATAGTAGAAATTAACAATGCCAACATATACCCAATCACAAATATTTTAATAAACTTTCTGTAACATACATATATACATATACATAGTTCAGCATGCATATCACCATCGCCTCACCCAGCTCATGTGCAACCCCCACATCGTGCACGTAGCTGGAGTCATCCTGTGCACCCCCACATCGGGCACAACTATGTCATCCTCCACACTCCCACACCCTGTCATTACCGGCATGTGCATCCCCCACATCGTGCACACGCATGGTTATATTCATTACACAATGTTATCTACCAATGTACTATACATATATATATATCAACATATAAAGGGATTTCGCAAATTCATTACAATCACATTTCACAATGCAAGGAAAACGTTTCGTTAAAGGTTTGTTCCTGTATGCAATTTGAAGAAAAGACAATTTAAACAATTTAGGTGATTCATTCAAACGTATGTACATCTACCTAAAACCTTTTAGTGCAAGTTCACTCACTGTTATTTATTAAATCTTTACCCAATTCAAACTTCCTTTAATGGTCCAAATGGGGTGGTGGAGCTTCGTTGGAACCTATCATCATAATAGCACCACAATTAACTCAATTCACATAAATATAGTTCTAGAAGCTATCTCCTCAATCATGTTCTGCTAGTTATTCCTAACTAGTTTCCAACTACCATTAAGTGGCTATCTATTTTCACTATTCTAATCACACTAAAATGAATAAATCATCTTAACTACAAAACACTCACAGATCTAACCACTAGCCATTCTCAATAACTAAAAATATCAACTCAATTTCAATACTCACCTTGCTAGATTTGTAATTGGATTCCTCCTCAAGAATTCCTAAACTATTAGAGAAAGCCTTTCTTTCTCTCTCTAAAACACCTAGCCAATGAGACAAAGTATTAGTTTAAGACCTTGGATTTTTAGGTGAAAGAGTAAAAGAACACAAAAAGCTTGTGAAAAGGTGCACAAAAGCATGAAATTTGAGACTAACTTGAAAGAGTTATGGAAGCTTAGAAAGAACTCCCACAGAGGATGAAGAAACATGAGATGAAGAGAAAAATGGGAAGAAGAAGCTGTAGGAAAAAAAATGAAGAAGGCTGCTAAAGAGTACATATTTATTGTTAAAGCTTATCTAATTTTTCATGCAATTATAACAATGCCCTTAACAAGACCACTTGTGTTCTTCCTTTTCTTGTGTAATCTTTTTACTCTTTTGACACTAGGAAAAGGTCCAAAATCCTTTGAAAGAGGTTTCCTAAGTAGCCCCAAAAAACCCTAGCTTCAAAAATCCCCTAAGCTTATTATTTTTGGAAATTATGGTGAAGGTCGCAACTCTCAATTTCCAGCACCGCGGCGCTCAAATGTTCTATCCAAATCTATTTTTATGGCGCAGTACTTTCAATTTAACAAAGATTTTGAGCACTTTTCCATTAGAACTGGGCAAAGTATTAAACATCAAAGTTGTATCCCTGCCTCTTAGCTTTCTAATGGTCTAAAAATCATGTTATTTGGACTTTTGTAGTGGGAGATATGCTTGACAAATCAAAACATATGTAAATAGAACAACAGCCCATTATGCACCTTTCTTCACCAATTGAAATCACTTTTTAATCCAACTCCTATAACGACATAAAATAATTATAAGAAATGTAAAACTAGCATCATTAGCTCAAATTAAACCTTTGAACATAAGTTCTACCTCTAGTTACGTGTCTATGAAGGTCGAGGTTTCACAACTTTCTTTTTGGTGTTCTGTTTCTCGCTGCAACGAGAAACTCTCGGGTTGGGAGGTTGGCTGTAGTCTTGTAACTTGCTACACCGAGAATACATTCTCGCTAGAGCGAGATGTCTACAGGTGATTTCGCTACAGCTAGAAACCTTCTGTCATGTTTGTTACCTTACTTGGTTTCTACCATGTTTTCCACTTCTTTAACATCATAGTTTATCATGGACTTCCAACATCAAGTAATTAATTAATTAAGTTTGAAATGTGGGGTTTTAGTGAGAAACCCTCTGCCAGCTGATGATTTGAGCCCAAATTTTGTTGTAGCGTGAATGAATTTTTATTGCAGCGAGGATCAGTTATTTCGCTTCACTTGCTTTAATGTTACTAAAGTTTTCACTCTTCAAATTCTTTGTTGTTCATGGATCCTTCATCATCAAGTGATTAACCAATTAAGGGTTTAATGAGGGATCTTAATAAGAACTAAACTAAATTGCATTGTTTTTGAAAATAAGTGCATCATGATTTCTTTAAACTTTTCTTATCGTTTGTTTGTTCCCTTCCTTTGTTCACTCAGTGGGTTTATACTCACTGTTTTCAACTTTACATTTTCAAATCAGGAGGCAATCAGTAACTAGGTCAAGGTCTCCTCGTAGATTCGTCTCCTTGGTAGGTGTCTGGACATTCAATAGTTGTACTTTTACCCGGGTCTCTCCACTGGAAGTCGAGTATCCCTTTTGTTGTGTATAGACAAACCCAATATAAATTATTAAGATGTATGTTTTAGACAATATATGTATATTTTGATTGGTAATGCCACTATGAGTTGGCAATAGTTAGCATTATTTTGAATTGGAATTATGAAATGTGACTTTAGGAACTTTTGATGGAATGATGAACAGTTCATATAAATAGGCTTGCTTGGGCTTAGTGGGCCCATGCACCGGTCATGGACAAGAAACTGGGCTGTGACAACAGTCCACAAACAGACCACCTCTATTTGATGGCTCAGATTACCCATATTGGAGAACTATGATGTTAATATACCTTAGAGCCATAGATTATGAGATGTGGGATGTCATCATTGATGGTCCCTTTATTTCTTCAACCTTAAATGTTGTAACCAACAAGATGATTCCTAAGCCAAGGTCTGAATGGACCGAAGTTGAAACCAAAAGAGTCCAAACAAATTTTAAGGCAATCAATACACTGCATTATTCTTTAACTCCCACTTAATTAAACAAAGTGTCAAGTTGTACCAAAGCTAAACAAGTGTGGGATAAACTGAGGATTATTCATGAAGGAACTTCACAAGTCAAGGAGTCCAAGATAGCTTTCTTAACCCACAATTATGAGATGTTTAAGATGGAACCTGGTGAAAATATCACCAGCATGCTAAATAAGTTCACAAACATCACAAATAAACTAAGTCAACTAGGTAAACCAATTCCCGAACATGAAATTATCAAAAGACTTCTTAGAAGCCTGCCTAAAAATTGGAAGCCAAAAGTGACTGCCATTCATGAAGCCAAGGACTTAAATGTCATAGCCGTTGATGAAATTTATGGATCTCTTCTCACTCACGAGTTGGAACTCAAGGAAGAGGAAGAAGAAGACAAGAGAGAAGCTAAAGAAAATAAGAAAAGCATTGCCTTGAAAGCAAGCATCCTTGAAGAAGAATTAGATAGCCTATCTTGTGATGATGATGAGGAACTGGCTATGGTTGCAAGAAGGTTCAGAAAGCTTATGGGCTAAAGAAACCGAAGATTGGCTAGGAGAGAGTATAGAAGAGATCAAGGCTCTTCATAAAGAACCAAAAATAAAAACGAGTCTAACAAGAAAGAAGAGCTTATATGCTTTGAATGCAAGAAGCTAGAACACTTCAGGTTAGAATGCCCCTTGCTGAAGGAAGAAACGCCAAAGAAAAACAGAAAATCGAAGAAGGCAATGGTGGCTACTGCTTGGTTAGATAGTGACACTTCTAGTTTTGATGATGAAAAAGAAAAAGATAAAGAAATAGAAAATTTATATCTTATAGCAAAGGATAATGAATTTGAGGTATCTTTAACCCCTTGTGATATTTCTATTGATGAACTTCAAGAGGAGTATGAATGTATTTATAATGAATTTGAAAAACTGGCTTCAAAATACAAAACTTTAAGGAAAAAGACTGCATCTCTAGAATCAGATTTAGAAAAGATTAGATATGACTTCAAATCTGTTTTTGAACAAAGAAACATTGTTCTAATAGAATTAGAACATTCAACAACAAATTATGAAATTCTAAAATTGGAATTGGAAAGTAGAACTGAAGCTTTACAAAAAGCAATTGAAGCAAAAGCTAATCTTAAAAGTTAGGGGGAAGTAACATCAAGAAGAAAGACATACTTTAAGAAAAATTCTGATAATGTTTCATCTAGATGTTATAATTGTGGAAAATTTGGACATTTATCTTATGACTACTATAAAAAAAGAAGCATGCAAAAAACAAGAAAAATTTGGGTTCCAAAAGTATCCTATGTTGCAGCTAACCTTCAAGGACCCATCAAGAAATGGGTACCTATTAAGAAAAACTGACAATCTATTTGGCAAGTTGAGCTGAACCTAAAAGACACATGTTCAAGATCTCAATTAAGAGAGAGGAAGCCTTGGTACATGGACAGTGGCTGCTCAAGGCACATGACTGGAAACGAAATGTTATTTGCTCAACTGGATAAGAAAAAGAGAGGTACTATTTTCTTTGGTGATGATTCAAAAGGTAGAATTTATGGTATAGGAACCATTGGTAAGAACTCTCAAGCTCGAATTAGTCATGTGTTGCTGGTTAAAGGTTTGAAACATAATTTATTAAGTATCATCCAATTGTGTGATAAAGGATTTAAGGTATGCTTTGACTCAAATAAATGTGAAGTGATAGCTATAAGTACTAACAAAGTTTCATTTATAAGAAAAAGAATTAAGAATATATATGTTATATTTCTTGAAGATCTTGAGGTGAATTTTGAAAGATCTCTTATGGCAAATGTTGAAAATGATTGCCAGTTATGGCATAAGAGACTTGGACATGTGAGTATGTATACCATCTCAAAATTGATAAGAAAAAATCTAGTTATATGATTGCCTGAACTTAAATTTGAATATGATCAAATTTGTGATGAATGTCAACTAGTTAAACAAATTAAAACATCTTTCAAAACCAAGAAGGTTGTTTCCACCTTTATACCTCTTGAACTGCTGCACATTGATTTATTTGGACCTATTAGCACAACTAGCCTAGGAGGTAAATCATATGGCTTTGTAATAGTCAATGACTACTCAAGGTATACTTGGGTCTATTTTGTTGCTCATAAGAATGATGCTTTACCTACATTTGTAAATCATTGTAGGAAGGTTAAAAATGAAAAAGAACTTGTCATAGTTAGCATTAAGAGTGATCATGGAGAAGAGTTTGAGGGCTATGATTTTGAAAACTTTTGTAATAAAAAGGGGTTGGATCATACTTTTTCTGCACCTAGAACACCCCAGCAAAATAAAGTTGTAGAAAAGAAAAACCAAACCTTGAAAGAGATGGCTTGAACTATACTTTGTAAAAACAATTTGCCAAAGTACTTTTGGGCAAAAGCTGCAAACACAGTAGCTTACATCCTTAATAGAGTGTCAATAAGAGCCATGATATCAAAAACCCCATATGAACTATACAAAGGTAGAAAACCAAACATCTCTCACTTTAGAAGCTTTGGCTGCAAATGCTTTGTGTTGAACAATGGAAAACAACCTCTAGGAAAGTTTGATGCTAAGAGTGATGAGGCTATATTTCTAGGATATGCATTGAACTCAAAAGCTTATAGAGTCTTTAATAAAGATCTTTAACCGTTAAGGAGTCTATCCGTGTAGTTTTTGATGAATTCAATGCCTTGCAAAAGGAAATTCCTACTGATGAAGATGATACGGATGACCTTGAAAAACAAATGGAAGAAATGGGCCTAGATGACAAGAAAAATAGTGAAGAAAATTCCCTAGGAAGAGAAACAGAACCTCCACCTTTAGAAACCTTGCAAAGGATTGAAAATCAACACAATGATCTTCTAGAGAGCTGAAGGTATATTAAGGATCATCCATAAGAGCATATTTCTCAAGGAGTCAAGACTAGGAGAGGAACTAGAGAAACATGTGAATTCACAACTTTCATCTCACAAAATAAGCCTAAAAGCTTTGAAGAGGCAGAAAAAGAAGACAGATGGATATTGGCCATGCAAGAAGAGCTTGATCAATTTAAGAGAAACCAAGTATGGACACTAGTTTCTAGGCCATTAAATCATCCCATTGTTGGCACAAAATGGGTCTTAAGAAATAAGGTTAATGAGCAAGGAAATGTTATTAGGAACAAAGCTAGGTTAGTGGCTCAAAGGTATAACCAAGAGGAAGGCATTGACTATGATGAGACATTTGCTTCTATTGCTAGGATTGAATCCATTAGATTATTGCTTGCATTTGCATGTTACATGAACTTCAAATTATTCCAAATGGATGTAAAAAGTACATTTTTAACTGGTTTCATTCAAGAATAGGTATATGTTGAACAACCCCCTGAATTTGAGGACTATGAAAAAACAGATTATGTGTTCAAACTTCATAAGGCCTTGTATGGACTAAAACAAGCTTCAAGAGCTTGTTATGAAAGACTCTTTAGGTTTTTCATTGAGAAAGGATATAGTAGAGAAAGCATTGACACAACATTATTTCTCAAAAAATGCTTGAATGATTTAATTGTTGTTCAAATCTATATGGATGATATTGTGTTTGGTGCAACTAATGAGAATTTATGCAAGAACTTTGCTGAAAAGATATAGGCTGATTTTAAAATGAGCATGATGGGTGAGCTGAAATTCTTTCTTGGCCTTCAAATCAAACAAAGTGAGGAAGGAATCTTTATTAGTCAAGAAAGATACATTCTAGACATGCTGAAGCTGAAATCAATTAGCACACTAATGAGTCCATCCATTAAACTTGATGCTGATGAAAAAGGAAAAAGTGTTGATCAAAAGCTTTATAGAGGTATGATTGGATCCCTGCTATACTTAACTGTTAGTAAGCCTGATATTGAATTTAGTGTATGTTTGTGTGCACGGTTTCAATCACAACCTAAAGAATCACACTTGGCTGTAGTAAAAAGAATCTTTAGGTACCTTATAAACACACAAAATTTAGGATTGTGGTATCCTAGAGGAACACCCTTCAATCTTATTGGATATTTAGATGTAGACTTTGCTGAAAGCAAAACAGATAGAAAGAACACTAGTGGAACATGTCAGTTTTTAGGAGATAAGCTTGTATCCTGATTGAGTAAGAAACAAAACTCAATTGCACTTTCCACAGCTGAAGCTGAATATATTTCTTTAGGTAGTTGTTGTGCTCAGATTTTATAGATCAAACAACAATTAAAAGACTTTGGAATAATCTTGCATAATGTCCAATATTCTGTGAGAACACAAGTGCCATCAACATTTCAAAGAATCCTGTCTAGCACTTTAGGACCAAACATATTGAAATTAGGCATCACTTTATTAGAGATCATGCAAATAAAGGAGACATTAAAATTGAGTTTGTTAGTACCATGAAACAATTAGCTGATATATTCACCAAACCCCTAAATGAGGAAAGATTTTGTGAAATTAGGAAAAATTTAGGGATGGTTAATGTGCAGGAACTGTAAGAAAATTTTTTGAGTTTTCCATTCACAAAGCAGTAGGGACTTAGTCGATTAAGAATCTCTTAATCAACTAAGAGTACTCTGTCTCTTTAAATAATAAGACTCAGTCAGATAAAAAGAGAATGAATAAAATAGTAAAAAGAAATAGTCTACCAGGGGAAGAAAAATAGGAGAAAAACTAGCTAACTAGAAAATAAAATTAAGAGGTAAATTTTTGAATTTAGAAAAGAGGAGGTTACCAACCACATTTAAAGAGGGGAATTGGATGGTTTTGAGAAGAATTAAGCTCTCTTAACTTATTTTCCCTTCATTTTCTCTCCTTTGAAATTGACCCTTTCTAAACTAAAACTCTTTCGTCTCAAACCCATGAAACCCTAAGCCAAAAAACATCTTAAAACCAAATGGCAAAATCCTCATTGTCTAAAGAACTTCTGGAAAAGAAGAAGATCAAACGACCAATGGAGGAGAATCCACGAGCCAAAATTTAGAAAAAGAAGAAAAAAGTTGTGTCCACTTCTAAGGTTGAAAAATATAAGAAAAAGCAAACAGAGAAGGAGCAGAAATCCGAGAAGAAGAAAGAAAAAGGAAAACTCTCCAAGAAAGGTAAAATTCAATCTTCCAACTTTGGAAACAAGGCACATGAGGATAGGTTCAAAAAGATAGAAAATGCTCCGACTACTTATGGAAAATTTATCGACTGGAATAGCTTTAATGAAACTAAAGAAATTTAGCACTTTCAAGAACCAAACCTATAGTCCTAGCCTTGTGAAAGAATTTTACGCTAGCATAGCTTTAGATGAAAATAAACTGGAGGATCCACATGATTTCATTAATGATGGTCTGAATGTCTTCTTAAATGGAAAAGAGTTTGTAGTGACTACCGCAGAAAAAGGAAATATGGAATTCCAAGTATGAAATGGATTTAGTGAAAAGTAGGGACCAGGCTATATATCTTGGCAGTCTGCCTAAGATGGGATATAAAATGGATAGAGAAAAATTTTTTAAAACCCCCAAAGTCACTCTAGGAAAAGAATCTTTTTTCCCTACTCAACCTGAGGTAGCTCCCTCCTAATTCTCAAATGAAATGGTTCTAAATCTGGTCATGCGAATTGATGGAAAGCTTACTTACCAGACTGTGAGGTTGTAGAAAATAGAAGAAAAATTAGAAGAACTTAAAAATATGATGAAAGGAAAGGGGAATCAACTTCTGAACTTGTGGCTACAGATACCTCAACACTAGCAGGATAGGCTACTGAAGGCCCCACCTTCCAAGCAGAAGGTTCAACTTTTCAAGCTACAAATCCAGTCCTTCAAGCCAAGGTTCATGAGCCAGAAGCTGAACAACCAAGAAAATCATGAACCTCTGAGCCTCAGAACAAAGATGAATATGATCAAGGCATTGAGGTGCTTGGCTTAATTGATGAAAATTCTCTAGCTCATCATCAACCGCAACAAGATCAACCATCTCCCCCCAATTCAAAGGAAGTCTCAATAATGGATGTTTTCCATCAAATGGTTAGAAAAGAACAAGCTGAAAAGGAAGCAACTAAAGGGAAAGCACAAAAATCAATATCTCCAAGAGAATCCCCTGAACCAGCTTAAGTTACAGAGGAAGAATCTGAGATAGGAAAAGAAAAAGTTGCTGCAGCTCCACTAGCCAAGCCTAAACCATTTGATAAAGGCAAGAAGACAATGGCAACCAAGACCAATTCTTCAAAGGGAGGACAGTAAAAATGATGACATAAAGGGGGAGTAATTACAGAAAGTCTAGGGGAGAAAGAAAGTAAAAATGATCTAGGGGCAATTTAGGAAGAGAACAGTAACTACTATTTTTGTTTTTTTGTTATTTTTTATTCTGCTGACAGTTGAACATCTGAATTTAACTTTGATGTTTATGTTATTGTGTTGAAAATAGGATTCTTTTAAGTTGCTTATATTATTTAGTTGCTGATGGTTAAACGCTTAAATCTGTTCTTGATGTTTATGGTATTTTGACTGCTGTTATTTAAAGATTTTGTGCTGATATTGGGATGTTATGCTGATAATTAATTTTTGTTATGATATTGTGAATGGAACTTAGTTGAAAATGTATATGGATGCTAGTTATACTATATCTGTTGGATCATTAATGGTATAGATAAAATCTAATAACAATATGCTAATGACAGACAGTTAACTGAAGTATTAATGATATTCTGTCAACCAGTCACCTACTATTGATTATCCTATATGTCTGTATGAATATATTCTAAATATATAATGTCATTATCTATATGACATAAATAAAAACTTGCTAAAATGAATAATAAAATATGCACACACTAAGGGGGAGTACACTTTTAAGGGGAGAAAAACCTCTATTTTCTGCAAAACAAAAAGGAACCAATAGACACTATGCGGTTAATTAAGGAATGCTTTGTCATCATCAAAAAGAGGGAGATTGTTGCTCCATTAGTTTTTTACGATAATAAAACATTCCCACTCATTTGTGTCTAATATCTCTACTTCAGTGTGCAGGACAAAAATTGTATGCCAAGAATAAATCAATCATTCAAAGGCACATAAAAAATCATAAGAATAAGGAGCCACAATTGATCAACAAAATAGAAGCTTCTTAGTTGGACAATGAAGGGTATTAGTTAGCTAAAATTCAAATTAGAAGTTGGCGGGCTCAAGAGGTTTGAGAGACATAGAAGACTTAGTCGACCAAGAAGTAAATTAGTCGACTAAGAGCCTACTGCTAAAAATCTAGACTTCAATACAGAAACAACTTAATCGACTAAGAAGGAAGTTAGTCAACTAAGGGCTCACTACAAAAAATTGGGATCAGAAGAAAGAGACAACTTAGTCGACTAAGAGTGCAGTTACTCAACTAAGATCGTTTTGTTAGAAATTTTGAATTGAGCACTAAAAGACAGATTAACGGCCAGGACTACCATCAAACTATTTCCAACGGTCAAAAACTACTTAACACCTATCAGGGCTAATTTTTCAAGTATTTAAGAGGCTCTCAATGGCTAGAAAATGTAATTAAGGCTTCCAAGAACTAAAAGAACTCAAAATTTACAAAAACCTTCAGCATACTTTCTGCACTTCACTCCTATCCTTGTAAAAGATTCAAGAACTTAACTTTGTACCACTTAGATGAAGTCAGTGATCATAAGTACACATTTATTTTTCTTGTTCTTGTATACATAAAGTGTACGAGACACTCTAGGGGAATTTATTCAAGCTTGGATTGCTTGATTGGGTGTATAGGTTATAATTTAACCTAGAAAAGTTAGTTGTTGGGTTTTGGTTGATCCTAGTAAAAAGCCATTGTGAAAGGTTTTGGCTAAGCCTGGTAAAAGCCGTTGTAAAAGCTTGGTGGGAGCTTGAGAATTCTACCATTCATAGTGATATTATTTAGAAAATCCTTGGTTGAACAATCAAGGTAGTGGATGTAGGTCTTAAACCAAACCACTATAAATTCTTGTGTGATTGTCTGCTCTGTTTTTAGTTTTTCATTCTTTTTCAAATCTTTATTTTATCTTGCAATTGTCCATAATTAAAAGCCAATTTTAGAAAGAGCTAAAAAGTGTTATTCACCCCCCTCTAACACATTTATTTGGGACCAACAACCATTTACTGATCTCTTTTTCCACCACCTCCTTCATGATTAGATTCAATCATCTTTGATGCTCGATGGTGGCACTGTGATCATTCTTCAAAAGAATTTTATGCATACATATCGAAAGACTTAATCCCTTTATGTCTACAATTGTCCATCCTAATGCCTTTTTGTGCTCCCTTAAAACTCTCAACAACTTATCTTTCTTAAAAGATGAAACAATAATAGGAAGGGTAGATGAATTACCAAGATATGCATACCTCAAATGATTCAACAATGGTTCAAGCTCCAACTTAAAAGGTTTTTCAATAGAAAGCTTTGCTAGTGAAAATGAAGAATTGAAAAATTATTGTCTCAAATTGTGTCTTTATGACATAAGATGGAGTATTCAACATATTTACACATTCAATGACATCTTCATTACTTATCTTAGAATCAACAATCAAAGAAGCTTCAAGCGAGTCATTAGGTTGGTTTTTCCTAAACACTTTACTTGTGACCTTATCAACCATACTCGTTGCAATCATTAGTAAACTTTAAGGCTTTAAACATGCTAAAGGTTACCTCTTGATCTTGCACTCGCAAGGTAAGCTTTCCTTTCTCCATATTGATGAGTGCTTTAGCAGTGCGTAATAAAGGTCTCCCTAAGATGATAAGAACCTTTCTCTCTTCCTCCATATCGAGTACTATGAAATCTGCAAGAAAGATGAATTGTTTAACTTTCACGAGCACATCTTCTACTATACCTCCTAAATATGTAAAGGTTCAGGCTGTGAGTTGTAGGGTCACAATAATGGGTTTAATCTCCCCCAAACCTAACTTATTATAGATAGATAGAGGAATCAAATTAATACTAGCCCTTATATCACTCAAAGCCTTGGCAAAAAATAATGCAGCAATAGTGCACAAAATAGTAAAGCTGTCAAGGTCCTTAAGCTTCAAAGGAAGCCTCAATGAGTGCCATTATCTCAAACTCACCCGGCCTTCTTTTCTTGGACAAGATATCCTTTAAAAATTTCACATATGAAGGCATCTACTTTAAAGCCTCTGCAAAAGGAATGTTGATGTGAAGCTTTTTAAACGCTTTCATAAATTTTTAAAACTAGCTCTCTTGTTGTTGTTTCTTGAAGCATTGAGGAAAAGGTGGTGGTGATGGAGTCACCTTTGCCTCTTTTTCTTGACACTGCTCACCAGAACTTACAATTTGTGTCTCACTTTCAACTGTCTTACCTCTCTATTCAGCTTGCTTTCGGTTGCTTTCAACTTTCTTACTACTTCTCAAGGTAATTACTGACATGTTCCTTACCTTTTTTCCTCAAATTTGCCTTAGTATCACTAGGTAAGGTCTTTCAGGCTTTGTTGTTTATTATATTGGTGAGTTGACCAACTTGGGTTTCAAGGTTCTTAAATGAGGCCACTTGACTATGTATAAAGGAGTCGATCTTGGCCATGTAGTACATTAGCAATTCCTCCATAAATGGTTTCTTTTCTAAGGTAGGGGCTCTTTCTTGCTATTAAAATTCAGGAGGAATATTCGATCTTAAAGCTGAAGATGATCCCTGAATATTATCCCAAGAGAAGTTTGGATGGTTCCTCCTCTCAAGGTTATAGGTGTTGGAGTAAGGGTTTTTCTGTTGTTTGTTCCCCACAAACTGAACTATTTCTGTAATGCCTAGACGTTGATCACTAGCATGCCCATCTCCACAATATTTAGAAACTACAAACGACTTTGTACTGAGTTAATACCAAAAGAATCAAATTTTTTAGTTAGAGCTACTCCATATGTTGTTAATGTTGGAATGGCGTTCACCTCGTGAACTCTAGCTACTCTCCTATGCATTGATTGCTTTGATGGCCACTTGTAATTTGTTTCAACTGAGGCATTTTAATGCCATACTCAGTCATTGTTACTAAAAACATTGGGACTAAATAAAGGCATTAGTGTTATTTATATTTGTTTTAGAGATGCTAAGAAAAGAATTGAAGAACGACAATAGGAAGCTTTTTGTGCTCATCTTGTAGTAGCAGTACTGTTAGTGGCGTATGAATTTTACATTAATGCTTAAAAGCATGAGAATGGTGTTATATTTTATAGGTATAAACAAGTGCGCTTTGATAGGCACACCATTAACCAGCTTTACAATTTACTAGAGATTAACAATGATGACTATACCCAATATTTGAATGGTAATGTGAATTTGGATGAGGTAATGAACTTGCTTTGCTAACATGGTATATCATGGAAAATCTCTAAATGGGTACCAGCTGCATTCAAAGCTAACGTAATGAATGTACACTTTAAGGTTTGGAATCACCTCCTTGTAGCCAAGATGCTTCCGGTAAAGCATTTGAAAGACGTAACCAAGGATAGAGCAGTTTGCTTTATGCCATCATCACAAGTAAGTCCACTAATTTAGGTCAATTAATTTTTGATAACATCATTTACACTGTTACTTCAGCTAGGGAGGGCCTGTGGTATCCATCCCTAATCATGGCTTTGTGTAAGCAAGCAAAAGTGCATTGGTCTAGTGATGAAGAACTGTTGCATCTGAAAGGATTATTAGACCCGAGTATTATTCAGAGATTCAAAGCTCAAGATCACTTTGTTGCTAGTGAGAGTTCATCTTTCACACCAAGACCTCCACCAAAAACTATAAATCTCACCATACCATAAAGACTAGGGAGTCTAGAACATTGTATAACATATCAGGCATAGTGTACAAGATCAGTAAAGCAGATGCTTCGCGTTTACGTAGTTCACATGGGGATGGATATCACCAGTTTTCCATCAATGCCGAAGAATCCCAATACTGATGAGGATAATGATGAGGAGGAGAAGGACGAGAGAGACCTGGGGAGTTTTCTTTCCTTAACTTTTAGTATCATTAAGGACAATGTTAGCTTTAAGTTTGGGGGGAAGTTTAAAATTTTAAACTTTGCTTTTTATTTTTCCATTCCATGTTATTAGTTTCAATTTGAGTAAGTTGCTTAGTTTTAAAGTTTAACTAGTTTGTTTTCTTTGAAAATGTTGCCTATAATGATTAGTTGCACCAATTGCTTTGATTTACCAATGAAGAAAAATAGTTGTCTTGTCATCTTGTTCTTCGAGTAAATGTAAATACTGTTTGAGTATTATGTTGAAATTTATTGTTGAGCATCATTGTAGAATGTCAATTTTCACCATATTGAGCACTTGTTTCTTGCTTTTTGAGAATGTTTATGTAAGTGTAAATTTTTTAATAAAGTCTTGAGTTCTAGAATTTGTTTGAGATTTTTTCAAGGCGAAATCCTAGGTTACACCTAATTAGGAAAATGACTTAGGCCATCTTTAAATTGTTTGAGCTTTTCGAGCCTACCTTTCTATACAATTATCCTTAGTCACCCTTTTTTTTAACCTAAATTTTCTCCTTTTCTTTGATTAAGCACATAGTAAATAAGCCTCAAACATAAAATAAATTTCCACTTAAACACCCATCACTCCTAGGCACATAAATCATTTTAGGGAGTGTAATGAGGTAGAAATTTGGAAAAAAGTATAAAAGGTGCAAGTGGAGAAATAGTCATAAAGTCATGTAGGATTCACCCCACTACCTAACATAAAAGGAAATTAAGTTTGGGGGTATTATATTGTGTATTAAAAAAAAAGAAAAAGATGAAAATAAAAAAGGATAAAGTGTTTCATGAATGAGAAGGTTGAAGAAAGAAAAAGGTGATTGGGAGGAATAAGAAATAAATATCATTATAGTTCTTACAATGATTATGTGCTTAGGGTGATTTGAGCTACATATTTTCCTAAATGCTACCTTGACCCTAGCCACATGTTACAAGCTTGATAAAGTCCTCAAGATCCTTGAGTAAGTGTTAACCTACATTATTGGAGGGAGAGATAAAGAGAAAACATATGAAACTCTTGACCAATTTAAATTGTTGCATTAACGTAAACTTGTAAAATGACATGAATTTCATTACATGAAACTACACACAAACATGGGATTCCATTTGAAAATGAGCTTGCAATTTAGTGAAATATGAACTTGAATAATATTTATACTTTGCTTAGGATGTCGAGGAAAGAAGATGACTTATGAGGAACTAAAAGTGATCTTTGGATTGGAGCAACCGGTTTATAGTTCAATATTTTTTATGTTCATGTTTCTTTCTTCGTTTTAAGTTTTTCTCAAGGACTAGCAAAATGCTAAGTTTGGGGGTGTGATAACTCTATTTTATAGAGTTATCTTACACTTTGTTGAGCATAAAAAGAATGAATTCCTCTTGTTTTTTAGTCATTTTTATGTAGTTTTTACATCTTTTTATTAATTAGCATAAAGCATGTTTAAATATTTTTAATTGAGTTTTGTTAGCTCATTTTTAGTATGAAAGGCTTATTTTTATCCTTTATTGATTTAGTCATTTGTTATTGAACGTGTGCAAGCATGTGTGGTTTAAATGGCAAAGAACCATGCATAGATGCTTAAAAAGATCTCTAACCATACTGCAGTAATTCGAGCTAAACTCAAGCTACAAAAGTTCGATTGATTAGATTTTAGACCATTTGAAATTTAAAAGGATAGGCTACAACTTTAATTTTTAGCACTTCACCCAGTTCTGATCACATCATGGTTAAATGGGTGTCAAAATTTGAGGGACTGATGCAAACTGCATAGTAGCTATGCAGACAAAGTAGCGTTGTAACCTCCGAGGGCCAGCATGTCACTACCCAACCTGGGGGTCCGTGACTGGCGCATGAGTCCAACAAGCAAGCCCACTAGACCTGAGTAAGTCTCAAAGTCCAAAATCATACAACATAAATGCCAAGAGATTTAATGATCGAATTTTCATAATATGATACATTATCCCTGGCTCATAATCCACACAAATATCCATAAGGCCCTACATTGGCCATCCAAGATGGGTTTGTACATAACAACCTTTACACAAGTTCATATGGCATAACATGCCCACATACCAAAAAATTAAGTACGAAGCAAAAACTTGTAACTGATGCAATGAAGTGACACAGTGGGTGAAGAACTACCGAATGCTAAAATGGGTATGTCATTGAACAGCCTTGACCACATAACTTTGTGGCCTATTTATTTGCACAGGCTATACAAGTAGGTGAGTACTCAAATACTCAGTGAGTGGTGCTGATAAACAAAATCATATATATTAAACAAGTATATAAATAACATGCATCATTCGTGCATCTAGATGTTCGAGCAAGCATCTCCAAATATACGACATATCATTATCCTTAAAGTTTCTAATGTGAGGGCATATTATCATCCTCATTGTCTCTAAAGATCATCACACTCATCATTAGTCTTTCTTTCGAAGCCAATCAAAGTTTTTCAAATCATTCTCCACCAAGCACTCTAGTCTTCAGAGTATCACATTATATTCATATCATAATTATCTAAGCCTCTCTATAGCTATCTCACGTCATATGCAAATCAAATCAACGAGTTGTCCTCCTCTGGACATAGTCAAATCACACTCGATAGCCAACTGATGCAGGCTCAAATTCACACTCAAGGCAAAGCCACTAAAGGAGAATGAATCACGCACGTGCCAAAGCAACGAGTAGAGAATCAAAGTCATAAACTTAGGTAATCTCCTGATGGTCAACATCACCTGGAGTAATCTCAGATGAATGGCATCAAACCACTACAGGTGGGAATCACAAGTGGGACTAATTCCACCATCCCTGCAGGCACATAGATAGTCATAAGGGGACGAAACTCCACTCAACCATCAATGAAATCAATGTCTAGAACTCGTCCCTCAAACAAAGATACAAATCCACAATGAGGCCATCATGCCTTGATCATTTCACACATCCACAGTGTATCACAAATCATGTTTATCGAGCTTCAGTTGTCTATAACTCGTTTAAGATTCTAAATGCCTTTATGTCTCCAAGGCATCATTTGATCAAATCCTCTTAACACCTCATTTGCCTAGGGTGATCTACTCTTAGGTGTTCATCAATACCTCTATACCTCTTAATCTAAGCTCACACAACATTGGCCACCCATGTGGCTCGCATCACAGCACCCAAACATTCAGTCCATATCTTGGTTCTCTAGCGTTGGAACTTACATCTAGACAACCATATAAATATATATATGTATGTGTGTGTGTGTGTGTGTGTGTGTGTGTGTGTGTGTGTATAAATATACATGTACACATGCACACATTCTATTATAATACCATGGCAGCAACTTTATCAAGGCATCATGCATCACATGCATTTTTAATTAAACCCACTCACAATGACAAATTAGAGGTACTCCCAACCAAACTGCGATCCTTAACCTCCAATCATCCTTCAGCTCACCAACCAGTTGATTTAACTCTATTTCCTTGTCAAAGACATCAAAACATCAAAATATTAATTAAAGCTTGGCTTTTGAAAAATGCCAGCTTTTCAAAAAATAACTAACTTCAATATATAAGCTTAATCATTCAACATATGAGCTAAATCCTTACTTTAGAAGTTGGACTGCTCAATTCCTACTTCCAAATCCCCAACAAACTCCAAGGAGAAAGATTCTCCAAAGCTGGACCAAATTGAATCTAAGTTATTAATCGGTTAAACTGAAAATCAATCGGTAAAAATGCCCAATCTTACCTCCAGAAGCATTTTGTAAGCTCCAATCCAATACAAATGGCTCCAAAAATGGATTCAGGAGGTTAGGGTTTTGGGTTTTAGAGAGAGAAAGAGAGTTTGGCTGAAAATAACTCAAATGGCCCAAAAATTCCTTTTTATTTTTGCATTTCCAAACTGATCTATTGATAGATGCCACTAAATTATGTTGCTGCTGGCCTTTATCTATTGATAAATTCCTCGAATCTATCAATAGATTGTGCTCAAGCCCTGTTTCTATTCTTTTTGGTTTGGCCATTTATCGATAGATTCATGAATCTATCGATAATTTCTAGGCCTTTTTACTTTACAAAGTTGTCGAGCCTAATCTATCGATAGATGAGGCAATCTATTAATAGATGTTCATCCATCTTGGTTTCGCAAGCCTTTTATCTTTGTATCTATCGACAGATCATGCCCAAAACGCACATCTCCACTTTTTCAAGCCTCCAAATTCATTCCTAAGGCTTCTAATTCACTTCCCTTCAACCAAAACATCTCAAATTATTCATATAACTCAATTTCATACATGCACATCCTCAATTATCAAATCAAATACAAATCAAAACTCCAAATCATAGGACTCATATCATATTTTTCCTCCAAAACTTGCCTAAGTGTCTATATATACACCCTTAAACACTTGGCATACATAACATATCACCAAAGTCCTCAAAGTACCATATATTCCATAATTCATTCTCAATTAACTTTATTTACATAAAAAATTGAGTGTGTTACATTCTCCCCTCTTTGTAAAAATTCATCTCTAAATTTCAAATCATACACCATGTTCAAAACAAATATATAAAACCTCAAAAAATGGATATTTTCCTCTCATTTCCTCTTCAAGCTCCCATGTCGCTTCTTCAACTGCATGGCTATGCCGTAATACTTTTACCATAGTAATGTTTTTGGAGTGAAGTCATCTTATTTGTCGATCCAATATAGCTACGGGCTACTCCACATAACGAAGTCCATCATGCAACTGGACTTCCTCATATTATATCACATGTGGAGGATTGGGAACATACTTCCTAAGAATGGACACATGAAAATCCAAATGAACATCGGACAAGTTAGGTGGTAATGCCAAATGATAAGTAAATGCGCCCACATGCCTTAGTACCTTGAAGGGTCCAATGTATCTAAGGCTCAATTTCCCTTTCTTCCCAAATCTTCTCATTCCCTTGGTAAGCGAAACTTTAAAAAACACATAGTCACCAACTTCAAACTCTAAAGGTTTTCATCTATTATGAGCATAAGATTTTTCACAACTTCAAGCTATGAGCATCTTTTCTCAAATTACTTGTACACCTCTCTCAACTTCTTAGACCATCTCTAGCCCCAAATGCTTTTATTACCCACCTTCAAACCAACCAAAAGGTAATCTACATCTTTGCCCATATAAAGCCTCACAAGGAGCCATACCAATCGTGGCTTGGTAGCTGTTATTATATGTAAACTCAAGCAAAGGCAAATAATGATTTTATGAGACTTAAAAGTTGAGCACAATCGCTCTTAACATATCTTCAAGCATCTAAATAATGTGCTCGGATTGGCCATCAATCTGTGGGTGGAAGGTCGTACTAAAATCCAATCTTGTGCCTCAGGTCTTGCAATTTCCTCTAAAATTGACTTGTAAATTGCAATCCTCTATCAGACACGATCATTACTAGAATCTAATGTAGTCTTACAACCTCATTTATATAGATTGGGCATATCGACTAGCTTCATATCTAGTCTTGACTGGCAAGAAATGAGCTGACTTAGTTAGTCGATCAATTATCACCCAAATGGCATCATAGCCACCTTTAGCTTGTGGTAAACCTATTACAAAGTCCATGGCTACATGTTCCCACTTTCATTCAAGTATCGATAATGGTTACAGTAGTCCCGATGGTCCCTGATGCTCAACTATCACTTGTTGGCAAATCAAACACTTAAAGACATACTCAGCCACATCTCTCTTTAATCTTGGCCACCAATACCCAGACTTCAAATCATAATACATCTTGGTGGCTCCAGGGTGTATCGCATAGGCTACCACATACATCTCTTCCAAAATCTCATTAATCTATTTGTGCTATACACAAAGTCTAGAGCTCTATCTTCGCTTATATCTCTAAATATTTTTATCATATACTCATCCTGATCTTAGGCATTCTTAATCTGATCTAATATCATGGGTCGAACTCTCACATGTACCAACAAGATGTTCAAGTGATTAATCTCCAAGTGTACTCTCATATTGCCCAGATCATACAAACTCTACACCAAAGATCGTCTCTCCACAATCACATGTGCCAAACTCTGTATCAACTTCCAGCTTTAGAGCATCTGTTATGATGTTTGGTTTGCTAGGATGGTAAAGTATGGTGCAGCCATAATCTTTAAATAACTCCAACCACCTACACTACCTTAAATTCATGTCCTTTTGCTTGAATATATACTTAAACTCTTGTTATTCATATATATTTCGCAAGTTTCTCCATATAAATAATGTCCCCAAATTTTTAAGATAGATACGATCGCTGCCAACTCCAGATCGTGAGTAAGGTAATTCTATTCATGCCGCTTTAATTATCGAGAGGCATTTGCTATGACCTTCTCGTGTTACATTAACACATAACCCAATCCAACTCGTGATGCATCACAATACACGGTGTAGCCTCCGGATCCATATGGTAGGCTCAACATAGGTGCAGAAGTAAGGCAAGCTTTAAGCTTTTGGAAACGAGCCTCTCATGTATCAGACCAATCAAACTTAACTCCCTTTTGAGTCAGTCTTGTCAAAGGGAATGTAATCTTAGAAAAATCTTGTACAAATATTCTATAATATCTAGCTAAGCCTAGAAACCTTCTAACTTTTGTCACAAACATTGACCTCAGCCAATTCTCCACAACTTTCACCTTGCTAAGATCCATTTTCACCCCTTGTTCAGACACCACATGTCATAAGAAACTGACTTTATCAAGCTAAAACTCACACTTCGAAAATTTAACATATAACCTATGCTCTCTCAAGGTTTGAATTACAATTCTTGAATGTTGTGCATGTTCCTCCAAGCTCGTAGAATACACCAAAATAAAGTTCATAAATGTGACAACAAATTTATCCAAATACGCCTAAAAGACCTTGTTCATTAAATCCATAAATGCTGCAGGTGCTTTAGTGAGTCCAAACAACATCACTAAAAATTCATAATGTCCATAACATGTGCGAAACACTGTCTTGGGTACATCACATTCTCTTATTCTCAATCGATGATACTCCGAGCATAAATCAATCTTAAAGAAGCACACAACACGCTACAACTGATTGAACAAGTCATCGATCCTTGGGAATGGATATTTATTCTTTACTGTCTCTTTATTCAATAGCCAATAATCGATACATAACTATAGGCTACTATCCATTTTCTTCACGAATAGCACTAGAGTTCCCCAAGGTGAAACACTGGGACAAATAAAACCCTTATTCAATAAGTCCTCTAGTCGTTCCTTAAGCTCTCTTAACTTAGCTAGCACCATTCAATAGGGAGGTATCGAAATTGGCTACGTACTAGGAATCAAGTCAATAGGAAATTCAATTTCCTTCTTGGGAGGCAATCCAAGCAATTCCTCTGGAACTACATCCGGATACTCGCCCACTACCAACACAAAATCCACTCTCTTTTTCCATTGAAATATCTCTTGTCATCGCCAAGTACCCTTGCCCTTATGGCCTTAGCATCAGTCTGAAGGCTACATTTGATACAACTCCCATAGACACTAAGCTATCATGCCCACACAAATGAGGATTCCTCAAGAAACTTAAACCTCACAAGCTTACGATAGCAATGTACCTTAGTAAAACAGGATGTCAACCAGTCCATGGCTAAAATCACATTAAAATCCAAAGTTAGCAACAACACCAAGTTTGCTGACATATCCTTGTCCCTTATGTGGACCACACAAGATTTATTTACACATTCAACCATAAAAATCTCCTCCAATAGAGTAGTCACAATTAGGGATTCCTCCAAGTTACTACAATACTAATCTAATTTAGGCACAAAGTGCAGGGGCACGAAGGAATGTGTTGATCTAGGATCAAACAAAACTAAAGCTTCGGTGCCACAAATATGAAGTGTACCTGTGACTACTAAGTTGAAAGTTTGAGCATCTTATGGTGTTACAGAAATACAGTGCTTGACCTTCACTTTCATTACCCAACTGTGCCGATCTGCTCTAAGATGAGAAAGGTATTCCCTTGCCTTTATCATCTTTAACATTCCTCAAATTTGTGCCATTCTACGTGGAGTAATTGCCATTGTCTAACATAGTTATGGTCACCTTTTACTATGTACCTCTGCATTGGGCAATCTCTCATCAAATGCCCAAATTGGCCACATTCAAAACACAGTCCCATTGCCCTATGGCATAGTCTTCCATGTGCCTTACCACAATAAGTACATAAAAAACCCCTCTAATTGGAGTGCAAATTATATGCTCTAAGACTATTCTTGTCTAGATGGTGGGCTAAACAAATCATTGATTCTTGGTGGCCAGCACATAGAAGTAGTTCCTTCATGACTCTAATGATGTATAAATGTGGGACTCCTAGTCGTGCTAGAATCTCTTCGGTCATAATGGCCTTGTGTTCAAGCTCCTCGACCTCTACCTCCTTCCATTCTGGATTTCAATCTCTCGATTTCAATCATCCTAACCGCATCTACCAATGTTGCATAGAAGGCAAACCTTCAAGTAGCCAAAACTCTAAAGAGCAGCTTAATTAGTCCTCAAATAAGCCTCTTGATCCTTTTCAATTCAATTAGGACCAAGTCAGGAGCATAACTTGAGAGTTAGGTGAAACGAACATCATACTCTATCACCGTCATGTATAAAGTCTATCTTAAAGTCTCAAACTCCTATGCCTTAGCATCTCTCATGCTCTCAAGCAAGAAACAATCTAGAAAAGCTTGGACAAATTCCTCCCATGTTATTGGAGATGACCCTAATGGTCTACTTCTTTTAAGTACAATACACCATATTCTGGCCATATCTTTTAGTCTAAAACCCACCAATTCCATTAATTGATGTGTGGAGTATCCCAAAGCTGAATAGATAAATTCCATATCTTCTAGAAATCTCTATGGATTTTCCTCTACATCTAAACCAGTAAATGATGGGGGCTTTAGTTTAATGAAATCCACCAAAGTGACCTCAACAGCCCCTCCTTGGTGTTCAAACTGAGATACATAGTTTAGATCTTGCGAACTAAAATCAACTTATTTCTCAGATGGTGCCTCACTTCTATTGCGGAAATTAGCAAATTCATGACCCAAACTTTGTAGCCTTAGTGCCAAATCCTCTAGGGTGACACCTCTTCCTATAGGGCAATCATCCTTGATTCCCACATTCTCATCCATTGGTGTACATATAACTTGGTTCCGTATTTCAAGTGCATCTGGTTGCTTTACTTTTACCAAGGCTCCTTGATATGGACACTCGTGGTGGTTTCATAGGCCCATTCGGGGCATCTTGCTCTCTCGTGGCCTTTGAGGCAACTCTCATCTTAAGCGGCATCCTGTACCAGGACAAAGCAAAACCACATTGAAAATCATAATTGGAAAATCCAAAGGGTAGGGTTACTAAAACTTGGGAGTTCGTGCAATCTTCTGCTCATAACTCGTGTTGCAGTCATTAAACATGAACAAGACTTTACGCTAATCCTGACACTCGATTGATAGATACAAATGTACCTAGGACTCTCTGACCTAGGTGTTCTTATACAAACTTTGTCACAACCCAACTCGAAGGTCCGTGACTGATGCACGAGTCTAACAAGTAAGCCCATTAGACCTGAGCAAGCCTTAGAGTCCAAAATCATTCAACATAAATGCCAAGGGATTTAATTATCAAATATTCATAATATGAACATTATCCCTCACTCATCATCCACACAAATATCTATATGGTCATACATTGGCCATCCAAGGTTGGTTTGTACGTAACAACACTCACACAAGTTCATATGACACAATGTGCCTATATACACAACAAATTAAGTACAGAGCAAAAGCTCATAATTGATGCAGCGGGTGGAGACCTACCAAATGCCAAGATAGGTCTGTTGCTAAACGACCTTTACCCCATAACTCTATGCCCTATTTATCTGCACATGGTATACAAATGGGTGAGTACTTAAATACTCAATGAGTGGTGTAGACAAACAAAATCATAAATATTAAACACATATATAAAATATATGCACCATCCATGCATCTAATGGTTTAGCAAGCATCTCTAAATATAAGGCATATCATTATCCTTAAAGTCTCCAATGTGAGGGCCTATCATCATCCTCAATGTCTCCAAAGATCATCACCTTCATCATTAGTCTTTCTTTTGAAGCCAATCAAGGCTATTCAAATCATTCTCCACAGCACATTCTAGTCCGTAGAGTATCACATCATGTTCATATCATATTTATCGAAACTTCTCCATGACTATCTCACATCATAAGCATATCAAATCAACAAGTGGTCCTCCCCTAGACATAGTCAAATCAAGCTCAGTGGCCAATCGATGGAGAATCAAATCATGCACAAAGCAAAGCCATTGGCAAAGAACAAATCACGGACATGTCAAAGCAACAAGTGGAGAATATAAGTCATTAATCGAGGTAATCTTTCAACGATCGGCATCACCTAGAGTAGTCTCAGACGAGTGGAATCAAACCACTATAGATGGGACTAATACCACCATCCTTGCAGGCACACAAATAGTCACAGAGGAACAAAACTCCACTCAACCACAAATCATATCAATGTCTGAAATTCATCCCTCGGACGAAAATACAAATCCACAATGAGGTCATCATGCCTTTATCGTTTTACACATCAATAGTATATCACAAATCATGTTTATCAAGCTCCAATCATCTATAACTCGTTTAAGTTTTTAAGTGCTTCTATGTCTCCAAGGCATCAATTGATCAAATCCTCTTAACATTTTATTCGCCTAAGATGATTTACTCCTAGGGGTTCATCAATACCTCTATGCTTCCCAATCTAAGCTCACACAATATAGGCCACCCATGTGGCTCTCATCACAACACCTAAAGACTCAATCCATATTTTGGTTTTTTAGCCCAAGCACTTAGACCTAGGCAACCATATATATACACACACACATTCTATTCTAATACCATGGCAGCGCCTTTATCAAAGTCTCAAGCATCACATGCATTTTTAATTAAACCCACTCATAGTGACAAATTGGAGGTACTCTCAACAAAGCTTCGATCCTCAACCTCCAATCATCCTTCAACTCACCAACGAGTTGATTTAACTCTATTTCCCTTTCAAACACATCAGCACATCAAAACATTAACTAAATCTTGGCATTCAAAAAACGCTATCGTTTCAAAAATAACCAACTTCAATATATAAGCTCAATCCTTCAACAACAGAGCTAAGTCTTTACCTTGAAAGCTAGACTGCTCAATTCCTAGTTTCAAATCCCTAGCAAACTCAAGGGAGAAAATTTCTCCAAAGTTGGATTAAATCACATCTAAGTTATTAACTAATTAAACTGAAAATCAATAGGTAAAAATGGCCAATCTTACCTCTGAAAGCATTTCTCAAGCTCCAATCCACTCCAAATGGCTCCAAAGATCAGTTTGGGAGGTTAAGGTTTCTGGTTCTAGAAAGAGAAAGAGAGTTTTGGATGAAAAGAACTTAAATGGCCTGAAAACCCTTTTTTATTTTTACGTTTCCAAATTGATCTATCAATAGATGCCATTAAATTATGTTGCTGTTACCCTTCATTTATCAATAGATTCCTTCAATTTATCGATAGATTGTGCCTTAGCCCTATTTTCATTACTTCTAGTTTGGCCATCTATCGATATATTAACTAATATATCAAATAGTTTCCAAGCTTCTTTGCTTTACAAAGTTCTCGAGTAGTCATTTATCGATAGATGAGGCAATCTATCTATAGATGTTCATCCATCTTGCTTTCCAAAGCCTTCTATTTTTGTATTTATCGATAAATGTAGAACATCTATCAATAGATCATGCCTAGAATGCACATCTCCACTTCTTCAAGCTTCTAGATTCATTCCTAAGGCTTCTAATTCACTTCATTTCAACCAAATCATCTCAAATTATTGATATAACTCAATTTTAATCGTACACATCCTTAATTATCACATCAAATACAAATCAAAACTCCAAATCATAGGATTCATCTCATATTTTTCCCCTAAAGTTTGCCTAAGTGTCTATATATACACCTTTAAAGACTTGGCATACATATCATATCACCAAAGTCCTTAAAGTACCATATACTTCATAACTCAATCTTAATTAACTTTATTTAGATTAAAAATTGAAGGTTTTACACAACACTGCAATGTTGCCCCTGTTCAGCCAAGCCTTAACACAACCAGAAAGGGTCCCACCGTCAAATATGTTGTAAATTTTGTACCATTCAGTCTTTTACATCATAAAGCCATTTTTAAGGGTTTAAAAATAGCCTTTTGACTTTGAAAAAAAGGGCTAGAGTAGACTCCGATTTTGGGAAAAAAAACTTTGAAAAAAAGGAGGAAAGAGGAGAAAATCTTTGAAGATTGAGCTGCAAAAGCTACACCAAATACTTTCTCTCACTAGATTTGATTTTCTCTTGCTATCTTTCTTTGTAAAAGTGCTTTATTTTTCTTAGATGTTGAATGTTCCTATGGATATGTTGAGCTAGACTTCTATTTCTGGTATTAGTATGTAGTTTCGATATTGTACTTGGCTATTACAAACTTTTTATGGAATTATTGATGTTTATTCAAATATGAATTTATTTGCCATTTTATTGCTTCATCATCGATGAAATGAGTGTGGGTTTTTAGATGATACTTGAGAAAGTTAGTCTAACAATACCTTGATTTGGGTAATATATGTTCATACACTTGAGAATTGAGTGGGTGATTTGCAAGTAAGATAAATATACACCTATTTGCCTTATATAGTCAATTGTTAGAACTTATGCCTTAGGAGCATAGCTTAGTTAAATTACTATAGACATAAAGAGATTTAATTAAGTTAGGCCATTGTACAATATCTCGACGGAGAATTGTACATGCTTGTAGATTCTAGACTAGCATCAATTTTCCATTGAAGTGAGTGATTAGCCAATTATGCATCCAAATGAAATACTAATTGAACCCATAATCCCAGGCTTTACACCACTGCTTTTACATCAACTTTGATTTACAATTGCTAGTTTAGTAATCACTTAGTTTTATTTTTAATTGTTTTTAGAATTTTAGGTACTTGGATAAAATTAACTTGTTTCAATTTTGGTACTCCTTGGGGGATGGAAAACCTTTCTTATCATTGTATTGTTTGTTGATGACCATGTGCACTTGCGTGATTTCCTTACAAAATTATGAAATCTCTAAAGCAAATATATTGGTAATTTAGCAAGCAACAGTTTTCATCATCTTCACCTTCATAACTACTTGTCCCATATGAGTAAAATATTCTCACAAAGTCTTCATATGCCCCCTTCTTAGGTTCAAATAGTTATACCATACCATTTCTCTTAGATTCTCAGTATATGAAAATGTGAATTCACTTTCTAGCTAATCTAGATCAATAACTCTTCCATGAAATACCTTTCTTGAAGCGTAACGCTCATGAAATATCTTTCTCTTATTTGATGTTGAGAAATGGACATCAAGATCATCGACTCTTTGTTTTCTCTATTTCTTAGTAAAGGTTGTTAAAGCATTACCCTTTTCTTCTCTTGATTTTTTTGAAGCCATTTTCTCATAACACTAACTTTGCTGTGAAGGTTTGGTATTAGGGGTCAAGGGTTTTGAGAAAATGAGTTATTTGATTCGAGTATTGAATAGATTTTCTTTAGAAGCCTTGTATTTGTAACTGGGTTAATTAGAAGTTAAAATGATTTAAAAGTGAAGAACTTTTTTAAAAAGTTTCAATCCTTTGACTCTTATATGTTTACTTTTGAAGAAGGAAAATTTCTTTAGAGAGTCTTAACTTTTGAGGATTTAAAGACGAAAAACATGATTTTAAAAACTCAAGTACTTTTCTGACCTTAAAAGCACAACAGTCAGTTTTTATGTGACAAGGATCTATTCTTTGTGCCTTAGTTTTTCAAGTCTTTTGCGATTTTTTTTTTAAGAACCGATTCTTGAAATTTAAAGGGTTGATTCTTTGAACTCCTGAAGTGTATTGAAAACATTATATATTGGAAAAATTGATTCTTTAAAAATGAGAAGTCGATTCTTGACCTTGGTAATCTTGTAAAACAATGATTTTTAATCCAAATCAAATACGAGAAATCTTTTAAGAAGAATTAAGTTCAGTACACGTTGCTGTTGGTTATTAATGATGCATGTGTATTAAATGAATTGCAAATCTCAGTGAAGTAACTTTTATACAAATAAAATCATCAAAATATCAAACATTCAAATTATAGATTCAAAGAATTAATTCTTATCTAGAATGCATTTCAAGAACAATTATCAACTAAATTTAAGTTATGATCTATGAAATTCAAGCAACAATAAACAATCAACTAGAAAGTATTCAAACAATAAAAAATTCATCTTTCATAAGAAATTTCTTTATGGAATAGATATCACCTGATTTTGCTGTAAGCTCAATCTATGCATTCTTGTTCATACTTGCCTTGATTTTTCTTTTAGCTAGTAGTTTCACACCTTCACAAGAAAACTCAACCTTTGGATTTTGGTACCTAGGCTTTCTTGGGTCCATGAATGCTAGTCTTTCCAAGTTTCGTTTTTCCAAGAACCTTATAAACTTCAACAATTTTTCCCTAAGAAGTTTGGTTCCTTTTGGAACCCATAACTTTTTAGTAGTTTTTTCTTTAGAGGGTGTCTTTCTATGAGGACAAAAATATATCAAATGACCCATCTTATGACAGTAAATACATCAATTTGATGCATCGTGTTTTTCATTTTCTTTTCAAAGAAGGTTTCTATGTTTTTCTCTCTTAGTGTCTTATCATATCCTAAGCCTTTTTGTCAAAAAAAGCTTTTTAAGTTCCAAACATTTCATTTAGCCATTGTGAGCTCATATTCCATTTAGAGAATGATTCATTTAATTGCTCATTTTTCTTTTTTAAGGCATTCACTTCATTCGTTAAACTATTTACCTTTTTTTCCAACTCAGATTTAATTTTATTCATGCAACTCTACGTTAAGCCAAGAAATGACCTTTTTGTATTTCGAAGTCATGTGCTCAAATTCAAATGCCAACTCAACAAATGCATCTTAAAGCTCATCAAATGTATATGCATCATCATTATAATCATATGAACAGGAGGCAATATTTAAGGAACATACTTTTGAGTTTTCAACTCCCATGAAGCATAAGGTTGTAGTTTCCTCTTCCTCCTCATGTTGGGATTCATCATTAACACCCCACACAGCAACCATTACTTTCTTCCTGAAGTTTCTTTGATGGTTCTTCTTGAGTTATGGACATTTGTATCTGGTGTGACCAGGTCTTTTGCATTCATAGTGAATGATATGGTCTTTTCCATGATCATTTTTTGAAATGTCTTTTCTCAAATTTCTTATCTATTCATCTCTTTGAAGAGGTTTAATATCTTTTCTTCCTTGTTTGCTTCTTAAAACTCTATTAAACCTTATAGTTAATAGAGTTGTTTCTTCATCATCCCCTTCTTCATCATCATATTTGTCACGACCTGGAACCTCCCTCGGGCCCATGACAACCGTCGCGACGTCTCGATTGACACTCATTACCCGGAATGCCAACCGGAACCCCGCAAGGCTTACATATCAATTTCTTTCCTTTCCTGTGAGCAATCGTTGTTAAACATTCCATTAAAAACAATTACCGGTCGTTTTCGGCTCAAATAAATCCAAAGAAAAATATTTTTTTAAAAGGATTTATAGACAAATATCACTATTCAAAATATTGATTAAAATATAGCATTTTTATATAAAACAATATTTATAGAAACACGTGTAAGAAATTTTTTGTAATGTGTACATAAAATAAATTCATACATACAAAAATTTACTAAGTTATAATGTACAATAATGGTTACAATGACAAGTGGCCCAAAATACACCTAGTGTTGGTGCTAGAAACCTACTGTCTGTGTGGTAGAGATGTCAACTGGAATGCTCGACAAAATAGGGTATCTATAAGCTACCACAAACCTGAAATGTTTGGAAAGGAGGTGGGTGAGATTTTGCAATCCTAATGAGTAAACAGACATTATCATAAATATCTAAAGGCGAGTAAAATGGAGGCAAGTTTAAACAACAAATTACGAACCATTTCATAATGTTTTCAATTTATTTCTTAAACCATAAAATATTTGTAATTTACCAAAACAGTTGTTAAGGCTTATGTCTTTTATTAAAAACAAGGCTCAAGCCAAAACTAATTCTCGGGGATACCTTGGCCGAGGCATCTAACCGAGTCCGCCAAGGTTGTTATAACATTTACATGTGAAACACATTTTTATTTTTAAAACAAGCCGTTCCTTGGCGTTGGCCGAGTTAAACATTCACGTGGGGGTTCGACGTGAAGTGAGCTCTAATACTACCCCAGGAGTTACCCTCCTCGCCTCTATAACCAGAGTAACTATATAACTGGGTTTACCATGCCCTTCTAATAGGCAGTCCACGAAAACCTGTCACTACAGTGACCAACCCACCAATTTTAATAAAATTTCGATAGTATAACGTGGCTTTTATTTATTTATTCAGCCTGCATAGTAAAAACAGCTTACATAAATTTCCCAATACACTTACAAAATATAGCCACATGTACTCATATCTCATAAGCCATTCATAGGAAAATATATAATTTTCAAGACAGTTAACAGCCTCCAATTACTCAATTTCATAATCAACCCAATATATCTTTATTTATCACATTTATTTGTAAAACATCAAAAATCCCGTTTTAATCTCGTTTTCATTTCATAAAATACATAAAAGCATTTAAAAATAAACTCTAGATAATTTACAATAATAATAAGTTTACTCACCGTTTGTACAAACTAAAAGCTTTCTAGGTGCCCCGATAACTACTCGTCGGGTACGATTTCCTTGCCTTTACCGGAAGGCTCTCCTCCTAGACACATTGCAAAAATTTACTCAATTCATCACATTAATGCTAAATCACTATATATTTGACTTAAATCCTATACTAACGCATGGTATGAAATGCAATAGCCAAAAACAGCTTAAACGCGGTATTAACTTATTTTTGGCACTTTACTCGATAAATTGCTAACGCGCTCCATTTTAGCTCTAAATTGTCCCATTCTCTCTCCAACATTTCTAACCATTAATTATCAGCCAATATTCCTCTAAAATCACCAAAATCAGCTCACTCTCTTCCTTGGAAAATTCGGCCAAAAATGGGATATTAACTCGGTTAATTTTTTACTTTGTTTTTCTATCACATTTAACCATTTTTCATCATTTTCTCTTCATTTATCTTAGAATAAAAATCATATTATCATCATTGTACCTCATTGCAGATTCGGCCAAGGGTGGGTATTGTGAAAATTTAATGCTTTCTTGCCCAATTTAATTTCTAAACACATTTAACTAACTAAAACTATCAATTTAACTAAAAATCAAAACCTAAAAATTTCAATTTCTCCCCCCTTGAAATTCGTCCAGCCCTTGATGTCACTTTTAGATCTCTCTCCTCAAGCATGCTAAATGGAAACAAAGGCATAGGAAAGGTAGAAATCAAGCTAAAGTAAAAAAATCTTACTGTTAGACTCGTAAACGGGCGAAAAACGCGAATTCCCCTTTGAATTTTCTTGTTTCTCTTTGGTTTTTCTTTTTTTCTTCCTTTCCTCTCTATTTTTTCTCTTGTTCTCCCTTATGGCCGGCCATCACTTAAAATGGGGTTTAAATGGGCTGACTTTTCATTAAAATAATATTAAACCATTAAAAAAAATGCCATGTGTCACTTTCCCATTGGTCCGTTTTTAAAATTTCATCCATTTGTTTCCAAATTTTCACCATACACTTGTCCCACATATCTATAGCTTAGATAAAATTCTCAGACTTATCCAAAGTCTTGGTGGAGTAATTTTTAAAATTTACACTTTTACCCCCGTAAAAGTCAAAAATTACATTTTTGCCCCAAAAACTGAAAAATTGCCCATAGACATATTTTTCATCCCTTATACTCATACCATTCTCCAATTTGTCAAATGTGATCTAAATTCTCTCAAAATCTCAAATTTTGTCCACGGGTAGAAAAATTACCATTTTACCCCTAAACATCAAAATTTTCAATTTTTACCCAAATGAACCCTCAAACTCCGAACAATCATTTTTAGTCATTCCTTGACTATAAAATGTTAAATTTCATCCTACGATTCCTATTTGGACTAGTTCAAGGTTAAATCAATTCAAGTGTACTGTTAAGTACAATACCAGGTTTCGTCTATTCTTAGGGACTTTCCTAGCAAATAACATGCTACTCAGTGCATGTATGTTATGACATGTATTTATAGGGTCGGGTTTTACAACATTCAAGATTTTTTTCATCATTTTCCTCAATTGCCTTGAGAGCGATGCTTTGTCTCTTTATCTCTTCTCTAAATGCTTCATCCTTGTCTTTTTCATGTTTAAGAGTCATCTTTAATGCAAGTAGGGACCCTAGGAGCTCATCAAGCTTGAGACCATTTAAGTCCTTAGCTTCTTCTATGGTTGTTACTTCAGGTCTCCACGACCTTAGTAAACAATGAAGGATTTTTTTCACTAGTTGCACATTGGGAAATTCTTTTCCTAATCCTTTCAGTCCTCCTATGATCATTTGTAAATCTCTCATACATCTCTTTTATGGACTATCCATCTTTCACCTTGAATAACTCATAATCAAGTATCAACATACATATCTTTGATTCCTTCACTTGACTTGTGCCCTCATAGTAATTTTCTAATGTATCCCAAATTCCTTTTGCTACTGCACATAGCTACCCTATTAAATTCAACCTCACTAATACCACATAAGATAGCTGTCACAGCTTTGTGAATCAACAAAATTAGCTTTTTATCCTTGTCATCCCATTTAGCTTTAGTCTTAACACGTTTCATAACATCAACAGTTTTACTAGGAACATGAGGTCCATCAACAACAATATCCTAAAGATCCAAATCAATAAATTGTCTATAATTTTTAAACCTCATCATCTAAAATAGGTAGTTCTCGCCTTTAAATAAAGGAGGTTGCATCATAGAATGTCTTCCACCGATAAAACATGTAGATGCCATCTTTGCTACTTTCAGCTTTTTTTTAGGATCTCTCAAAAGTTGTTAAACTTGCAAAACTAGAGAACCTACTTTGATACCAATTGTTAGGAAGATAAGCTTAAAGTAACCAAAAGCGGGGTGAACTAGTTATGACTTAATGTAAAATAGCGAAAACAGAGCATAAGCTATACAAGTAAAGTACTAAAAGATAAGGAGTACTCAATTGGATTTTTATAAAGGTTCAGCCTCCCAATGCCTACATCATCTTCCTTGATAGCACAAGGACTTTGAATCCATTATCAACTTGCCTTTTCAATATGGTCAAGTGTAACCTTTACAAAAGGCCTTTTAATAGGATTAAGTGTAACCTTCATAACATGCCTTTCCACAAGATCAGGCATAACCTTAACCAAAACACTACCTTTTCAGGTTCAAGCACAACTTTTACACAAGATACAACCTTTTAAAGGATTAGACAAAACCCCTTTATCTTTTGCTTGGAGGTATACCTAATACAACAATGGATTTTCAAAAGAATCTCAAGCTCAAAATCTCTATGAAGGTTAATAAGATGTTTAGGTTAAAACAAATGAGATCATTCTCAAGTCAAATGAATGATGAGAGGAAGTTTAAGCTCAAGAAATATTAGCTAAAGGATAAAAATGTGATCTCTAGGTTCCGCTCTTACTGAAAGATAGGATTTTTCTACTTTTTGCTCTCTTGCTTGTTTTCCCTTTTTTGACTTTTCAAAATCTTTTTCAAAATTGTTCAAGATAGCTCAAATCACACTTTTAACATCCTCAAAGTAGAAATTTATAGGCCTTGTAATTTATTGCCCGTTGAAGTAAAATTTGAATCAGTTTTGTACCATCCAACCAACTTGCACAATTCTGTCACACGTAGAAATCGATTCTTTAATCATGAGTTGTCAATTCTTCATAAACTTTGGAGCTTTCTGTCTCTAAAGAATTTATTCTTCTTTTTTGAGATGTCAATTCTTCTTTTTTGAGATGTCAATTCTTCATAAAGACTGGAACTTTCTGCCTTTAGAGAATTGATTTTTCTTTCTTGAGATCTCTATTCTTCCACAATGTGGTTCAAAGGTGACACCTTTGCATTTTTGGAGAATCGATTCTTCTGCCTCAAGTGGTTGGTTCTTCATTGTTGACTAGTGCCAAAATTTGAACTTTAGCCTGACTTTTGACACTCCAATCTTATCCATTCATGCCATTTCTTTCTTGTTCACCAAGTTTCTGATCTTTGCTTTTAGTGCATCAATAACCGATATCTTCTCCATGTAGAATTGATTCTTTGTCTTCAAACTTGTGCTCTTTAGTTCATTCTTCACTCAAAACCCATTTTTTCTATTTGGGGAATCGATTTTCTTTTTCACATTTCTACCTTCTGTTCTCCTAGACTCAATTCTTACTCTTTGAGGTGTCGGTTCTCAATTCCAATAGCTTTTGTTTTTTATACAACTAACTTCTTCTTCTCTCAAAATCAATGCTTCACTATTTCTGTCGACTAATAACTAACTTCTCACATGTTCAGAATTGATTCTTCTTGTGATAAGGAAATAAATTTTGCTTTCTTTTCATTTAGGAATCAAATCTTTGCTTTTGAAAATTTGATTCTTACGCTGACAATTTGAGTTTGAAAACAAGAAATCTTTTGAGAAAACTTAGAAACAATTCTTTTAAGTTCAAGAGCATTATCATTTACTTTCAAAGCATATGCAATCAATTTTAGCATTTCAATATATCTTTCTTTTTAAGCTCAGCTTCAAAACATCCCTGAGGATTTTCTTCATATTCAAAAACATCTTCCATTCATTTTCAAAGCATCTTTAGTTCAATCAATTTGTCATTTTAAAACAAGAATAGAGTTAACATATATGAATATTATTTTATAAATAAAGATATTATTCACCTACTCTTAGTAGTGTCAAAAACATAATATTATTTTTGAAAGCAATGAAAATAAGAATATTTTACTTCAAACAATTTTGAAATATTGGTTCTATTTTAAAAAAGCAAGAATTAAACATGTTACCAAACATGCTTTTTATTACAATTTAAAAAAAAAAATAGAAGACGAAAGGGCACCTAAACTACCAAAGGAATGTTCGAATGAGCTCGATAAGTTGATACATGCCCAAGGTGGGATCTAAATGTTGAATTTTAGCCAGTTAGTCTTTGTGATCTTTTGGCCGTTTCCACTAATTTATTTTATTTGAGATATAATTGTATTTACTTCTATATTTTTCTATAGAAGTTTTTACCATGATCTCTTTGTCTTTATCCAAATTAACCAAAAAAACTATTCCTACATGGTTCAGAGGTTTATTAAGATTTGGTTTAGTATTACAATTGTAGTTGTGTTTAATTGCAATGTCAACATCATAAAATTGAAATAAAAATTTCAATTACAATGTATTTGTTTCCAATTGCAAAAGCAGCTACAACTTCCAATTGCCGTTCCACGTGATTTTCATTAAATCAAAAACATAAATACTTTCGCATTCATTTTTTGTATTGAATTAATTTTGAACCTAATTACAAACGGAAATCGTCATTTATTTATCATGGCAGTTATAATTTATTAATATCAATCTAGACCTAAAATTGATTAATATGGCAATTACACAACTCATTATAAGCCATAGCATTACCTTTTCACCCTTGCAAAGTCAGTGAGTGCATTTATCGAAGTCTATAAGTGGTTGGACCAGACACTATTGTCAAATTGATAATTTTCAAGATGCTTTTACTTCTTATCAATTCTTTGTCCTCCGTGAATGACGAAGTATCTTATTAGTTATGCAAAAATTTGTCCTCACGCATGCAGGACAACAAATTTTTCTTTCAGTGAGAGCATCTGATTCCTCTTGAAACAAAAGAAGAATAATGAGATTCCTTTAATGCTACAAACCACTGAGAAATGAAGAAACATCCGGGAGATTTTTTTAAGACTTGACATAGTGATCAATCTCAAAATAGCAAAACAAAAACAGATTATTATGTTATGACAAAAACCTCTCACGCCTATTGCTAGACGTAGATTGAAGTCGATAATATAAAATAATGCTCCAGAGAAATCAAGGATGAAGTAAGGATCCGGCGCCACCATCACCACAATCACCACTTCCACTTCCACCACCAACGCCACGACCAATGCCAGTGCCCAGACCACCAACATCACCGCCAAGGCCACCAATTCCACTGCCGAGTCCTCCAAGACCTCCAGTAGCTCCACCCAAGCCACCAAGGCCTCCTAAACCAGTGGAACCACCAAGTCCATCGATTCCACCAACTGCACCAATTCCACTCCCAATGCCGCCAAGGACACCGTCCCCGCCTCCAATGCCAACGCCTGCTCCAGCAATGCCACCAACCCCACCAAACGCAACGAAGTTCTTTTCGTCATCAAGACCAGTGCCACCAGGCACATTCCGAGCAGCCGTACTGCTGTGAATAACTGCAAGCGTAAGTACAAGAATTATAAAACACTTTGCCATCTCTCTCTTTTCAACTCAACTCTCTGCGCTAGCTGTACTCTTTGTGACTCGGGAATTGCTTGTAAGTTGAATTCTGAGTGCCATTAAATCAGTCCTTTTAATGACAATCTTAACTGTCCGGAGCAGTTGTTGGCTTTAACTGAACTTCAATGCCAGTCCATACCACCCCACCGTCTGCATTAAAAACAGCATATCCTTGAAAGCCATTAAGAAATTTTAACAAACTTATTTTAGGAAAATATTTAGTCAATAAGAGGAAAAAATGAGCAAAAAAATTAACATTGACAAAGATTTTGGTAACTGATGAGCCTATATGCTAAAATTAATGTGATAATGATGGTGACCATGTTTAGCAGACCAACGATTCTAATTATCTTTTTCTTTCCTATAATTGTTGAACAAAGCATCCATATAAAGATATCAATAGGAAGACCACCTAATATTTTGATTCAAAATTTTATCATCATAATATTGAAAAGACATGATCATAGCTTCATGTCCATCTAACAATCCCCATCCCGCTTCCCAATTCAAAGAAAAGACAAATCGCATATATATCTATTCTAAATTTTTATATATATTTTTGTCATTCTATTTAAATCACTAATTGGCAGTTGTTGGTCTACTATATGTATACTATTCACATATATTGTTGCCCTTTTTTATCGCTTTGGTAATGCATACCCATACCTTGAGCCTCACGGCAGTGTCAGCTAGCATGTCATATGCATGAAACTGGGAGATACTAAATTAAGAGAGAAATGTACCAATTAAAATTTAACAGAAAAAAAAAAAACAAAAGGAGCAAGAGAGATGGTTCCATCATCCAAGCAAGGTGTGTGTGGGACCCTGCATACTAATGGATACAACTGGCTGTTCTCCGTATTTAAATGCATTGTGATCTTTTTTGCTTTGCTGTTCATCGATCTCCCCTTCATGGCTCCAAGCTCAACTTCATGTCTCTACTGCCACTATCTAACCAACTCTAGCTCTCATTCATTACTCATTACTCACCCAGTAGTTACGTTTATGCTTAGGTTGGTATAATTTGTAGTAGCTATATTAATTGAGGACCCGGTAAATTTTATTTAGGTTAGGATGTTTTCATACTTACTTGGAATGCTCAATGCTTTGTTTGTTGATTTAGGGCATAGTGGTGTCACATTAATCTTTATAGTATTGTAAAATGAAAAAAACAAATGAACAATGTGGTGTTCAAACTTTCTTTATTGCTTATTAAAGTGAACCGATGCCAAAGCTACGTAGCAGGATTTATAATTAACAAAGATTTTGTTGTGGTAATATCATGATTATCTTAAATGTTTGATTATTATGTATTTTATAAAATTTTATCAACATTTGATAGTAAAAATTGTGAATAGTATTTCATATCATAGCAACAAATTGGTTATCATATACGCATCTTTAGTTTTATCTTGCTAATCAACATTTTACATATGTATAAACATATCTTCTTACAAAATGTGTAAAAGGTTGTTCTATATTCAGTGACAAACAACTTGTTGTCCAAAAAAATATAGTGAATTTGGTTCATACAAGATATTCTAAATAAGTTGTGTCAACATTATAGACAACATTCATATTTTTCTAACTAGAAAAACTGACTTCACATTATAGACAACATTATAGACAACATCTAGCACTGCATAATTAAAATTACAATCACATATTAATGTAGATAATAATTAAAACTTATGATGCACTTTAACAAGTTTCCTTAGATCAAACAATGGAATCTCTTCAAGGAAATATTCTCTTAAATGGTTAGGTTAAGCTAAAATCTCAAAAATCTAACTACTTAAGCCCTCAAAATGTGTTAAAATAACTTTATCCCCAAACTTAAGATTTTGCTAGTCTACAAGCAAAACATGAAATAAAATGTAATAACTCAAATAAAGAAAACACTTAACTCAAAATCAATTGCACCATTTCATTCATCACCTTTAATATCCTCAAAATTTAATCCATATTCATAAATCTAAGCAACACACAAATATTATTCAAGTTCATGTTTCAATTCAAATCCAAGCCTATTGTTAAATGAATTTCCATGTGTGTGTGCAATCTTTTCACCTAGAACATTGTAGTATCCAGATAAGTTTATATTCAAGCAAAATCCAAATTAGTAATTAAATTCCATAAGTTTACTTTTTATCTCTCTCTCCAATAATATAGACTAATACTAAGTTAAAATCAATAGGGCTTTAACTAGCTTGCAATGTATGGCTAGGGCTAAGGTTGGATATGGGATAATGTATAGCTCAAATCACTTGAAGCACATAGTCAATATAGGACCTATTCATAACTTTATTTTCCTTTACCTCATATACCCCTTTTTTCTTTTTTTTTATCAAAATTTTTCTTTTGAGCAACATTTCAAACTTTTTCTTTTTCCTCTACCCTTTTCCTTTTTCTCTTTTTTTTCTTTTAAATATTACTCCCCCAAACTTATTTCTTTTATTGGGTAGTGAGAGGAATGCAGTCATATTTTGAACTTTTCATCACTTTTCATCCTTACCACCTCTTTCACTATTTAGGTCATAACACTTCCTAAATTGACTTATGCACTTAGGAGTGAGGGGTGCCAAAATTGTTGGAAATATTAATTTAAGTGTTTAGGCTAAAAATTAAGTGTTCAAATAAAGAAAAGGTGTCATTAGGCTCAAAAAGAGTAAACTAAGGATAGATTATGTAAGGTAGGCTAAAAAGGCTCAATCGGTCCAAATATGTCCTAAATCATATCTTTAAGATTTCACCTCGACAGAGAATCAAACAAATTCTAGAACTCAATACATAATTCAGAAATTCACATTCACATAAACCTTATCTAAATATGTACAATGAATTTAAGCAAAATATATAGTCCTCAAAATGTACAAATCTCATCCTAACAATGAAGCTTAGCATAAGAATTCACATAACATTCAAACAATATCCACATGTTTTAAAGAATCAAGGTAAATATATAACTAGGTTTTCATCATTGGATACTTAAATTCAAAGAAATTGGTGCAATTAAATTTAGCTCCTGTTTTTAAAACATGCATGAAATTTTATAAAAAATTAACGAAAATAAACTAACCTAAAATATCACAAAAACTAATAAGAGTAAAACCCTCCCCCAAACTTAAATTGCACATTGTCCTCAATGTGAAAAGCTAAAAAGAATAAGGAAAATATACTCCCCTATCAATGGTGATAGTGCATTGAAAGCTTTAATTTTCTTTCTCCTTATCTCCATACTTCCCAAACTTGCATACTCAACAAAACAAGCTAGGAAAAGGTTATAACTACTTTTTTAAATATAAAATCAAAAACTAACTAAAATAACAACTAAATCTAAAAGGATATAGCTTGGGTTGCCTCGCAAGAAATGCTTCTTTATAATCGATAACTCGACTATGATACCACTTTATTGTTGTTAATTGGACTAATTGAGGATATTTGGTGATCCAATTCACCTGCCAAATAATGTTGGAGATGCTACCCATTCACTCTGAAGGTTCTGGTAACTTCACTACAAATATCTATTGCACCACACGGATAGACATTAACCATCTTGTAAGGAAAAAGCTTGCACACAAATAAACATTATTGCTAAAAACTTGCAATCGATATTGCACATGCAAGTATATGTATCGAACAAGTAATATAAACAGTAAGTCTAGAGTCATATCCCACGGGGATTTACTCCTAATTCTTTACTAAGTACTAAAATTATGACAAATTAATCTTATTTGAGTAACTCAATTTTGTAAACAATTAATTAAAACTAACTTCAATCAAAAACTAAACTAATTAAAAAAAAGTTAAAAATTCACTAGAAAAAGGCAATATATTAAAACCTAAGATTATGGGTTCATTCAATACTTCATCTGATACTAGCTTATCTTATTATTTACATTCATGGGTGGTTTTACTAACCTAGAATCCAAAGCTACATACAAGTCTCCGTCGAGATGCTTGCACAAATACCTAACTTAATTAGGTCATTATATGTCTATAGTAATCAATTAAATAAGGTTCATTAAGCTAGTGTTCTAATTTAGCTATATATGAAAATCGGCATATGTCTACCCGAATCGTAAATTAGAACACCTAAGTGATGTGAAGATACACTAATCAAATCTTAGTCCATTCTAAAATCTTTCTATCAAGTCTCAATTAGATTCACAAATCAATTAATTGATGGCTAGGCAATCAAAAGCGTTAAGAACATATTTGAATAAGCAAAACTTTACCCATTCATAATGAATAAAAGAGAAACTAATATTCAAATTACATGCTGAAATCCACCACAATGCTAGAAAAATAGTTTAGCTCATAATATCTAATAAAAACAATATCCAAAGAAATTTAACCATGAATCCTAGTCAAAGAAAATAAAAGAAAGAAACTAATTATAGAAGCTTTGCAATCTCAATTCACTCTCAAATTCTCTTGTTTTCTTGCTTTGTTCTTGGCTCTTTTTTTCCAGAATAGTTACGTGCTGACTCCTTTTTAAAACCTCTAAAAAAGGTCCCTTAAATAGGCTCCAAATAATCTCATTTCCAAAATCCCATCAAATTTTTATTTTTAGAAAATTGTTTGGCATCGTGACCATGTTTAGTCGGTGTCGCGGTGCTGCCTTTTTTGCTATAGTAGCACTGCGACCTTCCTTTCTTGGCGATGCAGCTCTCTAGGCTCAAAAGTTTATATGGTGCCCTTCCTTTCACCAGCACTGTAGCCTTGCTCTCCTTAGCACTACGGCCTTGGCTTCCTTGACGCTACAACCTTGAGTAACTCAAGGACGCAGACTTCCTCCACATGCTGCGTTGTGTAAAACTACAACAATCCAACATCTTCCAATGTGATTTTCACCTTCATCAAATCTAAACTGGGTGAAGCAATAAACATGAAAGTTTTATCCCTGTCACTTATCTTTCTAATGGCTCAACAGTCACGTCAATTGAACTTCTAGAGTGAAAGATATACTTCAAATACAACATCATGTTCAGTCCATGCATTCTATTGTAGTGCTCGACTTATACAAATATTTTACTACTATTTGATCAAAACTACACAAAGTGATAAACACATAATTGTAGCCCTTCCTCTTAACATTCTAGTGGTCTAAGAATCACCTCATTTGGTAATTGCTCTAGGACTACTGCAGTGCTTCAACTTTGACAACCTTTTTGACCATCTTTGAGGCCTAACTAGGCAAAGTGGTAAACATGAAAGTTGTAGATCCTTCTCTTATCTTTCCAATAGTCGAATAATCATCTCGTTTAGAGTTTTGTATAAAGAGTTATGGTTGAAATACCAAAACTTATGAACTAAAAGTCTGCACCCTAAAATTGCTTTTCGTCTTTCATTAAAATTCTTCCTTCATTAAACCTACAAAAGCACAAATAAATCAATAACAACCTATCTTAATCACAATAACACCAAATTAATATAAAATTAACTAAGATTATATTGACTCACCTAAATTAACTAATTTGAATTTATTTAAATAAAACCTACTAATTTCTATGCATTATAACAAGAACTAAGCTAAATTACTATCAAAATTAAGCCCAAATAACTCTATATCATAGAGTTATCATTTATCCAGTGCTGAGATTTTGGAACAACTAGATGCAATTCCTAATATCACATGTGGAGCAGAGGTTGATGACCATAAGCTTTTGGGTTTTGGGCAAACCCATAACTGGATGAAGAAAAGTATTTTTTTGGAGTTACCATAGTGGAGTACAAATCTCATTCGTCACAACTTGGATGTGATGCATATTGAGCGTAATGTCTTTGATAATATATTCAACACGATGATGGATGTTTCGGGGAAGGCAAAAGACAATATAAAGGCTTGAAAAGATTTAAAGGTGTGTTGTAGGCGACCAAAATTAAATTAGTTATGCATAATTGTGAACTATATACACTGAAGGCTTCATACACTTTAACTAAAAAGCAAAAGAAAACTGTGTGTGTTTGGGTGAAACAATTACAACTACCAAATGGTTTTACCTCTAATATTGCAAATTATGTGAATGAACAAGAGTGCAAATTTTATGGGATGAAAAGTCATGATTGTCATGTTTTATGCAGCGTTTTCTCCCAATTGCATTTTGCAATGGTTCTTCACACTATTTAGAGAGCAATTATTGATATCTCATATTTCTTTCATGATATATGTGCAACCGAAATGTGTTTTGATCATATCAATGCATGGGAAGGAAAACTTGTGGGAACCATATACAAATTGGAGAAGATTTTTATCCTTGACTCAACGGAATATTTGCCGATCCACTTGGAATATGAAGCTAAGGTTGGAGGACCACTCCATTATTGATGGATGTATCCTTAAGAGAGGTATTAGGAGCCACACATGTAATTTGCTAATTATTTTAGGGTTACTATGAGAATCTAACAATCACATTGATCTTCAAGGTCTTGCATCATTAAAAAAAAAAATCATAATCAAGCATTTATGGAAGGTTCCATTTGTGAAGCATATCTCATCGAGGAAATATCAATGTTTTGGTTGATGTACTTTGAACCTACAATCCCAACAAGAATGAATCAGGTCCCACGAAATGATGATCGTTGAGAGGTTTATGCATCCGATCGTCTTTTGATTTTCACGCATCCCAACTAACCTTTAGGTTCATTCGAGAAATGGTGATCCTTAGAGGAGGATGAGTTTGATGTTGTAGAACTATATGTACTAATGAATTGTGATGAGATATTACCATAAATGGAGTGTTTAAGTCGATTACAAGTTTAGAAAATTATGAAAAGTTAATGGCATTAATTCAATATATGTTCATTCTATGTTTAAGATGTTTGATGATATGGTGAAAAGAGAATGATATGGTATTACTGACAAGGAATTGTACAAAATCCATGATGCAACCTCTCGAAATTGGTTGAAAAAATATGTAAGTTATCATTTATCAATCTAATTGTAAGTGTTAAAATAACACTTGAAATAATTATATGGCATGTCACTTTCTCGTAAGTGGCTCAACATGTGAATCAAATTGATTCTCGTTTAGTAGGCATGTCGCACAATGGTGGTCGTATAGCGATGTGTTACAAATGTTACTATGTGAATGGATAGAAGTTCCATACATTGGAATATGGAGAAAATCGTTCCACAATAAATAGTGGTGTCTATATCAAAGGAAGTTGCTATAATGATTACAATCGTGACTTTTATAGTTTGATGGTCGATATCGTTGAGTTATAATATTTTGGTGTAAATAATCGAGTAGTTTTGTTCAAATGTCATTAGCTTGGTATTGAAAAAGATCTTAGAGTTAATCTTGTTCATGGGTTGGTCGAAATTAGACACAACTCAATTCTTGCTAGTAAAGAGCCTTTTGTTTTAGCCGAACAAGCTACTCAAGTTTACTATAGTCCAAACCCTGAGGAGATCCTAACCCGGCGGCCAGTGGCAGCCACCATCAAGCTGACGGTACCAGTGGGAGGAGCATGACCCGCGCCACTAGTGGGTCCTGCTTTGGGGTAGTATCGACTGAATCTGATGGCCTTTCGCAAAGACTTCAACGCCTAAACCCAAAAGTACAAGCCCAACACTTTTATGGTAGTCACCATAACCGCCTTCAAAGACAACACCTTCGAGTTCACCATGAAGTCTCCCTCCGTGACATGGTACTTGAAGAAAGCAGCGGGTATCGAGTCCGGTAGCAGCTGGCCAAGTCACGTGATCGCCACTACGTTGTCCGTCAGACATATATACGAGATTGCCAAGGTTAAGCAATCGGATCCTTATTGTCAATACATGTCCCTTGAGAGTATTTGTAAGTCCATTATTGGGACGGCTAATACAATGGGGATTAAGGTGGTCAATGAGTTAGATTAGTTTGTTCATTTCACGAACATGTAATGGTCTTTTTCATACTCTTGTTACTGCATTTGTTCTCCACCGTGTTCGAAACATTGTCTGTGTGGGAAGTTGTTTCATTGTCTTTGAGACCTTTGACATGTATTTGTTGGATAATTTCTGCAACTTTCAAAGATTATTTCAATTCAATGCTTAAAAAAAAAAGTTTACTATAGTCCATACCCATCAAACAAAAGAGATTGATGTGATTGGTGGACAGTGTTCAAAACAAAAGCTCAAAGTCAATTTGATATTTTGAATAATGAAGGGTTGTATCAAGAAGATGAAGACAATATCAATACACAATTTGATAATCCTTCAAACAACCTTGACAGCAATACAATTCTTGTTAGTGGTGAATATGAAGAGGTTAATATGTTTGTTAAGGTCAAAAATAATGAAGAAGATGATGACGATGAATGAGTTGAAGGAGAAAATAAAGAGATAGAGGAAGATACACAAGAAGACGATGATAGTGAAAGAGATGATCCTGAAGATGAGAATGATGAAATGAGTTTTCCTGTTCAAATGATGATTGATGGTTGATGGTCACAGAATTACATTTATTAACAATACTTAATATTAATGATTATGCATTACATTTATTGTCAATTCATAATAATGGTTAGTTGATAATGTGTTGATAGATTTTTGCATAGTCATGGTTAAATACAAAACTACTGCTAGCCCTTAAGCACAATCGAATGGAGTAGGTAATTTAGCTGCGTAACCTCCGATTCCACCTCCTCACTCTTCACCATCGGCTGTGAGACCTCTGATTCCACCTCAGTCATTGATACCATTGATATCTATTCTTATGCCCACACCAGCGACTACTCCATTCGATCTAGAGGAAACGCTACCAACTCTAACTACTGCCACAACTAAGTCAAACTCTGTATCATAATCTAGGGGCTGAGGGCTGAGTGTAGGCTTGCCTACTCTTACCAATCCGGAGAGACATAATTTACAATTATTAACTTATTTCATTATATGTAGTAAATTCATTAATGTGTTTTAATACAGATGTATTGATTTTGTAGTACTTTATGGAGACTGGAATGACTCCAACCATCACAAGAATAATCAAGAGACACTTTAGTGGGCCTTGGGCTACATGAAGGTTGATTTCTACTGTCGTGAAATATGACATGTGGCGTAAATTTAAGGTACCATATTGTTATTATATATTTACCAAGGTTTCCGTTAACGATACTAATATAAATATTTATTTTTAATGTAGGAGTCTTTTACATGGGTTGATACCGATGCTACAATGATCTACAACATATGGGAGAAAATTTGTAAGGACCGGTTAAAAGATCTGTTTGTGGACGAGAGCGAGAACTCCAAAAGGGATGTGAGCACTCGTCATGATATCCTCTTGACTAAGTGGAAGGCACGCCACTAGATCATTATAAAGGTTTGGGACCAACAAGTCGATAATGTCTGGGCCAGGCTTATATGGTAGCGTCGATTTGCAAAGGCCTAGGAAAACCACTTGACAGAGAAAGACGGTAGCATAGAAAAGCACACAAAGGGTTTTTTACCTTTTGCTTTTCATCAGAAGAAAATGGTATGCGTTCTTAACTCGAAAAGTCAATAATGTGAGCATTTTGTTATTGTCGTTGTGTTGTTGATGACTACGAAGCGAAGCCATGCATATGTTTCGATGTTGCATTTGTTTTTCTTCCAAATGTGTTATGTGTTGTCATTGTTTTACGATTTTAAAACATGTTGTCATTGTGTTGAGGATTGTGGAAACATGCATATTGGTGATGATACGTTTTTTTTCTTATTGTGATTGCAGTCCGAGATGCTACAAAGACCAACGACATTCTTCGAGGTTTTGGAGCACACTCACAAGTGACAAAAAGGTATCGAAGAGTTTGTGAGTAACAAGTCAAAGATTGCTAGTGTAAGTAATAAAAATGAGTCAATTTATTTTCTTTATATTATTGAATATGTGTATATGTTACTTGACAATTTCATTAATATATTATGTTATTTCCTTTTCTATTTGTAGGAATCATATACACCTACTATATTGTAGAATTATGGTGATGATCCATCATCCTAGATAGAGCTCGATCTAATAGCATGGTTTGAAGCAATTGGAGGGCCATAAACCACTCAAACCCATGTCTATGGGTTTAGCACCAAGATGTGACTGCTACACTATTTACTCCAACTACGACATTTGAGTCTGCATGTGGTACGATGCTTTTTGGTGATATTGCATGGGTTTCATCATCTAAACTTGAGGGCTATCAAGAAATGAAGAGCGATGTGAATGAGTTGAAAACTGACATGCATGATATTAAGTCCTTCATGAAAGTTATCCTTGAAAGGCTTCCAAATCTAGCTAGCAAGTCTTCATCATCACAGCATTCACATCCTAAATCACAACAACAGTTTCCCCTTCCTAATGATTTGACCAATGGACAACTGTAATTCCTTTTTGTTATTCCATAGATTCCTTGTATTAAAGTTTTTCATTGATTTTGAGATAACATTTTTTTAAATTTTCAAAATATTGGGTATGCTTTTTCCATTATATAATACATTTAGAGTAATTTTTCAAATAAAATTATTAATTTTGATATATCAATATTATTATTATTCAATGCAAGAAACAAAAAATAAAAAAAAATTACGAAAAGTTAATTACTACTGACGAAATTCTCTTAATACCGACATATCTCGTTTTTTATTATTGATGGAATTTGCTTCATTACCGACAAAACAAAAAAAAAATTGGCTATTAATTCTGTCTAGAATTTCGTAGGTAAATTCATCGATAAATTGGCAATGGCTTTACCAACCACGAGATCCATCGGTAAACTACTGATGGATTTACTGACAATAAACTTTCAGTCGATATAAATATCGATGAAATTTACTGACGAATTTCTTACACCACCAACGAATTAATCAATAAATGAATAGGATCCCGTATTGATGAAAATTTTAGTCAACGAAGTTACTAACGGAATTTTTAAATACTGACAGAAGCTTATTACCGACAAGAGTATTTTCGATTGATTACTGACAGATTTTTCCATCGGTAAAACTTAATTTTTTTTGTAGTGTGCGTATATGGCTATTATTGTTTTCGATAATGACATTGATAGTGTCTATACTACAAATATATTCTTTAATTTTGAACAAGTGTAGTCTATGCAAACACCTATCCTTTGTTGAATGAGTTTATATTTGATGCATTCACAGTGTCTATAAACTATACAATACCAGTCAACCACAAAATGACACATAATTTATAAATAAAATTAAAACTTTTTAGGTCTTTAAAAAAATATCAATAATTTATAATATTTAATTGTATTAAAATTTTAATAGATTTTTTCTCTTTAAATTCTATTATTATTTCTCTCAAAAATAATCTAGATCTAACAAATAGCAATGTAAGAACAATAGTGATTTGAATTCGAAACACATGCCCTTATACCAAAATGCTAGTCAATGCAACCTTTTCACTTGAGTCATGAACCATTTACCACATGCAATGGATTCAATAATCAAAGGGATGTGACATATCAAAATTACCGAATATCTTGGTTTAGTCGCATAGCATGACATGGAATTGCTGGGATTTGACCTTTATGCTAAAATTTGAAAATAATCAAGAAATTTTAAAATATAACGCAGCAGAATAATAAACTAGTATTTAATTAAAGAAACAGTCAAATCCTACAGGATCAATGTTTGTGTTTTTCATGTAATTTTCAAATTAGTTATGAATATTCATAAGTTTAAGAGTTACATGCGTTACTTTAGATATCATAATCAAGAGCCAATTAAATAAAAAACGCTTGTGATAAAGCAAGAAACCTTGAAAAGAGAATAAGATGGTCTAAAATCCTGCAACCAAAATCATTACTTCTTCACCTTTAGGATTTCTCAAATCTTCAGCCACCCAAGTGTTTGGCCTCTAACAATAATCCACACAGTGACTAAATAAGACCTTCTCAAATGTAGGATTTTACTTATGCTAGCAAGTTTTGTTTCTAAAACAAAAAGACCAAAAGTTCTTGTGGAATCTTATTTTTTGTCAGACAAAGAAAATCATTTTTCTTTTTTTATTTTATGAAATGGCTGAGAAGTGGCTGGAGGCTTAGAATTTTAGTTTTGCTAACATAACATATTTATATTGCAAAACTAAGTTGTGACCCTAGATACAACTATTGTATTTTAATTCAATTAAGTCCTTATGAACTTAATTAATTTCCCACTTTATTTTGGTCTATTCCAATTACGTCCAACTTAATTGATTATCCTTATTTAATCTTAATCATGTCACTTAATATGTGTGGCCCATTAGGCTTTTAACATGTTTGCAATAAATATAAATCCTAATCAAATATCAATTTGATAATTGATTTACATTTATAGATCATGAGCGACATGTAGCAATACATCATGACCACCCAAATGTTAGAGAGTCAATTAAAGAATTTAACAAAACCCTTCAATGATAAGCCTCTTAGTTTAATACGGTCCCTCCATCAAATGTCTCGGATATGTCATAAAGCATGGCTCAGTGTCTACTTATAGCATTCCATAATAGTTCTCATAATTCATAAATAACCTTATGAATTTAGGAAACTGACTTTCCTCAAATTTATCATGCTTTGGCCAAAGACTTTATATAAGTTAATCAAGAATTTAAAACAAGTGAGATACATCCCCTTATACCACTTGGGGTGATGAATCCTCTCTTGATCATTCATTCATCTTCGCATGCTTCATGGCATACCCAAAAACAACCTTGTTTAGGCATCTGGTAGCCTCCAAACTCTTAAAGGTAAAATCAAAGTATGTCATTCCCTATACAAGATGGCCTGGTGTTTCAAGTCCAAGGACTAGTTGCACGACTATTACATGAGAACATATTCCATAAATAGTAGAGTGAAATACCAAATGCAGTTCTCATAGCGGATCATGTTCAATGAACTTGTTATTTAACAAGCACCCACATGTTATCCTTAAGTATCCCATATACTTCAATCTATGAGATCGATTACTTACTTCCCAAGTAAGAAGGCTTAACGTTTACTAGTTTTTGAGCATTGTCAATGCCCTGCCTTGACAATACAATGACCAGGAACAATTTTAGGAACATGGCTTTGATGCATAATGATCTCATAATTGTAACAACTTTACAATTCTCTTGCTAGGCCTTTATATTGCATGGGCTTCATCCAATTAGTACATAACAACTCCTTATTATTGCACTAACATGAAGGAAAACCTCTATCACATATAGTTATACGATTAAGTATGTATTTAATGACAATTCATATTCCTTAACCAATCCAATTGGCTTAACACCAACATGATTTGGGAGTTAGGGGATAAAGAGAAGGGAAATCTAAGTTTGAAGGGTTAAAATCGCATGTAATCTACATATTTTGCAATATTTGCTTTGTAAGATACAACATAATCTCCAAGAACTCTTTTGATAATGGCATGAGCAATTAAGCACTTGTAGTTCATGGGAATTTGCTTAGAACTCTAACAACAGTTGTTCTTGTATTACTATTTCTTATATCTAAATTTTTTGAGGAAATAAGTGAGAGAGAGTTTCAAAGAGAAAGAAAAATTATTTTATTTTTATATAATTATATATTAAAATTACTAGTATTTATTTGTAAGGACTTAATAAATTTTAACTTTGGTTATTGATGATGTGCCATTTTGTCATTAACTGACCAATGTATAACTTGTATACACTATCAATGTATCAAATGTAAATCTTCACTGAAATAAATAGGCAATTACTTGATGTACAAGTTTGCTTTTAAACCCTTCGAAAAGCATTAGGGTAATAACTTCCTTAAACTCAAAAATCTCACCAAAAAATAATATAAACCTTTTAAAAAGCATTAGGATAATAGTGTCCCTGAACTCAAAAATCTCATCAAAAAATAAAGTAAAAATATTTACCTTGATTTATGGACTTAAATTCTTTAATGATCTAAAAAAACTTAAATTAAGATTTGAATTGTTAAGCCCTACTCTATTTTATACTTGTCATGTCATTCATGTACTTGATAGCATATCTACATACTAGGATGCCTCAAAGAATCGTTAAAAGTCGGTATCGTATCTAGTGGTACAATTAAGTCGATTAAAATCTCGAACTAGTTTGAATAGAGATTTTAGGATATATTTGAGAGTTATTGAACCTTAGAATGTCTTAATATGGTGATTCGGAGTTCGAGGATAAATTTGGAGTCAAATTAGGAATTTTCATAATGTAGGGGCAAAATGGTCATTTTGCCACCCAAGGGCAAAATTGGAATGTTGGACGAAGTTTGTTTTTACCAAGTTTGACTAATTGGAGCATGATTTGAATTTGAGAAATGAAAAATTTTAATTTCGACATTTTTCCGAGCATAAAGACAAAACAGTCATTTTACGTGTCCACAAGGATGTAATTGGAATTTTTGGAATTTTACCCACCATAACACTTGTCAAGCCCATGAATTTCACCTATTATTATTTTATACTTTGGATAATTAAGAGATTACATGTGGTGGTGAGAAAATACTTAATTGTTAAGTTTTAACCATGGACCAATCACATGGTGACACATATCAAGCTTTAATATTTTTATAATTTCCTTTATAAACTCAACATAAACTCTCCCATTTCACTTTTCATGGCCAACCAAAGCAAAGAACAAAGAGAAAAGAATAGAAACAAACCCTAGAGAGGAAAATTCAAGAGAAATTTGTTGAATTTCAAAGAACAAAGCAATCAAAGGTAAGATTTTTCAAATTTAGCTTAAAATCTACCTTTCCCATGCTTTGTTTTTCATTTTCTACGGTTGAAACGCAAGTTTCCATGAGGGAATACTTGCTAGCCAAACATAGGGAGAGAGGTTTTGATGATGGATTTTGCTAGATTTCATGATATCTTAGTATTTTTAGTTGTTTGATGATGTTTGGCATGAAAAACAAGCAAGAAAATCGCATGCCCTTCAACAACCCTCTTTGGCCGAATGTTATACATGACATGTTGATGATGGATTTTGTTGTATTTCATTTTATTTAGCTCGTAATTGATGATTTATAGTATCGGATATCGAAAACTGTTATCGAAAAGTATAGTTCCTTTAGTAAACGACTTGAACAATAATGAGAAAATCATAGTAAATGGACTTGGATTTGATTCTTAATGATATAGATGGATTTATTGGACTGTGTTAACACTGATTAACATGTTAGTTCAGAATCGGAATGAATTTCGGTTACGATGAATTAAGTCACAATCAAGCTCATTGAGGTACTTTAGTGTATTTGGAATATTGAAAGTGTAATGAATATATTTTAAGTTGAATCGGATGTTTTGGTTAATTCAACAGTGTATAGTTCAAGTTAGGTCGAATACAAATTCAATCCGATCATAATTGAACCCACGTAGAACACCGTTTTTAAGTGATTATTCGAACAATTCTCATTCAATTTCATGCATTCATATGGAGTTTGAAATAGTTTTATAACAGTTTGGCACAAATATATTGAATTACGTGTCGTTATTATGTATAGGTGGTGAGCCCTCTAATAAGGGTAAAGATATCGTACCCGAGGACCAAGAATAGGAGTACTCCAAACTCTCGTTATTGTGGGTAATCAAATGTTCACCTTAACTATCTAAAGTAGTTTACACTCGTTTTTATGATTTTAAAGAATAATGAATTTAAACCGTAGATTTTTATGTTTTATAAGTTAAGTGTTGGTTAAATGAATGAGATTTATAAATTGTTTTGCAATTCAATGACGATTTTGGAAATTGAGTAGGTGGAGACTATATACTTGTGTTATCTATATATATATATGGTTTGAATTGATGGCTTATGACAATGTGATGGCATGAATGGTTGGATTTGTGGTTTGTGGATTATATAAACTATCTTGTTTTACCTTGACATGTTGGGAAATATTATATTAGCCATGTCATGCTATTGAAATTTTTATTGATTTGGTGGGTTATTTGATTAGCTTACTACAGTGGGCGGATTTCTGTGGACTAGCCTATTATAGTGGCACGGTAAATCCCGTTATATTTTACCTTAGTACGAGAGGCGCGGAGGGTATCTCCTAAGATAAGTTTAGAGTTCACTTCAAGCCGAACCACAACGTGAGGATGAAACTCAGCCAACGCCAAGGAATGGCTATATTTTAAAAGTAAAAACATGTTTTATGGGTGTATGTCATTTTAACATCCTTGGCAGACTCGGTTGGATGCCCGGGCCAAGGTGTCATCGAGTATGAGTTTTGGCACAAGTCAAGTTTTTAAGAGAATCATAAGCCTTGTTCATTATTTCGATGAAATGTAATTGTTTTATATGAATTGAAATGAGTTTTAAATGTTATGAATCTATTATGATGGGATGATTTAACTATCTCCATTTACTCGGCTTTAAATGTTGTAGATGAACTTTGCTTGCTCACTAGGTTTATAAAAACTCACCCCTTCTTTCTTGCCCATTTCAAGCTTAGGACAGTCTGCAGACAACCGATTTTGTCGAGGGTTGCTTTTGGATTTGCATCCTTAGAAATCGAAGGTCTACAGTCTTGTATATTTTCGATTATTTTGGAGCCCACATGTCATTGTAGAATATTTTTGTATACCTGGTTTAGTGTGCTATTATATATATGAATTTATTTTGCTCTTATGTTACAAAAATTGTTTATGCAGGATTCTATAAATATTGTTTTATAAGAAAATGAAATATTTTATTCAATATTTTATTTAGTTTGATTAACCATAATTTCATTTTAAATGGATGATCTAGATTACTAAAATTATTTTTAGATAAGAAATGTATATTTTTGGATTGTATATTGTATTTTCACCAGGTTTCCAAATTTTTGGGTAAAAATAACCAAAATACCCCTATGTAGCATAAATTACTTTTTGTTTGTTTTTGATTTAAAAATAGTTTATATTCCTTTAAAACATTATATTTAGTAACTGTTGCTCATAAGGGAGACATAAAATTAATGCAAGAGCCTTGCGAGGTTTCGGTTGACATTCCGGGTAATGAATGTCTATCGAGACATCGCGACGGTTGTCACGAGATCGAATGGAGTATCAGGTCTGACATAAATTGATAAACAATGAATAATGTTTGCTTCGATTTAAGTGTCTTGATACTAGAAATTAAAACATATTTATTCTCCCAAAACCTTATTTGAATACAATTATGAAAAAGATTTGTAATTAATATCTAGAATCAATCATAATATATAAACAAATCAGATCAAATGGTCAGACTAGTTGAACTTAGCTTTTCTAATCTGATTGGGGATATCAATTATGAGAAGTTAAACCTATCAAGAATCGAATGAATCATTTAACTGGGTTGTTAAAACAAATAGACTAGTATTTTTATATTTTAAATTCTTCTTTCATAAGTGACAAGATTTGAACCCTTACTCTCTTTATAGTTAATTAAAACCCTAATCAATTAGTCAAATGATTTTTTAAAAATCTATTTACTCAATTTTCTGGTATAAAAAACAAAAAAGTAACATTAGTGCATTTGAATTAGGATACTGTATTTGTTAGATATGTATTTGATATTCTATTGTAAAAGACCCATGAGTCATTGGTGTGTTCAAGAGAGTCATGACTAATCAAACTACTCATCAAAATATTTGGGAAGTCCTTGTATTAGGACATTTTTTTTAATTTAATCTTTTTATTTAAAATTGTAACATTTTTATCCCTTGATTTTGGGAATTACTTCAATTTAGTCCCTTTAACACAAACAAGAAATAATTATTAAGGGCTTAGGTGTGGTGGTAAAGGTTTTGACATACTTGCTAGAAGTCTTAGGTTAAACCTTAACAAGAGCACATAATATTTTGAAGAATAAGAGCACGCCATGTGTTAGCCTCATGATGCGTCATGTGTCAGCATATTAATGAGCCATGTGGTAGCTTATTGATGTGCCACATGGCATCCAGACCTAAAGTGTGACATGGCATCACGACGTCAGCGCATTAGGGTGACGTGGCATTGCCACATCGACACTCAAACTTAAAAGTGATGTGGCAATATTAAAGGGACTAAATTAAAAGAATTCTCAAAATCAAGGGACTAAAATGTTGTGATTTTGAGTAAAGAGACTAAATTGAAGAAAATTCCCTAGTACAAAGATTTCTTAGATATTTTGACCCAAAATACTACCAAAGAAATCATCTAAAATAAAAAGTGCTATCAAAGAAACTTTCATGAAAGTAACAGTATGCATTGGCACCAGAAGAATTTCATCACATTCTAATATTATTTGTGTTTATTAGTTTCTCATCAATTCAAATATAGAATTAAGAGACAACTATTACGGAGAGAGAGCAAGTTTTGAGGTTGTCCTAGCTTTGGCTATGTGTATTTGCATAAACAAAAACTTGGAATGCTTGGATTCAATGTTTTGCAATATCCTCCCAAAGGAAATCCATTGGTGAGGTAGTATATATTGCTGTCTTTGAACTGTGAACATGGCCTCATCACTATTTCCCATTCCTTTGGAAGAGCTACAACACTTGTTATATCTGAAACAATAAAGAAAAAAAGGAACACAAATTATACATTTTATATTTGATACATAACAGAAAAGGAAAATTGATCATGTGTATAATGACTTAATTATTTAAGGGTAAGAAGAAGTGTAATTATCTTTCTACATATGATAAATTTGATTAATAAAAGGCAATGATTTCACTTGGTTTGATCAAGAGGATGAAAAAGCATAGAAGACCAAGAAAGAAGCATTTTAAAGGAAAAGAAGGATTGCTAGTAGCCATTCTACCAAGTTTTGTACTCTTTCTTGTAACCTTGACATAGGTTATAGCTATTTGTGTGATATGGGTTGGTAGTGATAATATACCCTCTCAAAGCCCCCTTTTATAGTAATTCTAGGATATTTCATAATATCTGATTTCATTGTATCTTTTTAGTAAAGAATTTATTAATTATTGGTATTTTTTGGGTATATGTATCTTGGAAATTTTTAATTGGCAAAACAATCCTTTGCTCTAAAAAGTTTTTATATTAGGAAACTACTATTTTTTCCTACTTTCACTTGGAAAGGTTTGAAAACTTTAGCTTTAGAATAAGACTCTTGTGTTACAGTTGCGTGGTTTCTAAAATCAAACACAAGACCATGAGTTTTGTAGACGATGTTCATTGATATTGACAGGTTACAAAAGTTGTTTGGTAAAGTCAAATATAAGCAAATCTATAGGGAAACCAATCATTTTGTGGACACGTTAGCAAAAATGGGAATTGACTGATCTACCATGTTTAATGCTTGTTAGTAAATGATTACTATTATGGCATGGTGGCCTTATTGCGGGTCCTATGCGAATGTTGTAGGAAGCATGTAGTTTTATAGAACTTGATTACTAGAAGTAATGGTAGAAGGAAGGTGGTGGTTAGGGAGTGGCAGTCAGTTTTTATTATTATTTTTATATGTATAAAATTTGAGATATATAATTTTGCCACCCTAAAGCAAATCAAATAATCTCTTCTAAAATAGTTAAGTTGCTTAACAAAATTATTAAATGGCTTGGGTTTGATCCTTTTTAAGCTTAAATTTCAAAAAATTTTCCCTTTTTCTCCTTTTCTTTTTTTTTTTCATTATGCATTGCACATTACAATCAAACAAACACTTTTTCCCTTATTTTTCCTATGCATTGCATGTTACAATCAAACAAAACCCTTCAATTTTTTTCCCTCTATCAATCTTTTGGAGGCTCATCATTCATCAAATAGAAAAACCCTTTATCCTATTCTCTTTTTTCGTGAATTAATCAAACAATTTTTTTCTATCCAAACCAAATAACTATACTAAACCCTTTAACTCACACAAATTTGAAATCCCTCATATTTAGTATTCATCAATCATAATTCATCAGTACCATAGATTTAGTGCTATGTATTATTTTTCAACAAGGGGGACAAGTTTTTTCAAACGTTTTACTTCAAAAACTTCAATTTTGTTAAGATAAAAAATGAGAAATATGTATAGACTTATGAATGTTTAGGTGGAGGTAGACATTCCCACCCTTAAGCTTAAGATATGCTTTATGTGAGAAATATTTGAACATGTGAAACATGGTTCTTTGGGATAATATGTGATGTAGTTGCACATACCCTATCAAAAAGTTTAAAGGTGAGGTATAAGTTTTGTAGTACCTCGTACTTTGAGATGGTAGCTAATAAAGCTTATCGAATGCCTATTTGAGGTTGTTTACTAAGTTAAAAGGGTAATTCAGAAGTGAGCCTGTAAAACTTCGACCTCTATAGACACGTAACTAGAAGTAGACGCGATAACACTAATTAGGGGTAATTTCATCATTTCTCTTGGTGAGCTCCTACAAGTGGGTTTTTTGATGTTATTTAGGCCTAAGTAGGCCTAAGGCATAAATGAGTGATGAAAATAAGGATAAAATAATGAAGGAAATAGAAATAATGATGACTTCTGCAGTAGCGACAAAATGGTCATTTTGCACCTCAAGTTGAAATTTTTAAGTTTTTGTGAACTCGAGTACTTCAACACCATTATAGACTTTGTCTTAGTGTCTAAAGAGTAAAAAGTTGAACCAAAGGAAAGAAGAAGACAAAGTCACCTTATGGAGGGCATTTTGGTAAATTACATGAGAATTGGATAAACTTTAGATATAAATATCTAAAGCTTCTGCAACTTCCATCAACTTCTTCTTCTTCCCCAACTCTTCTCTCCATTTCACGTTTTTCTTCATCCTCCATCGAAAGGAACCTTGAAACTTCCATATCTTTTTCAAGTTAATTATAATTTTCATGCTTGTGAGCACTTTTCCATAGGGTTTTTCATGCTCCTTCACTTGTACACCTCAAGGACCTTCAAAAGCCTTTCCTCAATACTTTCTCTCACTAGTTGAAAGTTTAGAAAGAGTGAAAGAGGGATTTTCCATGATAGCTTAAGTATTCTTGAGAAGGAATTCAACTACAAATTTACCAAGGTGAGTAATGAATTAGGATTGATTTTAGGTTATTGATAATGGCTAGTAATTAGAGTTATGAGTTGTTTTATTGTTGAGGTTTGTCTATTTATTTCTAGTGACACTAGAGTATAGAGAATAGATAGCTAATCAAAAGGTAATTGGAAACTAGTTAGGAATAACTAGTAGAACTTGATTTAGGAAAGAGCTTTTGAAATTATATTAATCCCAATTTGGGTTGCTGGTGATATTGTGTGTGTATAGGTTCCAACAAGGCCTCACATGTCCATTTGGAGCATTAGTTGAGGCTAGAGTCAAGCAAAAGAATCAACAAGACCGGTGAGTGAACTTGCATTTCAAAATTGTTTTGGAAATGTAAATGTATTTGCACAAAACATTTGAATGATTTTATCCAACGTTTCTTAAAAAAAAAAAAACAAGTGCCTTGGGAACAAGCCCTTGATAAATTATTTTGATATGGTGAAACGTGAAAAAAAAAAGATGAATTTATGTGCTCTTCTATTTTTGTTGATATATATATATACAAGTATATGTTGTGCCTTGATAAATAATAATTATGTGATGATGATGACCCGACTATGTGAGAGTAAGGAGTGTACATGAGCCAATGATGACCCAGCTATATGCGAGTAGGGAGTGCACATGAGCCGATGATGACCCAGTTATGTGCGAGTAGGGAGTGCACATGAGCTAATGATTTTGAAATGTACGAGTAAGGAGTGCACATGATGATGAATTAAGTGGGGTGGTGTACTTGTTGATATATGTCTATATATGTATATGTGATAGTAAGTTTATGATTATAATATGTGATTGTTTTGAATGTTGATAACTTGATTATTGTCAATGTGTTCACTTTGATGTGCAATATGGTAGGGATGGATTTTGTGGCATGTGAAAACCCCTTAATTGTCATTTGCCCTGAATCTCGCTGCAGCGAGAAACTCTCGAATGGTTGGGGCACAAACCAGCCCTATTTCTCGTTACAGTGAAAATGGATTCTCGCTGCAACGAGTAATTTCGCTGTAGCGAAAATGGATTCTCATTACAGCGAGAAACTCTCGGGTAGACCCAAAATACTGGTGCAGTGCTTCCAATTTGACAATGATTTTGACCAGCTTCCAGTAAGAACTGGGCAAAGTGGTAAACAAAAAAGTTATAAACCAGCCTCTTAGATTTCTATTGGTATAAAAATCAGGTCAATTAGACTTTTGTAGTGGGAGATATTCTAGAAAAATTGAAACATATGCAAACTGAGACTGTTTCTCACTACAGCGAGAAACTTGCTGCCATGCTTGCTACCTTGCTTGATTTTAACCTATCTTTCACCCATTTAACTTTATGGATTGATCATGGGTTTTTGCAACACTATGATGTTTTTAATCAAAGTTTGAAATGAGGGGTTTTTTCCAAATTCTTCCTATCGATTGCTTGTTCCCTTCTTATGTTCACTCATTGAGTTTTATCTCACGTTTTTAAACTTCATGTTTTCATATTTGGAGGTAGTTGGACCTAGATTGAGTGTCCACGTATGCTCGTCTTCTTAGTAGGTACTATGGCATCTCAGTAGCAGTACCTTCACTTAAAGTCACTCCGCTGATGATTGAGAGTCTTTTGTCTGTGTACTCGTATATGTAATGTAAACTACTAAGAGTCATGTTATAAATGAAGTATGTATATGTTGGATTGATGATGATGATGCTCTTATGAGACGGCAATGAATGACAGTACTTTGAGAAAATACAAATATAAATATTCGGTTGCTATAAAATATTACTGAAACATTCATCGTTAAGAATTATAACACGTGGTTTTAAGGATGATGGATGGAATGAGGAACAGGATCTCATAAAGAGGCTTGCTTGGGCCTAGTGGGCTATGCCCACTGAGCCCATGCATTGGTCATGGCTCGGGATTTGGGCTGTGACAAGTTTACATTGTTTATGTTGAGAAGTTTCATAATTTTGTAAATTTGCCTTCGGATAAATACATGTGTGTTGCTACATGCGAATCCAGGAACCCCAAATGCACAATGTGAAATAGAGTCGCCACCAATCTTTTTGTCTAGTTGTGATTGGCCACCTAATCAAATATATTCCTTTTAATGAGGTCCTAAGCATGTATTACGTCCATTAAAAGGAACAAACTCTAGTCCATGTGATTTGAAATTGAGTTCAGGAGTACAGTTACACAAGGGAAAGGATTAACAGCCCCATGACACCCCGTTCAAAGAACAGTACCAATTAATCGCTCGTTATCCTATATTAAGATTAATTATCGATCTTAAACTTAAATAAATTCTTATTCCCTTAGTTGTCATTTATTTTATTTTATTTTCTTATTTATCGTTAAATGTTAGAGACTTGTCTTAGACCTTTCCAATGCTTTGGTGGGTGTTTTGGAATTCTCCTCACCTTGAAAGCATTTGAGAAAACACGCTTATCCCCTTGAAGAGGCTCTGTCATCAAGTTTATTAGGTATTTGTCAAGTGTGATCCTTGGTCTTGAATTTTATATATTTTTATACTTTTTATTATCATTTATTATTATTAGTATTATTATTTTATTTTTTGTTTATCAATGCATAAATGAAATCTTTATATCAGGAAAATCTTCCTAGACCATCCTAAAGCTCTGATGAAGTCTAAGAATTTTTCCTCACTTAAAGAATTTCTAGAGAAAACTCGTCTCTACAAGTCTCTCGAAAAGGTCCCATTTTCGGCGATTTTCACTTATGAATCGAGTTTATGTTATAGATGCACATGATGCAACCTTAGAATGGTAATGTGATTTTTAAATTTTAAAATAATGGGAGCAAAACCTGATAATGGAAAAATATTCTAAGATTATCTTAATGCTCTGGTGAAATCTAGGAGTTTTTCCCCACCTAAGGAATTTCTCGAGGAAACTTGTCTCTACAAGACTCTCGGAAAAGTCTTATCTTTGGGATTTCTCTATCCATTTGCAAAAGTATTGAATCAAATGATGTAAGTTCCAATTTATTCAATAATAAATGAAAAACTTTTTATTGAAAACATTTCTCGAATCCTCCCACTATTCTAGTGGAACTTGAGGATACTTTCTCACCTAGGGAGTCCCTTAAGAAAACTTATCTTTACAAGTTTTCTAGGAAAGTCCCATCATCAAAGTTTCCAATTGTTTACAAAAATATACGTATAAAATGAATGCAATTCATGAATGAATGTTGATGATGTATAATGAGCAAAATATTTATTAATTGTTATTTTTACGTATTCATTTTATGTTCAAAAATTATTATTTTATTTACATTCAATAATTCTACAATTCAAAACCTCTTTTACATAATCATTTTTTTATTTTAGAAAATTTTATTTACTAGAAATACAATTACTAGAAAGAAGGAATATTAGAACATAAAATTAAGACCCTCCCATTATTCTGGTGGAGTCCCAATCAAATTCCTCACCTAGGAAATTTAACTTGAAATTGTGACTCTTTACATTCCAAATGAAAATTCCATCATTGCATGCTAACTACACTAAATACATTTAATATATTATTTACATGGTAACTACAATTATGAAACATTATAAAATAAAATGGACCTGAAATAAAAAAAGGTTCCAAGAGCCTCACTTTCACTAGACTAGGTAAGAGTCCACTATTTTTTATCACTACTGGGCGTTTCTATTTGTTACTCTGTTTCCCTCATCTTTTTAGGCTTTACGGGCTGGGCTTCCTTTTTTTTATCACTAGGCCACTTGATCCGTTAGGCTGCTTCACTCTCTAAGCCACACATTGGGCTTACCTTTATTGGACCACTCCCTATTTTTCCATTCTCTTATTTTCTCCAAAAAAAGAAATGTGCTTGCTAGAGTTCAAACATGAGACCTCAAGCAAGCACACCAAAGTGCTTACCACCACACTAAACCCATTCCTTTAAATTTTTCTCCCCTTTTTATTTCACTCTTTTTCTTTTTTTCTTCTTTGTTTTTCCCACTTGCTTTCCACTCCTTCCTTTTTTTTCTTTTCTCTTTATTTATTTTCTTTCTTCTCTCTCAAATGACACTATTTAAGTGCCCTTCCTAATCATACCTATAAAATCCTAAATTTAACACCAAGCACCTTTTTTCTTCGACCTTTTTTCTCTCTCTAGCAACTTTACCTCTCTCTTTCTCTAAAAATACCAACCACCCCATCATCCTAGATTCTGATTAATAACCACCGCCACAGGCTATAGCTCACCGATGTCAAAAAATTTCCCTAAATTCAACAAAAATTCCTCTCAATCTTCTCTACCGTTTGATTGAATGACTTTTCTGAAAACCTCTCCTTTTCTCCTAGATTTAAGAAAGACTGAGGCTAAAAAAAATAAAAAAATCTAGTTCTACGGTCGACCATCGCACTTGTTCACCAAAGAACCATTTTCCATCGCCCTCTCCACTTCTCCTTCTTTTTCACCAATTGAAATGCCCAACAACCTTCCAAAATCCTTCAACTTGAAGCTCTCCCCCACTTTTTTGTAATCTTTGTTTTTTTTGGATTTTTTGGTTTGTGATGGTGTGTTTATGTGGGTTGTTAAGCTGTTAGAAACTAGGGTTTTCTTTCTCTCTCTCTCTCTCTTTTTTGTCAACAAACTTCTCCGTTTTTTCTTTCTTTCTATCTAGGTTTTTTTTATATCTCCGATCCCTCCTCCCTCTTTTTTTTCTCTCTGTTCATTTGTTTATTCGTTATTGTTGTTCATTTGAATTGGGGTTCATTGTCAAAAAAATATTAATAAGAATAAAACCCGTAAAATATTTAAAAATAAGGAAAATTATTTTTAAAAAATATACAAAGTTATTATAAATAAAAATTACATCAATAGTATTATTTTTATTGCAAAAAAGTGAAACCTATAGCTAAGAAGTGCCGTCATCCCTTGGAGTTGCACCATAAGTATTAGATGGTTTCGACTACTCTTATGAAGTACCAAAGGCGTTTCCTTTGACATTGAACGAGCTCTACAATGGTTGACTGCAAATATCGTGGTCTTGACGAAATTTACTTCTTGCTCTAGCATCTCATAGGCCTCATTAAAAATTGGTGGCTCGATCACAACATTGGAGGAAGGGGTAGGACCATATGTAGACTTGGATATTGTAGCACTCGTGTGAGCTGCATCATGGATATTGTAGCACTCGTGTGAGCTGCATCCAGTGATGATGCGGCCAACACTCTAGTGCTAAATCCATAAACATGGTGCGAGTGGTCTGCAGCCCTCTAATGGCATTGGTCCACACTTACAGATCGTACGCTAGTTCAGACGCAAGCTCGTCACTATATTTTTGCAGTAATGCATAAGCATAGGTTTCCTATAAAAAAAAATTAATCAAGAAACTAATTAATTTTTAAAATAAGAGGCACACAATAATAATGGCTATGGAAAAAATATAAAATTGTAAAATAAATAAAATTGAAGGTTTTACTTATAATAACATTTTTAGGCTTTTCATCCACAAAATCTCCACTACCCTTCAATCGCTTGTGGTGTAGTTGAAAAGCTAGAAGAATGTCACATGTCGCTCCATCACCTTTGATAGCAATAATTGCAAAAACATCATTATTAAATTAAATACCACTTACCATTAAAACAAATAGACAATAAGAATCACTATTAAATGTCATTTTAAAGAAAGGATAACACTTACCGTTTTCTTTGCACGTGGGAGAAAAGGTACAGAATCGCCTGTGTTTTGTATCGCTTCCTTTTTCTCTATCAAGTGGTTCTCCTTGGCCTTTTGGGATCAAAGTTGCCACTCTTCGATGCCCCATACATTATCGGTCAGGGCATCCCGAACCTTGGTCATGATTCACAATTGAGACACCCCTTTGCATTGGAGGATGTTATTAACCTCAACCTAGTCCATATAAATCCTTAAGCAAACCTTGCAATTATTTTTTCATATGTTTTAAACCACTGAAGCATCTATAGGTGCGCACGTAAAATGATTATACAAAAACATAGATTATGTATTAGATTAAATAAAAATTTAACAAATATTTTACATAAAAATTAATACTTTGAACAATAGAATTAGTACTCAAATTTCTTCCACATCAGTTTCTTCCCATCGTTGGGAACTTGTCTCATCACTGAAGGCACTCCTGATTATTCTTGTTATTGTCGATATCACTCCAATCTTCTCAAAAATACAATTAACATTAAAAAAAGTTTCATTAAGTATTATAAACTAAAATATTTACTATTTTTCATTGTTTGAGAGTTGTGAAATTACCTTTCCAAGAACAGTCAAACATACACTTCACTCTTGAATTGATTGGAGTCAGTATCCTAACACTAGGCCCTCTATCCCTCGACTGCAATGCCAAGCAAGAGGTGCCCTCGCCTCCACTAGCATTAAATCCAATAGTAATGGGAGTATCAAAGCAGTTGTAGGTAGCACCTTAACCAGTGGACTGACAGAAGATGGCGCTGCTACGGTCGACTGAGGTACTAGAGCCATCACCACCTGAGTGGATGTCGGCATTGGTGGCGATGGAACATGATGCTGCCCCATAGAACCAGATGCAGCAATCAATTGGCCTCGGCCCTTGGGATGCTTACATTTAACCATAGCTAAAGAACTGTCAACAAAGAAAAACAATTAATTAGTACACCAAATTATAATATGTCTAACCAATTAATAAATATGTGATACAACGTTTTAATAAATATAAGTAAGTAATTACTATAACGTAGTTTAATGAAAAATATAAAATCACAACATTTTATGAAATTTAACAATATCAAAGTACAAATTTTTTATGAAATTTAACAATATCAAAGTACAAATTTTTTATGAAATTTAACAAACTTAAATTATTAATTTATATAATTAAATTATACAAATTATATGAAAATTAACAAACTTAAATTACAAAATTTTATTGAAATTAAATGAGATTAATTATGAATTTATATAATTAGATTATGAAATTATTGTAATTAAAAATATTAAATTATTAAATTTTTATGAAGTTTAACAATATAATTGTTAATTTATAAAATTTATAAAATTTTAAGGAATTTAACAATATCCATTATGAATTTATTTAATTACATTATAAAATTTTTTTAAATTTTGGAAAGCCTCTGTCTCTCTGTATGTATATGTATAACTTAACAATAGCATGGTCATGTTGTTTCAATCTCCAAAAACTTTAAAAAGGAATTTCTTCTTATTTTGAATGATAAATTATACAGAACACCAATTTTATAAATAAAACATTAAAAGTCAGCTGAACTTAAGGAGGAAAATGATATACTTATACGAACTCTTGCGGAACTTGAACTGAAAAAATGCAAGCAATTGGCCTTAAGGAACTTTAGGCAAACTAGTTTCAAAAAATGAATGTACAAGTTAGTCTAAAGATGGAGGATTTCAATGAAAAGATTCAACTAATTATTGTCTCTTTTTGTTTTGGATGGTGGCAATCATGCGCGACACCAGGTTCATGTGGTTCATTATTTTTTATTATTAACTCTCTCCGAGTTTCAACGGATATCGGCTGTCGCTTTTTGAGAACGAATTAGATGAAAATGCCCCAAAATATACTAATGGATACTGCACTAACTTTTTCTGGTCAAGACTTGATTTCGAAAAGGGAGGATTGGGTTGCTCTTAAGTTTTGTTTTATGTTAGGATGGCAAGGCAAAAGGTCAAGACTTAGCAGTACGTCTCTTTGGTTTCACCATTAAGGTACGAAGAAAGTAAAAGCTTTTCAGAATCTACATGTAGAAACACGATATCCCTCAGAACTGTTTGCATCCAAAAAAAAGATAATTTTTTTGTCCTAGCTTTTCAAAAAACAAGAAAGATAATTTTTTGTCCTATCCATTGCATCTGGTGAAAGAGTACGATCAAAATATTTTAATGAAAGCCATTTAATGTAATAAGAATTCTTATATATTATAAATTAGGTAAATTTTATTAATATTAATAATAAAAATATTTAAAATTGTAATTTATAAACATATATAATGAACAAAAATATGACCATTATGGTCAATTAAAAAGCTTTTCAATATCAGTACTTCTATTTACGCACATACACATATATATGTATGTATATATAATTTTCATTTTGAATAGTATTTAATTATTATATAAATAATATTTACAATTATAAATAGTAATATCATATTGTAATCAAAGAATAGATATTGGTAAAACTTTTGTTTCACAACAATAAACTTATTTGTTCATTACACTTCTAAATTGCCTTTTTAAATATTTTTTAATATGTAAATAAAAATTCTAATTGCATTCAATGATTTTTATTAAAAATGTTCTCATCGTAAATATTAAGATTTATCCAATTTTAAATAAGAATTCAAAATTTATTGAATTCTTATTTGGAGGAGTCTTTCTGCTCTAAGGAGTCTTCCTAATGTGCACTTACACTAAATCGGGACACCTGTAATAAAAGTGGACAGATTGTACAAGACCACTACAATGTAGAGCTAGCGTTTAAGTGGGCGGGTTTAGATGTGCTAGATATCCCCAAATCTGGCACTAGTTAGGTGATACGGGCTGTTTTTCTCTTCGTGTACTAGTAAGCTAATTTTGTAGCTTAGTACCTTCTTGAATTAATAAAAACACACTTTTCAAAAGAATATAATTGTTATTTAAAAAAACAAAAAATAATTATTTAGGTAAAAATGTTCCTGACAACAAATATTAACATATTTTATTTAGAATTAATATTTTAACTTTTAGGGTATGTTTGGTTCACTGAATGAAAAATGGAATAACCATTCCGTAAAAAAAAAAAAAAAAGAATAGTTATTATGTAGTTTGGTTCATGAGAATAAAATATTATAGGAATTGTTATTATAACTTCTTTTAATATTTGGTTGGTGGGAATAATTTTAGGAATAATCAAGTAATAAATCATAAATGATAAAAATACTCTTTATTATCATATTGAATATTTTATTCTTTACTCTTTATTTTTATTTTTAAAACAAAAAATTTATAATTAACAATTTAAATTTTAAATATCAAGTTTTTATAATTTATAGTTAAAGTTTTAATTTAATTTTAAAATATTAAATATTAATTTTTCTTTTTTTTTTGTTTTTCCATTTTAGTGTTTTCATTTTTTTGGTCTTTTCTTTATTCTCAATTGACCAGCCACCAGAGATGTGGCTAGCATAATGGAGCATCGATTTGGGGCTCCTTGTGGCCGGATCTGGCCACTAGAGCACCAGATCGGTGCTTCTTGCGATTGGATTTGGCGCGAGATATGGTCGTGAAATGCTAGATCCGATGTTTCTCATGATTGGATTTGGTTGGGGAGTGCCAGATTTGGCATGGGATCACTTGATTGGCACTTCCCACAATCGGCACTAGTGTTGTCGTTGCCGGCTTCTGGTGGTGGAGGGAATTTAGAGGGAGAAGGAAAGAGTAAGAAATGGTAGAGAAAGAAAGAAAACTTGAGAAATGAAAATATTTCATATTATAAAAAGTGATTCTTCAAATTTAAATTTTTTTTTCATCCAATTCATTTTTTTTATTCACACTAGCTTGGAATAGTCATTACTAAAGGAGGGCTCGATAATGGGTATTCCATATCCACCTGGAATGTCCATTAAAAAAAATAATCATTTCATCGAATCAAATGCATCTCTAAGTTAGTAATAGGAATAAGAAAGAATGGGAGAAAAATGTCATTCCCCTAACCAAACACGTTGTAAGTTGAGAAGAAAAAATAGTTGATGATGATTTGACTATATTTTATTTCAAGTAATGGGTTCAAGTTATGGGGACATGATCACAACAAAACAAAAACGGCTGGATTCAGCCTCTAGCTAGTACAGCAACAGGCTAGATCTGTTTTGGTAAACCCCAGGCATACACCTCCCTTAGGAAATCCTTTTGTAACACAAGCTTCGTTGCAGTTAGGAACTGCTGAACAAGGCCCCAAGCAAGTTGGTGTATAGAGAGCAGCCGCTGGCCTTGCCACTGATACAATTGAAGAAAAACAAGGAGCAAAAATATGAAGAAAAACTTTATCATTGAAGTTGTTGATGCAGTCATATGTTGCATATATAATCAAGACTCAATAGAGAGAGAGAAAGAGAAATTATTTACCTGAAGTCCAAAGTAAAACCAAGCATAACATTCCCAAAAATTGTTGAACAGAAGATGCAACTGTTCCTGTAGCCATTCTCTTAACCTCTACTTTTATAATTTCTTGTCCCTTTCTCTATTCTTTTCTTTCCTTCTCTTTTTCTGCCTTTTTCTTTTTTTTTTTTATGGTGATATGACAATTTATCTTAACTTGGCATTTATGGAAAGTACCCAACTTGCCATATAAGAATTATTTATTGCATACAATTTAGGTGTTTGTTTTAGGTGAATAAATAAATTACTATTTACAGAATGCATAAATCCTGGCAGTAGATATTTTGATTATGGCATCTTAACAAACATGTTTAACAGTCGTAAGAGGGAATGCGCTGCGTGGTTTCAACTTTCAACAAGCCGTAGAATTTCCTCCAATGAAGATATCGTGAACTAATGAACATCAATTTAATATCTTGATCCCATCATTTTTCTTTTCTTCAGTTGTAAAATATGACTAGATAAAAGGAAAAGGAGTGAAAAAATGATAGATATTTTATTAACAAATATGTAAATGTCTATTATGTTATGACCCAAGAAGTGTAGACTAAGTCCAACAGCCCAACAGGCAAGATATAGGAAATGTAATCTGATTTAAACTCTTAGATAGAATTAGATTAGGATTATAAATCAAGGGTTGTTGGCCTATAAATAGGCCCCTTAATTTGTAAATACACATTTCAATAAGATCTCTTCTTTCTCTCTAAATACTTTCGTTCTTCTCTTTAATTGTTCTTTCAAGTTATCTTTATTTGTTCTTTTAAGTTATATTTTTATAACAAGATATCCTCCAATCTCTCAAGTTTTGGAATTATTTTGTTTACATCATCTCCAAGCTTTAAAAAGATTTCAATTATTGGTTTTAAATTTCTGGTTGTAGCAAATCAGGTAAGTGACTTGATATCTTTTTGGTGTTTTCATTTCCTAAAAGTCAACTTCAATATGAATTTTGCTATCATTTATTATATATTATATTTTATTCTTTGATTGGAAAGTGAATTTGCAATTACATAGCTATTAATGAAAAGTCATGAATGTTCATTCCCTAAAGTGAATGTGACAAACAAGCTATTAATAAAAAAAATTATAAATTTGTCTATTCCTTGAAATGAATGCAACATCATTTAACAATTTTGGTCATAGTCATGAATGCATCCATTCCTCGAAGTGAATGCAACACCATTTAATAATTATGATCATCACAATAATTTATATTATCACTATTTTAATTCTAAGAATAATTTTACCAGTGGAGTTGGATGGATAATTTTATCATCAGAAGTGGATGGATGTCTTAACCCACTAACCCACTAAAAATTGATAATACACTAAAAGTGGATAACCCATTATAAGTGGATCACCCATCAAAAGTGAATGAATACTTGTAACTTATTAAAAGTGGATGAATACTTTCAACCCACTAGAAGTTGATGAATAATGAAAAGACAAAAATGGAAAGAATAAAAGAGATATAGAAAACATATTATTATTGATGTGACATGAAAGCCCATTGGTCACGTATTTGTTGTACGTCTTAAATTTTATCAAGTATAGTTGGGAAAACTAAAACATCTTGTTGAACTTTATCAAGCATCACTAAAAGATAAAGGAAAAATATAAAAATAAATTTTGTTGAAAATGATAGCCAAGTTGATATAACACACTTGGACGTTGCTGAATTTTTTACCCATCCTGAAGGACGAATTGATCATTTGATTGGTGATGGAAATCCCAATAATGAAATTTTTTAAATTATTTGTTGATGTGTTTTAGTACAACTCTATTAGGAACTTGGTGTATTTACTATAAAATTATTAAGAAATTAACGTGTTTTAATATGTTTATTAGGGAGATTTTTTTATGTATTTTAATAATAAAGTTTATATTTAATGTTCTCTTATATCAACTTGTAAGTTTCTTACAACATATATTTTATTTTCTTGAAGAAAATATGGATATTCATCTGGTTAAATCCAAGATCAATGATGAAGATTTATGTCTAATAGATAGTGCTACAACGCATACTATATTTAAAGATAAGAAATGTTTCTACCACTTGACAATGGAAGAAGCTAATGTCAATACGATATTTGGTAGTACAAGATTAATTGAAGGCTCTGGAAGAGTAAATATTTTACTACCTTGAGGAATAAAGTTTATAATAGAGGATGTATTATTAAGTCTCAAAGAAGTTTATTAAGTTTTAAAGATATTCATCTAAATAGATATCATATTGAGACAAGAATTGAAAAAGACACTGAATACCTCTATTTTACATCTATTATTTTGAGTAAGAAGCGTATGTTGAAAAAAAAATTACCCATTATATTATATGGATTTTACCATACAAATATTAGAATGATTAAAACTTCGACTATAGTAAACCAAAAGTTTACTGATGATTTTAATGTTTGGCATGACCGGTTGGATCATCCTAGATCAATAATGATGCAAAAAATTATTGAAAATTAATGTGATAATCTATTGAAAAACCAGAAGGTTTTTCAATCTAATGAAATACTTATGTATTGCTTGCTCTCAAGGCAAATAAATTATAAGGCTATCACCAGCTAATGTTGGGACTAAATTCTCTATGTTTTTGAAACATATTCAAGGTTATATGTGGATTCATACATTCACCATGTGGACCATTTAGATATTTTATAGTTTTAATAGATGCATCAACTAAATGGTCATATATCTACTTATTATCAGCTTGTAATTTGGCATTTGCAATCATTCCTTTGCAATTACATTTTCCAAGTTATGTAATCAAGACTATTTGTCTTTACAATGTTGGTGAATTTACATCTCAAGCTTTAATGAATATTGTATATTAGTTGGAATAACTATTGAACAGCTTGTTACTTATGTTCATACACAAAACAGTCTAGTAGAATCATTTATTTAACACTTCCAACTAATTTCAAGGCTATTACTTATGAAATTTAAACTCTCAATGTCTATTTAGGGGCACGCCATGTTGGATGTAGCAGCATTGTATGCATCAGGTCAAATAAGTTATTATAAATTCCTCCTTATACGATTGGTTTACGGTCAGGAACCAAATATTTCATATCTAAAGATAAGTCCTCAAAGGAGGTTAGGAATATATGTTGGGTATAAATCTCCATTAATAATTAAATATTTTGTCATGACCCCGGTACTCCCTTCGAGCCCGTGACATCCGTCGCGATGTCTCGATAGACATTCATTACCCGAACTGCCAACCGAAACCTCGCAAGTCTCTCACCTCAATTTTACATCTCCCCTGTGAGCAATAGTTACTAAATATCATGTTTTAAGGGAATATAAACTTTAAATCAAAATAAACAAAAAAATAATTTCTGCCACACAAGGGTATTTTGGTCCTTTTTACTCAAAAATTTTGAAACTTGGTAAAAATACAGCATACGATCAAAAAATATACATTTCTTATCTAAAATAATTTTAGTAATCTAAATCATCCATTTAAAATAAAATTTTGGCTAATCAAACTAAATAAAAATATTAAATAAAAATATTCCATTTTCTTATAAAACAATATTTATAGAACTCTGCGTAAATAATTTTTATAGCATAAAAGCAAAATAAATTCATACATACAGTGGCACAAGCAGCCAGGTATACAAAATATTCTACAATGACATGTGGGCTCCCAAAATAAACATATATGTACAAGACTATAGACTTGCGACTTCTAAGGGTGCAAACTCAAAAGCAAACCCTCGACATAATCAGCAGTCTACAGACTGCCTTGAGCCTAAAATGGGTGAAAAGAAGGGGTGAGTTTTAATAAACCCAGTGAGTAAGCAAATTTTATCTAAAACATCTAAAACCGAGTAAATGGGGATAATTTAAAATATCTCATCATAATATGATTCATAACATCGAATCTCATTTCATTTCATATAAATCAATTTCATTTCATAAAAATCAACAAGGCTTATGATTCTCTTAAAACTTGGCTCGTGCCAAAAACTTGCACTCGGTGACACCTTGCACTGGGCATCCAACCAAGTCTGCCAAGGCTGTTAAAATAACATATAAGTGTAAAACTCATTTTTTACATTTAAAAGCACAACCGTTCCTTGGCGTTGGCTAAGTTTCACCCTCATGAGGTGGTTTGGCGTGAAATGAACTCTAACTTTATCTTAGGAGATACCCTCTGCGCCTCTCATACTAAGGTAAAATATAACGGGGTTTACCATGCCCCTCTAATAGGCTGGTCCATGGAAACTCACCCATTGCAGTAAGCTAATCAAGTAACCCACCAATTCAATAAAATTTCTGACAGCATGACATGGCTAATATAATATTACTAGCCTGTCAAGGCAAAGCAAAACAGTTCATATATTCCACACAAACACAAATCCAGCCATGCTTGCCATCACATTGTCATAAGCCATCAATTCAAACCATATGTCAAAACATATATATAACACAAGTATACAGTCTCCACTTACTCAATTTCCAAAACCAGTATTCAATTTCAAAACAAGTTATAAATCTCATTTCGTTTAATCAACACTTCAATTATAAAAAATAATAGTTTACAATTTAAATTTATTTTTCCTTAAAACATAAAAGCGAGTATAAACTACTTTAGATAGTTAAGATGAAAGTCTGATTACTCACACTAGCAGGAGTTTGGAGTACTCCTATTCTTGGTCCTCGGGCACAATATCTTTACCCTTATCAAAGGGGTCACCACCTATACATAATACACGACACGTAATTCAATATATTTGTGCCAAACTGTTATAAAACTATTTTAGGCTCTATATGAATGTATGACATTGAATGAGAATTGTCCGAATAATAACTTAAAGATGGTATTTTATGTAGGGTCAATTGTGATCGGAATGAATTTGTATTCGACCTAATTCGAACTATACAGGATTGATTTAGCCAAAACATCCGATTCAACTCCAAATATATTCATTCCACTCCCAATGATCTAATACACCAAAGCATTACAATGAACTTGATTTTTGACTAACTTCACCATTTTCCAAAATTCATTCTGATTCCAAACTAACATACTAATCAATGTCTACACAATCTCGTAAATCCATATATATATCATTAGGAATCAAATCCAAGTCCATGTATTATGATTTTCTCATTTTTCATCAAGCCATTTTCTAAAGGAACTATATTTTTCAATAATCGGTTTCGATATCCAGCCCCATACTTCATCAATTCCTAGCTAAATAACATGAAATACAACCAAATCCATCATCAACATGCCCTATAGAAAATTCGGCCAAATGAGGGTGGTTGAAGAACATTTGATTTTCTTGCTTGTTTTTCCTTCCAAACATCATAAAATGACTAAAAACACTAGGATATTATGAAATCTAGCAAAATTCATCACCAAAACTTCTCTCTCTAGATTTGGCCAGCAAAGGTTCCCTCTTGAAAACTTGAATTTCAGCCATAAAAAATGGAAAAGAATGCATGGGAAAGGTAGATCACAAGCTAAAATTAAAAAATCTTACCTTTACTTGCTTGATTTCTTAAAATCCATCAATTTCTCTTGAATTTTTCCTTCCTAGGGTTTGTTCTTCTCTTTTTCTCTTTGTTCTTTGCTTTGGCTGGCCAAAAGAGAGTGATTTGGGTGGAGTGTGTGCTGGTTTTTAAAGGGAATTATAAAAGGATTAAAATTTGCCACCTATCACCATGTAATTGGTCCATGCTTAAAACTTAACAATTAAGCATTTTCTCACCACCACATGTAATCTCTTAATTATCCAAAGTATAAAATAATAATAGGTGAAATTCATGGGCTTGACAAATGTCATGGTGGTGTAAAATTCTAAAATTTCCAATTTCATTCTCATGGACATTTAAAATGACCATTTTGCCTCTATGTTCGAAAAAATATCGAAATTGAAATTTTTTACTTCTCAAATTCAAATTGTAAAGCCCGACTGTATAAAATACTTGTCAAGACATACATGTGATGGACAACATGTTTGCATGCTAGGAGAGTCCCGAAAAATTTACAAAAGTTGGTATTGTACCTAGAGGTACAACAAAGTTGATTTAAGCCTCGAACTAGATCGAATAGAGATTTTAGGGTGAAATTGAACATTTTACAATCCAGGAATGATTTAATAGGGTGATTCAGAGTTTGAGGATCAATTTGGAGTCAAACCGGAACTTTCACTATTTAGAGGCAAAATGGTAATTTTGCCACTTGAGGATAAAATTGGAATATTGGAAGAAGTTTTTGATCAAGATTTATCACATTTGACTCATTGGAGTATAATTTGAGGTTGATAAGTGAAAAAGTTGTAATTTCAATATTTTTGGAGTATAGGGGCAAAACAGTAATTTTATCGCCCAGGGGCAAATCGGTAAATTTTTACCCCCCGACACTTGTCAAGACCAAGGGATTTTATTCATCATGGAAATGGATAAACATGAGAAATATGTGGTGGAGAATTAAAGAATTAAAAGTCAAATATTTAAAATTTGAACCAATAAGGAAATGCCATGTGTCATGCTTTTATTATTTTATTGTTTCTTTATAAAAAGGCATAAAAACCAGCCCATTTCTCCCCTAGTGGTCGGCCAAACCAGAAGAGAATAGAAACCAAGGAAGAACAAACCCTAGGTAGGGAAAATCAAAGAGAAAGTGTTGGAATTCAAGGATTTGATCAAGCAAAGGTAAAATTTCTTTGATTTTGCTAGTGATTTACCTTACCCATGCATTTCTCCTTAATTTCCATGGTTGGATTGTATGTTTTCATGGGGAAATCATGGCTGGCCGAATGGGTTTGGTGAGAGAAATGATGTTGGAATTGTTTGATTTTGAGTTATGTTCGTGTTTAGAGTTAGTTAAGCATGTTGAGAAACAAAACAACAAGAAAAGAATCCATTTTCCCCATGAACCTTCAATGGCCGAACCCTATGTGAAGTGTAGAAGCAATGAATTAATTTTGTGATCAAGTGAATTGTTTGAAAAATTGATGAAATGATGATTTATAATGAGAAAATGGAATGAGAAAATTTTTAGTGATAGTGCACCACAATGGCCGAAATTTTCAAGAAGAATTGTGAGGGTTGTTAGGCTGAATTTCAGATTATTGGAATTGTATTTAGTGAATTGAAATATTAGAAATGAAATGGAGCAATTTGGAGCCAAATCGGACATAATTGTCATTTAATCGGGTAATAGGCCGAATTAGGTCAACACCGCATTTAAGTGGTAGTCGGATAAGTTGCATATCATATCATGCATATACATCGAGCCTGAATTGATTATAAAATAGTCAAGCATTAATGTGGTGGAATTATGTGTTGTACATTGTGGATAGGTGGTGAGCAAATTACACTGGTAAAAGTACAGAAATTGTGCTTGAAGACTGGGATTAGGAGTACATCGACTCCTAGAACTGTGAGTAAACTTATTATCATCTTAATTATCTAGAGTAGTTTTATACAATTGTGTGATTTTATAGAAAATGTGTTTAAATGGTAAATTGCTATGTTTTAGGAGAAATTGTGATTTTATAAAATGATTTTATAAATTTTTTGGAAAATTGAATACTGGTTTTGAAAATAGAGTAATTGGAGACTGCCTTCTTGCGTTATAAATTGTGTTTTAAATTATATGGCTTATAGCAATATGTGAGCATGAATGGCAAAGTCGGTATTTGTATCAAAATTATATATACTATGTATGCAGCCTTGAGAGGCTAGATTGCGATAAATTGCCATGTCATGCAGATAAAGATTTTATAAATCAGGTGGTAGATAAAATAATCCATAATCCCTACAGTGGAGGTTCTGTGGACTAGCCTAAGAGAGGGGGCACATAATCAGATATTCCTTACTTTGATCGGAGAGCCGTGTAGAGGGTGTATCTGGAGGTAAAGATTTGAGTACACTTCACGTGGACCACTGCATGAGAGTGAGACTTAGCCAACGCCAAGGCATGGCTAGAATTTAGGATGTAAAGACATTTAACAGCCTTGGTGGTCTCGGTCAAATGCCTAGGCCAAGGCATCCACAAGAATGATTTTGGCAGGAGCCAAGAAATTATTGTGAAATACATAAGCCAAGTTGATTATTTGAGTAAATTGATTATTGATGTTATGAAAAACATACTGGAATGGAATATCTTACTTGTCTCCATTTACTCGACTTTAGATGGTTAAGATGGTATCTGCTTACTCATTGGGATTTTATAATCTCACCTCCCTCATTTCCTCACATTTCAGGTTTAGGGAATTTCGTAGTTAGCTGACTTTGATAAGGACCTTCATTTGGACTTGAATCGGCAAAAGTTGTAGGTTTTCAGCTTCCGATGCATTTTGGTTAGATGTGGGCCCACGTGTCACTGTAAAAGTAATTTTATGCTTTGGTTATTTACTTTATAGCATATATGAATATAATTAACTTTTATGCTATAAGAATTATTTACCGATAGCTTTATAAAAATTATTTTACAAGAAAATAGTTTATTTTATTGAATATTTTTATTATATTCAAATGGTCAAATTTTCACTTCAAATGAACGTTTTAGATACTTAATTTGTTTTTAAATCACTAAATACATATTTTCTGCTTACCTACTACATTTTTAACAAGTTTTGAGATTTTTGTTAAAAAATGACGAAAATGCCCCTGCAAGCTAGAAAACAATATGTTATGTTCTGATTTTGAAATGACTCGTAATCCTTCAAATTACGATATTTGATAACTATTGCTCACCGAGGAAGTGCGAAAGCTGATACGAGAGCCTTACGAGGTTTCGATCGGCATTCGGGGTGAAAAATGTCTGTCAAGGCTTCGCGGCGGTTGTCACGAGCCTGATGGAGAGTTTCGGGTCGTGACACAAATAATGCTCTAATTAATCAAATTTAGTCAAAATATCATCCAACATTCCAATTTTGCCCTTGGGTGGCAAAATGACCATTTTGCCCATTCGTTACGAAAATTCCTAATTTGACTCCAATTAATCCTCGAACTCCGAATCACCATATTAAAACATTCTAAGGTTCAATAACTCTCAAATACATCGTAAAATCTTTATTTGGCCTAGTTCGAGGCTTTAATCAACTTAATTGTACCACTAAGTACAATACCGACTTTTAACGATTTTCTGATACATTCACATATGCAAACATTTTATCAAGCACATGAATGACATGACAAGTATATAATAGAGTAGGGCTTGACATATTTAAAATTATCAATAAGAGATTTATTCATTACAAAGTTTGTCGATTGTCATTTAGATGAAATAATTTTTTCAACATTAGGGAGAGAAAATAAGCAACTGGAAAAGGAATATCTTGGAATATATTATCATTATCTAGTTTTGCTCTTTGTACAAATGAATGTGAACAAGAAGTTCAAAAGATAATTCATTTGCAAAATATAGCAAATTAGTTGTTAGACGCATTTATTCACCTAAAAATAGTAACTAAATCTCATATACTAGCTACAAATACTCCAATCAGAGTTGACGTTGGACAATTTGCTATTGCTAATGAGTCTAAGACATGCCAGAAGCATGGAGACTAGTCAGTTCCAAAGACAAAAATCCTTGAAACAGAAAAAGAGCAAGTATTCAAGACGGTCAGAAAGAGGAAGTAGAAACTCTAAAAAAAACCCTGACATAATTGAGAAAAATTTCAAAAGAAATTCAAGTATCTGAAATTAGAGAAAATGAAGAGATCTCAATCAATTATGTCATGATAGGAAAAGATGGAACCAGAAATTAAATAAACGTCGACTATATTTTTTTCTATAATGTAGCAGTCAATATTATGAAAGAAAAACGAGGATCTTGAACTTATATTTATTGAAGAATATAGACATAGAAATGATTGGCCAATGTAGAAAGACGCAATCAAAGTGGGTTTTTCTTGATAAGGATTTTAATGAGGTAGCATTTCAAAAGCGTATTCTTGAGAAGAATTATGTACTGTTTTTTCTTCACTCAAATTTATTTCTCATGAGGTTTTTTCCTAGTAAGATTTTAACGAGGCATATTCTTAATACAATGGACATTCAAGGGGAAGTGTTATGAACAAATGTGTGAATGTCCATTATGTTATGACCCAAGAAGTGTAAACTAAGTCAAACAACCTAACAGGCAAAATATAAGAAATGTAATCTGATTGGAACTCTTAGATATACTTATATTAGGATTATAATTTAAGGGGTTGTTGGCCTATAAATAGACCCCTCACTTAATTTGTAAATGCACACTTCAATAAGATCTCTTCTCTCTTTCTAAATACTTTCTTTCTTCTCTTTAATTTTTCTTTCAAGTTATCTTTATTTGGTCTTTTAAGTTATATTTTCATAACAATATATATATATATATATATATTTCTAAATTTTAATCTTTTTAAAAGAGCGAGATAGAAAATTTTTTGACATAATATCTAAAAAGATCCTTAAACTATTCAAAAGAATCAAATAAACCCTTACACTTTTATTACATTCAATTAAGTTCTTATATTTTTATTTTCAGTCAAATAAGTCTAATTTTTAGTTTGAGTTAAATAATCTTTTTACTTTTATTTTGAGTCAAATAAGTCCTTATGACTAATAATAGACTTAGTCAAAATGATATTTATCATTTTATACCAGGTGAAGCTAATGTGACATGCTAACATATCACAATTAGTAATGATGTGACATGTTAATATATCATAATTGATGATGATGTGGCATGCTAACATGATCATATGGTATTTTTTACCCTCTACTTCAACGCAATGTCAGTGTCATGTGTATATAAAATGACAAATAGCATTTTGATCAATAACAATTGGTTAACAATCAGTCATAACATTTTATTTGATTCAAAATAAAAAGTACAAAGGTTTGATTGAACATAATAAAAGAATAAAGGCTTATTTGATTTTTTTTGAATAGTTCAAAAATTTTTTTGAGCGTTATGCCAAAACTTTTTTACTTCAATTAATTAATTAATTTATAATTTTACTTTAAACATCTTTCTTTACATCTATTTTTTATAATTCATATCAAAGACAATAAAAGAAAAATAATTTTCTAATCTCTTTAATTTTGTCCTTCTATTCTATCAAATATAATGTTAGAGTTTAGACTCTTGTAAGTTGAAACTAATTATTTTCTATTGTCAATTTCCTCAGTTGTGGTAGCTTTGGCTACCATTGCTATATTTCTTTTCGGCAGATTGTTCTTTGTTTTCTTTATTTCATAAGCAAAAGTCTTATTATAAAAAAAGAAATGGAAAATGTTTACGAATCAGCAGAAGAAATTGTAATACTTACACAAAGAAAAACCTTTGGCAATGCAACCTTATGATAGTTTAGGACGCTTAAATAAGGTCTTAGACAATTTGGTACTGAACAAAAATAATTAAAGAATACTCATATCATCAATACCTTGTTCGCTTTAGCACTAATGCTTTTCTATTCTATCCAAAACCCGACTTCCAAAATTTATATTAAAATAAATATGGGAATTTTAGTCTTTGCTATTTTAAGATATGAAAATCTTATTATCTACTCAAAGGTGTCAACATGAAATAAAAAAGTTACCGAGGAGTGCAGTGCCATAATTCAGAATAAGCTTCCACCAAAGCTTAACGATCCATGTAGTTTTACCATTCAATGCATTATTGGTACATTGTGTTTTGCAAAAGCTATATGTGATTTAGGTGCAAGTATAAATTTGATGCCACTATCCGTTTATCAACAACTTGGTTTGAGAGAGATTAAGCCTACTTTTATGACTTTCAACTTGTTGATTAAATCCTCACTTGCCCAAGAGGTACGCCGAAAGATGTTTTGGTAAAAGTTGGTAAGTTTATTTTTTTAGAAGATTTTATTATGCTTAACATTAAGGAAGATAGTAAAATATCAACCATTCTTGGGAAACCATTCTTAGCTATTGGTAGAGCTCTTATTGATGTTGAAAAAGGTGAACTTACCTTAAAGGTTCAAGACCAGGAAGTAATTTTTAATATTTTTAGAGCTTTAAAATTTCCAAAAGATTCTTACATGTGTTTTATAGTTAATGTGGTGAATAGGATCACCAATGAGGTATTTATTGAGAATTATTCTAATGATCCACTTGAGGCTTCTTAACTTTCTTCTAATGAAAGTGATGATGATAGAGTGCTTGAATGTGCAAAATTATTGGATGCCCCATCACGCCTTACTAAACCTTAATTTGAGTCCTTGGAATTACTAGTTTCTTCATCATCACCAGCCAAGCCTTCCATTGAAGAGCCACCCACACTTAAGCTTAAGCCATTTGTTAATCATCTAAGGTACGCTTTTCTAGGAAACTTATCCACTTTACCAATCATTATTTCTTTTTCTCTTACTAACGTGCAGGAAAACAAGCTCCTTCATGTGCTAAGAGAGTATAAGAAGGTAATAGGGTGGACCATTACAGACATCAAAGGAATTAGTCCACTATTTGCATGCACCAAATCTTTCTTGAGCACAACCACTAAGCAGCCATTGAGCATTAACTTCGATTGAATCTAATCATGAAAGAAATGATTAAGGAGGAGATTATCAAGTGGTTAGATGCTGGTATTGTATATCCCATCTCAAATTTACATGGGTAAAACTAGTCTAATGTGTGCCAAAGAAAGGAGGCATGATTGTAGTTTCTAATGCCAACAATGAACTCATTCCTACTAGAACTGTGATTGGTTAGAGGATTTGTATAGACTATTAAAAGCTCAACAAAGGTACTTGAAAGAATCACTTTCCTCTTGCATTTATTGTTCAGATGCTTGATAGACTTGTTGATAAGGATTTTTATTGCTTTTTGGATGGTTATTCTGGGTACAACCAAATTGTTATTGCACCTGAAGATCAAGAGAAAGCAACCTTCACTTGTCTTTATGGGACTTTGCTTTTCGAAAAATGCTATTCGAACTTTGTAATGCTCTAGCTACTTTTTAGAGATGCATGATGGCTATTTTCATTACTATGGTTGAGTAGTGCTTGGAGGTATTTATGAATAATTTTTTAATTTTTGGAGATTCTTTTGATGATTGTTTACATAATCTTGCTAGAGTGTTTAAAAGATGTGAAGAAATCAACTTGGTGCTAAATTTGGAAAAATTGTCACTTCATGGTGCAAGATGGTATAGTTCTTGGACATAGAGTTTATAGCAAAGGTTTAGAAGTAGATAAGGCAAAGATTGAGACAATTGACAAATGTCCAACTCCAACATTAGTGAAAAGTATTCGAAGTTTTCTTGATCATGTTGGTTTTTATAGGCACTTCAATAGATTTTTCTAAACTCTCCAAGCCATTGTGAAACCTTTTGGAGAAAGACACACCTTTCCACTTTGATGATGCTTAACTTGAGGCATTTATGGAGTTGAAAAAGAGATTGGTTTCTGCACCTATTATCATAATCCCAAAGTGGAGTCTTCCATTTGAGCTTATGTGTGATGCAAGTGACCATGTGATTGGCGTGATTTTAGGCCAATGAAAAGAAAAGATACTCCATCCAATTTATTATGCCTGCAAAACATTGACTAATGCCCAGATGAACTACAACACCACTGAAAAGGAGCTGCTTACTGTAGTGTTTGCATTTGATAAATTTTGCTTTTACTTTGTTGGCACTAAAGTCATTGTTTATACTAATCATTCTGCAATCAAATATTTGATTGAAAAGAAAGATGCCAAACCATGCTTGATAAAGTGGTGCTTTTGCCACAAAAATTTGACTTAGAAATTTAAGATAGAAAAGGTACAAAAAATCAAGTGGCAGCCCATCTATCAAGATTGGAGAATGGGACACAAGCTGGTAATTCAATTCTGGTTAATGAGAATTTTCTAGATGAACAGTTGTTTCATGTGAACAAGTAGAAAAGATTATCATGGTATGCTGATTTTGTGAACTATATTGTAAGTAATCTTTTCCTTCCAATTTGCACCCAAGCATTTGGCTTTTTGGTTGGTGCATGTTTTCCTTGCTTAAAGAGCAAGGTTCGAATCCTTTTTTCCCCAATTAAAAAAAAAAAACTTTTCCCTCCAATTTTGAACTCTCAACAAAAAAAGCAATTCTTGTATGATGTCAAATATTTTGTTTAGGATAAGCCTTTCTTGTTTAAGCAATGTGAGGATCAAATTATAGAAGTGTGTTCCAAAGAATGAAGTTGAGAATATACTTCGCCATGTCACTCTTCAAATTATGGAGGACATTATGGATGTCAAAGAACTACTACAAATGTTCTTCAATGAAGTTTTTATTTGGCCTACCCTTTTTAAATAAGCTCATTATTTTTTAAAAAGTGTGATAGATGTCAGTGAGTTGGCAACATCTCACGAAGACACGAAATGCCTCTCAACAACATTCTCAAGGTGAAGATTTTTTAAGTTTAAGGAATTGACATCATGGGTCTGTTTTTAACTTCATACAATAATGCGAGACCTCAACCTCTATAGGCTTGTAACTAAGTATAGATGTAATAATACGAGCTAGGGGTAGTTTTGTCATTTTCTCTAATAAGCTTCCAGAAGAAAGTTTTATGATATTTTAAGGCTTAAATGGGTATAAGACTGCATAAATGATGTGTGCTGATGAAAACACGAAGAAAACTAGAAGTTTCAACAATTTTCACAGTAGGGGCAAAATGGTTATTTTTCACCTCAGGTTAAAAATTTTAAGTTTTTATGAACTTGAACATGTCTAGACCATTATAGACTTTGTCCCAGTGTTAAAAGAGCAAAAAGATTTCATAAAAGATTAGAGGAGAGTAAGTTAATAGGTGGAAGGGCAATTTGGTAATTTTAAGTGGAAGGGATAAGATTGGCCTATAAATACCTTGAATTTCCAGCAGCTTCTAGGGATTTTCTAGCAGCTTGTCTTCTTCTTCTTCTGCTCTCTCACGTTTCTTCAATTCCTCCATGGGATTTTTCTTCAAGCTTCCGTAACTTTCTCTCTCTAGCTCCAATTTTCATGCTTTTGGTGCACCCTTCCATAAAACCTTGTGCTCTTTCATCCTCTCACTTTAAAACCCTTGATAAATCTCAATTCTGCACTTTCTCTCACTAGTTGGATGTTCTAGAGAGAGAAAGAGAGAATTACTCCATTGATTTGGAAGCAATTAGAAGAGAATTTGACTACAAAGGAGCCTTAGGGTAAGTGGTTACCTAAGCTCAATTTTTAGCTGCAGAAAATGGCTAGTAATTGGGATTTATGAGCTGTTTTATTGTTGACTATGTTCATTACTTTTTAGTGATTAAGATAGTGAACATAGATAGCCATTTAATGTGGCAATTGAAAACTAGCTAAGAAATAGCTTTTAGAGTTCATAGTGTGTAAATTGATCTATTGTTTATGTTAATGTGATCCTAGGTTTTAAGGAAGCCCCATCATTCCATTTGGACAATTAGGGGAATTGGAGTCATCTAAAGGCTCTACAATCAATTGGTGAGTGGACTGCCTATCAAAATAGTTTTGGGAATATGACTGTTTTGAACAAAGTGTTTGATTGATTTTATACAACTTTTCTAAAAAAAAAAAATGAATGCCTTGGGAACAAGCTCTTGAGAAATGATTTATGTTATGATATGTGGTTATTATGGATTTCTATGTGGCTGCATTATGTTGATATACATATATGCTTGAATATAATGTTGTGTAATTATATTGACTCGGTTATATGCGAGTAGGGAGTGCGCATAAGTCGAGGATGACCCGGTTATGTGCGAGTAGGGAGTGCTCATAACCTGGTGATGACCCAGCCATGTGCGAGTAGGGAGTGCGCATGAGCTGGTGATGATGATGATGGGATGGTGTGATGATGATGATGGGTATATGCGTATATATATATACATATGTAAATATGTGTGTTATAGGAAATTGATGGATAATGGTTTTTGGTTGTAATGCATGTGAAACTTGACATGTTAAACCTTGAGAAATTGTTATGTGTTTCATATTGGTTTTGAACATTTCAAGCAAGGTGGTTTTCTTTGGGAGAAAGGGAAATTTTCATTTGATGCCCTGTATTTCGATGCAGCGAAAAACTCTCGGGTTTTGAAAGGGTAGGCTGGCCGGAAACTCGCTGCAGCGAGGATGCATTTTCACTGTAGCGAGAATGACACTGTAGCTTCTCGCTGCAGCGAGAAACATTTTGTTTCTGGGTTACAATTTCGCTGCAGTGAGATTCAATCTCACTGCAGCGAAAAACTTTTTGTTTTGGTCTCCTATCTTGTTCAATTGCTGCCCTATCTTTTACTTCTTTGCTACCATATCAGAGCATGGACTTCCAACATTAAGGATTAAATGAGTTAAGTTTAAAATGAGGAGGTTTAGTGAGAAATCCTCGACCAGTTGAGAAACCCTTGTTTGGTTAATAACTAAATCCCAACGTCGTTGTAATGAAAATTCATTCTTGCTGCAGCGTAGCTGCAACGAGAATGCCTTTCCGCTGCAGCGAAGATTCGTTATCGTATTTGACTTGCTTGTGTAATATTCAAGTTTTCATTCTTCAAATGGTTTGTTATGTATGGGTCCTTGATTTTCAAATGATTAATCATTTAAGGGATTGATGAGGAGTTCTTAATAAGAATAGAAGCAAATTGCATTGTTTTGAAAAAGAATGCATCATGATTTCATTAAAGATTCTTTATGGTATGCTTGTTCCCTTCCTTGTTCACTCACTGGGTCTATACTCACCATTTTCAAATTCATGTTTTCAGATCACGAGGCAGTCGGTAACTAGGACGAGATGTCTTTGTAGACTTGTGTCCATCTTTTGGTAGGTATCTTGGCATTCAGTAGCTGTACATTCATCCGAGTCCCTCCGCTGGAAGTTGAGTGTTATTTTGTTTTGTATAGATAAACTTAATGTAAATTATTAGAATACATGTTGTAGACATGGTATGTAAATTTTTAAGGAGTAATGCCAGTACGAGTTGGCAATGTATATCACTATTTTGATTCAAAAGTATGAAATATGACTTAGCGATATTTGATGGAATGATAAGTAGGATAAAACGATAGGCTTGCTTAGGCTTAATAAACTACGTTTATTGGGCCCTTGCGCCGGTCATGGCCCGAAAATTTGGGTCGTGACAAATAATATGTATATCTTGGTTGCTATTGATTGCGTGTCTAAATGGGTTAAAGTTGTGACATTCCCAAATAATGACTCTATGGTCGTGTTGAAATTCTTGAAAAGAATACCTTCACTCGTTTTGGCACCTTAGAGCTATTATCAATGATGAAGGTTCTCATTTTTGCAACAAGTATTTTGGCTCACTCCTTGCTAAATATGGAGTTAAAAATAAGATTGCCACAACATACAATCCATAAACTAGTGGCCAAGCTGAAGTTTCAAATAGAGAAATTAAGAGAAATTTGGAGAAAAATGAATGCCATCCAGAAAAAAATGGTTTGAAAGGTTGGATGATGCATTGTGTGCTTATAAAATTGACTACAAAACTCCAATTAGGATGTATTGGTTTTCGGCAAAGCTTGCCATCTTCTAGTTGAACTTGAGCATAATGCATATTGGGCCATCAAGAAACTAAATTTTGATCTCCAAGCAACTGGTGAGAAATGTTTTTTACAACTCAATGATTTGGATGAGTTTCATCTACAAGTTTATAAAAATAAAAGAATCTATAAAGAGAAAATAAAAGGGATGGCATGGCAGAAAGATTATCGAGCATCATTTTGAACTACGCCAACATGTTCTCCTTTATAACTCTCTATTAGACTTAAACTACATCATGTTTTCATTTTACAAAAATCACATGTCTTCTTGAACTTAATGTTAAGCATTTGATATTGTCTCAATTACATTTTTAGTCCATCAAGGTTACAAAATTGTTTGAAAACCCATGCATTCTTCGAAAACATCACACAAGCTTCCAAAAAAATGCATTTTAACTAAGAAATTAAGATCAAACATGCCTTGAAATGTTTATTTGAATATAGGTACAAGCCAATGAGAAAGTATTTGGAGAAAAGCACCAAAAGACTAAGGAAACTTCAAGACACAAGCCAAAAGTCCATCCTAGAGAAGCTCAAGTCGATCTAAAGGCAGAAAGAGTGTAAAAGTTAAAAATAATGAAGCCCTAGTCAACTATAGAGGAAGCACATTCGACCTTGTTCTAGAAAGATCAAGAAAATCAAGTTGCTTAGAGATCATAAATGTTCTTTATCTGATAAGTCTATTTCGCTGAGTCTGAACTATGCTAGCTTCTACATATGGTATTTGTTTCCCAACCTTGTGCACTTGGGATTTGTGTAGGCACAATGTGGCTGTTTATATTTGTGTTAATGGTTGTAAAATACAAACCCGCCATGACCACCAATGTATGGCCTCATGAGAAATGTATTAAATATTGTATATAAATTATGTGCCAAGAGGCAATGTTTATGTATTTGAGTTTAATTATGATATGAATATGTGGAATTGGAAATCCTTGGCTATATGTGTATGATTTGGAATCCTAAGGCTTGGTTGAGTCTCGTGGACTTCACTTGCCAAGCTCATGCGTTGGTCATGGACCTTCGGGTTTGGGTCGAACAATTGCCAAGGGAGTGGATGTAGGCATCGAAAAAACTGAACCACTATAAATTTTTTGTCTCTTTTAATTTTTCATATTATTATTTATTGCTTGCATTTGCATTAGGATATTAGCTTTACATTGATTTATTGTTTTGTACTTAGGAAATTACTTTTCTTAGCTACATTATTTTTATATTTAATAAGTTATAGTCGAGAAATTGTTTTGACACTAGAAAATAATTTTTGGTGAAAAAGTTTTGATTTTGATAAATAGATTTTTAAAGAAATTTTTAATATATCAATACACTCCCATTTTTATATATTGCACATTGAGACTTATACACTAACAATTGGTATCAGAGCTTGGTCTCAATTTTTTAGGTTTAATAGCCTTTGAAAGATCCATTGTAAAAGCTCAAATCAATGAAAATGAAGGTTATGGCAACCATGCTTGCTAAAGGGCAATCAATCCAACGGCCATCTCTATTTTGTAGGTAATTATTATCCTTATTAGAAAAAGTGAATGGAAATGTTTATTCAATCTATGGATTTGGATGCATGGAGTGCAATACTAAATGGTTCCCATGTTCCAAGTAAGGAGATAGATTGCAAAGTGGTTATTAAGTCTAGGTAAGAGTGGAGTGATAAGGAGAAGAAATTGATTTAAATAAATTGTAAAGCCTAAAATACTCTCCTTTGTTCCCTAGGTTCTAATAAGTTTAACAAGCTTTGATGTGTGAGAGTGCCAAAGAAATTTGGCACATTAAAGACCACTTATAAGGGGACAAACCTAGTTAAAGAATCCAAAATTGGATTGCTTAGACATGATTTTGAGTTGTGTTGGATGAGAGAGGATGAATCAATTAATGAGATGTTTGAAAGGTTCACCAATATTGTAAGAGGTCTAAAGGCTCTAGGAAAAGATTTTCCAAATGCCCAACTGGCGAAGAAAATCTCATATAACCTACCTAAGTCTTGGAAACCTAAAGTCACAATTATAAAACAAGCTAGGAATTTAAATGACTTTATATGAAAGGAGCTTATAGGATCTTGACTCACTTACAAAATGACATTGAAACATGAGAGTGAGCTAGAGAAATCTAAAAAGAAAGACATTGAGAAAAAAAAAAGGTAACTCTAAAATCTATGATTGAAAAGGAAAAAGAAAGAAGAAATAAGAGTGAAAGTGAAGTGGACATGGCCATGTTGGCTAGAAAATTCAATAGGATAGTAAGGAAAATTTTTAGCAATGGAAAGTCTACAAAGAGAGATATGCCTAATGAAGAATTCTCTAAAGATCATTTAATACGTGTTGATTGTCAAAGACTACGACATATTAAGTATGATTGCCTAAGCAAAAAGAACACCTCAAGAAAGTTCAAAAAGAAAGCAATGATGGTAACTTGGAGTGATAGTGAAGACTCCCAAGATGAGGAAAGTGCTGAAATTGCCAACCTTTACTTCATGGCATGAGATGACTACAAGGTATATCCTATTCTTTATAATCTTGACTTATGTGCTCATGAAGAAAATGATTATACATTTGATGAGTTGAAAGATGCTAATGATGATCTTATGTTTGAATTTGAAAAAAAAATATTAAAATACAGTCATATCATAAGAAAACTAAAAATTGAAAATCAAAACTTAGTTAAGGCGAGGATTATGTTAGAAAACAATATGAAAGGGATGCAAAATGAAATTGACTTGTTGAAAAAGAAAGATAACACTTTGCAAGACACTCTTTCTGGGTTTAAAGATAGCCAACAAAAATTGAATGACATGTTGGTATTACAAAGAGCCTTCTTTAACAAAGAAAGGTTAGGCTATGACTTTACACAAAAAGAAACCCATCTTAAGCTTTTCTTTGTCAAAGAAAATGCAAAACATGATGGTTTTCTAAATGCACCTCATGCCTCAAATTTGGTCATTCTACTTTATCTTGCTCTTATACAATTGTTACACAAAGAGATAAAGTAGGTAGATATGTATGGGTTCCCAAGAGAACCAACCCCCACAAGGTAAGATGATAGAAGTTGATAAGGTTCTTAAGAGAACCAAGATTACTAACTGTTAAAGACCCAAGAAAATTTGGGTACCAAAAACAAATGTTTGAGTTTTCCTTTTGTAGGAGGAGCATACATGTTCTCAATCAATAACACAAGAAAAGGTAATTTGAATCATTCATTTGTGATGTAGATCATTGAGGTATGGCATGTGCAATATTGATTATCAATTCTTACACTCTTAATTTGACACATGTCTTATGAAGTTGAGGAAAATGCTTGCTAAGGAAATCTAATGATGATATTCTCTTGTTGAAGAAATTATTTTTTGAACCATGGTTAAAAGATTATTGCAAAAAGATTGATTAATAGTGTTTGGAAATACATTGGAACAAATGTGCATATATTATTGAAATTATGAGTATTTGAAGTATATATTGAATATTTATTTAAATATTCATGTCTTACTACTTCCTTGAACATATGAGTATGAGATTGATATGTTGAATATTCTATTTTAATACTCATTTATCATGTGATCAGTATTTATCCCTATGATCCATCTAAGGAAAGGTAAGGTTATTCTTTAATGTGATCAACCATTTAATACTTTTTTCCTTGTTGGAAGCAAATTTAGTGAATGATTAAAGGGGAGTTGGTAACTCTATGATATAGAGTTATTTTACCACATTTTTTGTTATAAAAAAAATAGCTAAGTCCTTATATTTTCAAGTTAATGTTAGGTATTTTTACATTTTCCTTTGTTTAGTTTAATGCATTTGAATTATTTTTTATTTGAGTAATTTGAGTTCATTTTCATCTTAATAATCTTAATTTGAAACATTTCTGATGTAGTCTCTATTTCGAAGGTTCTCAAGTGTTAAGAACTTCCTGCAAGTGACATATGCAAGATGGTAAAGTGCAAAATTTGTTAAGCATGTTGTGGTCTTTTTACCATAACTTTCTCTATAAAACTCCAAATAAGGTGATTCTTGGACCAATAGAAAACTAAGAGGAAGGGATACAACTTTTTGGTTTATTATTTTGCCTAGTTCAAAGTGGACGATGATCAAAATTTATGTAGAAAAGAAAGCATTGTAACAAGAGAGAAATCAAAAACAGAATGCTTGATGGTTGCGACGTTGAGGCTTATTTCCATAAAAAAATTTCTTATAGAAATTTGGAAATTAGGGTTCTTTATGCATATTTAAAGGACTTTTTCAAGGGATTTTAAGAAGTGAATGGCAGTAGCTTTTTTGGAGGTTTTGAGCTAAGAATCAAACAAGCGAACAAGTGCAATTAAGAGAGATTCGAGACCACAAAGCTTCAACATTAGTTTCTTTGTCTATTTTGTGTTATTCTTATTTCCTTGGACTTGAATTCATGGCTAAATTTCTTTGGATAATGTTTTCTTTAGATATCATGAACCAATTTGTTTTTCTAGGATTATGGTGGATTTCAACATTTAGTTGGAATATTAGTTTTTTTTATTTATCATGAATGGGTATAGTTTTGCTTATTCAAATATGTTCTTAATGACTTTAATTGCTTGATCAACAATTAATTGATTTGTGAATCTAATTAAAAGTCAGTAGAGAGATTTTATATTGGACTAAGATTTGAGTAGTGTATGTTCATGTCACTTAGGTGATTTGATTCATGATTTGGGTAGACATACGCCAATTGTCATAAATAGCCAAATTAGCACACTAGCTTAATGAACTTAATTTAATTGATTCCTATAGACATATAGTGAAGTAATTAAGTTAGGTATTTGCGTAAGTATCTCGACAGAGACTTCTGTCACGACCCAAATTTCGAGCCATGACCGGTGCATGGGCCCAATGGACATAGCCCACTAAGCCCAAGCAAGCTTATCTATATGACTTGTTCATTATTTCCATCAAAAGGTGCTAAAGTCACATTTCATAGTTTCAATTCAAATACTGCTAACCGTTTCTATATCATGATGGCAGTAATAGTCAAATATACATATATTGTCTAAAGCATACATATTAAAAATTTACATCGTGTTTATCTATACACAAAAAAAGGGATACTCGACTTCCAGCGGAGAGACTCGGGCAAAAGTTTAGCTATTGAATGTCGAGATACTTACCAAGGATACGAATCTACGAGGACACCTCGACCTAGTTACCGGTTGCCTCTTGATCTGAAAACATGAAGTTGAAAATGGTGAGTATAAACCCAGTGAGTGAACAAAGGAAGGGAACAAGCAAACAATAAGGAAAGTTTAAAGAAATCATGATGCATTTATCTTCAAAACAATGCAATTTAATTTAGTTCTTATTAAAACCCCTCGTTAAACCCGTAATGAGTTATTCACTTGATGATAAAGGGTCCATGCACCACAAAGGATTTGACAAGTGAAAATTTTAATAGCATTCAAGCAAGTCAAGTCAAGTAAAATGACGGGTTTCTCAAGTGACCGAGGGTTTCTCACCAAACCCCCTCATTTCAAACTTAATTAATTAAATCCTTGATGTTGGAAGTCCATGCTTAACCATGATGTTAAAGAAGCAAAAAATATGGCAAAAACCAAAAAAGTAGCATGCAGAATAGAAAGTTTCTCGCTGTAGTGAAATTCAGGCGACAAAACAAAATGTTTCTCGCTGCAGCGAGAATTCATTCTCACTGCAGAGAGTTGCAGGTAGCAAAAACAGAATGTTTGTCGCTGCAGCGAGAAGCAGGGCATCTAAAAAAAGAGGGACCTCATTTGCACTAAACATCCATTTGGTACTGCAATAAAATCAATTTGCAAGTAAATGGGAAATTTTCAAGATTCATCATGCCATACAATCACATTTTACAATCATGATCTTTCTATTGCATATACATATACCTAAACATATATCAATTCGTATACCATCCCATCTCACCCAGCTCATGTGCATCCCCCCACTTAGTGCACATAGCCGGAGTCATCGTGTGCATCCCCCCCACATCGTGCAAAGTTAATGCCATCGTGTACATCCCCCCACATCGTGCACACGGGCAATATCACCATCCATCTCCCTCACCATCGTCATCACTGGCAGGTGCACACTCACCTCGCACATGCACGGTTACATTTGTCACACAATGGTATCGTTTATGACATAATATATATATATATATATATCAACATTATACAAAAACATATGTATTCATCACAATATCCATTTCATAACATAAAAACATTTCATAAGGGTTTGTTCCCGTGCAAGTTTTGAAGAAAGAACCAATAAAACGCTTTAGGGGATTCAATTAAACATACATGTGTATATCCCAAAACATTCTTTTATGCAAGTTCACTCACCTTAGTGGGTTGTAATTGAATTTCTTTTCAAAATTCTTCCAAGCTATTATAGAAGCTCTTTTTTTCTCTCTCTAAACACCTAGCTAGTGAGAGAAAGTATAGAAGTAAGATTTTTCAAGGGTTTTAAAGTGTGAGAGTGAAAGAGCACAAAAGTTCTATGCAAAAGTGCACAAAAGCATGAAAATTGGAACTATCTTGAGAGAGGTTATGGAGATTTCATAACAAGCTTCCATGGAGAGTGAAACAAACATGAGATGGGATGAAAAAGAAGAAGAAGCTGCTATAACAAAAGATATTTATAACCAAAGCTTATCCAATCTCTTCTTAAATTACGAAAATGCCCTTAACAAGTTAGCTTTGTCTTCCTCCAATCCTTTATGCAATCTTTTTACTCTTTTGACACTAGGACAAGGTTCATAACAGTCTAGAATTACTTGGGTTCACGAAAGCTTAAAAATTTTGACTCGAGATGAAAAATGACCATTTTGCCCTTACCTTGAAAATTATCATTATTTTTATTTCCTTCATCATTTTGCCCTTATTTTCATCATTCATTTATGCCTTAGGCCTACTTAGGCCTTAATATTGTTTGAAAGCATACTTCTAGGGGCTCACTAAGGAAATGACAAAATTACTCATAGTTTGTGATATTGCATCTACTTTTAGCTATGAGCCTATAAAAATCAAGGGCTCACAACTTGTACATAGTCTTGGATCCTAGGTTAGTAAAACCACCCAATAAGATAAATAATAAGAGAAGTTGGTATCAGATGAAGTGTTGAATCAACCCATAATCCTAGGTTTTAAGTCTACTATCTTTCTCAAGTATATCTAATTTTTGTTGGTTTATATAATGTTTATTTTAATTTTGTTTTAATCAACTTTTTGCAAATTTCGGTTTCTTAAATAAGATTGATTTGTTATAAGATTTTAATACTTAGTAAAACATTTAAGAACAATTTCTTGTGGGAACGATACTCTACTTTTACTATATTACTTGTTTACGATAATGTGCACTTGTGTGAAAATCCAACAACAAGAGTTGATCATTGATATTGTGCTATGATCTTCAACAATAAGCTTGGTGAGACCTCAACAAAGGATGTGCTACATTATCGGTGATATCTCTCAAACACCATAATAATCTTTTGCTTAATGATGATCTAAATTGTTTCTTGAATGATTGAGACATAGAATAATTATATTTTCCTCACTATAGTTAATTTTTTTAATGAGTATAATTTGTTGATTATTTAATTAAGTAGTCTTGTGAATATATTTGTATGTGTGTATTTCATTTGTTCTTAATCTACTTGATTGAATGTGAAGCCCGACGTTATAAAATATTAGCCCTGTCATTCATGTGATTGACAGAATGCTTGCATACTTGGAAAGCCCCAAAAAATCGTCAAAAGTCGGTAGTGTACCTAGTGGTCCAACTAACTTGAATTAAGCCTCGAACTAGTCCAAATAGAAATTTTAAGATGAAATTGAGGATTTTGAAACCCTAGAATGACTTCAAATGGTGATTCAAAGTTCGAGGACCGATTTGGAGTCAAATTGAAATTTTCATGACCTAAGGGCAAAATGGTCATTTTGCTACTTGAGGTTAAGATGTGACTGTTGGATGAAATTTTTTACTAAAATTGATCATTTGGAGTATAATTTGAGTTTGAGAAGTGAAGAATTTTAATTCCGACATTTTTTCGAGCATAAGGGTCAAATTATCATTTTGCCCCTCAAGGGCAAAATTGTAATTTTACACCACCCAACACTTGTCCAGCACATGGATTTTACCCAATATTATCATGGATAATTGAAAAAATTTAAGTGGTGGAGAGAGATTGCTTAATGGGTAAGTATGACACATGGACCAACGGAATGGTGACATGTGTCAAATTTTCATCCATTTATATTTTCCTTATAAATTTGCACAAAATCAGCCTATTTCTCTTCATTATGGCCAGCCAAAGCAAGAACAAAGGAAGAAAAGGAAGAACAAAACCCTAGGTGGAAAAATTCAAGGGAAAAGTGTGAAAATCCAAGGAAACAAGTGAAAAAAAGGTAAGATTTTTCAATTAAGCTTGAGATCTCTCTTTCTTAAGCATTTTTTCTTATTTTCCATGGTTGAATCACATGAAATCATGATGAATCCTTTGCTGGCCGGACATGGGGGGAGGAGTTTTGATGCTTGATTTGGTTAGATTTCAATGCATTTTAGTGTTTTTAGATAATTAGTGATGTGTATCATGAAAAACAAATAAGAAAAATTCAATTTCTCCCATTACCCATCATTGGCCGAATTTTCCATATAGAGTGTGGATGATGATTTTGATTTTATTTGAAGTGAATTGGTTAGGAAATGATGAATTATAGTGAGAAAATCAAGTAGGAAAAATTACAGTGTTAATGCACCCACCATGGCCGAAATTCCCAAGAGAAATTGTGAAGATGATTTTGCTAAATTTTATGCTATTTGACTTGTGTTTGATGGTTTGGAGAATTGGAAGAAAAATGGAGTTAATTGGAGTTGAATTGGGCATATTGGCAAATTAATCGAGTGATAGATCAAATTAGGCCAATACTGTTTTATTTAGGTAGACAATTGAAATTGTGAAGAACACCGTGTTTAGACGATAATCCGAACAATTTGCATTCCATTTCATGCATCCATATAGTTTTATAACGATTTATCACCAATGTGGTAAATTGCTTGATTGTGCATTATGTCTAGGTGGTGAATCCTCCGATAAGGGTAAAGAAATTGTACCCGAGGATCGATAGTCGGAGTACTCTAAAAATTTAACTCCCGAAATAGTGAGTAACCTTATCATCATTTTAATTATCTAAAGTGGTCTTCTTATTCGATTTTGTGAATTTTATGGAAAATGAGTTGAAATGGTTAATTTTTAGGTTTTATAAACAAAAATTGTTTAAATGAAATGATTTTATAAATTGTCTTGAAATTGAATGATGGTTTTGAAAATAGAGTAATTGGAGACCATTTGATGTATTGTGAATTTATGGTTCTAATTGATTGGCTTATGGCAATATTGGCATGAATGGTTGAATTGGTATTTGTGTTGAAAATGTATAAACTGTTGTTTGCCTTGACAGGCTGGATAATGATAAAATTGCCATGTCATGCTGTTGAATTTTTATTGTATGGTGGGTTTAGCTTGCTGCAGTGGGTGGGTTCTGTGGACCAGCCTATTAGAGGGGCACGAAATCCGAATATATTCATACCTCGGTTGGAAAGGCACGTAGGGTATCTGTTGAGGTATAGTTAGAGTTCAGGTCATGCCGAACCACCTCGTGATTATGAACTCCGCTAACGCCAAGGAACGGCTGTGTTTTTCAAACTAAAAATATGTTTATGTGTATACGAAATTTTTTAACAACCTTGACAGACTCGGTTAGATGCCTCGGCCAAGGTATTCTTGAGAATGATTTTGGTAGGAGCCAAGCTTTTAAGATACTTATAAGCCATGTTGATTATTTAAATGAAATGAATATTTATGTTATGAATTACATATTGAGATAGAATATTTTAATCGTCTCCATTAACTCGACTTTAGATATTTTGAATGGTGTATGTTTACTCACTGGGATTATATAATCTCACCACCCTCCTTTCCACCCATTTCAAGCTCAGAATAGGCTGTAGATAGTTAAAATCTTCAAAGGCTATAGTTGGCTTTACATCCTCCAAACTGTAGGTTCATAATCTTCCTTACTTTTGGTTATTCAGGGGCCCACTTGTTATTGTAAATTAAATTAAATACTCTGGCTTACTGTATTACAGTCTGTATAAATTTATTTTGTTTTTACGCTACAAAAATTATTTATGTATAACTCTATAAATATTGTTTTGTAGGAAAATAGAATATTTTATGGAATATTTTTTATTATATCCAAATAATCATAATTTCATTTTAAATGAAGGTTTTAGATGTTTAAACTTAATTTTGATTATGAAATATGTGTTTTCCACCGCATACTACATTTTTAGCTAGTTTTGAGATTTTTAAGGAAAAATGACCAAAATGCCCCTGTCAGAAAAAAATTATTTTTTTTATTGTTTTAAGTTGGAAATAGCTTAAAATCTTTTAGAACATGATATTTGGCAACAGTTACTCACAGGGGAAATGAGAAACTGATATTAAGGCCTTGTGGGGTTCCGGTTGACATTTCGGGTAATGAGTGTCTATCGGGACATCGCGGCAATTGTCATGGGCTCGAGGGGAGTACCGGGTCGTTACAATTAAAATGGTATCAGAGCTTTTGGTTTTAAAGTTGTTTTAAAAATTTACAATATCAGTGTGACCCCGAGTTAAGTTGGGTTAGGTTGAATAAAATGCATGCATCTAAATCGTCCATTTAAAATGAAATTATGGCTAATCAAACTAAATAAAAATATTAAATAAAATATTCTATTTTCTTATAAAACAATATTTATAGAATCCTGCATAAATAATTTTTTGCAGCGTAAGAGTAAAATAAATTCATATATATAATAGCACACTAAACCAAGTATACGAAAATATTCTACAATGACATATGGGCCTCGATATAACCGAAAAATATGCAAGACTGTAGACCTTCGATTTCTAAGGATGCAGATCCAAAAGCAATCCTCGACAGAATCGGCTATCTACAGACTGTCTTGAGCTTGAAATGGGTGAAAAGAAGGGGTGAGCTTTTATAAACTCGGTGAGTAAGCAAAATTCATCTATAACATCTAAAGCCGAGTAAGTGGAGACAGTTAAATCATCCCATCACAATATAATTCATAACATTCAAAACTCATTTCAATTCATATAAAACAATTACATTTCATCAAAAATAATCAGTAAGGCTCATGACTCTCTTAAAACTTGGCTCGTGCCAAAACTCGTAATCGGTGACACCTTGGCCCGGGCATCCAACTGAGTCCGCCAAGGCTGTTAAAACGATATATACACATAAAACATGTTTTACGTTTAAAAACATAGCCGTTCCTTGGCGTTGGCTGAGTTTCACCCTCACGTGGTGGTTCGGCGTGAAGTGAACTCTAAATATACCTTAGGAGATACCCTCCGCGCCTCTCATACTAAGGTAAAATATAACGAGGTTTACCGTGCCCCTTTAATAGGTTAGTCCACAAAACCCGCCCACTGCAGTAAGCTAATCAAATAACCCACCAAATCAATAAACATTTCGACAGCATGACATGGCTAATATAATATTACCCAACCTATGTCACGACAAAACAAAACAGTTTATATATTCCACACAAAACACAAATCCAGCCATTCATGCCATCACATTGTCATAAGCCACCAATTCAAACCATATATCAAAACCCGAGTATATAGTCTCCACTTACTCAATTTCCAAAACCAGTATTCAATTTCAAAACAAGTTATAAAACTCATTTCATTTAACCAACAATTCAATTTTAAAACATAATAATTTACCATTTAAACTCATTATTCTTTAAAACATAAAAATGAGTAGAAACAACTTTGGATAGTTAAGATGAAAGTCTGTTACTCACAATAGCGAAAGTTTAGAGTACTCCTATTCTTGGTCCTCGGGTACAATATTTTTACCCTTATCAGAGGGCTCACCACCTATACATAATACATGACACGTAATTCAATATATTTGTGCCAAACTGTTATAAAACTATTTCAGGCTCTATATGAATGCATGAAATTGAATGAGAATTGTCTAAATAATCACTTAAAGATGGTGTTCTACACGGGTTCAATTATGATAGGACTGAATTTGTATTCGACCTAACTCGAAGTATACATTGTTAAATCAACCAAAACATCTGATTCAACTCCAAATATATTCATTACACTTCCAATACTCCATTTACACCCAAAGTACCTCAATGAACTTGATTTTCTCATTGTTGTTCAAATCGTTTACTAAAAGAACCATCTGTTTCCATAACTGTTTTCAATATCCAGCACCACAATTCATCAAATATGATCTAAATAACATGAGATATAACAAGATTCATCATCAATATGTCCTTTAGTAAATTCAGCCAAGGAGAGTTTTGATGAAGAACCTGTGGTTTTCATGCTTGTTTTTAACACCGAGTATCACAAAATAACTAAAAACTCGTATGTAGCATAAAATCTAACAAAACCCGTGATCAAAACCTCTCCCCCTAGGTTCGGCCAGCAAAATTTCCTTCATGAAATCTTAAGTTCCAACTACAGAAAATGAAAAAGAGAGCATGGGAAAGGTAGATCTTAAGCTAAAATTGAAAAATCTTACCTTTGATGGTTTTGTTCTTTGAAATTCAACAAATTTCTCTCAGATTTTCTTCTCTAGGGTTTGTTCTTATTCTTTTCTCTTTGTTCTTTGCTTTGGCCGGCCATGAAGAATGAAATGGGAGAGTTTAAGTTGAGCTTATAAAGGTAATTATAAAAATATTAAAACTTCACATGTGTCACCATGTGATTGGTCCATGGTTAATAACTTAACAATTAAGCATTTGCTCACCACCACATGTAATTTCTTAATTATCCAAAGTATAAAATGTTAATAGGTGAAATTCATGGGCTTGACAAGTGTTATGGTGATGTAAAATTCTAAAAATTCCAATTACGTCCTCATAGGCACATAAAATGACTATTTTGCCCTTATTCTCGAAATTGAAATTTTCACTTCTAAAATTCAAATTATGTTCCAACTAGTAAAACTTGGTCAAAAATTTCGTCCAACATTTCAATTTTGCCCTTGGGTGGCAAAATGACAATTTTACCCCTACGTTACGAAAATTCCTAATTTGACTCCAAATTAATCCTCGAACTTTGAATCATCATATTAAAACATTCTAAGGTTCAATAACTCTCAAATACATCCTAAAATCTCTATTCAAGCTAGTTCGGGTTTTAATCTACTTAATTGTACCACTAAGTATAATACCGACTTTTAACGATTTTTCGAGGCATCCAAGTATGCAGACATGCTATCAAGTACATGAATGACATAGCAAGTATATTATAGAGATGGGCTTGACATTAATGCAATAATAAAGAGTTATTAAGTACTAATTGGATGAAGCCCATGAAACATAAAGGCTTTACAAAGGAATTATAAAGTTGTTACAATTATGAGATCACTATGCATCAAAGCCATGTTCCTAAAATTATTCCTGGTCATTGTATTGTCAAGACAGGACATTGATAGTGCTCAAAGACTGGTACATTTTACACCTCTTTACTTGAGAAGTAAGTAATCAATCTCATAGATTGAAGTATATGGGATACTTGAGGATAAAATGTAGGTGCTTGTTAAAGAACAAGTCCACTGAACATGACCCGCTATGAGAACTATGAAACTTTGTGTGAGACCTCAACCCCTATAGGCTCATAACTACGCATAGACGCAATAACACAGGCTAGGGGTAGTTTCATCATTTTCTCTAAAAAACTCCCAAAAGAAGGTTTTATGATATTTTCAGGTCTAAATAGGCATAAGACCAAATAAATAATATGTAATGACGAAAACACAAAGAAAACTATAAGTTTCAATAATTTTCACCATAGGGGCAAAATGGTCATTTTTCACCTCGGGTCAAAATTTTTAGGTTTCGTAAACTTGAGCATGTCTAGACCATTATGGACATGTTTTAGAATCAAAAGAGTAAAAAGATTGCACCAAGGATTGAAGGAGAACAAGTTAATGTGCTAAAGGCATTTTCGTAATTTCAAGTGGAATGGATAAGCTTGAGCTATAAATATCTTTTTCTTCCAGCAGCTTCTCCATTCTCCAGTAGCTTCTTCTCTTTCATCTTCTTCCATCTCACGTTGCTTCCATCCTCCATGGAAGCTTGATATGAAACTTTCAGAACTTTCTCTCTCTAGCTCTAATTTTCATACCTTTGTACCCTTTTGACTAGAACCCTTGTGCTCTTTCTCTCTCTCACTTTAAAACCCTAAAAAAAGTCCTTGTTCAGTACTTTCTCTCACTAGTTGGAGGTTTAGAGAGAGAAAGAGAGATTTTCCATAATTGTTTGAAAGCTATTGGAAGAGAATTCAACTACAAAGAAACCCTAAGGTGAGTGATGAACTAAGCTTGGTTTTAAGTTGTTGATAATGGCTAGTAATTGGGATTATGAGCTGTTTTATTGTTGAGTTGTTTTTTCATTTTTAGTGTGATTAGAGTAGGGCAAGGAATAGCCATTTGATATAGTTATAAGCCAATTATGAATGACTAGAAGAATTTGAATTAGAAACTAGCTTTTGGAGTGATATTAATGTAAATTGGATTGGTTGTGATGTTGTGTGTGTATAGGTTCCAACAAGGCCTCACTTGCCCATTTGAACCATTAGTGGAGGTTAGAGTCTATCAGAGGTTCAGCAATATCGGTGAGTGAACTGCATTTCAAAATCATTTTGGGAATGTGACTGTTTTGTACAAAGCATTTGAATGATTTTATACAACTTTTTCTTAAAACAAGTGCCTTGGGAACAAGCTTTTGCTAAATGGTTTTATGTTGTGATATGTGGTTGTTAAGGATTCATGCACTATTGCATTATGATGATATATATATATATATATGTTGTGCATGATAGTTGATATTGTGTATGATGATTATAACCGTGTGTGTGTAGGATGTGGGGCGATGCTCATGCCGGTGATGATGGTGTTGTGGGAGATGGATGATGATAGTGCCCGTGCGCATGATGTGGGGGGATGCACACGATGGCGCCAGCTATGTGCACGATGTGGGGGGATGCACATAAACCGGGTGTGATTATAATGATATTGATGTTTATCTATGTATTTATGCATATCTATGCTTATGAAATGAAAGTTCATGAATATGATATATGATTAAAGTGCATGTGAGCGAGAAACTCTCGAGTTTTGATGCAGTGCCTTTACTTTGATGAAGAGTTTGACCACCTTCCCATCCGAACTGGGAAAAGTGACAAACATCAAAGTTGTAGCCCTGGCTCTTAGCTTTCTAGTGGTCTAAAAATTAGGTCAATTGGACTTTTGTAGAGGGAGATATACTAGATAAAATGAAATACATGTAAATTGGTATTATTTCTCACTACAGCGAGAATGAACTTCGCTGCAGCGAGAAACATTCTGTCCTACATGCTACCCTATTCTGTGTTTGACATATTTTTCACCCATTTAACTTCATGGATTGATCATGGGTTATTGCAACACTATGAGTTTATTAATCAAAGTTTGAAATGAGGGGTTTTTAGTAAGAAATTAAATCAATTGCATTGTTTTTGAAACAAGTGCATCATGATTTCCAAATTCTTCCTATTGATTGCTTATTCCCTTCTTATGTTCACACACTGAGTTTTGTACTAACATTTTTTAAATTCATGTTTTCAGATTTGGAGGCAGTTGGGGCCTAGATTGAGTTGCACACATATGCTCGCTTTCTTGGTAGGTACATGGATTCTTAGTAGCCGTATCTTCACTGTGGTCACTCTACTGGAAGTCAAGAGTCATTTTGTTTTATGAGTACGTTCATGTGATGTAAAATACTAAGATACGTGTCTTAGATGAAATATGTATATTTTAACTGTTAATGTCACCATGAGTTGAAATGTTAACATCATTTTGGATTTATATTAATGAAATTCTTGATTGCTATAGCCCATTATTAAAGTGATTATAAGTTGGAATTATGAAAATTGACTTGAGAATAGTTGGTGGGATGTTAAGTAAGATTACATAATAGGCTTGCTTGGGCTTGGTGGGCTATGCCTATTGGGCCCATGCACCGGTCATGGCTAGGGAATTTGGGCTGTGACAATGTTGATATCAGAGCTCTAAGTTTAGTTGAGTCCTAAGGATTCTCGTGTCAGTCAACGGAGTTGTCGGAGTTAATGTAGAGTCTTGTTTATGGTTTGTGACTAAAGCACAATTCATAAACAGGAGGCTATATAAACTCTTATTTGTAGTAACTTACCTTCTTGCTAACATTATGCAAAGGTCATAAGTGATACTATTGTTCGGGTTTGAGATGCCACCCGAGACATAAGCTGTTGTTGGAAAGATTTTAAGTAAATGCTCCTAAATGAAAGGTTAATGTAATAACAAATCCCTCCGATTAAAGATAGAGGAAATTAGAGCTGGACTAATAGGTCCGTAATGACTTATTCATTTAGTGGAGTTATAACTTGAGTCTATAATTGTCAATGAGAAGAAATTGGATCCTTATTGCGGTCAATATAAAGATACGTATACAGTAATGGTACAAGAGGCTCACTTTGATCGGAATGAATAGTGATGATTGAGATTTACTTCAAACTTATACATCTAAGTATTAAGGGAGGCGTAAATTGATACCCACGTGCACGGAGGCAAGTGCACTATGTTGATTAAGCTTGCCCTGCCCCTATATAAATGGTGTCAGACTTCCAAAATATTTTATATGCAGATATGTGCTGAATATGTGTGTAGTAGCCTAGATGGAGTTGGTTTTGATTTCAACTAAGTGATTGCGAGAGCCCAAGGCTTGAATTGAATTATTGTGGTTTATGGTTATAATTGCATGAATTAGCTCAAGGGTGAAAATCACGGATTATTATAATTGATGTATGGTCATGAAGTAAAAGGATAGTAAATGATCTACTCTAAGGATGAGCTTGAATTTTGCTATGCTTAGTGTGGAGCCAAAGGATTAAAGGACTAGATATGGATTTAGTAGTTTGAAATTAAATGACATGGAAATGACAAATTTAGTCGAAGTGCCATATGGAGTTCTATATGAAGATCGATATATGAATTGCTTTGAAGGTCAATTTAAAAATATATTTGGTTCAATATGCAACCTATGAGGTCAATGATTTGTCTTGAATGTGACTTCTCCAAAGGTAAGGGACTTAAAACATGTGGATTTTTGGATATGCTCTAAGAGGAAGCTTTTGCATCCTAAGCTTAAGAAATTTTGATCTTATGACTGCAAAAGCAAGATACAAAAATTTAGGGAATTGTCTATCTTACGGATGTAATTGGTTAAGAATTGATGAGTAAAGTCAAGATCTTAACACTAAGTGGTGTACAATTTGATATATATGTACCTAAGAGTAAATTTGGAGATCATTGCTTAATCAATTTGCACTGAATATTGTGGTAAAGGTATATGAATGTTAGTAGTGAAGTATGTCCAAAGTGAGATATATGGAGAGGAATGTTCCGATCGCAAACTTGTGTAGAAAGCTAGTTTTGCAAATTATGGTTTCGATGATCATAAAATATATGAAGGTTATCAATACGTAGGCATACACTTGGAGTTGTACATCTTGTGATCCCTATGCATCATATGGAAGGAGATATCCCATAGGGGAGTTTACCTTGATTTATGGTTACTTGACTATAGGCTTGGCATGAGATTGAGAATGCCTTGGCATAAATGTGGAATGTATTGTGAAAGGTTGAAAAGCCATATATACCTTAACAAGGTCAATAACATGAATGAAGGGGAAATATGGATGTTGATATGCTGAGCATAAAGAGCTTAAGGATAATTAATGCAATTATACTAAGTTAGATGGTATGATCTGAACTAAGAACACGGACACCTTGAGAGATTTTAAAATAATGTCCAGTGGGGTCAGTGAGCTAAAGTGTTATCGGGCATACAATGAACGATTAAAGTTCTGAGTGGCTTTGAAGATAAGCCTTTGATTGATTAAGTTCTCAATGGAACCCTATTAAAGGATGTGATTGAGCATTTTGGAAGTGTATTGGAAAACATAAGAATAATATACTAGTTTAACTTGCTATAAGAGGTCGAATTTGGATGGCCATGAGTGGCTTGTGAACAATCAAGCAGTGTAAAGTATGTGCTCATAAAAGGAGCTATGATTGGTAGATAAAGGTGGAACTTTAGAATTTCATTGTCATAGTTATTAGATTATATTTTGTATTATATAATATAGCGTAGAACATTAATGATGAGGTTGTGTTCAATGCTTTAGGCCTTAAACTATAAGATATGGACATCTATCCACCTTGTGAATACCCTGATGAGATAAATTCGAAAGACTTTTCACAATGAGACAACATTAAAGCTCAAAGAGCAAATGGCTATACAGTCAAGTTGGGCTCGTGACTGACATGTCACATAAGTATGAAGATATGATACAAGCAAAAGTATACTTGGAAATACTGGTTGGAGGCAATGATTATCCTACCATTTTGTGGACCCGATGAGGTTCTGGTCTTGACATAATTGTAGACGTAAAGCATAAATTGTGAAATGTGCTTCCCCATAAGTTCCAATTTATTTTGAATAACTATCAAGGTAAAGTGCCTGATAGAGATAGTGGAAGGTTAAATTATGCTTCAAATGTTTAGAAAATGAGGGTGACATGGTTTGATTAAATGATACTACCCTTGGTAAGGGAATAGAAATGCACTACGAAAATTGTAGAAGTCTGCTTAAAAAAGAGATGATGATTTGAGAATTCAAGTACTCGCATACAAGTAAAGATTTGGTAATGAGACATGACCTAAAGTTGGAATACTACAATATGAATTTTGACAAAGAAAATCGACTTATAAAACATGTGGTGTTTGGAAATGGTGCCAATTAGTGGTTGACTATTGTATGAGAATGGAATATTGAAATCAGCTTTGTGTATTCACCACAAATGATGACCATGATCTAACCAACTAAGAGAATAAATGACTCTAAACTTGATTGTTGGTTATTTTGATTTTTTCGACCGCTTATTGAGCTTGATATGCCTAAGGTTATTCAAAGTTAAAATTTTTGGAAATATATATGTATGGATATATATGTTGTATATTGGTATAAAAGCTCATGCGGAGTTAGTTATAATTTGATTCAATGATGATAGTCTATCAATGGTTATAGTGCTAGATAATGATTAAGATAATTTATCGCTGATTATGGCAGTGAACAAGTGGATTATAATGTTGTTAGCTTAAAAGTAAGTATTTATACTTTAGGTTTGAGTTCATTAAATTCTATTATATCATGATCAAAATTGGTGTTTTGTTATAGCTTGAAAGGCTTGGCATATGAACTAGTTTAACTGTGAGCTAGAAATTGTTAAGTTATTATGAAGTACACAAATAGAGAAGTATGACATGAATTTAATATCCTAAAGGGCAATGGAAAATGATGTATCAGTTTTGGTATAACTTCAATATATATAGTTTTGAGATATAAAGATGTGGGGAAAAGTTTATAGTTTATGTGTAAAGGTGTGCATTTGGATTCATATAATTAAAAGTGTAAAATCTGTCTTGATTGATATAAAGCTCATGATTCAAAATCAATGATTATGGATTTAATTTTCTAAGGTAAAAGGGACTAAAAGAAGTTAATATCAGAAAGGCCTTAATAGATGATTCTTAAATTTTAAAGTGCACTTAAGGAGAGAAAAATGTTTAATTTGATCTTCAAATTGATAAACTAATGAGGCCATGAGATCTGATGTTTGGAGTAAATTTGAGAAATACCAAATTAGATATGTTGTAAGTGATTGATGATGAGCAAATTAGCTATGACATTGGAAATATAGAAATGATTAGTAATCAAAATAAGACTTGGAAAGGAACTTTAAAGGAAAAATTTTGAGCAACTTTAATCTTGAGAGGTTGAGTTATTGATTAGGAGATTGGTTAAGATTATAAAGGGGTATGTAAAATGTCATAATTTATTGAAATGCCTTGTGGTATAAGTTGAGATTTATCTAGTGAGCACTTGATCATGAAAGTATTGGAGTTTGTTTTTGGGAATATGGTTACTAATGGTTACCGAATTTGAATCATCCGTGATGTTAAACATATATGAATAAATAAAGAGTGTTTGATCCTTATGTATTATGAAATGCTTGAATGGAATTTGTATGGATGTATGTGAAATGAAATAGAGGTTGGTTAACCATTTAGACCCATAGTCAATGGTGGAATAAATGCTTGAATGTTGGAAGGTTTGATAAAAGATCAAAGTAGAGGAATTGCAAATGGTTACGTAAACATGCACAATTTATAATTTAAGGATGATTTGATTGAGGTGTGACCAGAATTAATAGCTTACTTGAATTCTCTTCATAAGATGAAGGATGATATTGTTTTGATTAACAAGAGTAGTACACATAACTATATACTATGGCATTGTCGATTTTTTTATAAGATTGAAAGTCGATATGATGCATAAACCAAGATTCTATGTTAAGAATGCCCGACGAAAGTGATGTGGTAAAACTCTAGAACTTTGATTATTCACCTTACGCTGATTTGAATTCGAGGATGAATTCATTTTAAAAGGGGGAGAATGTGAGACCTCAACCCCTATAGGCTCATAACTACGCATAGAAGCAATAACACGGGCCCGAGGTAGTTTTGTCATTTCCTCTAAAAAGCTTTCAGAAAAAGGTTTTATGATATTTTAAGGTCTAAATAGGCATAAGACCGAATAAATAATGTGTAGTGATGAAGACACGAAGAAAACTAGAAGTTTCAATAATTTTCACCACAAGGGCAAAATGGTCATTTTTCACCTTGGGTCAAAATTTTTAAGTTTCGTAAACCCAAGCATGTCTAGACCATTATGGACTTGTTTTAGTATCAAAAGAGTAAAAAGATTGCACCAAGGATTGAAGGAGAATAAGTTAATGTGCTAAGGGCATTTTCGTAATTTCAAGTGGAATAGATAAGCTTGTGCTATAAATATCTTTTTCTTCTAGCAGCTTCTTCTCCTTCTTCTTCTTCCATCTCACGTTGCTTCCATCCTCCATGGAAGCTTGATATGAAACTTTCACAACTTTGTCTCTCTAGCTTTAATTTCATACCTTTGTGCCATTTTGACTAGAACCCCTGTGCTCTTTCACTCTCTCACTTTAAAACCCTCAAAAAGTCTTTGTTCAGCACTTTCTCTCACTAGTTGAAGGTTTAGAAAGAGAAAGAGAGATTTTCCACAATTGTTTAGAAGCTATTAGAAGAGAATTCAACTACAAAGAAACCCTAAGGTGAGTGATGAACTAGGCTTGGTTTTAAATTATTGATAATGGCTAGTAATTGGGATTATGAGCTGTTTTATTGTTGAGCTGTTTATTCATTTTTAGTGTGATTAGAGTAGTGCAAGATATAGCCATTTGATATAATTGGAAGCCAATTAGGAATGACTAGAAGAATTTGAATTAGAAACTAGCTTTTGGAGTTATATTAATGTAAATTGGATTGGTTGTGATGTTGTGTGTGTATAGGTTCCAACAACGCCTCACTTGCCCATTTGAACCATTAGTGGAGGTTAGAGTCGATTAGAGGTTCAGCAATACCAGTGAGTGAACTGCATTTCAAAATCGTTTTGAGAATGTGACTGTTTTGTACAAAGCATTTGAATGATTTTATACAACCTTTTCTTAAAACAAGTGCCTTGGGAACAAGATTTTGCTAAATGGTTTTATGTTGTGATATGTGGTTGTTATGGATTCATGCACTATTGCATTAAGATGATATATATATATATATGTTGTGTATGATAGTTGATATTGTGTATGATGATTATAACCATGTGGGTGCACGATGTGGGGGGATGCACATGTCAGTGATGATGGTGGTGTGGGAGATGGATGATGATAGTACTCGTGTGCACGATGTGGGGGGATGTACACGATGGCACTGATTGTGCACGATGTGGGGGGATGCACACGATGGCACCAGCTATGTGCACGATATGAGGGGATGCACATGAGCCGGGTTTGATTATGATGATATTGATGTTTATCTACGTATTTATGCATATCTATGCTTATGAAATGAAAGTTCATAAATATGATATATGATTGAAATGCATGTGAAATTTGGCATGATGAATCTTGCGAAATTCCCATTTTCTTGCAAATTGATCTTTGTTGCAGCACCAAATGAATTTTTTGTGCAAAAGAGGTCCCTTTTTCACTTACGTTCCCTGTTTCTCGCTGCTGCTAGAAACATTCTGTTTTGGCAGCAGAAAACTCGCTGTAGTGAAAATAAATCTCGCTGCAGCAAGAAACTCTAGCATTCTAATGCAGTTCTTTCACTTTGATGAAGATTTTGACCATTTTCCCATCCGAACTGGGAAAAGCAAAGAACATAAAAGTTGTAGCCCTACCTCTTAGCTTTCTAATGGTCTAAAAATCAGGTCAATTGGATTTCGGTATAGGGAGATATGCTAGATAAACTGAAACACATGAAAACTAGTACTATTTCTCGCCGCAGCGAGAAACATTTTGTCCTACATGCTACCCTATTCGGTTTTTGACATATTTTTCACCCATTTAACTTCATGGATTGATCATGGGTTGTTGTAACACTATGAGGTTATTAATCAAAGTTTCAAATGAGGGGTTTTTAGCAAGAAATTAAATCAATTGTGTTGTTTTTTAAACAAGTGCATCATGATTTCCAAATTCTTTCTGTTGATTGCTTGTTCCCTTTTTATGTTCACTCAATGAGTTTCGTACTCACGTTTTTTAAATTCATGTTTTCAAATTTGGAGGCAGTTGGGACCTAGATTGAGTTACACACATATGCTCGCTTTCTTGGTAAGTATTATGGCATCTCAATAGCTGCATCTTCACTGTGGTCACTCCGCTGGAAGTCAAGAGTCATTTTGTTTTATGAGTACGTTCATGTGATGTAAAATACTAAGATACGTGTCTTAGACGAAATATGTATATTTTAACTGTTAATGCCACCATGAGTTGAAATGTTAACATCATTTTGGGTTTATATTAATGAAATTCTTGATTGCTATAGCCCATTATTAAAGTGATTATAAGTTGTAATTATGAAAGGTGACTTGAGAATAGTTGATGGGATGTTAAGCAAGATTACATAATGGGCTTGCTTGAGCTTGATGGGCTTTGCCCATTGGGCCCATGCATTGGTCATGGCTTGGGAATTTGGGCTGTGACACCTTGACCTCTATAGATACATAACTAGAAGTAAATGAGATAACACGGACTAGGGGTAATTTTGTCATTTTCCTTGGTGAGCTCTTAGAAGTGGGTTTTCTGATATTATTAAGGCCTAATTAGGCTTAAGGAATAAATGAGTGAGGCATATAATAATGAAATAAGTGAAGAAAATAGAAATAACGATAATTTCCATGGTAAGGGCAAAATGGTCATTTTGGGTTTCGAGTCTAAAATTTTAAGTTTTCATAAACTCGAGTACCTCTAATCTATTATGGACCTTTTCTTAGTGTCAAAAGAGTAAAAAGTTTGAACCAAGTTGAATAAGAAGGCAAAGTCAACTATTGAATGATATTTTTGTAAATAAAAGGAACTTTAGTCACCTATAGGATAAATATAAAAAATTTCCAGTGGCTTCTTCTTCTTCTTCCCATATCTTCTCTCCATTTCACGTTCTTTATCTTCCATGGAAGCCTCCTTAAAAAATGTCCATGACTTTCTCAAGTTAAACCCTAATTTTCATGTTTTTGTATAACTTTTCACAAAATCCTTTGTGCTCTTTTACTCTTCCACCTTAAAACCTTCAAAAGTATTACCACACTTTCTCTCACTAGCTAGGTGTTTTAGAGAGAGAAGGAGAGACTTTCTATAGTAGCTTGAGAAATTTTGAAAAGGAATTCAATTACAAATTTACCAAGGTGAGTAATGAAATTGAGTTGATTTTTGAGTTGTTGAGAATGGCTAGTGGCTAGATTTGTGAGTGTTTTGTAGTTGAGGTTGTTTATTCATCTTTAGTGTGACTAGAATAGTGAAAATAAATAGCCACTTAATGGTAATTGGAAGCTAGTTAGGAATAACTAGTAGAACATGATTTAGGAGATAGCCTTTAGAATTTATAGTTATGTGAATTGAGTTGATTGTGATGCTATTATGTGTGATAGGTTCCAACGAGGCCTCACACCTCCACACGAAGCATTAGTCCAAGTTAGAGTCGATCCACAAGCATTAACAAAGACATGTGAGTGAACTTGCATTAAAAATGTTTTGGAACAAATGATTATGTGCTTGATTGAACAACTTGAAATATTTTTTGGTTTTTCTTTAAAATTGCGTGGGAACAAGCCCTTGATGAAACGTTGTATATTGTGAATGTGTAATATGATGAATCATTGTGCTCCTATATTATGTGGATATATATATGTTGTGTATGGATAGTTAATATTGTGTGATAATTATAACCGCGCATGTGCTGTGTGGGAGTGCACATGCCGGTCATGACAAGGTGCGGGAGTGTGAATGATGATATTGCCTGTGCGAGATGTGGGGGAGCACACAATGGCATTAACTGTGTGCGATATGGGGGAGCACATGATGGCATTAGCTGTGTGCAATGTGGGGGTGCACACGATGACTCCGGCTATGTGCGGTGTGGGAGTGCACATGAGTTGGGTGAGGCGATGGTGGTATATGTGTTTATATATGTATATATATTTTTGCTATATGGAGAGGTTTGGAATTAATATGTATTTGCATTGAATATTGAATGTTGAAATTGTTAAATGCTTCCAAATTGAATTGCATTATAGCAAAACTAGATTTTTACTATGATGAAAATTCTTCTAACTTAACTACCCTGTTTCTCACTGTAGCGAAATTCATTCTCACTGCAACGAGAAACTCTCAAGTGCTGGGGAATTTCATGACTCAGGTTTTCGTTGTAATAAAAATGGATCTCGTTGCAGCAAGAAACTCTCGGGTGGTTCACTTAATCTGTGCTTTGAATTTTGCTACAAATAGAAACTCTCGGGAGGTTCAAAAATTTTCCTTGTTCGAATTTTGCTGCAATAAGAATGCCTTTTTGCTGCAGCAAGAAACCCTTTATTATGCTGTTATGCTCATCTTGCTTGGATTCTGCTATAGTTCTCACCCTTTCCAATTCCTTGGTTGATCATTGATCCTTCAACACTAAAGGATTAAATGCTTAAAGTTTGAAATGAGGGGTTTTAACAAGAATTCAAACTAAATTGCATTGTTTTTACTATAAGTGCATCATGCTTTCTAAAATTTTCCTTATCGTTTGCTTGTTCCTTTTTTATGTTCACTCACTGCGTTAATACTCACCCTTTTTCAACTTCATGTTTTTCAGATTCGGAGATAGTTGGAACCTAGAGTGAAGGGTCCACGTATATTCACCCTTTTGGTAGGTACCTCTGCATTAGTAGTTGCACCTTCACCTAAGGTCACTCTGCTGGAAGTCGAGAGTCTTTTGCTTGTTTAAATGTACACATGATGTAAATCACTAAGATACATGTTACAAATAATGTGTGTGCATTCTAATTAACGTTGCCACTATGAGTTGGCAATAGTTGACATCGTTTTGGGTAATATAAATGCAAGTATTTGGTTGTCATAGCACATTACTAAAGTACTTATAATTGAGAATTAAGAAATGTAACTTTAGAAATTGTCTGATGGAATGATGAACAAGTTGCATAAGAGGCTTGCTTGGGTTTGGTGGGCTGTGCCCATTTGGCCTATGCACTAGCCATGGCCCGAAATTTGGGCCGTGACAAGAACTTCATTTGGTATTTCACTCAAGTGTCTATGGAATATGTTCTCATGTGATAGTTATGCAACTAGTCCTTTGACTGGAGACATCAGGTCATCTTGTGTAGGGAATGACATACTTTGATTTCACCCTTACAGGTCTAGAGGTGATCAGATGCCTAAACAAATGTTTTTGGGTATGCCATGAAGCATGCAAAGGTGAATGAGTGGTCAAGAAAGGATTCATCACCCCAAGTGATATGAGGGGATGTATCTCACTTCTTCTCAATTCTTGATTAACTTGTATAAAGTCTTTGACTAAAGCATGATGAATTTGAGGAAAGTTTCCTAAATTCATAAGGTTAGTCATGAATTATGAGAACTAATATGGAATTTTATAAGTAGTCACTGAGCCATGCTTTATGACATATCCAGGATATTTGATGAAAGGGTCGTATTGCATTGAAAGGCTTATCACTGAAGGGCTTGTCAAATTCTTTAACTGACTCTCTAACATTTGGGTGGTCATGACGTATTGCTAGATGTTGCTCATGATCTATAAATATAAAGCAATTATCAAATTGATATTTGATTAGAATTTATATTTATTGCTGACATGTTAGAAGCCTAATGGGTCACACACATTAAGTGACATGATTGAGATTAAATAATGAAATCAATTAAATTGGACTTAGTTGAAATAGACCAAAATAAAGTAAAAAATTAATTAAGTTCATAAGGACTTAATTGAATTAAAATACAACTGTTGTATCTAGGGTTACAGCTTAGTTGGGCTATATAAATATGTTATGTTAGCAAACTAAAACTCTAAGCCTCCAGCCACTTCTCAGCCATTTCATAAAATAAGAAAATAAAAATTATTTTCTTTTCCTTGAAAAAAATAAGATTCGGCAAGAATTTTTGGTCTTTTTGTTTTAGAAACAAAACTTGCTAGCATAAGTAAAATCTTACCTTTGATAAGGTCTTATTCGGTTATTGTGTGGATTACTGTTAGAGGTCAAACACTTAAGTGGCTAAAGATTTGACAAATCCTAAAAGTGAATAAGCAAAGATTTTGGTTGCAAGATTTTAAACCATTTTATTCTCTTTTCGAGGTTTCTTGGTTCATCACAAGCATTTTTTATTTAATTGGCTCTTGATTATGATATCTAGAGCAAGGTATGTCACTCATAAACTTATGAATTTTCATAATTAATTTGAAAATTACATGAAAAATACAAACATTGATGTTGTAGGATTCGCCTGTTTCTCTGATTAAATGCTAGTTTATTATTTCGCTTTGTTATATTTTTAATTTCTTGATTAGTTTCATATTTGAGCACGAGGTCTAATCCCAACATTTGAGGGCTTAAGTAGCTAGATCTTTGAGAATTTAGATTCAGATTTTGGCATTTTAGGTATTTTTCTAGTTTAAGTTTAATTACATTTTGAGTAGTTAATTTAAGTTAGTTTAGTTTAATTTTATATTATTTTATTTTGAATTACTTTAAAGGTAGTTATTGCTAATTTTTCTTATTGCTTTTGTAGGAAATTTGATGAAAAAAGGTCATTTGATGAAAATTCGCGCAAGTATGGTGATGGCTTCATTTGTATATGTTTTGGTATTTTGACCATATCTCTATACAGAGAACTCCAAATGAGGTGATACATGGACCACTAGAATTCTGAGAGAAAGGGTTACCATTTTGACGTGTACCACTTCATCCATTTTTGATCGGAGTATGGTCAAAATGCTTGTCGAAGTTGGAGCACTATAGTAGTTTGCATAGACTAAACATGCTGCAGTATTTTGCACATATATTTACATTAGAAGCTCTAAATGATGTGATTCTCATACCATTGGAAAGAGAAGAGATAGAGCAACAACTTTTATGTTTATCACTTTGCCCAATTCAGCCTGGAAGAAGGGAAAATCGTGTCACAAAATGAAGTAGTGTAGTAGAGACAACATAAGAGAGGAGCACCATAATGCCACCAGAGTGTAACGCACCACAGGGCCCAAGAGACAAGGCAACAGTGTTGAGCGAGTTACCAGAAATCAATTTTTGACAGGACATTATAAACTAAGGCTTTTAAAGCCTATTTAAATGGCCTTTTTTAAAGGTTTTGAGAGGGGAGGCGACAAGCAACTATTCTAGAGAAAATGAGCCAAAAACAAAGCAAGAAAGCAAGAGAATTTAAAAGAGAATCAAGATCACAAAGCTTCAACTATTAGTTTTCTCTCTTTACTTTTGTGATTTTTTTATTTTCGTTGACTTAGATTCATGGGCAAATTTCTTTAGATGTTGTTTTTATTAGTTATTATGAGCTAAATTATCTTTCTCGAATTGCTGTGTATTTCAACATGTAATTTAAATATTTGTTTCTTTTTTATTTACTATGATTGGGCATAGTTTTGCTTATTCAAATCTGTTCTTAATACTTTTGATTGCTTGGCCAACAATTAATTAATTAGTGAATCTAATTGAGACTTGACAGAGATATTTTAGATTAGACTAAGGTTTGAATAGTGTATGCTCAAGTCACTTTGGTGATCTGATTCGTGATTCTGGTAGACATACGCCAATTGCCATACATAGACAAATTAGAACACTTGCTTAATGAACCTTATTTAATTCATTATTATACACATATAGTGACCTAATTAAATTAGGTATTTGTGCAAGCATCTCGACATAGATTTATACATAGCTTTGGATTCTAGGTTAGTAAAAGCACCCATGAATGTAAATAATAAGAGAAGCTAGTATCAAATGAAGTGCTAAATAAACCTATAATCCTAGGCTTTTGTCTATTGCCTTTTCGAAGTAATTTTAATTTCTATTAGTTGACTTAGTGCTTGTTTTAATTTTGTTTTAATTAATTTTCTAAAAATTTTAGTTACTTAAATAAGATTAATTTGTCATAAATTTTTGTACTTAGTAAAGATTTAGGAATAAATCTTCATGGCAACAATACTTTACTTCATCACCATATTACTTATTCGATACATATACTTGCATGTGCAAAATCGACAACACTTACTGAATGATGCGCTCCTTGTTGATTTACTTGAAAATATATTTAAACATGGAGATATATCTTCATTGGCTTGTGATATGCCATGACCCGGTACTCCTTTCGAGCCCATGACAACCACCGCGATGTCTCGATAGACATTCATTACTTGGAATGTCAACCGAAACCTCGCAAGGCTCTTGCATCAATTTTACATCTCCCCTATGAGAAACAGTTACTAAATATCATGTTTTAAGGGAATATAAACTATTTTTAAATCAAAAACAAACACAAAGTAATTTATGCTATATAGGGGTATTTTGGTCATTTTTACTCAAAAAATTTGAACCTGGCGAAAATACAATATACGATCAAAAAATATACACTTCTTATCTAAAAATAATTTTAGTAAACTAGATCATCCATTTTAAAATGAAATTATGGCTAATCAAACTAAATAAAATATTAAATAAAATATTCCATTTTCTTTTAAAACAATATTTATAGAATCTTGCATAAACAATTTTTGTAACGTAAGAGCAAAATAAATTCATATATATAATCGCACGCTAAACTAGGTATACAAAAATATTCTACACTGACATGTGGGCCCCAAAATAATCAAAAATATACAAGACTTTAGACCTTCGATTTCTGAGGATGCAAATCCAAAAGCAACCCTCGACAAAATCGGTTGTCTACAGATTATCCTGACGCTGAAATGGATAAAAAAAAAAGGGGTGAGTTTTTATAAACCCAGTGAGTAAGCAAAGTTCATGTTATGACCCGATACTCCCTTCGAGCCCGTGACCGCCGCCGCGGTGTCCTGATCGACACTCATTACCCGAAATGTCAATCGAAACCCCGTAAGTCTTTAATATCAGTTTCTCATTTTCCCTGTGAGTAACTGTTGCCAAATATCATGTTCTAAAAGATTTTAAGCTATTTCCAACTTAAATCAACAAAAAAATGATTTCTATCCCATAGGGGCATTTTGGTCATTTTTTCTCAAAAATTTCGAAACTAGCTAAAAATATAGTATGCGAGTATAAAACACATAATTCATAATCAAAAATAAGTTTAAACGTCTAAAACCTTCATTTAAAATGAAATTATGACTATTTGAATATAATAAAAATATTCAATAAAATATTTTATTTTCTTATAAAATAATATTTATAGAGTTAACGGTAAATAATTTTTGTAGCGTAAAAGCTAAATAAATTCATACATACTGTAATACAGATAACCAAAGCAAAAGATTTAATTTACAGTGACATGTGGGGCCCACGAACGACCAAAAGTATCTAAAGTGGTAAACCTACAGTTTTTTGGGGATGCAAGTCCAACTGTAGCCCTCAACAAAGTGAGCTATCTACTGACTATCCTGAGCCTGAAATGGGTGGAAAGGAGGGTGGTGAGATTATATAATCCCAATGAGTAAACAAATATCATCTAAAATATCTAAAGCTGAGTAAATGGAGACAGATAAAATAGTTTAACATAAAAATGATTCACAGCATTTCGAACTCATTTTGATAAGATAAAATAGATTCATTTCACCCAAATAAACAACGAGGCTTATGATTTCCTGAAAAGTTTGGCTCGTGCCAAAATTATTCTTATACTCAGTTATCAGGGATACCTTGGCTGAGGGCTATCCCAACCGAGTCCGCCAAGGCTGTTAAAAGTCATGTAGGCATAAATCTTGTTTTTATTTTGAAAACATAGTCGTTCCTTGGCGTTGGCTGAGTTCACCCTCACGTGGTGGTTTGGCGTGGAGTGAACTCTAAAGTTTTAACCTCAGGAGTTATCCAACCGCGCCTCTCATACTGAGGTATGAATATAATAGGGTTACCGTGCCCCTCTAATAGGCATGTCGACGGAACCCGTCCACTGCAGCGACCAATTATAACCCACCAATTCAATAAAATTCAACAGCATGACATGGTAATTATTTTGTTTTACAGCCTTTCAAGGCAAATCAGCAGTTCATATATTTCAACACAAATACCAATTCAGCCATTCATGCAAATATTGTCCTAAGCCATTCAATTCAAACCATGAATTTACAACAAATGAAAACAGTCTCCAATTACTCAATTTTCAAACCATCATTTCATTTCAAGACAATGTTATAAAATCATTTCATTAAATCACATTGTAAGTACAAAACACAAAGATTTACCATTTAACTCATTTTCCATAAAATCATAAAATCGGGTAAAATCCACTTTAGATAATTAAGATGATAATAAGGTTACTCACTATTTCGAGAGTCGAATTTCAAGTACTCTGATTCTTGATCCTCGGGTACTATCTCTTTATTTTTGCCAGAAAGCTCACCACCTAGACATAATGCACAATAAGCCATTTACTACATTTGTGCTAAACCATTGTAAAACCAATTCAGGCTTTATACTAATGCATGAAATGGGATGTAAATTGTTCGGATTATCGTCTAAACACAGTGTTCTACACAAATTCAATTGTGTACCTAAATAAAACGGCATTGGCCTAATTCGATCTATCACCCGATTAATTGGCCAATATGTCCAATTCAACTACAAATAATTACATTTTTCTCGTAATACTCCAAATCATCAAACACAAATTAAATAACTTGAAATATGGTAAAATCATCCTCACATTTTCTCTTGAAAAATTCGGCCATGGTGGGTGCATCAACACTATAATTTTTCTAGCTTGATTCTCACACCATAAATCACTAATTCCTAACCAAATCACTTGAAAAAAATCAAAATCATCATCAATATTCTACATGGAGAATTCAGCCAATGATGGGTGATGGGAGGAAGTGAATTTTTCTTGTTGGCTTTTCATACTACACATCACTAACTAACTAAAAACACTAAAATACATTGAAATCTAACCAATCAAGCATCAAAACCTCCCTCTAAGTGTTTGGCCAGCATGGGATTCATCATGAAATCATGTGATTTAACCATGAAAAATAAGAAAAAAATGCTTAAGAAAGAGAGATCTCAAGCTTAATTGAAAAAATCTTACCTTTTTTCACTTGTTTCCTTGAATTTTCACACTTTTCCCTTGAATTTTTTCACCTAGGGTTTTGTTCTTCCTTTTCTTCCTTTGTTCTTGCTTTGGCCGGCCATAATGAAGAGAAATGGGCTGATTTTGTGCTAATTTATAAGGAAAATAATAAAGAAATAAAAGCTTGACACTTGTCACCTTACCATTGGTCCATTTTTAAATTCTTAACTATTAAGCTTTCTTTCTCCACCACATAAAATCCTTCAATTATCCATGATAATATTGGGTAAAATCCATGTGCTGGACAAGTGTTGGGTGGTGTAAAATTATAATTTTATCCCTGGGGTGGTAAAATGACTATTTTGCTCTCATGCTAGAAAAAATGCCAGAATTAAAATTTTTTACTTCTCAAACTCAAATTATACTCCAAATAATCAATCTTAGTCAAAAATTTAATCCAACACTCACCTCTTAACCTCGATGGCAAAATGACCATTTTGCCCCTAGGCTATGAAAATTCCAATTTGACTCTAAATTAGTCCTCGAACTCTGAATCACCATTTTAAGTCATTCTGGGGTTTTAAAATTCTCAATTTCATCTTAAAATCTCTATTTGGACTAGTTCGAGGCTTAATTCAACTTAATTGTACCATTTGGTACATTACCGTCCTTTAACAATTTCTGAGGTACCCAAGTAAGCAAACATACATTCTTATGTAAGAATGGCATAATAAACATATTGTAGAGCTGGGTTTAACAGTTCATCTACAACATCTAAAGCCGAGTAAATGGAGACAGTTAAAGCATCCCATCATAATATGATTCATAACATTTAAAACTCATTTCAATTCATATAAAACAATTACATTTCATCGAAATAATTAACAAGGCTTATGATTTTCTTAGAAACTTGGCTTGTACCAAAACTCATACTTGGTGACACCTTGGCCCGGGCATCCAACCGAGTCTGCCAAGGATGTTAAAACTACATATACCCATAAAACATGTTTTTACTTTTAAAATATAGCCATTCCTTGGCGTTGGCTGAGTTTCATCCTCACGTGGTGGTTCGGCGTGAAGTGAACTCTAAACTTCCCTTAGAAGATACCCTCCGTGCCTCTCCTACTAAGGTAAAATATAATGGGGTTACCGTGCCCCTTTAATAGGCTGGTCCACGAAAACCTGCCCATTGTAGTAAGCTAATCAAATAACCCATCAAATCAATAAAAATTTCGACAGCATGACATGGCTAATATAACATTGCCCAGCCTGTCATGGTAAAAAAAAAAAGTTTATATAATCCACAACCAAAAATCTAGCCATTCATGCCATCACATTGTCATAAGCCATCAATTCAAACCATATATATATATATAGATAACACAAGTATATAGTCTCCACCTACTCAATTTCCAAAATCGTCATTGAATTGTAAAACAATTTATGAATCTCATTTCATTTAACCAACACTTCAGTTATAAAACATAATAGTTTACAATTTAAATTTATTATTCTTTAAAATCATAAAAATGAGTATAAACTACTTTAGATAGTTAAGATGATCATTTGATTACTCACAATAACGGGAGTTTGGAGTACTCCTATTCTTGGTCCTTGGGTATGATATCTTTACCCTTATCAGAGGGCTCACCACCTATACATAATGCACGACACGTAATTCAATATATTTGTGCCAAACTATTATAAAATTATTTTAGGCTCTATATGAATGCATGAAATTGAATGAGAATTGTTCGAATAATCACTTAAAGACGGTGTTCTATGTGGGTTCAATTATGATCGAATTGAATTTGTATTCGACCTAACTCGAACTATACACTGTTGAATTAACCAAAACATCTAATTCAACTTCAAATATATTCATTACACTTCTAATATTCCAAATACACCAAAGTACCTCAATGAGCTTGATTGTGACTTAATTCATCGTAATCGAAATTCATTCTGATTTCGAACTAACGTGCTAATCAGTGTTAGCACAGTCTAATAAATCCATCTATATCATTAAGAATCAAATCCAAGTCCATTCACTATGATTTTCTCATTATTGTTCAAGTCGTTTACTAAAGGAACTATACTTTTCGATAACCGTTTTCGATATCCGATACCATAAATCATCAATTACGAGCTAAATAACATGAAATACAACAAAATCCATCATCAACATGTCACCTATAACATTCGGCCAAAGAGAGTTGTTGAAGGGCATGTGATTTTCTTGCTTGTTTTTCATGCCAAACATCATTAAACAATTAAAAACACTAAGATATCATGAAATCTAGCAAAATCCATCATCAAAACCTCTCTCCCTATGTTCGGCAAGCAAGTGTTCCCTCATGGAAACTTGTGTTTCAACCATAAAAAATGAAAAAGAAAGCATAAGAAAGGTAGATTTTAAGCTAAAATTGAAAAATCTTACCTTTGATTGTTTTGTTCTTTGAAATTCAAGAAATTCCTCTTGAATTTTCCTCTCTAAGGTTTGTTTCTATTCTTTTCTCTTTGTTCTTTGCTTTGGCCGGCCATGAAGAGTGAAATGGGAGAGTTTATGTTGAGTTTAAAAAGGAAATTATAAAAATATTAAAGCTTGACATGTGTCACCATGTGATTGGTCCATGGTTAAAACTTAACAATTAAGCATTTTCTCACCACCACATGTAATCTCTTAATTATCCAAAGTATAAAACAATAATAGGTGAAATTCATGGGCTTGACAAGCGTTATGGTGGTGTAAAATTCCAAAAAGTCCAATTACGTCCTCGTAGACACGTAAAATGACTGTTTTACCCTTATGTTTAGAAAAATGTCGGAATTAAAATTTTTCATTTCTCAAATTCAAATCATGCTCCAATTAGTCAAACTTGGTAAAAAAAATTTGTCTAACATTCCAATTTTACCCTCGGGTGGCAAAATGACCATTTTGCCCCTATGTTATGAAAATTCCTAATTTGACTCCAAATTAATACTCAAACTCCGAATCACCATATTAAGACATTCTTAGGTTCAATAACTCTCAAATATATCCTAAAATCTCTATTCAAACTAGTTCGAGGTTTTAATTGACTTAATTGTACCACTAGGTACGATACCGACTTCTAACGATTCTCCGAGGCATCCCAGTATGTAGATATGCTATCAAGTACATGAATGACATGACAAGTATATAATAGAGTAGGGCTTGACATGATATATGATAGATTCCATAATGCCTTGATTGAATATCTTATCTGGAAATATGTCTTAGTTGAGAATACCTATATGTGCCTTGATTTCAATATATTTCTTCATACTGTAGTTGACTATGTTGAGAAGAAATATGTTATGCTCCTTGGATATGCTAAATGAGTATATTTCCCTATGCTTTGGTTGAATATCTATTGATTGGGAATACATCTTGATTTAATACTCTCATAGTATGGTTATTGTGTTGGGATGAGGTCTAGAGCCAATTGGGATTGGTTAAGGCTTGATTCCAATCATGCAACAATATCATTCAAGTTGAATGATTAGAGGTTTTTATTCATCAATAAAACGTTAATCATAATAGGTTATAAGTGTAATTAGATGAAATTCATGAGATTAATATGCTTTGCAAGGGAACTGCAATGGGTTGCAGTTATGAGATCTCTATGCATCAAAACATAATCTCTAAATGTTCCTGGTCGATGTATTATTGAGACTAGACATCATTGATACCTAGAGACTAGTACAATCTATGTTCTTTACTTGGAAAGTAAGCGATCGATCTCATAGGTTGAAGAATAGAGATACTTGGAAATAGAATGTAGGTGCTTGCCTAATAGAGCAAGTTCACTGAACATGACCCGCCATGAGAAGTGCATTTGGTATTTCACTCAAGTGTCTATGCAATGCTTCTCATGTGTCAGTTTTGTAAATACTCCTTAGACTTGAGACACCAGGTTATCTTATATGTGGAGTGTTATACTTTGATTTCATCCTTACGGGTGCTTAACCAAGGATGCCAAAATAGGACACTTTTAGGTATAACATAAAGCATGTGAAGGCAAGATAGGAATCATCTCCCTAAGTGATTTAGGGGGCATATCCTAGTAGTTTGTCACAACCCAATTTTTGGGCCATGACCGGTTCAAAAGCCTAATGGGCATAGCCCACTAAGCCCAAGCAAGCCTCTTTTTGTAGTCCTGTCCATTATTTCATCCATCACACCTAAAGTCACATTTCATAATTCTCAACTATAATTACTTTAATAGTGTGCTTTTGACAATCATATGCTTGCATTTATATTAACCCAAAAAAAAGTCACCCATTGCCATCTCATAATGGCAATCATCAATCCAAATATACATGTATTGTTCATAACATGAACCTTAATGATTTACAACACATGTGAGTATACACAAGCAAAAGACTCTTGACTACCAGCGGAGTGACTCTGGGTACGAGTATGGCTATTGAATGCCATGGTACCTATCAAAAGGCAAATACAAGTGGACACCTCAATCTAGGTCCTAACTACCTCTGAATCTGAAAACATGAAGTTAAAAATAGTGAGTATAAACCTAGTGAGTGAACATAAGAAGGGAACAAGCAACTATATGGGAAGTTTTAGAAAACATGATGCACTTCTGTTGAAAACAATGCAATTTAGCTTAATTTTCTTGTTAAAACCCTTCAATTCAAACTTTGATTACTAAATCCCTTAATGTTGAAGGATCTATGATCAACCATGAAGTTGAAAAAAGTGAAAACTACAGTAGAATCCAAGAAAAGCAAACATGGCAGAATGAATCTCGTTGTAGCAAGAATAAAATTTCGCTGTAGCAAAATTCATGGTGAAAATTTTGAACCAACCACCCGTGAGTTTCTCACTATAGTGAGAATGGAATTTTGCTATAGTGAAAACCCAGACAAGTAAACCCTCCAGCACCCGAGAGATTCTCACTGCAGCGAGAATGCATTTTTGCTGCAACGAAAACCAGGGCTAGCATTTTACCCAGCCACCTAAGAGTTTCTCGCTTCAGTGAAAACCAGGGCTGTTAAGTTAGAAGAATTCTTGTCATAATGAAAATCCATTTTTGTTGCAATGAAAATCAATTGGCGAGCATTTGTCAAACTTCAACATTCAATATTCAATACAATCACATTTATTTCCTTAACCTCTCTATAATATATATATATATATATATATATATATATATAAACATGTATACCACTACCGGCTCACCAGCTCATGTGCACTCCCCCACTGCACATAGTTGAAATCACCCGTCATCACTGGCATATATCATCATGATGTGCTCTCCCACATCGCACACGGCATATATCATCGACGTGTGCTCTCCCACACTATAAAGTACTGACACCGTCATGTGCACTCCCACACCACACACGCACGGTTATAATTGTCACGACCTAAATCCCGACCATGATTGACGCAAGGGCTCAATGGACATAGCCCACTAAGCCCAAGCAAGCATATTAATATAACCTGTTCATCGTTCCATCAAAGTTGCTAAATCACATTTCATAAATTCGAATTAAAGTAATACTAAACATTGCCAACTCATAATGGCATTACCAATCAAAGATACATGTATTATCTAAACATACGTCTTAATAATTTACATTGGGTCTGTCTATACATAACAAAAAAGAGTACTCGACTTCCAACGGAGAGACTTGAAGAAATGTACAGCTACTGAATGTCGAGACACCTACCAAGGGTCGAATATATGAAGACACCTCGACCTAATTACCAACTGCCTCTTAATCTGAAAACATGAAGTTGAAAATGGTGAGTATAAACCCAGTGAGTGAACAAGGAAAGGAACAAGCAATATAATAAGGAAAAGTTTGAAATCATAATGCACTTATTTGAAAACGATGCACTTTAGCTTAAGTCCTTATTAAAACCCTTAATTGAACCCTTGGTTGATAAATAATGTGATGATAGAGAATTCATATTCAACATGAAATTGGAGAAGTGAAAATATGGCAAAAACTAGCCAAGTGACAAGGGGCACAGAAAGTTTCATTCTCGCTGCAGGGAGAATCAGAGCAACAACAAAGACTTCCTTTCATCCCAAATAAACCATTTCACTGCAATGCAAATCAATTTGGAACACTAAAAAAATGCTCAAGGTTCAGCAAGCAAGATTCCATATACATTATAGTCACACATGTGCAAACATATATGTATATATCCATCACCATGCACACTCTCCCATCGTCATCAGCTTATGTGCACTCACCACTAGCACATGCTAGGTCAGCATCGGCTTATGCGCACTCCTACTCGCACATAGTCGGGTCATCATCAACATACGAAAGAAACACCCAATGCATATTATACATATCATCATATTGTGATAACACATAAACCATTTATATAGCACATTTTCACAAGATAAAAACACTTCACCAAAGGCTTGTTCCCAAGGTACATTTTTAAAGAAAAGCTGGATAAAATCTTTCAAATGTTTGTACAATTACCTTTACATTCCCAAAACAAATTTTGAAATGCAAGTCCACTCACCTGTCTTTGTTGATTCTTAAAGTAGCTCCAAATTCCACTAATGCCCCGAATGGTGATATGGGGTTTTGGTGGAACCTATCACACATTAGCATCATAATTAACTCAATCACATAACCATAATTCTAAAAGCTATCTCCTAATCATGTTCCACTAGTTATTCCTAACTAGCTTCCAACTACCATCAAGTGGCTAATTATTTGCACTATTATAATCACACCAAAATGAATAAACTACCTCAACTACAAAACACTCATAAATGTAACTATTAATCATTCTCAACAACTAAAATATCAACTCAATTTAAATTCTCACCTTGCTAGATTTGCAATTGAATATCTTCTCAAGAATTCCCAAACTATTATAGAAGGTCTTTCTTTCTCTCTCTAAAACCCTAGTTAGTGAAAGAAAGTATTGATATAAGACATTTCAAGGGTTTTAAGGTGAAAGAGTGAAAGAGCATAAGAGGTTCTATAAAAAAAATGCACAAAAGCATGAAAATGAAGGCTAACTTGAGAGGGTTATAGAAGCTTGAAAAGTGCTCCCATGGAAGGTGAAGAAATGTGCGATGGGAGGAAAAAGAAAAAGATGAAGTGTTGGAAATCTGAGGAAGGTGCTGGAGAATGAAGATATTTATAGTTAAAACTTATCCAATTGTTCATGAAATTACAATAATGCCTTTAGCTATGCCAATTGTCTTCCTCTTGTTCTTGTGCAATCTTTTACTCTTTTAACATTAGGAAAAGGTCCAAAATCCTCTAAAAAAGGTCCCTTAAGTAGCCCCTAAAAGTCCTAGCTTCAAAACCCCAAAATCTTGTTATTTATGGAATTTACTGTGAGGGCAACTACTCTCAATTTCCAGCGTCAGGCGCTCAAACATTCTGCCAATTTCTGTTCTTCTAGCGTAGTCCTTTCATTTTGACAAAGATTTTGACCACCTTCCTACTAGAATTGGGAAAAGTGGTAAACATCAAAGTTGTAGCCCTACCTCTTATCTTTCTAATCGTCTAAAAATCATGTCATTTGGACTTATGTAGTGGGAGATATACTTGAAAAATTGAAACATATGCAAATAGGGCTATTGTTCATTATGCACCTTTCTTCACCAATTAAAATTATTTTCGATCCTGCTCCTATAACGACATAAAATAATTATAAGTAACATAAAACTAGCATAATTGGCTCAAATTAAACCTTTAAACATAAGTTCCACCTCGAGTTACGCGTCTATGAAGGTCGAGGTTTCACAATAATTATCACACAACATAATCGTTCAAGGCATAACATACATATCATCATAATAAAGGAACACATGGATCCATCACACTACACATTTCACATCATAAAAATGTTTCATCAAAGGCTTGTTCCCATGCATATTTAGAGAAAAGTTTAATAAAATATTTCAAGTGACTCAACCAAATACATATGCATTTATCCCAAAACATTTTAATGCAAGTTCACTCACTTGTCTTTATTGATTCTTTAATCGACTCCAACTTCCACTAATGCTCCAAGTGGAGATGTGGGGTCTTGTTGGGAGCTATTACACACAATAATATCACAACTAACTCAATTGACATGAATATTATTCCAAAAGCTATTTTCTAAATCAATTTTAACTCACTACTCACCTTGGTGTTTTTGTAGTTGAATTCCTTTTCAAGAGTTTTCAAGCTATTATAAAAAGTATCTCTCTCTCTCTTTCTCTCTCTAAAATGTCTAACTAGTGAGAGAAAGTATTGAGAAAAGACTTTTGAGAGTTCTTAAGATGTAGAAGTGAAAGAGCATGAAAAATCCTATGACAAGGTACATATAAAAACATAAGATTTGGGGTTACCATGAGAAAATCATGGAGGTTTCAAGGGAGGCTTCCATGGGAGATGGAAAACGTGAAATGGAGAAGAGAAATGGGAAGAAGAAGAAGAAGCTACTGGAAGTGAGGAGAAAATGCTGGAGAATTAGATATTTATACTTAAAGTTGACTAAAGCTCCATTTATTTACAAAAAGGCCATTGCATAGTTGACTTTACCTTCTTTTTTCCTTTGGTTCAAACTTTTTACTCTTTTGACACTTAGAAAAGGTCCACAATACACTGGGGGTACTCGAGTTCACGAAAACTTAAAAATTTAGACTCGAGATCCAAAATGACCATTTTAACCTTACTATGGAAATTATCATTATTTCAATTTTCTTCATTTATTTCATTATTATATACGTCATTCATTTATTTCTTAGGCCTACGTAGACCTTAATAATATTTGAAAAACCCACTTCTAAGAGCTCACCAAGAAAAATGACAAGATTACTCCTAATCTGCGTCAGTGTGTCTACTTCTGCTACACGTCCATGAAGGTCGAGGTTTCACATTCATCCCTAATAAAAATATTATTATTCAATTGTTATTTCTTCATGTGCAAAATATTTTATTTCAGACTATTCCTTTCACCCTTCATCACTTTTAAACATTTTAATTAACCTCATTGGCATCCGATAAGCTTTATTAGCCACCATATCAAAGTACGGGGTATTACATAGTTTTTGGTTGATATTAGCTTATTGAAGTCCTTGGCCAAGGTGACTTAGAGATTATAAAAGTAGTTTCATAAGTCTTTATAAAGCTAATGATAAAACTTCAAGAACAAATATAAAGATCAATAAAAGTAAACACTGCACCATGCTTTTATCATCTCCGAGATATATGATAAGAGAGTGAATTATACTGAAAGGCTGATCACAGAAAGGTTGAGTCAAACCATCACGACTTTTCGACATTTAGGTGGCCATGGTGGATTGATAGATCCCATTCTTGGTTTATGAACTCTAACTAGTTGACTTGATTAATGATAAATTTAAAGTAGTTTAAATTTATCTAATTCTAAGTTTAACTTAAGAATTTATATTGAGTTCATTGCCAACATGTTAGAAGCCTAATGGATCACACACCTAAAATGAATGTTGAAAATAAAATGGGAGAGGTGATTAAGTTGGACTTAATCAAATTAGAAGTTGTGAGCTTCTAAATTACTTGATTAAAATTGTTTATTTAAGTTGTTTCTAATTAATTAAATTGTCTAAATAAGTCATTGGGCCTAATTAATTAAATTATTTAACTAAGTTGTTAGGCTTAATTAATTAAATTATTTAATTAAGTTATTAGGCTTAATTGATTAAATTAAAGAATTAACTTAACTGAGCTCCTTTAGGACAAGATAGCTTTGTAATTAGGGTTTAAAATTAATTCAAGGTATAAAGACCTTGTTGTAGCCTCCAAACAAAAATAAGAGAGTGGCTAAAACATTATAAGAAAGGCACACTTCTTGCCACCCCTTGTGTGAAGAAAAATAGTTTTTCATTCATTTGATTTTTTTTGTGTGTTCAATCTTAAATTTTTGTGTGGATTATGGGTTTATGAAACTCATCTTTGCTAGCATATTGTCAAGGCATTGCACTCCCAATCCTTAAAGAAGGATTTTCTAATTCATTAGTGTGGATTACCATTAAAGGCTATACAAGGATTCCTCAGACAATTTTGGTTTACAACAACTGGGCTAAGGTGGTTGATCATTTTAAAGGCTTATTTGGTGGTTTAACAAAGGATTCATCAACCTTTGTTATATAGGTAAAGTGATATGATTATATATTTTATTTATTAATTAATTATGTACTCAATTTGGCATGAAAGAGATCTAGGAGGGTGAATCGTAATTCAATTTGTTAATTTTATTTCTGTTGCATCTTTTTTGGCATATGATGCATGATCAGCCTTCACCCAATAGTGGTATCAAAGCCCCTTTCATGACATTTGAGTGCTTGTTCATGTTCAATGGATGCTTGACTTAAAAATAGTTGTTTTGTATTTTGATTTGGTGCAACTTTGTTAAAATTAATTTTTTCAAAAATCTGCTTTCCAACTTCATTTTTATTCTGTCCAGCAACATGTGTAGTCTCTTTTAATCTTATTTTAACTTATTTAAATCATGTATAGACTTAACCAATGTGTGTTTTAAATTGTGCTAAGGAAGCGCATGAAAAAGAACACCATAAGGGACGGTTTTGGAGGCTGTTTTCAAGGCAGCACGCACATGCACACATAGTTTTAGGTGCAAAATTTCCTTTTATTTATGCTTAATTTTGAGCAAATTAAATATGTAATTGTTACACATTTATTTCTGGATATGTAGACATGAACATGAAATGTTCATGATTAAATAAGCTGATTTTAAGCAAGAAATTGGAGCAAAAAGTGAAAGCAGTTCAGCTCACTGTTATAACATGATTTTTCAGTTTTAATTGACAAGAAAGTCTTGGAAATTAATTCTGAAAAAAATCCAAAATAAAATTCTTATTGAAATGTTTATTTAAGGATTATTCCTAGAATATATAATGGTCAAATATGCAAATTTCAAGCAAGAAAATTGGTGCAAATATAAATATGTCCAGCTCACTGTTTTGGCATGAATTTCTGTTTTAATTGACAAGAAACTCTTGAAGATTAATTATGAAAAATTACAGAAAAATTATCTTTATTAAAATGTTCAATGAGGATTATTTTTGGAAATTTTCATGGCCAAGCAAGCTGATTTATGCTATTAATTATTGCAAGTTTGAAAATAGTTTAGTGAACAATTATAGCTTGGAAATCGGTTTTCAATGGCAAGATAATCTTGCAAAATTAATTCTGAAAAATTTCATAATATTATCCTCATTTGAAAGGTTCGATTAAAGGATCAAATTTTGAATTTGAATTAATTTTGGAGTGGCTGGACACTTAATTAAATTAAAAGAGTGTCTTTTACATGTGAAACCGCACTCATGACAAAGGTTGTGCAAGGTGCCGCCACACATGGATGCTGCTCCTCTTATGGCCATGGATTCAACAGTTTTATAGAAAGAGGTTGTTTGATGGAAAAATTGGACACTCAATGATCAGGAAGGATTCTTTCCTTAGCTGATCGTTGACTCCTAAATGTTAGGGATACATGCCTAAAATTAAGGAGTTTGAATCCTTAATGGAATCAATCGATTTTAAATTGATTGATATTAAATCTCTAAATAAATCAAGTCTTCCTCATTTGATAAGGACTCCCTAAATTAAGTAATTATGATTTAAATTTATCAACGTTTAATTACATTAGAAAAGTTTAATTAAAATGGAAAGTCAACTTTAATAGATGACATCCTAATCTGACTAGGAAAGATTTTAATTAAGATAAATTTTCTAATAAATTAGGACTTCTAATAATGATTAAAACTCTACAATTAGTAAATGGATATTACAAGATTAAAAGGTGGATAAAGGCTTTCCTAAAATATTGAGGACAAATAATTAGGATCATGAAACCTTGTAAAATGGTTTATAATAGATACTCAAATTAGGAAGTGTCCTAAATTGATTTAAGTTTCTAATTAAAGAAGTTTAATTAGAAAAAACTTACTAATATAATTAATTCAAATATGATTTAAGCTAGCTAAAGGCCTTGATATGATCAATTCCTTTACTAATTAATTTTGAAAAATTATTTTTTAAAAATTTCTAAATCTTTTCAAATCTAAGCACTAAATGATTTGAACTATGATCCTCAATGGTTGAGTGACATTTTGCAAATGAAATGCAATATCATCATCATATTGAGCATGTTTACTTTATATGTTAATAACTAGATTGTGGATGTTTGTTGATGGTTATAGACTAAAGACCCAATATGATTGTGGATGTTTGGTTAAACTACTATTTATAAAAATCTTTTCAAATAGGGTCTGCAAACCCTACCTTATCTCTTACAATTTGGGTTTGTAAAATTCTCTTCTCATTTAACTTCCCTCAAATGTAACTTGAAGTTTCTACATTCAATTGTAATTAGAAATAGGAGTAGATTAGGAAAAAAGTTTTGTAAATCTAAAAATGGAGATCCAAGGTGCCACAAAAAGCTAAAGGTAGATGCAAGCTAAGGCATGAAGTCTTAATGTATGCTTTACCCCAAGATTTGACCGACGAGTTTCCTTTTATGGCTTAAGGAAACTAAAATAAAAAAGTTCATAACCATCCAAGTAAAACAACATGTGATAGATTTAATTTATGCGATATATTAAATGTTATGCATGCAAATCAAATGAGAACTTAATAAAACAAATAAAATCTTGTAACATCTTGTACCTTTGTATAGTAGTCAACATAACCGTATCGATAAAACAAAAGGCCAAATGATGCGAATTTAAGTGTCAAAGAGTAGTGACGGGTGAAAGGAATGTTTTAGAGTAAAATATTCCACACACGAGGAAATAACAATTAATAATAATATCCTTATTGAGGATGAATTAGCGAGTTAAAAGGAGATTTTGAAATGAATCGGGGTATAATAAGACATTTTGAGAACCGAGGAGACAAGTGGATAATTTTGGAATAAAATAATATTAAAATATTAATCTTTTATCTGTTATTGAAATTAGTCATGAAGAAGGACTATGAGGTTAATCTAAGTGGGGGAGAAGAGAAACGAAAGAATTTCGAAGAAAGACGACATAAGTGGGGCCCGTGTGCCTTTATTTAATTGAGCAAGAGTGGGTAAGTATATATTTAAATATTATGGTGACATCTTGGCAAAGTGCCAATTTTATATTTTAATTGTACACGTGTAAAGGAAGAAAGATAGAAGGAAATTGGAATTAAAAGAAGTGATTGAGGACCAAATTATAAAGGATGAAAAGTTTGGTGGGACAAATGGTAAATAGGAAAAAGTTGAGGACTTATGTGCAATTACAATATTTGAAGTTAAATGGAAATTTACTAACCAAGAGGAGTTAGATTATATGGAATGATGAAATTTACATGCAAAATTCACTATTACATGCAAATGATAGCATGCAAAAAGGAGGAAGTTAATGGGGAACATGTGGGACCCCCAGCATGCATAGTAAAAAGGAAAATAGTAAAAGTAAGATTAAAACTATTTTGCATGTAATGAGATAGGTGCATTAGGTGGCCAAATAAGGAAAGAAAGATGTGATGTGCATGTAACTTAAATAATTTAATGAAAGACCAAATAACATATAAGGTAAAGATTGTGCATGAAATGTGATTGGAGGAATAAGGTGGTGCATGGAATAAAGAAATGAGGAAAGAAAGAATGAGAGAGTGAGGTGGCGGATGGAGAGAGAATGAGGATAGATTTTGAGCCAATGCACAAGGAAGGAAATTGTTGCATAAAGCACCATTGGATGGCAAAATGGCCAAATGAAAATAAAAGGAAATTAGTGCATGCATTGTGATTGCCTTTGAAAGGTGGCCAAATGAAATAAAGAATAGAAATGCATGTGTTTTAATTTGTTCATGAGGGTGGCCAAGTAAACAATTAAAAGAAAGAGAAAATAAAAGGAAAATAGCTTGAAGACTTAGACAAAATGGTGCCATTGGGAGAGTAAGAGAGAGAAATGTGAGCTAGCTAGAGAAATTGAGAGAGAGGGTTGGCCATTTAGTGAAGAAAAAGATAGGAAAGAAAGTTTGAGAGGTTCCCACCCTAGAGGAAGAGAAAAAAGAAAGAAAATAGAGAAAGGAAGGAAAGGCTCAATTTTGCACAACACCAAGAAGAACCATGAGGTTTCCTCCCTTATCTTGTAGATTTGTGCTATTTCATCACCCAAGAGTCTTCAATACTCAAGAGAGAAGCATTGAAGTGTTGATGGAGGTGTAAAGCTCGATTTTGTGATTCAAGCAAGGAAAGGTAAGGATTTTTGTTTTTAGCTTGAGTAATCTTTAAAAATGAGTCGGTGACTAAGAGAAATGTCTTGTGGCAGCAACGATAGGCTTCACTGGAGGAAAATTGGTGACATGCAAGCCGTCAAACCTGTGGGTGCAAAATGGGTTCAAAGCGAAAGAAAAGTGGTACTCTTAATACTATGTTTTAAGGCTTATGGTTAGTTGAATATCGTGGAGAATGATTGTGCAATTGTTGGCGGCTTGGTGAGTGGAATATTGGAAGAACATTCAGGTTGCATGCAAGGTCAAATCCACCACAAAGGTAAGGTGTGCAATGTGTAGTGTTATTATGATGTCGTGGGTACGGCTAGAAAGCAATTATGCTAGTTCATACTCGAAAAAATTGAATGTGTGGACTTGTGTTGTTGTGAAATGTTTAAAAGGTTAAGAATGTTAGTGCGCATGAATGAACATTGATGTTATGCTTGGTGGCAGCATGTCAATGTAAATAATGGTGCATATAAACTTAAAAAATGCTTGATGAAATTAGATTTATAATTACTGCCATATGTAAGGTTAATGGTGTGAAAATGATAGTTGAACATGATAAATGTCATTGGAAAACATTGATATGTGCGCTAAAGTTATAAATAAGTTGCCGATACTTATAATCTAAAGAATTACGCAAACAAAAGATGTGAATAACCTTAGTGAAAACATGTCGGGATGTATATGAATATGCAAGGTTAAGTGAGAAAGAATAGTGAACCTAGTAAGATGTAAGTTAATAGAATGATGATTAATGTTTGAATAAGAAGGAAAAATGGGAATGATACACACTAAATAAATTGAGTTAGAATTGTTGCAAGGAAATGTAAAAGTAAAGAAAGTGTGCTATGGTGGCGTATTGGATGCATTGAGAAGGACCAGCAAGTAAAATTAGATAGATACACATCCGAGTCAATAGCAACATAGTGTCCGATTATTGTACGGTGAGTAGGGGGTGTCCATTTTAAAATTGCCATAACTATGCATATATATATATATACGTGTTTATTTACTTTAAATGCAAATTTGTGGAGAGCATGAGTTGGTAGAAATCTTAGGTACTTTGTGGATGCTTAAATGTTTGAAAGTGTTTTGATTATATACATATATAAGCTATATACGTAAAAGGGTTTTTAAATCGAGAAACAAGCTCTTTAATACGATTCCTATCAAAATGTGCCTTATAGTTTGTATGGTGTGCATTCATGAATAAAACAAATATTCACCATGCGGATTGATGTTCAAACTCATGCAAAGGTTTTATGTTATAAATTCTTATAAGGGATTTCATCACATTACGCTATTGAATGTGTCAAGCCTGACTCTATAAAATATTTACCATGTCATTCATGTGATCGATAATATGCTTGCATACTAGGAAAGCCCCTAAAAATCGTCAAAAGTCGGTAGTATACTTAATAGTATAACTAAGCTGATTTAAGCCTTGAACTAGATCAAATAAAGATTTTAGGGTGAAATTGAAAATTTTACAGTCCAAAAATGATTTAAAATGGTGATTTAGAGTTCAAGGATCAATTTGGAGTCAAACCGAAAATTTCACTATCCAATGGTAAAATTGTAATTTTACACCACCAACACTTCTTATGCTCAGAAAATTCATCCATTAACTTTTTATGTTATGGATAAGTGAGAAAATATATGTGGTGGAGATAAAAAGTTTAAATTTTTAAAGTTTTAAAAATGGACCAATAATAAAATGACACTTGTCAAGCTTAGAATATTTTATTATTTCTTTTAAAAATCAGCCTATAAACCTCTCACTTCTCTCCAAATATTCGGCCAAGCAAGGAAAAAAGGGAAACAAAGAAAGAACAAACCCTAGGTGGAGAATTCCAAGAGAAAAAGTGTGGAAAATCAAGGAAAACAAGTGAAAAAGGTATGATTTCTCAATTTAAACTTGAAATCTATTTTCCTTAAGCATTTCTCCTTATTTTCCATGGTTAAATTTCATGTTTTCATGGTGAATTCATGGCTAGCTGAATGGGTATGGAGAGAGAATGATGTTGGATTGAATTGATTTCAAGTTATGTTAGTGTTTCTAGTTAGTTTACCATGTCTAAAAGCAAAAACACAAGAAAAGAAATCATTTTCCCCATCACCCATCAATGGCCGAACCTATCTTGTATTGAGTGAGGATGAATTTGATTTTTTATTTTAAGAGAATTGGTTAGAAAATGATGAATTATGGTGTGGAAAAGTAGTAGGAAAAATCACGGTGTTAATGCACCATTATTGACCGAAAATTCTAAAAAGAAAAGTGAAGATGGTTTTGTCAAATTTTAGGTTATTTGACTTGTGTTTGGTGAATTAAGGTATTGGAAAAGAAATGGAGCAATTTGGAGCTAAATTGGACGCGTTGGCTAATTAATCGGGTGATAAGATGAATTAGGCCAATATCGGGTTTAGATGGTTACCCGTGCATTTTGCATTCCATATCATGCATTAGTAGTCTAAATTAGTTTAATTTCGATTTAGTACCAATGTAGTAAGTTTCTCAATTTTGTACTATGTCAAGCTGGTGAGTCCTCCGATAAAGACAAGGAAATTACATCCGAGGACCAGTAGTTAGAGTACTTCGAAAATCTGCACTCTAGACCAGCCTATGAGAGGGGCACAATAACCCCGTTTATATGTGCTCACCTCGGTTGTAGAGGCGCGTAGGGTAGCTCTTAAGGTGATATTTGAGTTCACTTCACGCTGAACCACCACATGATGGTGAACTCAGCCAACGCCAAAGAACGGCTGTGATGTCCAACGAAAAATGTGTTTTATGCGAAATGTGAATTTTTAACAGCCTTGGCAGTCTTAATAGGATGCCTCGGCCAAGGTGTCCCCGAGGATAGATTTATGGTACAAACTTAGTTTTTATGAGATTCATAAGCCTCGTTACGTATTTTGAATGAAATGTGTTCTAATGTTTTGACCCAATTTACGATGATTTACTTTATCGTCTCCATGTACTCAACTCTAGATGTTTATGATGACGTTTGTTTACTCACTGGGATTTTATAATCTCACCACCCTCTTTTCCACCCATTTCAGGCTCAGTATAGGCTGTAGATAGCTGATATTGTCGAAGGCTACAGTTGGCTTTACTTCCTCAAAAACTATAGGTTTGCAGCCTTCGTTCATTTTTGTCATTTGGGGGTCCACATGTCACTGTAAATTAAATTTCATACTCTAGTTATCTGTACTACTGTATGTAAGAATTTATTTTGCTTTTATGTTATAAAAATTATTTACGCAGTGTTCTAAAAATATTGTTTTATAAGAAAATAGAATATTTTGTTTAATATTTTTATTTTATTCTAACAGTCATAATTTCACTTTAAACAAATGTTTTAGACATCTAAATTTATTTTTGATTTTGAAATATGTGTTCTGCACTTATATACTACATTATTAGCTGGTATCGAAATTTTTAAGAAAAATGACCAAAATACCCCTGTGACACAAAAATTATTTTTTTATTGTTTTAAGTTGGAAATAGCTTAAAATATTTTAGAACGTGATATTTGGCAACGGTTACTAATAGGGGAAATAAGAAACTGATATCAAAGCCTTGTGGGGTTCCGATTGGCATTCTTGGTAATGAGTCTCTATCTGGACACCTCGGCGGTTGTCACAGGCTCGAGGAGAGTATCGGGTCGTGACAATTCGATTGGTATCACAGCCTTTGGTTTTAAAGATTAGAGCACAGAGTTTTTGGTTTTAAAGTTATTTTTAAAAAAAAAACTACAGTGTCAGTGTGGCCCATGTTAAGTTAAGTTAAGTTAAGTTTGATAGAATAGAATATGTGCATCTGCATATAGAATTTGGAGTTGTTTAGAATCGTTTTGTTTCTTCTTATAGATCTTATGGGAGCTATATGAACTCCTGTTCCCAGTAATCCACTTCCTTGTTAATGTCATGCAAAGGTCATAAGTAGGGCTATATCCGGGTTTAAGATGCCACCCGTGACACGAGCCAGTGTTAGAGAGATCTTAAAACGAATGCTCCTAATGAAAGATTAATGAAATGATATATCCCTCCGATTAAGGATGGAGAAATTTAGAGTTGGACTAATAGGCCGTGATAATTTATTCATTTAATGGAGTTGTAATTGAACTCATGGTTGTCAATTGGAAAAAGATTTGGGGACTATGGATTGTATTGGGGTTAATATAAAAGAGCATGTGTGAAAATGGTAATAAGGGGCGCACTTTGATTAGAACGAATAGTGATGGTTGTAATTCACTTGGAGTGTATAAATTAAGTGTTGAGGTAAGAGTAAACCCATACTTATGTGCATGAAGATAAGAACACTATGTTAATTGAGCTTGTTATGCCCATATAAAAGTGGTGTTGGGATTTTGAAATATTTTATATGTGAATATGTGTTGAATAGGTACAACAGCTTATAGGGAACTGGTGTTGATTTCAATTAAGCAATTGTGAGATTTTAAGAATTGATTGGACTTATTATAGTTCATGGATATAAGCACGTGAATTAACTCAATAATGAGTATCAATGATTACTATAATTGATGTGTGGTCATGAAGTAAGAAGTTAGTAAACAAATCTGCTCTAAGAATGAGCTTGAACTTTGCTATGAATAACAGGGGGAGCCAAGGGATTAAAGGACTAGATGTGGAGTTGGCAGCTTAAGGTTAAATGACTGGGAAATGTCGAATCTAGTCTAAGTGCCATATGAAGTTCTATAATTGAGACTGATATACGAATTACTTGAAAGATCAATTTAAAAGTTTACTCGGTTCAAAGTGTGGCCTATGATACGAATGATCAATCTTGAAGGTGATCTCCCTAGAGTAAGGAATTTAGAAAATATTGATGTTTGGATATACTTTAAAAGAGAGAACTTCTACATCCTAAGTTTAGGACAACTTTGATCTTATGATTGCAAAGGCAAGGTGTAATAACTAAGTAAATTATTCACTTAATAAATGTGATTGGTTATTGATGAATAAAGTCAAGATTTTAACATTTAGTGGTATACAATTTGATAATTATGTATTTAAGAGTTATTTGGAGACAATTCCTTCATCAAATTTGCACTAAATGCTATTGTAAAGGCATATCAATGTCAATATGAAAATGTATCCAAGAATGATCTTAACATACCACTAAAGGAGAATTAAACATGTTGAAATTAATGTTCTAATAGTGTGCATATGATAAAAAGCTAGTTTGTAAGTTGTAGTTTTCATGATCATGAAATATATAAAGATTATCAATATATGGGCATACACTTGGAGTTGTAATTTACAAGTTTGGAGTATTTAAGATATGATTAAATGGAATTAGCATTAGTTAAGATACGTAAATCTTTTAATTAATTTATGTGGAGTATGCATGATAGTAGAATGAAGGAACATAGTGTCGTGATACTATATGGTAAAGTTACTATACAATATGGAAAGAGTGTTCTAAAGTGGGATTTATTGATTGTTGACAAGTGTTATAGGATGAGATGAATTTGAAAATATCGACTTTACCTATTATATATGATAAGCACAAGAAGATATAAATGGTTATGGAAATTGTGACGTAAGCTTGGAGGAAAACCAAACGGTTAAGAATGATTAGTGTAGTAACCTTAAATATAGATGAATAACATTGATTAAGTAAACTCCAACAACCACCGTGCTGCGGTGCTAAGAACACTTCATGTCTAGGATGCATGAATAAAATGAGACAGATGTGAAGTTGACCTTGATAATGAAGTCGAATAATGAAACTTTCATAATATATTATGGAAATTGGAATTCGAAAATGCTTGAGGCATACATGATTCAAATGAGTTTGAGTCTTAAGTGACAAATCAATATCGGAATGCAATAAGGATGCAATATATGTAAGAGGCATGGAAGATAATCGAGGAATAAGGATGACTCTTAGGAATTGTGGTATTGCATAAGATGCAATGATCAAGTTAAGATAAATTTTTGAAGTATCAATGGGATTATAAAGCATACACTCATAATAGATTATAATTCAATGGAGATGGCATTGTGATGCAATGATATATAGGACAAGGAAACTTAAGCATATAATTGAAAATGATAAGAAGAGAAAATAAGTATGTAAATGATGTGGAACTATGCACAGGCATGATGAGAATTTGTATGAATTATGAAGATTATTCTATTGAATCTTGGTTATGGATGGGAATGAACAAAGAGAAATTAGTCTGAAGGTATTTGAAAGCAGAGACCCATATACATAATGAGGAATATGGACATCTGAATGTGCGTGCATACGTATATGTGGAGTTAGTGATGTACCCAACTAAAATGAAGAATGGTTTTAGTAGTTTGAGATTTGAACTCAATCTATTTGATGAGTTGTATAGATAATTTAACGATTAAGAATCTTATCAGAAGTCGATTTACGGTGACCTAAAGAATTCTGAGGAAATGGTTAAGGGAATGTAATCCATAGTGTGATTAAACCATATGAGACGGACTAATAGGATTAAGAAGATTGAAATTTCCTAAATGCAAGGTAAACATGAAGTATATGGAAATAATTAAAGCCATTAATTTTCCCTAACGCTGAGGATATGTATAGGAATGAGTATGGCATGTTGATGATGCCATAAACTACACAATAGTGTATGAGGATAGGATGAATGAATGAAAGTCGAGAAATTTGATATGGAATGAAGTAATAAGATAGTGATTGGTATACCTAAATAAGTATAAAATGCGATTGAAATTGGTATGATTGAGATGGAGTTATGGTTCAAGTTTCAAAAATGATAGTAATAGAAGAATGTTTGGTGTCTCGATATAAGAGATCATAATTGTGAAGGTTACTGTTGATTTGATTTTAAAGGATAATAATAGACATAAGTGAACTACTCGAGTTGAATTGGAGGTAAATGAGGTGAACAAATCGAAATTCCCTATAAAGGGGAGGACATAAGAAGTCGAGCATTAGATGAGAAAACAATATCCCCACCTTATCTCTAAGTTTAGTAAATGAAATTTTGAGGTCAAAATTTTATTTTAAGGGGGGTAGTGCTGTCAATCCTGACTCTATAAAATATTTACCATGTCATTCATGTGATTGACAATATGCTTGCATATTAGGAAAGCCCCGAAAAATCGTCAAAAGTCGGTAGTGTACTTAATAGTATAACTAAGTTGATTTAAGCCTCGAACTAGATCAAATAGAGATTTTAGGGTGAAATTGAAAATTTTACAGTCGAGGAATAATTTAAATAGTGATTTAGAGTTCGAGGATCAATTTGGAGTCAAATCGAAAATTTCACTATCCAGTGGCAAAATTATAATTTTACACCACCAACACTTGTCATGCTCATAGAATTCATCCATTGACTTTTTATGTTATGGATAAGTGAGAAAATATATGTGGTGGAGATAAAAAGTTTAAATTTTTAAAGTTTTAAAAATGGACCAAAAATAAAATGACACTTGTCAAGTTTAAAATATTTTATTATTTCCTTTAAAAATCAACCTATAAACCTTTCACTTCTCTCCAAATATTTGGCCAAGCAAGGAAAAGAGGGAAACAAAGAAAGAACAAACCCTAGGTGGAGAATTTCAAGAGAAAAAGTGTGGAAAATCAAGGAAAACAAGTGAAAAAGGTATGATTTCTCAATTTAAACTTGAAATCTATTTTCCTTAAGCATTTCTCCTTATTTTCCATGGTTAAATTTTATGTTTTCATGGTGAATTCATAGCTAGCCGAATGGGTATGGAGAGAGAATGATGTTGGATTGATTTGATTTCAAGTTATGTTAGTGTTTTTAGTTAGTTTACCATGTCTATAATCAAAACAACAAGAAAAGAATTCATTTTCCCCATCACCCATCAATGGCCAAACCTACCTTGTATTGAGTGAGGATGAATTTGATTTTTTATTTTAAGAGAATTGGTTAGAAAATGATGAATTATGGTGTGGAAAAGTAATAGGAAAAATCACGATGTTAATGCACCATTATTGACCGAAAATTCTAAGAACAAAAGTGAAGATGGTTTTGCCAAATTTTAGGTTATTTGACTTGTATTTGGTGAATTAAGGTATTGGAAAAGAAATGGAGCAATTGGAGTTAAATTGGACACGTTGGCCAATTAATCGGGTGATAAGATGAATTAGGCCAATACCGGATTTAGATGGTTACCCATGCATTTTGCATTCCATATCATGCATTAGTAGTCTAAATTAGTTTAATTTCGATTTACTACCAATGTTATAAGTTTCTTGATTTTGTACTATGTCAAGGTGGCGAGTCCTCCGATAAAAGTAAGGAAATTTCATCCGAGGACCAGTAGTCAGAGTGCTTTGAAAATCCGCACTCAAGACATTGTGAGTAAACTTATTGTCATTTTAATTATCTAGGGTGGCTTTTAGATGATTTCATGAATTCTATGGAAAAATGGATTTAGAAAGGTAAATTTTCATGTTTTATGAATAAATGTGTTTCAATGAAATTAATTTATAAATTGTTTTGAAATTAATAATGATTTTAAAAAAATAGAGTACATAGAGACTACTATTTGTTGCAATTTGATTGTTTAAATTGATTGGCTTATGACAAATCGGGTATGATTGGCTGGTTGGCAATTGTATTGAAATACGGATTGTTTGTTTGCCTTGAAAGGCTGTGAATTACAATAATTGCCATATCATGTTATTGAATTTTATTGATTGGTGGGATTATTATTAGCTTACTACAGTAAGCGGGTTTCGTGGACCAGCCTTTGAGAGGGGCACGGTAACCCCGTTTATATGTGCTCACCTCGGTTGTAGAGGCGTGTAGGGTAGCTCCTGAGGTGATATTCGAGTTCACTTCACGTCAAACCACCACGTGATGGTGAACTCAGCCAACGCCAAGGAACGACTGTGATGTCCAATAAAAAATGTGTTTTATGCGAAATGTGAATTTTTAACAGCTTTGGAGATCTCGGTAAGATGCCTCAGCCAAGGGGTCCCCGAGGATGGATTTACGGCACATACCTAGTTTTTATGAGATTCATAAGCCTCGTTGCGTATTTTGAATGAAATGTGTTCTAATGCTATGACCCAGTTTACGATGATTTACTTTATCGTCTCCATGTACTCAACTCTAGATGCTTATGATAATGTCTGTTTACTCACTGGGATTTTATAATCTCACCACCCTCATTTCCACTCATTTCAGGCTTAGTATAGGCTGTAGATAGTTTATATCATCAAAGGCTACAGTTGACTTTACTTCCTAAAAAACTGTAGGTTTGCAACCTTCGTTCATTTTTGTCATTTGGGGATCCACATGTCACTGTAAATTAAATTTCATACTCTAGTTATTTGTACTACTGTATGTAGGAATTTATTTTACTTTTACGCTATAAAAATTATTTACGCAGTGTTCTAAAAATATTATTTTATAAGAAAATAGAATATTTTGTTTAATATTTTTATTTTATTCTAACAGTCATAATTTCACTTTAAACGAATGTTTTAGACATCTAAATTTATTTTTGATTTTGAAATATGTGTTTTGCACTTATATACTACATTATTAGCTGGTATCGAAATTTTCAAAAAAAATGACAAAAATACCCCTGTGAGACGAAAATTATTTTTTTATTGTTTTAAGTTGGAAATAGTTTAAAATCTTTTAGTACATGATATTTGGCAACGGTTACTCGCAGGGGAAATGAGAAACTAATATTAAAGCCTTGCGAGGTTTCGATTGACATTTCGGGTAATGAGTGTCTATCGGGACATCGCGACGGTTGTCACGGGCTCGAGGGGAGTACCGGGTCATGATAGAATGTTTTAGAAAAGATTTTGACATGAGCTTTCGAGAACTTAACTTGATTTTTAAATGGTTTTATCAAATAGAGAGATTCGAGAGTAGGCCAGATGTCACATTGGTGAAGTGTGACCCTTGTGCACAAGTGACCTCTAGCTAAAGAACCTTTGGGTCGCCAACGAGTTGTTAAAGATGGTTAGGGCCATGGTCTACGATATATACATGGCAAGGCCATAGGATGACATACGTGGCTAAGCCACAAGTGATATACGCGGTTGTGATCGCTTGATTCTCCGATGTCGGGCAATATAGTCGAGACTACCATGGCTGTGGGATCTGGTGGAGCGAAGCTCCCGGATGTTATTACATGGAAGCGGGTCGACAAGTTTTTTATTTCTATTAGCTACTCAAGAGTGATATCTCTTTGGGTTTTTGATACGTATTCTCTTGCATGGTGAGAACTATGAGATTTTTCTACAACTCCCCAATTTATACAATGACGTTGGATTTAACTTCTCACGTACAAGGTGATTTACAAAATTCCATAAAGGCTTTGTTAATGCTTGATTTTATGGGAGCTTGCATGTTTACACTGATTTGCTTTAAGTAAAACGGTTAAATGATTTCGACAATAGAAATCTTTATTTGTATTGGTTTTGATATTTGATTTGAACGATTATACTGCACTAAATTCCAGGTTTTACAAGTAAGGCATAGCTACTTCGTTTAATTCTTAAATGGTTTATGCATACTCTCATGTGTTAATAATCAAATCTTCTGCTTCATGCTTGTTTCCCATCTACGCCCTACTCACGGAATTGTTGATCACTGAGTCTGTGAGACTCACCTTTTTTTATCTCCCCTTTGCAGATAAGCAATTAGCTCAAGTGCATTGCTCAGCACACCGAGACTTACTGCAACGTAGGTAATGGCATCTCATATACTTCCACTCCAAGTCACTCCGCTGCATAGAATTGAGTCATGTAAAATGGTTAGATTTATAAAAATTATTACCATATTAACAAAAATGTATTTCTAAGGATTTTGAGGTTGTGTAATGAATATTAAGTGTGGTGTTAAATTTGTTGGAAGTTTATTGAAACTGGATATTGTCATCTAATAGTGAGGTGTTAATTACAAATGTTTATTTGGATTAAGTATATGATAGTATCATTATCATTAGTCGATTCATGTATGTGAAAGTATATGTGATTTAATTACTCAAAATCTCAACTAAGGCTTATTTGGGACTTGGAGGGTTCTCCCGAAGGTCTCGAATGCTAGTAGTGACCAAGGAGTAGTCGTTATAAATCTCTCAGTAAATATTGAGTCACATGTCGCGTATGATTAAATTACCTTCCACCATATAGCAAGATAACCTAGCTACTCTTTTAATCGGAGGCTTGTTGAGCACACTCAGGGCCATATTTTTACACAAATATGTTTAAGCTATTGGTGGGTCTTACTCAACTAGTTTCACGTAGGAGTTTGCTGAGCACCCTCAAGGCCATGACTAGATGGATGGGATCCTAGCCCACTAAGAGAATCCTAGTAGAGATCTCTCAAGGTGATATGGAGAGTTTTCATCTTGTAGAAAATAGTAAAAGAGCTATTTAAAATTTTAAAACCTTATTTTAAATAGTTTATGCATGATATTTACTTACTATTTTATTTTAGTTATTTAGGTATAATTTATATACATGGCTAATAATTTGTCACTGCAGAGCATCTTGGATGCAAATAAACTCATTGGCTCAATCTTTTTCAATTGGTTTTGAAACCTCAAGATTGTTTTAAAACATGATAAGAAATCATATGTCCTTGATACTCTTTTTCCACCAATCTCTATTGCTGATGCTAGTGTTGAGGATAAAGAAGCTGATCAACATCATTAAGATGATGATAATCAAGCAGCGTGAGTGATGCTAGCTAGTATGACTCCTAAACTCTAAAAGCAACATAAAGACATGGATGTTTGATCCATGATTCCACATGTTAGAGAACTGTTCGATAGGGAATGGTGCATTAAGAGATATGAGATCTCTAAGGAACTATTTCGATGCAAGATGGAAAAAGGCAGTTTTGTTAGACCCCATGAGCTGAAGATGGGTAGACTCATCAAGAGACTTGGACAATTGGGATTAGAGATGGATCATGAGCTAAGTATAGATTTAGATCTACAATATCTTCTTGACAATTTCAATCAGTTTGTGTTGAACTTTCATATGAATCGATTGGAAGCCACTCTTCTTGAACTACTAAACATGTTGGACATGGCAGAAAAGTCCATCAAGAAAGATAAGGGATCATTGCTTTATATTTCTTCTTCAAAAGCTCATATGAAGCAATAGAAGAAGAAAGCTCAAAAAGGGAAGAAGGTAAATTCCAAAATGAAAAGGCACTGAACCTTAAAAGAGGTGTTAAAAAGGACAAAGAGAAAGATATTTGCCATCATTGTGGCAAACTTAGGCATTGAAGGAGGAACCACAAGGAGTACCTAGCTACTGTGAGCAAGAAAAAGAATTTTATTGAAGTTTTTGATTCAGGTACCATTTGTTGAATAACTCTACTTTATATATTAAAGGTATATATACCTCAAAGTTGGTTCTCGTATATTTGACATATTGCAAGGACCAAAGATAAAGATGAGTAAGATCTTGGTTGAAGAGGTGACCACATGGATGGACTACCTAAAGCATTAAATGCTACATTGGATGGTTACACTCCTATTTATCCCGAGATGTTGGATAATTTATTAGGATGTTTTTGAAACATTAATTATGTTATTGCCATGGAAATAGCTGGTGAAACATTTGTCTTTAGCATTTGGATGTGGAAGCTTATATGTTTCAAGTTTGAATAATTATTTGGAATAATTATGTCATATTTAATTATCCATGCTTCATGTTTATCCTTGCAATGATATTTGATCAATTATGAATTATGTTCAATTAATCAAAAGATTGAATATTGATTCATTTAAAATGGAACTTTCTTAAGAACAAAACACAAAGATGAATGTTCAAGAAAGAAAGCAACTTCATATTGCGATATGTTTTGTGTCATATCTCTCCAACATATAAAGTCCATTGTGATATTCCAAACCAACAAGATTCCAAGCATACATTGAGATGTATATATATGTGTAACATCATAGAATATTCAAAAGAGTTTGAATATTACTCTCATAAAGGATCTTGGATTTAGTGGGAGCACAATGACAACAAAAAAAATTAAATGGGGCCAAATGGCATAACACAGAGTGACATATGCATATGATGCATACAACATAGTCTAGTTGGAATGGTTCCAAGGAGCAAAAGGGACTATACATGTGTATAAATAAAGTCATATACATCCTATTAAAAAGGGCTATAATAGTAAGATATTTAAACCATTAGTGTGACACCCAGTACCTTCGTATAGAAGTCAATATGACCTTATCAATGAGGCAAAGGGTCAATGGATGTTGATTTAAGTGCCAAAGGATGAAGACGGGTGAAAAAAGTATTTTAAGATAAAATATTTCGTATGCGAAGAGATAATAATAAAATTATAATATTTTTATTAAGGAAGAATTTACGAGATAAAAGGTGATTCGGATGTGAATGGGGGCAAAGTAAGATGTTTGGAGCCCTAGAAGGCTAGTGGAATGTGAAACCTAGACCTCCGTAGACACGTAACTAAAAGTAGATGCGATAACACGGACCAGGGGTAATTTTGTCATTTCTCATGGTAAGCTCTTGGAAGTAGCTTTCTAATGTTATTAAGGTCTAAGTAGGCCTAAGGAATAGATGGATGATGGTAAATTGAATGAAGAAGATAGAAATATTGATAATTTCTGTAATAGGGGCAAAATGGTCATTTTTCATCTTGAGTTTAAATTTTTACATTTTCGTGAACTCGAGTATTTCTAGACTATTATGGACTTTGTCTCCGTGTCAAAGAAGTAAAAAGATTATACGAAGGTAAGGGGAAGACAAAGTGACCTTGGTAAGGGCATTTTGGTAATTTCGTGAGAAATTGGATAAACATTAGGCATAAATATCTATGTTTCTAGCAACTTCTTCTTCGTCTTTTTCCCTTCTCACATTTTCTCACCTTCCATGGAAGCTTGCTTTGAAACCTCCATAAATTTTCTCAAGTTAACCCCAATTTTCATGCTTTTATGCACCTTTTTACAAAGTTCTTTGTGCTCTTTTACTCTTTCACCTTAAAACGCTCAAAAGTCTTTCCTTAATACTTTCTCTCACTAGCTAGACGTTCTAGAGATAGAAAGAAAGATTTTTCACAATAGTTTGAAAGCTTTTGAAAAGGAATTCAATTACAAAGCTACCAAGGTGAGTAATGGAATTGAGTTGATTTTTAAGCTGTTGAGAATGGCTAGTGATTAAATTTGTGAGTATTTTATAGTTGAGGTGGTTTATTCATTTTAGTGTGACTAAAACAGTGAAAATAGATAGCCACTTAATGGTAGTTGAAAGCTAGCTAGGAATAACTAGTAGAACATGATTTAGGAGATAGCTTTTAGAATTATGGTTATGTGAATTGAGCTGATTTGTGATGCTATTATGTGTGATAGGTTCCAACGAGACCCCATATCTCCATTCGGACCATTAGTGGGAGTTGGAGTCGATTTAAGAATCAACGAGGACCGATGAGTGAACTTGCATTAAAATATTTTGGAATAAGTGATTTATATGCTTGATTGAGCTACTTGAAATTTGGTTGGTTTTTCTTTAAAAGTTGCATGGGAACAAGCCCTTGATGAAACGTTTTTATGTTGTGAATTATGAATGTGATGAATTCATTTGTTCCCACATTATGTTGATATGTATGTTATGCATTGAATGATACTATTGTGTGATAACTATGACCCAACTATGTGCGGTGTAAGAGTGCATATGAGCTGATGATGATCCAGCTATGTGCAGTGCAGGAGTGCACATGAGCTGATGATGACCCAGCTGAGATGATGATGACCCAGCTGAATGAGAGTTGGGGTGAGCCAGGTGGTCGTATGTATGTTTGTATATATTATATATATAGAGGTTATGGAAATTATATTGTGGTTGCATTGATTATTGAATGTTAAAACTTGAGAAATGCTTTCCAATTGATTTTCATTACAACAAAAAAATGGATTTTCGTTGTGACAAGAAATTAAGCTAAATTGCATTGTTTTCAACATAAGTGCATCATGTTTTCTAAAACTTCCCGTATTGATGCTTGTTTCCTTCCTATGTTCGCTCACTGGGTTTATACTCACTGTTTTCATCTTCATGTTTTCAGATCAAGAGGTAGTTGGAAACTAGGTCGAGGGTCCATGTAGATTAGTCCCCTTGGTAGGTATCTCGACATTTAATAGCTATACCTTCACCAAGGTTACTCCATTGGAAGTCGAGTGTCTTTTTGTTGTGTATAAATAAACATGATGTAAATTACTAAGATATATGTCTTAGACGATATATGTATATTTTGATTGGTAATGCCACTATGAGTTGGCAATGGTTAACATTATTTTGGGTTAATATAAATGCAATTATTTGATTGCTGTGGCACATTATTAAAGTACTTGTAGGTTGGAATTTTGAAATGTGACATTAAGAATATATGATAGAATGATGGACAAGTTATATAAGTAGGCTTGCTTGGGCCTAGTGGGCTATGCTCATTGGGCCCATGTGCCGGTCATGGCCCGAAAACTAGGCTGTGACAATTTGTCCATGGAACAAATAAAAAAATTCTAAACATTATTAATGTAACAATGGAGCCATATTAGTAGAACTTGGGTCTCCTTGGATGTAGATATAGTAATATGACATGATGTGATGCATGCACATCACATAAATAGATAATTGCAATTAACCATATTGAAGGGCACCAACGAGCCCACATGGAGACACGATTGCTCGATCAATAGAATCCATATATGATGAGGTAGCAATTGGCTTTGTGCTAGTGGATGATGTCGAGATTGGCCCTGCAGTCAATTGGAATTGGTTCAGGCTTGATTCTAATCATGCAACGATATCATTCATGTTGAATGATTAGAGGTTTTCTTTCATCAATAAGATGTTAATCATAATAGGTTATAAGTCTAACTGGATGAAGTCCATGCAATTAATATGCCTTGCAAGAGAATTATAATGGGTTGCAATTATGAGATACCTATGCATCAAAGCATAATCTCTAAATGTTCCTGGTCGATGTATCATTAAGACTGGACATCAATGATACTTAGAGACTAGTACATTCTATATTCCCTACTTGGGAAGTAAGCAACCATCTCATAGATTGAAATATAAAAATACTTGGAGCAAGAATGTAGGTGTTTGCCTAGGAGAGCAAGTTCACTAAACATGACTCGCCATGAAAAGTGCATTTGGTATTTCACTCAAGTGTCTATGTAATACTTCTCATGTGTCAGTTCTGTAAATACTCCTTAAACTTGAGACACTAGGTTTTCTTATGTGTGGAGTGCTAACTTTGATTTCGTCCCTATGGGTGCCTAACCAAGGATGCCAAAACAAGATGCTTTTGGGTATAGCATAAAGCATGTGAAGGCAAATGAGTGGTCAAGATAGGAATCATCACCCCAAGTGATTCAAGGGACATATCCTAATAGTTCTTAGATGATATTAGCTTATTGAAGTCCTTGGCCAAGGCAACTTAGAGATTATGAAAGTGGTTTCATAAGTTTCTATAAAGTTGATGATCAAACTTCAAGAACGAATATAGAGATCAATAAGAATAAACACTGTACCATGCTCTTATCATCTCCAGGATATATGATGAGAGAATGAATTGCATTGAAAAGCCGATCACTGAAAGGTTGAGTCAAACCATCTTGACTCTTCTAACATTTGGGTGGCCATGATGGATTTCTTGATCCCAATCTTGGTCTACGAACTTTAAGTAGTTGACTAGATTAATGATAAATTTAAAGTAGTTTAAATTTATCTAATTCTAAGTTTAACTTAAGAATTATATGTTGAGTTCATTGCCAACATGTTAGAAGCCTAATGGGTCACACACCTAAAATGAAAGTTGAAAATTAAATGGAAAAGGTTGTTAAGTTGGACTTAATCAAATTAGAAGTTATGAGCTTCTCAAGTACTTGATTAAAATTGTTTAATTAAGTTGTACCTAATTAATTAAATTGTTTAATTATATCATTGGGCCTAATTGGTTGAAATTGTTTAATTAAGTTGTTGGGCTTAATTAATTAAATTGTTTAATTAAGTTATTGGACCTAATTGATTAAATTAAACAATTAAGTTAGCCAGGCTTCTTAACGACTTGATTTAATTGTTTAATCAAATTATTGGATTAATTGGAAATTACAAAATAGCTTTGTAATTAGGGTTTAAAATTAATCCAAGGTATAAATACCTTGCTATAGCCTCCAAACAAAAATAAGAGAGTGGCTGAAAAATTAGAAGAATAGCACATTAGAAATACCTTTTGCCTTGCCACCCCTTGTATGAAGAAAAATAGTTTTTCATTCATTTGATTTCTTCTGTGTGTTTAGTCTCAAATTTTTGTGCGATTTATGAGTTTTTGAAATTCATCTTTACTAGCACATTGTCAAGGCATAGCACTCCCAATCCCTAAAGAAGGATTTTTATTTCATTAGTGTGGATCACTAATAAAGGCTGCACAAGGATTCCTTAGACAGCTTTGGTTTGCAATAACCAGCTGAGGTGGTTAAGCTTTTTAAAGGCTGATTTGGTGGTTTAACAAATGATTCATCAACCTTTGTTATATAGGTAAAGTGATATGATGATATATTTTATTTATTAATTGAATTCTATACTCAATTTGACATGGAAGAGATCCTAGGAGGGTGAGGCATAATTCAATTTGTTAATTTTATTTCTGCTGTGTTTTTATTTGTACATGATGCATGACCAGTCCTCACCCAACATATTGGATATATTTCTTGATCTATTGGTTGACTATTTACATGAAAATATATCTCAATGTTTTGATTGGATGATTAGTGATTATTATTGAATTAATCCTAATGAATACTTAATGATCATCACTAACCATTGCCTCTTGAGTTTAAGTGTTTAAAGCTCACAATTCTATTCCTTTTTGATATAACGAAAAGGGGGAAAAGGTTTATGAGCTCATTGAATTGCTCTATATTTGTTAGTTGAATTTGCTTTGAAAACATTTTTGAACTTCATGCATATATTAAAGGGGAGACTATTTTTAAAATTCATACTCAACTCTTATATCCTTCTCATTTATACTTATATGTTTTCAAAGGCATAAAGACTAATTAAGTTAAGGGGAGGTTTCAAGAAATTTGAAATGCAATATACTCATGTTTTTGTCATATCAAAAAGGGGGAGATTGTTAAACTTGAATTACATCATGTTTTGATTTGACAAAAATCACATGTCTTCTTGAACTTAATGTCAAGCATTTGAAATTGTCTTAATTACATATTTAGTCCCCTAAAGTTACAAAATTCTTTGAAAAGCCATGCATTCTTAGAAAACATCTTACAAGCTTTCAAACAATGCAATTTCGACTAAGAAATCAAGAGCAAACATGCCTTGAAATGTTTATTTGAATATAGGTACAAGGCAATGAAAAAGTAGTTGGAGAAAAGCAGAAAAAGACTAAGGCAACTTCAAGACACAAGCAAAGTGTCCATCCTAAAGAAGCTCAAGTCAATTTAAAGGATGAAAGAGTGCAAAAGTTGAAAGTTATAAAGCCCTAGTCAACTAGAAAGGAAGCACAATTGAACCTATTCTAGAAAGATCAAGAAAATCAAGTTTAGAACAACCATAATCAACTATAGAGGAAGCATAATTGACCTTGTTCTAGAAAGATCAAGAATATCAAGTTGAAGAATAGCCATAGTCAACTATAAAGGAGGTATTGTCAACCCTGACAAGTCAAAGGCCAAAGGAAGTCAACTTTAAAAAGCCATAGTCGACTATAAGAAAGGATAATCAACTATAAAAGGCCAGATTTGAAAAATACATGCTCTCAGGAAGTGGATCAACTAGAGGAAGATTATACTTGACTATGGAAGCCTTAATTGAGAAATTTGATGAGCATAGTCGACTCTATAAGCATTGTAGTTGACCCTCAAGCTTCAGCAATGGCTAGATTTGATTCAAACTTGTGTCTAATGGCTTTAAATCATGCTCTAGTTATAAATAAAGTCATTTGAGTCATTTTGAAGTAAGAGAAGACCTAAGATAAGGTTTCAAACCCTAGAGAGACTACCCATAAGCTCATTTTTAGTCTTTAGCATACTTTTAGTCATCCATCAAGCTTTCAAAGTTGAATCCTGGTTCTATTTAAGCTGAAATTTCTTTTCTCACTGCAAACAAACTTAAAATCTCAGCACTCAACCTTTGTAGAGGAATTTTCTTGCAAAAATTTGTACTTCATTGTAATGGTTCTAGCTTAACCTTGAAAAGCTATCTTGTAAAGGTTATCGCTTCCTATCAAAAAGCAAGAATCCGTTGTGGATGTGTGGGTAATTACTTGATCCCATAAAAAGCAAGAATTCCTTTATGGATTGTAAAGCATATCGCTTGATTTTGTGCAAAAGCAAGAATCTCGTTATGGATTGTGTAAGGGTATTGTTTCCCGTTAAAAAGAAAGAATCATTGATAGTGGATTGAAATTCCTTGGTTGCCAAGGGAGTGGTTGTAGACATAAAAAAAACCGAACCACTATAAATTTCTTATGTCTTTTTTAATTTTTCATTCTTTTATTTATTGCTTGCATTTGCATTAGGATATTAGTTTTACATTGATTTATTATTCTATAATTAGGAAATTATTTTTCTTAGATGCATTATTTTTATATTTACTAAGTTACTGTTGAAAATTGTTTTGACACTAGAAAATAATTTTTGGTGAAAAAGTTTTGATTTTGATAAATAGATTTTTAAAGAAATTTTTAATATATCAATTCACTTCTCTTGATATATTGCATATTGAGACTTCTACATTAACACTCTCAATTAAAAGTATTTCTTGATAAGCTCAAATCTAGATCGTTTGGTCTTTTCATTGTCACAAAAGTATTCCTTCATGGTGTAGTGGAATTATGGGAAAGAATCTCAAATAGGACATCCAAAAGTGAATGGTCAGCATCTTATGCACTTTTGGGAAGGTGAAATCGAATGCCATAAATCCTCAATCACTCTAATCAAAGCCAATTAAACTTGAAAAAGTTAAGTCGATGACTATAAATCAAGCACTTCTTGGGAAGTACTATCTAAAAAAACAAAACACAATGTTTAGCACCATGGAGTCCAAAGGCCAGAGTCACGATGCCTTGGGCTTGACAAAAATTCCCCCATAAACAGAACGTTCAGCACCACGACACCTACTTTTTCGTTTGAGAGAGGTTACTTTTCGGACTTTGGCGTCACCTAAAAATCTCCTATTTAAACCCCTTTTGATTCTAGTAGCTTTAACCACAAAATTCTCTTCAATTTTCTATCCTACTTTCCCATAAAATTTTTCCCTCTCTAAAACTCTTACACCCACTGAAATTCCTCAACTTCTTCCATCCAAACCCATCAAACCTTCATTCAATCTCCATCAAACATTTAACAAACAAGTTTGCTGCAAATTGCTTCAAGTAAGTTCTCTCTCTTGAAAGATTTTAAACAATATTGAAGAATTTGTGGTTTGTTCTCGATTATATTGGTTTGTTGTAAGTTTTGATAGAAATTTTTGCATATTGAGATAATTATGCTTTGGAAAATCTTGGGTTTCTTAAATTTATGCGAATTGTGATTTGGGCATAAGTTGATTTTTTAGATTAATTGTGTGAGACCTTGTCAAGCTCGATTAAAAAACGGTATTGTACCGAGGGTACAATTAAGTTAAATCGAGCCTTAAACTAGTTCAAATAGAAATTCTAAGAGGAAATTGAAAATTTTGAAACCCACAGAATGGCTTAGAATAGTGATTCGGAGTTCAAGGTCCAGTTTGGAGTCCATTAGGAAAATTGACCGATTAGGGACAAAACGATCATTTTACCATTTGATGATAAAATGTAGATTTCTAACCAAGATTTGATCACATTTGACCAAGAATAATTATATAAAATATAATTATGATTATTGGAGTATAAAATGATGTATAGCAGTGAAAAATTGTGATTCCCGGTATTTTTGGAGCCCAAGGGCAAAATGGTAATTTTGCCACTAGAGGACTAAATTGGAATTTTTGTAAAATGATTTTTTTGCCCCATTTGGTTAATATTGATCAATATTAGTGTTATTTGAGGTTGAAAAGTAGAAATAATGTGATTCCGGTACATTTCGGAGTATAGGGGTAAAATCGTAATTTTTTTGCACCTAGGGTAAATCGGTAAATGTTTTGCCCCAGCACTTGTCAAGACCAAGGGATTTTAATTGTGGTAGGATTGGATAAGTACCAGAATATTTGTGATGGAAAATTAAGAAAAAGTCAAAAAGTTAAAATATTGGGCCAATAAGCATGTGACACGTGGCATGCTCGATTATTTTATTATTTTTTATAGAAATCAGCCCATTAAATCCCCAATTCTCTCACCATATTCGGCCTAGACAACCAGCAACAAGAAAAAAGGAAGAACAAAGGGAAAAACAAGAAAACCTAGGTGAAAATTCAAAGAAAAAGTGAAGAAATCAAGGAAACAAGCTAGGTAAGTTAAAATTTCTTTAATTCTTCCTTGATACCTAGCTTACCCATGCTTTTGTTTTTTATTTTCATGGTTGAATATTGAGTTATCATGATGAATTCAATTCTGAAAAATGGGTGTGGAAGAGGAATTGTTGTTGGAATAATTTGATTTTAGACTATGTTAGTGTTTAGGGATAGTTAAGCATGGGTATGAACAAAAACACATAAGAAATATTCAATTTCTCTAGGTTCCTTGTTGGTCGAACCATGAGGGCTGAATATCAATGGGGGATTGTTTTTATTTCAAGGAAAATGGCTTGGAAAATGATGAATTAAGGTGAAACGGTTATGTAGAAAACATTTCGGTCCTAGTGCACCAAATTATCAAATTTTTCTATAAGGAATTGTGACGGTTCTAATGCTGAATTTGGCTTTATTTAAATGGTATGTGGTAAATTAAGGTATTAGAAGAGAAATGGATTAATTTGGAGGTGATTTGGACACAATCGCCAATTAATCGAGTGATCGGTCGAATTTAATCAATACCGCAATTAAGCGGTAATCGAACGTATTTTTGCATTTACATATCAAGCATTAGTGATTTAAATTAGTTTATATCAATTTAGGGACAATATAGTAAATTCCTCAACTTTGTTATTTGACAAGGTAGTGATACGTCCGGAAAAGGCAAAGGAATTGCGCCTAAGGACTATTAGTCCGAGTGCACTCGGAATCCGAATTTTTCGACACTTGTGAGTGAATTTGCATTTCAAAATTTATTTGGGAATTCTAATTAAGTTGAAATGAAATGCGTGAATGATTATATCTAATTCCCATTGAAAAATGAATATCGAGAACAAGCCTTTAGTGAAAATATTTCTGTGATGTTAAATATGATTGCGATGCATCTATGTATATCTGTATGATGCCTACATGTATTATTGAGAAATTATGTGAAATTAAGTGTACTAAATCTGTGTACCCTTGTATTATGCTGATATGCATTATTAATAAATTATGGTGAAATTGATGCAACCGTGCATGTACGAAGTGGGAAGTGCAATGCCAGTTGAATGACAAAGGATGTGATAATTACGACCGTGCATGTGCGGAGTGGGAAGTGCAATGCCGGTTTAATGATAAAGGTTGTGGGGATGGCGATACGTAACGCCCACAATTTCCTAGAAATTCAAAGGTGTGCAAAGAGGGATACTGAGTGATACGCCTTACCGAGTACTCCGATAGTTATTTCTTTGTACCACCAAGAATAGTGAAGACTTGGCGGTGTATATAATTACTCATATCTTTGTGTATATATGTTTGATTGTGTGGTATGTGAAACCCTTGTTTGTGACGGTTTGTGATAAACCGTTAATTTTGCTATCTTGCTTGATAGAACAATTGGTGAATGAAATTGTATGTGATACATATGCATATATGAATCGTACGAGTTGTGAAACCCTTATTGTGTGACGATTTGTAAATAACCATCAGTTTTACTACTTTGCTAGAAAGATCGGTGTAAATTCAAGGATGTTTAATCCTTGAATGCGTAATAAATTTCTAGGTTAGGGAAAAAGGGTTTGGAATAGTAGTTAGATGAAAATGGCTTTATTTTCAACCGGTGCATTATGATTGTCAAATTTCCTAGTTGAGATTGCTTGTTCCCTTCTAATATTCACTCACTGAGTATTGTACTCATGTTTTATAAAAATTCATGTTTTTAGATCAGGTGACTGTTGGACCCTAGATCGAGGAGTCCCTGTAGTGCATCTCCTGGGTATGTGTCTGGCATTTGATAGTAATCCCTTTTATTGTAAATGTCTCCGCTGTAAGTCATGGGTCCTTTTGTATTGTGAATACAATCTAACAATGTGAATATGTGTATGCAATGTAAATTGCTAAATACATGACTGGTATAGTGCATGTATATTATTATCAATAATGCCATTGTGTTTTGGCTATGTTCACACCCGAAAAAAGGTGTGTATGTATGCATGATATGATAAATTTGTTAAGCAAAGGTAAATGGATAGGCTTGCTTGGGCTTAGTGAGCTATGCTCATTGAGCTCATGCGCCGGTCATGGCCCTGGAAATTGGGTCATGACAAATTGTGGTTTGCTTAATTAAGTTGATTTTTGAGAATTGAAAAGATAGTATTATTACTGTAATTTTGTTGATAAATTTTAGAGTTTAAGAACTATGTAATTGTCATATTGTGGTTACATAATTCTAGGAATTAAGTAATTATTGTAAACTTTGCTTTGGTTGTTGTTGCAATTATTATAGAAAATTTGATAATGGCGCCAAAAAGAGCAAGAACTAGTTCGAGTGGTTCTTTTGATAGAAGCTTGTGTTTGTAGATGTTATCACTAGACACAACAATTCCATCATAAACAAAGTTCCAATTCAAGAAAAGGGTTTTGGTGATGCTTTAATATGGTACCTAGAGATAAAAGCCCATATTGATGAAGAGCAATGGCAAAACACTGTGACCAACCAGAGGCAGCAGTCATTCTACTGTTAAGAGAATTCTACGCTAATGCTTTTGAACATACTAATGGTGTAGCCTTTGTGCTAAGTAAACGGGTACCATTTCATAGCCATGCCATCAATGATTTCTACGAGACTCTTAACATCGAGGACGATGGTTATTGGCAATATCTGAAAGAGCATCAAGATTGGAATGAGATAATCTCAGTTCTTGGCAAGGAAGGTGCTTAATGGAAGATGTCAAAGGATAAGTAGGCATCTTTCAAAGCCAGTGTTATGAAAGGGGAATAAAGGTGTGGTTGTACTTTATAGCGATAAAGATAATTCCATCAACACACATTAGTGTGTTACAAGGGGGCAGGCAATCCTTATCTATACCATTGTTACTGGTAAATCAATCAACATTGGCCAGTAAATCTTTAACGCCATACTGCATAGTTCACATACAAAACAAGATGGCTTATGGTTCCTCTCTTTGATAACTTTTTTCTTTGTGGGAGAGCTGGTGTACGCTAGGACCAAAGTGAAGAATTATTGCATCTAAAAGCTCCCATTATTGTAAGTATTTTAGATTTTCTAACCCCTCTGCTAGTGGTAGTTGTTCCTCTACACCACGACCTAGAGCTACTTGGCCTCAAGCCCAGAATTTGACATTACCTGAAAGAATGGAACATCTAGAGCTCCAAAACATGCAACAAATGTCATATCAAGGGACGTGCAATTGAGCAATAAAGAAAATGTTTTGTGCTTATGCCAACTACTCCTACTCTATTGGATCCTTCATCATCTTGGACGACAATGAGGAAGATAAGGAAAAGAAGTAGAGTCTCTCCATAGTCCTATTAGGGGATTATTCTTTTACCTTTTTCTTTTTCTAGCTTTTAACATTAAGGACAATGTTGAATTTTAGTTTGGGGGGGAGTTTAATTTTTTTTATAAGCTATAGTTTCATTTGCTTTGAGTTATGTTTCTATTTGTTTATTTGCAATTATGTTTTTAGGTTTTAAGCTTATTTGGTTGATTATTATTTACTTTTTAGTTGTTTATTATTTACTTTTCTTTATGTTTTGTTTTAAGATTTTTAAGCTAGAGTTGGTTTTGCCAATTTTCTTATGATTTTCCTATCCAATGATGAGAACTTAGACACCTTTTTGTCTTTTGCTTTTGGTCAATATGGATATTGTTTGAGTTTGTGTGAAATTTTTATGTTAAGTATCATTGTTAGAACTAGATTTCCATTAATTGAGCACTTTATCTTTTTCTTAGAATTATTGTTCATATTTAGAGACGGTTTATGTTGATGTGACTTTTGATTATGTCATGAATTCTAAAATTTGATTGATTCTCTCTCAAGGTAAAATCTTGGGCAATACTTAGTTAAGGAATAAATTAGGCCATCTTTGGACTGTTTGAGCCTTTCAAGCCTACCTTGATATATTTTTATCCCTAGTATAACCCTTTGAGCATAATATTACCTTTTATTTGTTAAAAACATATATTTTTATAGCCTAGCCTATAATAAGTTTCCAATTTTGCATCCATTATTCTGAAGTATGTTAATCATTTTAGGAATGTATTGAGCTAGATGTTGAATAAGGAATAAGGTGGAGTTCATAAAAAATTCAATTATGTTTAGTATTTACCCCATTATCTATATTAAAAAGTTTGGGGGTGTAGAATTGTGATGAAAAAGGAAGAAGAATAAGAAAAGAAAAAGAATAAAGTGTTGGACTAAAGAAAAGAGAAAAATGTTGCTTGGATTCTAATTTGAGCTCTAAAAAAGTCCTGGAATGATTTATGTGCTTAGGGTGATTTGAGCTTTATAAATATCCTTTATCGTACCTTGACCCTAGCCATTCACTACAAGCCAAATAAAGTCTTAAGGATCCTTGAATTAGTATTAGTCTACATTAGTAGAGAGAAAAATGAAAAGCAAACCTATGGCATTCTTGTGCTAATTCAAATTTTACATGATTACAAACTTATCCGGATTGCATGTTATTCTTTGAAAAATATTGCACACACACACAGAGAAATCCATTCGAGAAAGAGCTTGCATTTGAATTGAATCATCAATTTGAATGATACCTCTATTTTACCTTGAGTTGAGATTTTAAGATAACTTTTGTGAAATTTATGGGAGATATTTGATTTGGTGAAACCTATCTTTAGTTAGTTCTTCTATTTGGTTGTTTTCTTTGCCTAAATTGTTTTCATCATTTACATGTCTTGTTTTGTTAAAAGTTTCTTTTATGTTTTTACTCAAGGACTAGCAAAATCTTAAGTTTGGAGTGTGATAACTCTATGTTATAGAGTTATTTTGTCACATTTTATGTATTAAATTGGTTAAGTTTTTTAGATTTAATTTAAAAATTAGGTATTTTTATTATTTGTCTTAGTTTAGTAAATCATGTTAGGTTGATGTAACTTAAGTTATTTTATTTTAGTTTAACGATAGTTTTCTTTTATTTTAGTTATTATTGAGTTAGTTTTGGTTTCGTAGGTGTGCAATGAAAAGGGCTTTAATTATTAAACAAAAGAGCATAAAAGGTTCATGCTTTTCCTACACATGTTCCAATATTTTGAGTACAACTCTCATTCTAGAAGTCCAATTGATGTGATTCTTGATCCATTGGAAAGTTAAGAGATAAGGTTACAACTTTTATGCTTACCATTTTTCCCAATTCAGCATGGAAGAATGAGAAAACTGTATCACATGTCAAAGGAGTGTAGTAGGGAAAAGAAGACAAGATAGAACTTTATGCGCCATGATGCTGTAAAGAAGAAGGGTGCGTGGCCAAAACAAAGAGCTCAGTACCATGGCACTGAGGGAGTGGTGCCATGGTGCTGACACAATGTCTTAAGTAGAGATAAATCCAGGAATAGATTTCAAGTAGGATTTTTAGCCCTATTTAAAGACACTTTCAGAGCACTTGAAGGCAACAACTAAGATAGATTTTCTCTGAAGAAAAAAAGCTATCAAACAAGCAAGATAGTAGGGAAAACTCTTGAAAATTAAAGATCGAAGACTTGACAAATCATAATTTCCTTTTCTTCTTTAGTTCTCTTTATACTTTCTTTGTATTGTGTTGATGGTTAAGCTTTTTTGGATGATGTTTTTAGTAGTTATGAAGAATTAAATTTCTTATCCAGAATTGCAATTGAACCTAACATGTTTGAATTTTTATTACTTTTTCTTACTTTTGACTGATAGTGTTTGAATTGTTTATTTCAGTCTTGTAATTAAACGTTTGGTTGCCTGATCACCAACCAGATAGTTAAGGTAACCTAAACAGAATTAGAAAAGGGAGTTTAGTGTAAACCTTTGATGAAATAGCATATGTTCAATTTCAATTGCATGAAATGATTGATTTGATTTTCATGTAGGGTAGGAATACACGACATGTCATATGTACCCATTATTAAAGTCTAAGCTTAATGAGTCTTTGTTAATTGCAACTTGCATAGAATACAATAGATTGGCGAAGAGAGATATGCTTATAAGAACATCAAAAAAGACTTATAAATACATTAGAACTGTAGGTTAAGAACTCAACTGTCTTGTAATAAAAAAGAGAGTAGAAGAGATTCAAATAACGTGTTGAGAGGATATTGTAGTTCTAGGCTTTTGTTTGATTAAATGCATCTAGTAAATTTGCAATTCTTGTTATTAGTTTTAGTTGGTTTAGTTTTTAATAGTTTTAAAAATAAGTTGTTTGGCTAAGATTGAGTGTCGTTAATTTTAGCACTTAGCAAAAGATTTTGGTGCAATTGCTCGTGGGATCGATACTTGCGTGGTAAATTCCATAACAATAGCACTATCTTTAGCCGCCTACGTCATGAAGACATGATCCATTTCTCTGTTTGGTAGGTGACTAAACAGCCATTTGCAACTTAGAGTTCGAATCATGTTCTACTAGTGAGTCGGTCTTTACTGATGTTTTTGTTATGGATATTGAACTTGTTTCAGAATTATAACCTTTCATGTCATTGTGCATATTTTACATGATTTACGTTTTCATGGTCAGGGGCCTAGTTAAGCACCGAGGTGCAAATACATGTTTAATGAGATAATTTTAAACTATGTTTTGAAAAGTCATGATATAAACATGTTAGCATTTCAACACGTTATGAGGCAACATTCCATAACGGTGTGATAACGTCTTTCTATAGATCTTATGATATATGAATGCATGTTTAATGATTGATATGAATGTTGGTTGATAGAAAATGGTATCTCAAGAATATTGATGAAGTAGTCAAAGAGTTTCAGTATTAGTTAATTGATGGAAAATGGTATCTTAAGAATGTGACACCTGCATAATTATTTGAATAAAGAGAGTTAGAAACAAGTGACAACACAGAACATGATGATACTGCGGATCCTCTATCTTCAACAAAAATGAACTCATTGATTACAAAAATGGAAAATTATTTTGAAGATTGTCTCAACAAGCAACTCAAAGAACAAAACAAAGCACAAAAAGAAAATGAATCAATTTAAAATGAAAATGTGTCAACAGGATCATCAAATTTCACTAACTGATTCATCAATCAACTTCCTGAAAACAAACCTCAATCCACACTGATATCTTTATTCTGATTTTGTAAAAATGGGATACATTTTCTAGGTTGTACCTAAAACATCTTAATATTTATCTATGATCGGATGACTTTCACCTTTACATGCATACATCATAACCTGTTCTTGATATCTCTTTGTTATCATGGTTGTTATTAATTACTGGTTATTACTTGACTTATACATGTTTATATGTATATGTTTACATACTTGTGCTACTAATGCTTTATTCTTCCCTGTGAGCTTTTATTGTGGTACTATATTTTCTATTTCTTTTTGATATAGCAAAAAAAGGGAGAATATTTTGAGTAAATTTGCTATGCTTACTAGTTTTTCACTACTGGACTTTCCTAAAATGTTTACAATTTCTTTTTAAGTAAGCACAATTTCAAGTGGAGAGTTCTTCAAACTTTTAATGCACAAATTCAAGGGGAGTTTTTCAAATGAGCCAATTTAACTCGTAATTTTGTCATATCAAAAAGGGAGAGATTGTTTCCTTCGTCCTTGTCTTGAAATGACAAAATTGATTTACTTGAAAAAGGTGAAAAGAGTTTTCAAAGGTGAAAAAAATCCCTAAAAGTTTTAAAGTTGATTTTTAATTGGAAGATATTTTTAAGTCTTCAAACTCTATATTTCTATATGTAAGAATCAACCTTTAGAAAGTGAAGAATTGATTCTCAACTATACAGAGAGCAAAATGTCTTTTTCTATTGTTGGAAAAGTCGATTCTCAAATTTGCACATGTCGAATCTGGAGAAACGAAAGCCACCAGACAAATCGAGAATCAACACCAAGAAGTTGACATGTCGATTATGGGAGCTTAAGAGAGAAAAAGTCAAAAACTTGGAGAAGAAGCAAAGGTTGAAAAGTGGATAAGATTGGAACGCAAAATTTCAAGTTTGAATTTTTGGATTGGCACCAAACACACATGAAAAATTGACACCAAAAGTACAACATGTCGATTTAGGGGAAAGAAAAAAAGGTGTAGACTTAGAGGTTGTCATGAAGAATCGACACCAGATGAAGAACATGTTGATTCTCAAGAAAAATAGAAAGGTGCACAGTTATAAAGAATCAACACCAAAGGTACAACATGTCGATTCTAGAGGCAAAATAGACAAACGTTCTAGATGGCACAAAATGAAAAGAAAAGTTTTGAATCTTACTTAATGATCAAAAAAGTTTCAAGCTTATAAATACCTGACCAAAGGACATCAAAAAATAGAAGAAAAGAAAGAGAGAAAGAGAAGTAGAAGAGAACGAAAAAGAGAAGGAAAACAAGAAAAGAATATTTGTGAAAAAGCTGAAAAAGCAAAATCCTTCCTTTATTTTGATAGTAAGCTGAATATCTTCCAAGATCATACCTTTCCTCACTATAGAAAGTTTTTAAGCTTAGATACTCTTATTTTCGACCTTTATTCTCAAAAAGCTTTCACCTTTAGTACTCACATTGCTCATTAACCTTCTTTAGAGGCATAAAGTTCATACCTTTGTAATCCACTATTGTATTTATTGTACTTCCAAGCAAAAAAGGTAAAAGAGTTGTGCTTTAACCTTAAAAAGGTAGAGACTTTGTGAAAGCTTATGCTTTAACCTTAAAAATGCAATGACATTGTGAAGTTGTGCTTACTCTTCTTGAAAAGGCAGTGACACTGTGAGGTTATGCTTGCTCTTTTTGGAAAGACAGTGATGTTGTGAGGTTGTGCTTGCTCCTCTTGAAAAGGCAGTGACATCGTGAGGTTGTGCTTTCTCTTATCAAAAAGGTAGTGTTTGTGAAAGATTATGCCTACCCCTTGAAAGGCAGTTTATAGTGGATTCAAACTCCTTGTTATATCAAGGGAAAGGACATAGGCATTGAAGGGGAAACCTTTATAAAAATCATGGCCTTACAGTTTTTACTTTTCTGCATTTCCATACTTTATTATGCTTAGTTTTTTATTTCGTTACACTTAGATTTCTTTATCTCTTTAATTTGTGAAAAGAGGGGTTTTTCTCTTGGTAATCAATTCACGCCCTCTTGGTTAATGTACCTTAAGCTTATCTTAACTAATATAGGTGAATATGTATGGGTTATTAATTATTTTGATATAACTAAACATGCCTTGTTTATGACTTAGCATCAAACTTTGATTTTAATTAAGTATGAATTACATGAAAGATTTTCATGATAAATGCCTTATTTAATGTGTTTTGAAAAGTATATGTATATGACATGTAAATATGGTTATTATGTATATAATAGGGAGCAAGCACTTTGAATGTTTTATCATCTCGTAATTTTGAAGTTTGTTTGTGAATTGAAGTTTGTTTGGAATTGGAAATTTATGTTGGATAATGTTTTGAAACAACCTTAGCATAAGGATACTTTATTTTTTTTGGTAAGTTAGTCAGAATTAATGACATCAAACGATTTCATGTCTCAACAATCCGTTTGTATGATTGAACGAATTCACCCAATGATTTTCAATTCTAATTATTTGAAATGAACTATGTTTTGATAAGTTTTTATGGAGCCCATTAAATTAAGGACCTATAGTTAGCGATAATAGACGCTAGTTGTTCTACACAATGATATGTTCTGTTTTGATATCAGTGGCTATATGCACTAGACTATACTGGTGTGATGAAACCCTCTATTATGTTGAGATAGTGAAGACAATATCATATCCTTTGTTCAATTTTAAGTCGATGGCTATATGCACCAAACTATATTGGTGTTACAGCATCCACTATAATGTCCAGATAGTGGGGTTGATACCATTATCCTTTGTTTCCATTAGTTCTTCTTAAGTTAGTGCTCCACAAGTGTTTAAGTTTTGTTAAGTGATGCTTAAGACTTGAAAACAACTAAATTATGACTTTGATTTTGAAGTTAAAACTTGAATATATCTGTTTTGATTATTGGTTTGAGGAAACCTATGTTTAAATCTATTTTCTGCTATGTTCTATATTCGAAATCTAAGAACTTTGGAAATGGAATATTAATACACTCTATTTGAGATCTGAAAAGCTTATTTAAAGCTAAAATCTATAAATTTATGAAAAAGGTATCGATACCCTTGTATTAGGTATCAATACCTGCTCATCAATATGCCTAGAAATGCATTCTGGGTTGACAAGTATTGACACCTTTAAGAAAGGTGTTGCTTGCTAAATTACCAATATATTTGCTTTAGACATTTTCATAATTTATCAAAGGATTCACAGAAGTGCACATGGTCATCAACAAGTAATACAATGATAAGAAAGGTTGTCGATCCCACAAGGAGTTGATTCAAAATCTATACTAAGTACTAAAATTGAAACAAGCTAGTTTTATCCAAGTACCCAAAATTCTAGAAATTATTAAAAATAAATCTAAGTGACTAATCTAAATTAGCAATTGCAAATCAACATTGTTTAAAAGCAATGGTGTAAAAGCCTAGGATTATGGGTTTAGTTAGTATTTTATTTGGATGCATGGTTGGCTAATTACTTACTTCTATGGAAAATTGATGCTAGTCTAGAATCCTCAAGCATGTATGACTCTTCGTCAAGTTATCGTACAATGTCCTAACTTAATTGAATTTCTACATGTCTATAGTAATTTAACTAAGCCAAGTTCCTAAGGTAAAGGTTCTAACAATTAACTATATCTGACAAATAGGGTTCATAATATAAGGTTTCCAATTGGACAACTAATAATTAATATCAAGTATTGAATTGTTTCCTGTAATTATAATTAATCGAAGAGTGCAACCATGAATCTATGGTGGAGTGATTTCATGGTTAATAAGCTTGAATTATTTTTAATGAGATTAAGAATAATTCTAAATTTATTGGAGCTTGGAATATCTATGTCCCAATAGATTCCGCACTAAGCTTCGTAGAATTCAACCTGTTTAAGTTGGAATGTATGTTGTAATTTGATTAATTAAATTGTGTACAAAAATGGTAGCTTTAACTTGTTTGTCTTAATTTAGACAAGAAAACATGTTTGGTCTTAATTTAGACAAGAAACTATGTTTGTCTTAATTTTAAAACAAAAAAAATATTTTTTGTCTTAATCTAAACAAGAAAACATATTTGTCTCAATTTAGACAAGATAAAATATTTTTATCTTAATTAGAGACAAGAGTTGTCTTCAATTAAGATAATGTTAGGAGAATTCTTGTAAAATGAATTTAGACATCCATGTTGATAAAAGGAGACTCCATATTTAACTATCACTCTTTTATTTATTATTTATTCTTTTTAAATAAAAATGGATAATAATAAAATAAGAGTTGTTATTCAATAAAAAGTTTTATTTTATCAAGAACTCTAAATGATAATTAAAGAATTAAATTATTTATTCTTTAATTTTAATTTTGATAATTATGGAGCATGTTTGATGCTTCCATAACTCTAAATGGGTGGTCAAGATTGATTCAAAGGTGTTTCATTTTGATTAAACCTTTAAGGCAAGAGTTTTAATAAAAAGAGAAGAGATTGGAAGAAAATAAAAAGAATGTACTTTTTTCTTGAAAAAGTTTCAACTGTCACTTCTCTCTTCCTCCTTCGAAACTTTACCATTTCTTTCTTCCTCTCTCCCATTCTTGGCTGAATTTTTTTGAAAGAAAAATAGCCATTGAGTTTTAGGAAGAAAAGAAAGAGAAAATCAATTGCCATCTTGTAGTCTTGCATTCCACACCTTGTCCACTCAAGGTTCAAGTTGAAATCATTCTTGAAGAATAAGTGGTAAACTTGTTTGATCAAGAAATCATTCATTGGTGTGGTCGTGTTCGAAAATAAGAATCTCAAAATAAAAGGCATGATTTGTTTTACTTAATAGATTCTTATTTTTTTAGGATGTGATTATGTTACTTGCAATAAAGATGATGTGTGTTTCCACTTGTGTAATTGGATTATTTGCTTCCTTTATAAAAGAAATTTTTAAAATCCATTCTTTACATAATCACATTAATCTACTAAGATCCTAATCCAACATATATGCATTAAGTTTCAAACTAGCCTAGTCAACACCACATATAGCTCAATATCAAAGTTAGGAGTTTAATAAAACTATTGAAAACTAAAATAACTAAAACTAATAACAAGAATAGCAAATTAACTAGATAAACTCAATCAAACAAAAGCCAAGAACCATTGTGTCCCTTCAACACTTCATTTAAATCTCTTACACTCTCTCTTTACTTACTAAATAGCTGAGTTGTTAACTTAGAGTTATACTGTATTTATAAGTCTCTTCTGATGTTCTTATAAAAAATATCTCTCTTAACCAATCTATTATATTTCTATGCAAATTGCAATTAAGAAAGACTTATTAAGCTTAGACTCTGATTATGGCTACATATGATTTGTAAGTGTATTATTACCTTACACGCGAATCAAATCAATCATCTCATGCAATTGAAATTAAACATATGCTATTTCATCCAGAGCGTACACTGAACTCCCTCTTCTAGTTTCGTTTACATTACCCCTATCTATCTAATTAGTCACCAGTCAATCAGACGCATTAATCACAAGACTAAAATAAATAACTCAAACACTATCAATCATAAGCAAGAAAGAGTACTAAAAATTCAAACTACATGTTGGGTTCAATTGCAATTCTAGATAAGAAATTTAGTTCTTCATAATTACTAAAAACATCATCCAAAAAAGTTTAACCATCAACACAAAACAAGAAAAGTATAAAAAGAACAAAAGAAGAAAAGAAAACGAAGATTTATTAAGGTGTCGATCTTCAATCTTCAAGAGTTTTTCCTCACTTTCTTACTCGCTTGATCGATCTTTCTCTTTAGAGAAAATCTATCATTTTTTGTTGCCTTCGAATGTTTTAAAAGGGTTTTTAAATAAGGCTTAAAAACCTACTTGAACTGAAAGTTTAGATATATCTTTTCTCGGGATATCGTGTCAATGTCACGGCACCACTTCCCCAATGTCGCGGTGCTAAGCTTTCTGTTTAATGCCCATGCACTACTTTTCTTCACGACATCATGGCGCCTATGCATCCATGGCCTTGACACCTAAGGTTCTATCTTCTCTTCTCTTCCCTACTGCACTACTTCAACTTGTGATGCAATTTTCTTCTTCTTTCAAGCTGAACTAGGCAAAGTGGTGAAATTTGTAGCCCTATTTCTTAGCTTTCCAATGGCTCAAGAATCACATCAATTGGACTTCTACAATGAGAGTTATGCTCAGAATATTAGAACATGTGCAGGAGAAGCATATACCACTCAATAATAACCAAACTAAAAGTAAATTAACATAAAATAACTTAAATTAAATCAACCTAACCTGATTTCTTTTAATTGGGGGAAGAGGGATTCGAACCATGCTCTTTAGATAAGGGATCATACACCAACCAATAAGCCAAATGCTTAAGTGCAACAACCCAACTTGATTTACTAAACTAAGACAAATAAATAAAAATACCTAATTCCTAAACTAAATCTCAAGAACTTAACCAATTTAATACTCAAAATGTGACAAAATAACTTTATAACATAGAGTAACTAGTTATTCCAATGTAAACTTATCAGAGATTCTATATTCACTTAAATCCTTTTGAATCAGTTTCGGTTATGTTTTGCAATAATATATATATGAAATGATTTGAGATTTGAACTTATGTTTACAATTTTTTATTAAAAATGTATTTATGTAAACACTTTTCTGTTTAGCTTATTCCCTCTATTCGTATTTGCTCGTAGAGTTTTATAACTCACACACATAAGTTGTGTTTGTTTGTTTTAGATCAGTAAACTACAAGGCTCATCATCCTTCGAAGAGAACTACGTCTATTCTGTGGTATGTGGTTCAAAGGCATCTAGCAGACATTACCATTTTATCGAGTTGTTCTCTACTGTCCATTCTAATTCTATCTGTCTATTTGTTAGGCCTTTCATACCCTATCTATACTTCATAATAAGTTTACTTATTTTATGATTTGGCCATGATGAGATGGCATATATGTTTATATGTTTTAAAAGCTTAATGTTGTTCTAACTATTGAGCATGAGACATTGTAATTGGATATTTGAAAGTCATATATATATATATATATATATATATATATGGTTTTATAATTTGTTATCTATTTTTGTCTATTATTTCGAGGCTTGTTTGGGTCAAGTGGGCCTTACCCATTAGACCCTTACACTAGTCATGATCTTGAAATTGGGATGAGACAATTTCCCATGAAGACTGAGAGCATATTGTTTCTCCACCTATATATCTGTCACGACCCAAATTCTAAGCCATGATTAACGCATGGGCCCAATGGACGTAGCCCACTAAGCCCAAGCAAGCCTATTTATATAACCTGTCCATCATTCCATCATAAGTTATTAAAGTCACATTTCATAATTTCAATTCAAAATAATGCTAACCATTGCCACCTCGTAGTGGCATTTTTGATCAAATATACATGCATTGTCTAAAACATATATCTTAATAATTTACATCGGGTTTATCTATACACAACAAAATGTGATACTCGACTTCCAAAGGAGAGACTCGGTGAAAGTTCAACTATTCAATGCCGAGAAACCTACCAAGAAAACAAATCTACAAGGACACCTCGACCTAGTTACTAGCTGCCTCTTAATCTGAAAATGTGAAGTTGAAAACGGTGAGTATAAACCCAGTAAGTGAACAAGAAAGGGAACAAGCAAACGATAAGAAAAATTTATAGAAAACTTGATGCATTTATTTTCAAAAACAATGCAATTTAGTTTAGTTCTTACTAAAACCCCTCATTAAACCCTTAATGAGTTAATCACTTGGGGAAAAGGATCCATGCCCAACAAAGGATTCAAAGAGTTAAAACTTTAATAGTATTCAAGCAAGTCAAGTCAAGTAAAACGACGGGTCCTCGCTGTAGTGGAAAGGGATTCTCCCTGCAACAAGAATGAATTTTCGCTGCAACAAAATTTAGGCTCAAATTATCAACTGGACGAGGGTTTCACAACTGGCCGAGGGTTTCTCTCTAAAACCTCTCATCTTAAACTTAAATAAATAAACTCCTTAATGTTGGGAGTCCATGATCAACTATGGTATTACTGAAATGAAAAATGGGACAGCAATCAAACAAGGTAGCATGCAGGACAGAAAGTTTCTCTCTGCAGTGAGATTAGGGCGGCAAAGCAGAATGTTTCTTGCTACGGCGAGGAGCATCAGCAACTTTCTCACTGTAGCGAGAACCAGGCCAGTATAACCCTCCAAACCCGAAGTTTTTCGCTGCAACGAGAAATAGGACACCAACAACAAATTTTCATTCTCTCAAGGAAAGGCCATTTAGCTGCAAAGACAAAATCAACTTGAACATGCTTAGAAATTCTCAAGGTTTAACATACAAGATTCACATGTATTACAACCATATACCATACTCATGAAATTTCTATAACACACATATTTATATATATATATATATACACACATCATCATGTATACCATCCCACCATCATCAGCTCATCTGTACTCCCCACTCGCACATAGCTGGGTCATCATCAGCTTATGTGCACTCCACACCTCACATAGCTGGGTCATCATCAGCTCATGTGCACTCCTACACGCACATAACTGGGTCATCATTATCACATAAAAAAAACATCTAATGCATATTATACATATCAACATATTGTGATAACACATGAACCATTATATGGCACACTTTCACAAGATAGAAACATTCACCAAAGGCTTGTTCCCTAGGTAGATTTTTAAGAAAAAGTTGGATAAAATCATTTAAATGTTTTGTGCAAATACATTCACATTCCCAAAACAATTTTGAAATACAAGTTCACTCACCTGTATTCGTTAAATCTTTACTCAACTCCAACTTCTTCTAATGGTCCAAATGGGGTGGTGGGGCTTCGTTGGAACCTATCATCACATTAGCATTATCACCATCAACCCAACTTAGCATTAATACTATTCCAAAGGTATTTTCTAAATTGAGTTCTACTAGTCATTCTTACTAGCCTCCAATTACCATTAAATGGCTATTATTTGCACTACTTTAGTAACACTAAAAATGATTAAACAATCTCAGCAATAAAACACTCACAAATCAAATTACTAGACATTATCAACAACTAAAAATAAAGTTTAATTCACTACTCACCTTGGTAACTTTGTAAATTTGAAATTTTATCCAATAATTTTTAAGCTATTATAGAAACTTCCTCTTTCTCTCTCTAAAACACCTAGCTAGTGAGAGAAAATATGGAAGTAAGACTTTTCAAGGGTTTTAAAGTGAGAGAGTGAAAGAGCACAAAGGTTGTATGTAAAGGTGCACAAAAGCATGAAAAGTGGAGCTAGCTTGAGAGAGTTATGGAAGCTTGAAGAGAACTCTCATGGAGGATGAAGAAACGTGAGAGGAAAGAAGGAAGAAGAAGAACAAGCTGTTGGAAATGTGAGAAGAAGCTGCTGGAAGATGATATTTATAGCTCAAGCTTATCTAACTCCACTTAAATTATGAAAATGCCCTTAACAAGTTAGCTTGTTCTTCCCCAATCTTTTATGCAATCTTTTTACTCTTTTGACATTGAGACTAGGTCCACAATGTTCTAAAAATACTCGGGTTTACGAAAACTTAAAGCTTTAACCCGAGATGAAAAATGATCATTTTGCCCATACCTTGGAAATCATCATTATTTTTATTTCCTTCGTCATTTAATCCTTATTTCCATCATTCATTTATGCCTTAGGCCTACTTAGGCCTTAAAAATGTTTAAAAGCATACTTCTAGGGGCTCACTAAAGAAATGATGAAATTACCCATGGCTCTAGTTATCGTGTCTACACTTAGTTACGGGCCTATAGGGGTGAGGTCTCACAATATCCATGCTCTCACATACCTTTAGTTCCAAGTTTTGTCGTTGCTTTGGGTGATGAGCATCATTGGTGCTCTTGTGTAAGTGTAAGGACAAGTTATGGCGAAAAGATGAGGGATATATGTTTGAGTAGGATTATATGAAGAGTAAGATTGGCGTATTTTGATTTTGAGTGATTGTTCTCATGTATGGTTTTGAGTGGAGCATTGCGCCTTACACTATATTCCACTATCATTTTTCTAGATAGTTTTTGGTAAATCATTCATTCAAATGAAAGTTTTCATTTGCTTTCAAATATATATACCTTTCAATGCCAATCACGAAACCTATGTGCTAATATTTCCCACGAATATTGAGAATAGACTGTTTCTCCACCTATCCATGCTGTCATGCAGTGGCAGAGCCAAGATTTTGTGTTTGGGGGGGCAAATAGTCAAATACAATATAAAGCAATTTAGATGGAAAAAATTCATATAAGAATATAAAAATAAATTCTGAAAATTATTCAAAAAATTAATCTTAATAATTTACGTAAAAGAATTAACTAGTATAATCATAAATAATTTAAGAATGATAATAATCTCAATTTCTAGATAAAATTAACAATAAACAAAAATTAACAAATATAATAACAAAAATCTCAATGGAAAGTAATTCATTAAAAAAAATATTAAGGGTTATCAATAAATAATTCAATGGGAAGCAATTCTCTAGAATTAATCACAACAATTAAATACAATATCAACAAACAATTCAATGAGGAAGTAATCCGGAATAAAAAAACTTAATTGTTCACATGAACATAAGCAAATAAAAAACACAAATAATTTGTAGGAAGGCAATCAAACAATCCCTAAGTATATAAATAATAACTAATATTAAGGACTTAATCAAATTCTTGTTTTGTTGCTTTTAATAAAAACGGACTAAGACGGTAAATCCTAAATCAAAATCTCCAAGTAGAAATGATTAAATAAAGAAAAAAATTTGAAGTTGAAAATATTAAAAATCAAATAAGTAAATAAATTAAACTTACCAACTATCATGACATAAAAATTGAGTTATCAACTAGAAGCTTTCTGTACAGAAAACGCTGGCAACCAAAGCAGTATAAAAAAAAATTTTGTTTCTATAGTATTTGGTAAAAAGAAACAAAAAACTATAAGGGGTCGTGTTGAGGTTTTAGAAAAGTAGGGTTTGAGAATAATTATATTATAATAGGTTTGATTTTAATACTATTAAAATTTGTTGTTAACTAATTGTTGTGGGACACTTCACTAAATAAAAATTATAGTAGGGACAAAATGATAAAATTCAAAAAAAATCAAAATATGTTAAAAAAATTTTAAAATTTTTGTAGATGCGAAATTATTAAATTTTAAAAAATAAAAGTAAATTAAAAAAATTTTAAAAATTGTTAGGGGGTAGATGCCCCCACTAGCCCCCCCTCCCTTCTGCCTCTGCTCTCATGTATCCTGTAGTTCCAAGTTTTGTCATTACATTGTGGATCAACCTCTGTCATAGCTCTCATCATCTCTCGTTTCTTTTTTTTAAAGATTAACTCCTATTAACTTTTTTTTTTTTAGTTATATACATATACACAATGGTGGAACCAAGATTTTCAGTTTGAGGGGACAAGAATGAAAAATTAAATATTTAAGGGAGTGATATTATAAAATTTTTTAAAATTTAAGATAAAATTTTAAAATTTTAAAATAAAACAAAGAAAAAATATAAATTTTAAAAATTTTGAAAAGGGCAGAGCCCCTCCTAGCCCCCCCTCCCTCACTGTTGGTCCCAAGTAAATGTGCTAAAAAGGGGATGAATAGCACTTTTTGGCTCTTACTAAACTTGATTTCTAATTGGAGGCAAATTGAATATCAATGATATGAAATTTGATACAAGATGAATGAATAATCTAAAGAAGTGTGAAAATGAAAAAAATAAAATAAAGTAAACAATACTCAAAGATTTATAATGGTTCAGTCAAAGACCTACATCCACCACCTTGATTGTTCAATCAAGGATTTTCTAAATCAAATCACTATAAATGGTGGAATTCCGAAGCTTCCACCAAGCTTTAACAATGGATTTTCATAGGCTCAGCCACAACCTTTAACAATGATTTTTCTTGTGATCAACCAAAACCCAAAACTAACTTTTCCTAGCCTAAGTTAGAACCTGTTCACTCAATCAAGCTAACCCAAGCTTGAATAAACGCCTTAGAGTGACTTGCTCACTCTAAGTATTCAAGAAAAAGAGAAATAAATGAGTACCTATGATCACTAACCTAATCTCAATGGTACAAGGTGAAATGCTTAACTCTATTACAAGGATAAAAGTGAAGTGCAAAAAATATGTAGAGTGTTTTTGCTGATTTTGAGCTCTTTTTTATCTTGGAAGCCTCTAATCTTGTTCTTAGCCATTGGGAAGGGTTTTTATACTTGAAAAACCAACTTTGATGGATGTTTGATAGTTTCTGATCGTTGGGAAATAGTTTAGAGATAGTTCTAGCTGTTATTTTGTCTTCTAGCATTAAATTCAAAATTTCTGATAAAATGCTCTTAGTCGACTAACTATGCTCTTTAGTTGATTAAGTCATTTATGTTTCTGAACCTAGTTTCTGGTAGTAAGCTCTTAATCGACTAACTAAACTTCTTAGTCGATTAAGTCGTTCTTATCTTTGAACCCAATTTCTACCAGTAAGCTCTTAGTCGACTAGCAATGTTTCTTAGTCAATTAAGTTGTCTCTATATCTGAACCGACCATCTTCATTCTTGAGTTTTAATTGACTAACTCCCTTCTTTATCCAACTAAGAGGCTTCTATTTTGTGGCTCAACTTTAGCTTCTCATTCTTATAAGATTTGATATTTGCCTTTTAGTGATTAATTTACTATTGGCATGCATTTTTCATCCTGTACACTCAAGTAGCAAAGTTAAACATAAACGAGTGGGAATGTTTTATTATCATCAAAAACTAATGGAGCCAATAATCTCTCCCTTTTTGATGATGACAAAACATTCCTTGATTAACAACACAGTGTCTATTAGTTCTTTTTTTTTTTGTTCTGCACAAAATGAGGATTTTCTCCCCCTGAGTGTGTGCTCCCCCTTAGAGTATGCATGATTTTATTATTCACTTCAGCAGGTTTTTATTTATCTCTTAAAGAATATGACAAGTATAGATTCAACTATTTGATAGAATATTTTTGTGTAGCCTTACAAAGCAATCAGCTATAGGTAATAGAAATATCATTTACTGTTTTCAGCATATTTTCAACAAATCATATCCATTCCAAAAATAAATGCCATTAACCATTCAATAGAAATATCATATATCATAAAAGCATAAGCAGCATCCATTTTCATTTTAATAATACTTTCCATTCATAATCCAACAGAACAACCACAAAATAAGTTATCAGCAAGTTTTTAGCATCCAAAACAACCATCAACACACAAAATAACATAAACAGCTCAATATATTGTCAAAGTCAAATTTAGATTCCTAAATTACCCTTAAATCACTTATACTTTTTCCCTAAAATTCCTCTACTTTCTATCTCCCTTAAGCTATCTATCTCTCCCCTTTTTTGTCGTCAGAAAAAACAAAGGTGGTCAATTGTTCTAAGAAGAGTAAGAGGGAGTAGACTCATCATTGCCAAAATAGACATTGAGGGGTTCAAGTTCAAGAGATGGCACAGGCAAGGATCTTCTTAGTAAGGAGTCAAGAGAGGATCTGTCTAAAATTTAGAGTGGATCCTGAGCAGAAGACTTGACTGAGGGTTTGGCTTTCTCAGTTATTTTGAAGGACTTTCTCTTCTTGAGGAATTTGTTTTTGTTGCCATGGTCTTAGTCCTTTTCCCTGTTGGTTTAGGTTTGTCTTGTGTAGGTGCAGCAGCTTTTCCTTTCTCTTTACTAGATTGCTCACTCTTCCCTCCAGTGTGCACTAGTTCAGAGGATGCTCTTGTAGATGCTAGTTTCTGAGCTTTGTTTTTTACTACTTCTCTTTTTACTTGTTCTTTTCTAACCATTTGATGAAAGAGATCCATTATTGAAACATCCTTAGAATTAGGTGGAGATGGGTTTTCTGGTTGTGGTTCATCATGCGGTAGAGGGCTGTCATCAAAGGATCCAAGTACTTTAGTATCTTCATTGGATTCTCTTCTTTTTCACACTCAAGAGTGGGAGATTTCCTCGATTGAACTAATTCTGGTTCATGACTTCCAACTTGGAAGGCAAGACCTTCAGCAGCGTGTCTTGCTGATGCTAGACTTAGTGTTGCAAAAGTGTCTTCAGTTGCAAGACCAGAAGATGATTTTCCTTTTTCTTTCACCACATTTTCTAGCTCTGCCAACTTATCTTCAATTCTCTGAATCCTTACAGCTTGGTCAGTGAGTTTCTCGTCAATTCTCATTAACAAGTTTAGGATCATTTCATTTGAAATCTGGGAGGGAGTTGTCTCTGTCTGTGCAGGGATGGAATGCTCATCCCTTGGAGCAATTTTGGGGGTTTTGACAAACTTTTCTCATTTTAGTTTGTACCCCATCTTTGGTAAACTTCCTAAGTAAATTGCTTTTTCCCTGCTCTTAACTAAATCATTCTCATATTTAGAGCTCCATATTCTCTTTTTCTTCACCAAAGAGGTGATTAAGTTTCCATAAGGCAAATTCACCTTATCAACTTTACATGTTTCTCTCATCTTTTCTATCACGAATCTGCCTAAGTTAAGGGGAGTAGAATTAAAGGCATGCTCCATTAACCACATATCTTGAAGGCTTATGTAGCTGAAGCTACCGCTTCTCCCATGGATTGTAGAGGCAATGAAATAATGCAGGATCCTAATCTAAGGGCTTTTAATGAAACTGGCATAACTTTTGGATGAATATCTTTCCTTTTTCCCTGTTATTATCTCCCACAGAGATGATGGATCATAATCATCAGGAATTTCATATTCTCCCTCTTCACACTCAACTTTGAGCAGACTTCCCAAATTCGTGGCTCTAACCACAAACTCCTTTCCATTCAAGAACACATTCAGACCATCATCAACAAAATCCTCAAGTTCCACAAGTTCATTTTCATTTAGTGCCATGCTAGAATAGAATTCTTTCACTAAGCTGGCACTATAGGTTTTGTTCTTAAACACACTTAATTTCTATAATTTTATCTCCTTAAAGTAATCTGATAAACCCTCTTTAATTTCTAGTACCTCATTAAAGCTTTCCCAGTCAATGTATTTTCCACATGAAATCGGTGCATTTTCTATCTTCCTAAACCTATCCTTATGAGTTTTATTTCTAAATTTAGAGAATGGAGGAGTACTTTTTCTACTGGATTTTTCTTTTTCTTTCTTTTTCTTTCTTTTTCTCTAGTTTCTGTTCTTTCTCTTTCTGTTTTTTCCCAGTTTCTTAGTCACCGAGGCTGACTCATCCTTCTTCCTCTTCTTTTGAATCTTAGTTTCTTAACTGTCTGAGTTTTATCTTTATCTGACTAAGTCTTATTATTTAAAAAGAACATAAAGTTCTTAGTTAGTTAAGGAATCTCTTAATCAACTAAGTACCTACTGTCTTATGAATGGAAATCTCACAAATTTCCTAAAGCTCTTGTACATTAATTATTCCTAGATTTCTCCTAATTTCACAAAATCTTTCCTCATTCAAGGGCTTGGTGAATATATCAACTAATTGTTCTAAAGTGTTAATAAACTCAATCTTAATGTCTCATTTAATCACATGGTCTCTAATAAAGTGATGTATAATTTCAATATGTTTAGTCCTAAAGTGTTGAATAGGATTCTTTGATATATTGATGTCACTTGTGTTATCACAAAATATTGGTACATTATGTATAGTTACTCCAAAGTCTTTTAATTGTTGTTTAATCCATAAAATCTAAGTAAAGCAACTACCTAAGGAGACATATTCAGCTTCAGCTGTGGAGAGTGCAACTGAGTTCTGTTTCTTACTTGACCAGGATACAAGCATGTTTTCTAAAGGCTGACAACTGCCACTAGTACTTTTTTAATCTGTTTAACTTCCTGCAAAGTCTGCATCAGAATACCCAATGAGATTAAAAGATGATCCTTTTGGATACCATAGTCCTAGACTTTGTGTGTCCAATATGTACCTAAAGATTCTTTTTACTATAGTTAAGTGTGACTCTTTAGGTTGTGAATGAAATCGGACACACAAGAATACGCTAACTTGAATATCAGGCCTACTAGCAATTAAGTACAACAAAGATCCAATCATACCTCTATAAAGCTTTTGATCAACACTTTTTCCTCTCTTTTCAGCATCCAAATTGGTGGAGGGACTCATTGGTGTGCTGATTGATTTCAGTTTTAGCATATTAAACTTTTTCAGCATGTCTTGAACATATCTTTCTCGATTGATAAAGATGCCCTCTTCACTTTGTTTGATTTGAAGGCCAAGAAAGAATTTCAGCACACCCATCATGCTTATTTCAAATTCACCCTGCATTTCTTCAGCAAAATTCTTTCATAAAGCCTCATTAGTAGTACCAAACACAATATCATCCACATAGATTTGAACAACAATTAAATCATTTAGACATTTCGTAATAAATAGTGTTGTATCAATGCTTCCTCTAACATACCCTTTTTCAACTAAAAACTTTGATAACCTTTCATACCAAGCTCTAAGAGCTTGTTTCAATCCATATAAAGCCTTATGTAGTTTGAAAACATAATCAGGCTTTTCAAAGTCTTCAAATCCTGGGGGTTGTTTGACATAAACTTTCTCTTGGATAAAACCATTTAAAAATGCACTTTTCACATCCATTTGGAATAATTTGAAGCTCATGAAACATGCAAATGCAAGCAATAATCTTATGGCTTCTATCCTAGCAATAGAGGCAAATGTTTCATCATAGTCAATGCCTTCCTCTTGGTTATACTCTTGAGCCACTAACCTAGTTTTGTTTCTAATAACATTACCTTGCTCATCTACCTTATTTCTGAACACCCACCTTGTGCCATCAATTGGGTGATTTAATGGCCTGGAAACTAGTGTCCATACTCGATTTCTTTCAAATTGATCAAGCTCTTCTTGCATGGCTAAGATCCAACTTTCTTCTTTTTCTACCTCTTCAAAGCTTTTAGGCTCGATTTGTGAGATGAATGTTGAGAACTCACACGTTTCTCTAATTCATTTCCTAGTTTTGACTCTTTGTGTAATATCACCAATGATCTGCTCTTGTGGATGATCTTTTACATATCCTCTAGCTCTTTGGAAGGTCATCATGCTGTCTTTCTATTCTTTGTAGATTTTCTAGAGGTGGAGTATCTGTTTCTCTTCCAATGGGGTTTTCTTCACTGTTTTTCTTATTTTCTAGGCTCATTTCTTCCATTTGTGTTTCAAAGTCCTCTACATCATTATCATCAACAAGAACTTCCTTTTGAAAGGTATTAGATTTATCAAAAACTACATAGATAGACTCTTCAACTATTAACGTTCTTTTGTTAAAAACTCTATAAGCCTTTGAGTTCAATGCATATCCTAGAAATATAGCCTCATCACTTTTAGCATCAAACTTTCCTAAAATAATGTTTTCCAATGTTCAACACAAAGCATTTGTAGCCAAAACTTCTAAGGTGAGAGATGTTTGGTTTTCTACCTTTGTATAGTACATTTGGGGTTTTTGATATCATGGCCTTTATTGAGACTCTATTAAGAATGTAGCCTGCTGTGTTAACAGCTTTTGCCCAAAAATACTTTGGTAGATTATTTTCACAAAGCAAGGTTAGAGCCATTTCCTTCAAAGTTCTATTTTTTCTTTCTACAACCCTATTTTGTTAGGGTATTCTAGGTGTTGAAAAATTATGATCCAACCCCTTTTCATTACAAAAATTTTCAAAATCATATCCTTCAAACTCACCTCCATGATCATTCCTAATACTAACTATGATAAGTTCTTTTTCATTCTGAATCTTTTTACAATGATTTACAAATGTAGGTAGTGCATCATTTTTATGAGCAAAAAAGTAGACCCAAGTATACCTAGAGTAGTCATCAACTATCACAAACCCATATGATTTACCTCCTAGGCTAGTTGTGTTAATTGGACCAAATAAATCAATGTGTACCAGTTCAAGAGGTCTAGAGGTTGAGACAATTTCCTTGGTTTTGAAGGATGTTCTAACTTGTTTGCCTAGTTGGCAAGCATCACAAATTTGATCATTCTCAAATTTAAGTTCAAGCAATCTAATAACCAGATTTTTTTCATCAATTTTAAGATGGTATGCATGTTCACATGTCCAAGCCTCCTATGCCATAACCACCTATCATTTTCTTCATTTGCCATAAGACATGTTTAATAATTAAGTTCAAGGTCTTCAAGAAATATAACATACATATTCTTGATTCTTTTTCCTATGAATGAACCTTTGTTGGTACTTATGTCTATCACTTCACATTTATTTGAATCAAAACATACCTTAAACCCTTTATCAAATAATTGGCTAATACTTAATAAATTGTGTTTTAAACCTTTAACAAGCAACACATGACTAATTTAAGCTTGAGAATTCTTACCAATAGTTTCTATGCCATGACTCGATACTCCCCTCGAGCCCGTGACAACCGTCGCAGTGTCCCAATAGACACTCATTACCCGAAATGCCAACCAAAACCCCGCAAGGCTTTAATATTAGTTTCTCATTTCCCCTATAAGTAACTGTTGCCAAATATCATGTTCTAAAAGATTTTAAGCTATTTCCAACTTAAAACAATAAAAAAAATAATTTTTGTCTCATAGGGGCATTTTGGTCTTTTTTCCTAAAAATTTTGAAACTAGCTAAAAATATAGTATGCGAGTACAAAACACATAATTCATAATCAAAATTAAGTTTAAACGTCTAAAACCTTCATTTAAAATGAAATTACGATTATTTGGATATAATAAAAAAATATTCAATAAAATATTCTATTTTCTTAGAAACAATTTTTATAGAGTTATCTATAAGAAATTTTTGTAGTGTAAGCACAAAATAAATTCATACATACTGTAATACAGATAGTCAAGGTATGTAATTTAATTTACAATGACACATGGGTCCCCAAATGATAAAAGTGAACGAAGGTTGTGAACCCACTATTTTTGAGGAAGTAAAGCCAACTGTAGCCTTCGACGAAATCAGCTATCTACAGCCTATTCTGAGTCTGAAATGGGTGGAAAGGAGGGTGGTGAGATTATATAATCCCAGTGAGTAAACAAACATCAGCAAAAATATTTAAAGTCGAGTAAATGGAGACGATTAAAATATTCCATCTCAATAAGTATTTCATAACATAAATATTCATTTCATTTAAATAATCAACATGGCTTATGAGTATCTTAAAAGCTTGGCTCCTACCAAAATCATTCTCAGGAATACCTTGGTCGAGGTATCTAACCGAGTCTGTCAAGGCTGTTAAAAATTTCGTATACACGTAAACATATTTTTAGTTTGAAAAACACAGCCATTCCTTGGCTTTAGCGGAGTTCATCATCACAAGGTGGTTCGACGTGACATGAACTCTAACCATACTTCAGAAGATACCCTAGGGGCCTCTCTGATCGAGGTACGTATATAACCGGATTTCGTGCCCCTCTAATAGGCTGGTCCACAGAACCCGCCCACTGCAGCAAGCTAAACCCACCATACAATAAAAATTCAACAACATGACATGCCAATTTTATCATTATCCAGCCTATCAAGGCAAACAACAGTTTATACATTTTCAACACATACCAATTCAGCCATTCATGCCAATATTGCCATAAGCAAATCACTTAGAACCATAAATTTACAATACATCAAATGGTCTCCAATTATTCTATTTTCAAAGCCATCATTCAATTTCAAGACAATTTATAAAATCATTTCATTTAAACACATTTTGTTTATAAAATCTAAAAATTAACCATTTAAATTCATTTTCCATAACATTCACGAAATCAAATAAAAAGACCACTTTAGATAATTAAAATGATGATAAGGTTACTCACTATTTCGGGAGTCGAATTTTTATAGTACTCCGACTATCGATCATCGAGTATAATTTTTTTGCCCTTATTGGAGGATTCACCACCTAGACATAATGCACAATCAAGCAATTTACCACATTGGTGCTAAACCGTTATAAAACTATATGGATGCATGAAATGGAATGCAAATTGTTCAGATTATCATCTAAACACGGTGTTCTTCACAAATTCAATTGTGTACCTAAATAAAACGGTATTGGCCTAATTCGATCTATCACCCGATTAATTAGCCAATATACCCAATTCAACTCCAATTAACTCCATTTTTCTTCCAATTCTCCAAACCATCAAACACAAGTCAAATAGCATAAAATTCAGCAAAATCATCTTCACATTTTCTCTTGGGAATTTCGGCCATGGCAGGTGCATCAACACTATGATTTTTCCTACATGATTTTCTCACCGTAATTCATCATTTCCTAACAAATTCACTTGAAATAAAATCAAATCCACCATCCACACTCTACATGGAAAATTCGGCCAATGATGGGTAATGGGAGGAAGTGAATTTTTCTTGTTGGCTTTTCATGCTACACATCACTAACTATCTAAAAACACTAAAATACATTGAAATCTAACCAAATCAAGCATCAAAACCTCCCTCTAAGTGCTTGTCCAGCAAGGGATTCATCATGATTTCATGTGATTCAACCATAGAAAATAAGAAAAAATGCTTAAGAAAGAGAGATCTCAAGCTTAAATTGAAAAATCTTACTTTTTTTCACTTGTTTCCTTGAATTTTCACACTTTTCCCCTGAATTTTTCCACCTAGGGTTTTGTTCTTCCTTTTTCTTGCTTCTCCTTGGTGAGGCCGACCATAATGAAGAGAAATGGGCTGATTTTGTCCTAATTTATAAGGAAAATAATAAAGAAATAAAAGCTTGACACTTGTCACCTTACCATTGGTCCATTTTTAAATTCTTAACTATTAAGCTTTCTTTCTCCACCACATAAAATCCTTCAATTATCCATAATAATAATGGGTGAAATTCATGTGCTGGATAAGTGTGGGGGGTGCAAAACTACAATTTTGCCCCTAAGGTGGCAAAATGACTATTTTGCCCCTAAGGTGGCAAAATGACTATTTTGCCCCTAAGGTGGCAAAATGACTATTTTGCCCTTATCCTCGAAAAAATGCCGAATTAAAATTCTTCACTTCTCAAACTCAAATTATACTCCAAATGATCAATTTTAGTCAAAAATTTCATCCAAGACTCACATCTTAACATCGGATAGCAAAATGACCATTTTGCTCCTAGGTCATGAAAATTTCAATTTGACTCCAAATAGGTCCTCGAACTCCGAATCACCATTTTAAGGCATTCTAGGATTTTGAAATTCTCAATTTCATCTTAAAATCTCTATTTGGACTAGTTCGAGGCTTAATTCAACTTAGTTGCACCACTTGGTACACTATCGACTTTTGATGATTTTTTGGGGCTCTCCAAGTACGCAAGCATTCTGTCAATCACATCAATGACATGGCTAATATTTTATAAAGTCGGGCTTGACAGCACTACCCCCTTTAAAATAAAATTTTGACCTCAAAATTTCACTTACCGGATTCGAAGTAAAGATGTGGATATTGGTTTCTCATCTGGTGTTCGACTTCCCATGTCATCTCCTCTATTCGAGCATTCTTCCACAACACTTTCACCATTGGAATGCTTTTGTTCCTCAACACTTGATCCTTTCGATCTAGAATACGTACAGGTTTCACCTCGAACTTCAAATCTTCATGCAACTCAATCGGTGGTGTCTCTAAAATGTGGGAGGGATTAAGTACATACTTCTTCAACATCGAGACATGGAAAACATTATGAATCCGATCTAACCCCGAGGGTAATTCAAGTCTGTAAGCCACTAGCTCGATCATTTCAATGATACCAAAGGGTCCAATGTATCTCAGATTGAGCTTTTCCCACTTTGCAAATCGAATCACACCTTTTATTACCCAATAAAATATCACAATTTATCATAATAGTATAATCAAATAAGATTTAATACTTCAAAATTTTCAAATTATTACCTTTCCAAGGAGAAACCTTAAGAAAAACTTTATCGTCAACTTCAAACTCCAAATCATTCCTTCGTTTATCAGAATAACTCTTCTGCCTATCTTGAGCTGTCTTTAATCGCTCTCGGGATGACCTTGATCTTGTCATTTGTTAGATCAATCAATTCCACATTAAACAATTTCCTCTCACCCACTTCATCCCAACAAAGAGAAGTTTGGCACTTCCTTCCATACAGAGCCTCGTATGGTGCCATCCCAACACTAGACTAAAAACTGTTATTATACACAAACTCCACCAATGGCAAGTGTCTGCCCCAACTCCCAATAAAGTCAATAACACAAGCCCGTAACATATCCTCCAAGGTTTGAATAGTCCTTTCAGATTGACCATCAGTCTGCAGATGAAAGGCAATACTAAATCTCAATTTATCTCCGAGAGCTTCCTGAAATTTTAGCCAAAATCGAGAAGTAAACCGAGGGTCTCTACTGACACAATAGAAACTGGAACTCCGCATAATCTCACAATCTCATCTATATAAAGTTTCGCCAATTTCTCAATAGAATACGTGCGATGGATAGCCAAAAAATGGGCGGACTTAGTCAATCTATCCATAATCACCCAAATAGCATCCTTCACACTCTGTGTCCACAGCAAACCTGGTACAAAGTCCATAGTCAAGTGTTCCCACTTCCATTCCGGAATAGGTAAAGGCTGAAGAGTACCTGATGGTTTTTGATGTTCCACCTTAATCTATTGGCATGTGAGACATTTCGCTACAAACTCTGATACGTCTCGTTTCATACCCGGCCACCAATAACCTTTTTTAATAGTCCGATACATCTTGGTGCTTCTGAGATGTAAAGCGTAGGCGGAAGAATGAACTTCCTCTAAAATAGCTCTTCTCAACTGATCATCCTTAGGAACATAAATCCGGTCTCCAAGCATCAAAGTACCATTATCATTGAATCAAAACTCACTAGTTTCTCCATCTTGTAGCTTTTGAACTTCCTGTTTCAACCAATCATCGAATTTCTGCAATTCTTTGATCTGATTCAACAATGAAGGTCTCACAACTAAACTAGCAAGTAGGGTTCCATCTTCACCATTATTCAACTGGATCCCTAGAGATTTTGTCTCAAGTAACATTGAAAAATAAGAACTCTAAAGCGTTGCTAACGACGATGAGGATTTACGACTTAAGGCATCCGCTACAACATTTGTCTTTCCAGGGTGATAATCAATCACTAAGTCGTAATCCTTGATCAACTCTAGCCACCATCTTTGTCTCGAATTAAGTTCTTTTTGGGTGAGTAAATATTTCAAACTTTTATGATCAGTAAAAATTCGACAACGCTCACCATATAAATAATGCCTCCAAATCTTCAATGCGAAGACTACTGCTGCTAACTCCAAATCATGGGTAGGGTAATTCGTCTCATGTTTCTTCAACTGTCGGGAAGCATAAGCTATTACCTTTTCATCCTGCATCAATACGCACCCTAATCCCAACTTAGAGGTATCACTGTATACCACAAATTCTTTTCCACCAACCGAAAGTGTTAGAACGGGAGCGAAGGTTAACTGGTTCTTTAGATCCTAAAATCGACTCTCACAAACATCATCCCACTCAAATTTAACTCCTTTACGAGTCAGACGAGTCAGAGCAGCTATCAATGAAAATCCCTAAACAAATCTCTGATAATAACTAGCTAAGCCAAATAAACTGCGAATCTCAATTACTGTTCTCGGTTGCTCCCATTGCAAGATTGCCTCAATCTTCTTGGGATCGACATAAATTCCAGCTCCGAACACCACATGTCCCAAGAAAACCACTTCCTTTAACCAGAACTCACATTTAGAGAACTTGGCATAGAGTTGCTTTTCACACAAGGTTTGCAACACAATATACAAATGGGCAGCATGTTCATCATTATTCTTCGAATAAACCAGGACGTCATCTATGAATACTATCACGAACTTATCTAAGTATGGATGGAACACCCTGTTCATAAGACCATAAAAGCTGCCGGGGCATTAGTCAAACCAAACGGCATCACCAAAAACTCATAATGCCCATAACGCGTCCTAAAAATAGTCTTGGGTACATCCTGATCTTTAATCTTCAACTGATAATACCCAAACCTCAAATCAATTTTAGAAAACACCATAGCACCTCGTAATTGATCAAAAAGATCATCGATCCGGGGTAGAGGGTATTTATTCTTGATGGTCACTCGGTTCAGCTGACGGTAATCGATACACAATCGAAGAATGCCATCCTTCTTCTTTACAAATAGGACTGATGCTCCCCAAGGAGAAGTGCTAGGGTGAATAAAATCCTTATCCACCAATTATTGTAACTGGACTTTTAGTTCTTTCAACTCTGTCGAAGCTATTCGATATGGAGGGATAGAAATTGGTGCGGTACTCGAAAGTAAATTAATAGGGAACTCAAGCTTTCGCTCAGGAGGTAGTCCCGATAATTCATCAGAAAATACATCAGGAAACTCACTTACTATTGGGACATCCTCTAATTTAAGTTTCCCTTTTCAAGTATCGATCACGTGTGCTAAATATGCCGGATACCCTTTCTACACCAGTTTCAAAGCTTTGATGGTCGAGATTACACAAGACTGTAATACTTGATGTTACACTGCAAAACCAATCTCTGCTCCCTCCGAATTCCAAAGAACAACTTCTTTCCTGAAATAATCCACATTCGCCTGATGCGCAGTAAACTAGTCCATACCCAATATCAAATCGAAATCTTGGATCTCTAAAGGAATCAAGTCACCCCTAAATTCTTCCTCACCAACCATTACTCCACAATCTTTATAACAACTGTTTCTAACTAGCTTTTCTCCTAAATGAGTGTGAACTACAATTTTTTCCTCTAATGGTGACGGGTTTCTATCAAAAATTGATGCAAATGCCATACTTACATAAGACCTATCTGAGCCAAAATCAATCAAAACATAAGCATCTTTATCAAATAAGGACATAGTACCTATCACTGCTTCAGGTCGGACCTGTGTCTCATATTCCGTCACAGCGAAAACTCTTATCTAAGTACGAGTCTGTAGTCTCGAAGGTGGATATGCCGGGGTGTTACTCTCTACACCAGACTGTATAGCTACTCTCTGCCTCGGTGGTAACCCAAAAGGATCTTTCCTCTACATATCCGTACAAACTGGTGGAGATGGAGTAGTTGCAGTAGCCTGTTCTAGCTGTGGGCAATCACTCCTAATGTGGCCTTGCTGACCATAATGAAAACATCGTACTAGTCCCCTACATAGCCCAAAATGATTCTTCCCACACTTCCTGCATCTATCAGAACCTCCAGAACTCTTCCTAGAAGTAGTCATCGTAGATCTGTTGAATCTCGGAGGCCTTTGCTGTGTCTGTGAAAATGAAGGTCGAGGAGATGTCACTGAAACAAAGGTAGTACTCCTTGAAGCAGATAAGTCTTTACCCTTTTTTGGTGGCTGACTGGAAGATACACTCGTATTTTTCCTTTTTGTAAACTCAGCTCGCATTATTCTATTTTCATTTACAAGCTTCTCGGCCCGTAAAGCCATCTGTACCACCTCCTTATGTAGCTCCCTACCAGTCACTGTCATTCGCTTTCTAATCTCATTATCGAGCCCTTCCTTGAAACAATTAGCCTGATCTTGCTCAGATTTTACCAGATCTTGCACATATAACATCATCTCGTTAAAACGAGCTTCGTACTCCTCTATAGTTAAATTCACCTGTTTCAAACTTAAAAATTCTCTCTTCTTTTTTTTCTGATGAAAATAAGTAAAATACTGACCATCAAATTCTCTTAGAAAGTCTGACTAGGTCGGAGGAGTAGTGGAATGGGATTTTACTGAATTCCACCATGTATGAGCTCTCTTCTCTAGTAATCTCGTGGCCACCATCAACTTCAGGTCATCATCCAACCTCATATCAGAGAGTGTCTTCGAAACCTGATTAATCCAATCTTTGGATACGATTGCGTCCAACTCACCCGTAAAAGAAACGCAACCCAGTTGTCTAGCCTTCTTGAGCTTCTTAGAAATAGATACATCCTGTACTGGCGGTAGAATTGGAGGTGGGGGTGGTCGTACTGAAGGAGCAACTGGTGGTACTATAGGAGGAGCCTGACCAGCCTGAGTCTGGCCAACAATAGCGGCAAAAAAGGCTGCCAATGCTTGGACTGCCTCAGGAGACATGGCAGGAATACTAGTAGGTGGCGAAGGATGTGAAAAATGTGCAGGATATGGATGAGTCTCGGCCCGCTCAGCAGCAGGTGTTGCCCGAACGGTGACATAACCGATTTCCCCTCTACTGCATCTAGCTGACGACATTGGGAATGACCTCTTTCCCTCCCAGCCGATCTAGTGAGAGGTGGGTGTTCACGTTAAGGAGGCATGATAATCTATAAGAGGAAACAAGCAAGTTTAGGCAATCTCAAGCTCTATATGCAGATGCATGCATTCTATGCAACCTAACCCAACTTAACCCAGGGCCACACTAACATTGTAAATTTTTAAAACAACTTTAAAATCAAAATCTCTGATACCACTTTAATTGTCATGACCCGGTACTTCCCTCGAGCCCGTGACAACCGTCGCGGTGTTCAGATAGACATTCATTACTCGAAATACCTACCAAAACCCCACAAGGCTTTAATATCAGTTTCTCATTTCTCTTGTGAGTAACTGTTGCCAAATATCATGTTCTAAAAGATTTTAAGCTATTTTCAACTTAAAACAATAACAAAATGATTTCTGTCTCATAGGGGCATTTTGATCATTTTTTCCTGAAAATTTCAAAACCAGCTAAAAATGTAGCATGTGAGTACAAAACACATAATTCATAATCAAAAATAAGTTTAAACGTCTAAAACCTTCATCTAAAATAAAATTATGATTATTTGGATATAATAAAAAAATATTCAAGAAAATATTCTATTTTCTTAGAAACAATTTTTATATAGCTATTTGTAAGAAATTTTTGTAGCGTAAAAGTGAAATAAATTCACACATACTGTAATACAAATAGTGAAGATATGTAATTTAATTTACAATGACACGTGGGCCCCCAAATGACAAAAGTGAACAAAGGCTGTGAACCTACGATTTTTAAGGAAGTAAAGCCAACTGTAGCCTTCGACGAAATCAGCTATCTACAGCCTATTTTGAGCCTGAAATGGGTGGAAAGAAGGGTGGTGAGATTATATAATCCCAGTGAGTAAACAAACATCATCAAAAATATCTAAAGTCGAGTAAACGGAGACGATTAAAATATTCCATCTCAATAAGTATTTCATAACATAAATATTCATTTCATTTAAATAATCAACATGGCTTATGAGTATCTTAAAAGCTTGGCTCCTGCCAAAATCATTCATGAGAATACCTTGGCCGAGGTATCTAACCGAGTCCGCCAAGGCTGTTAAAAATTTTGTATACACGTAAACATATTTCTAGTTTGAAAAACACAGTTGTTCTTTGGCGTTAACAAAGTTCATCATCACGAGGTGGTTCGGCTTGACGTGAACTCTAACCATACCTTAAGAGATACCCTACGAGCCTCTCCGATCGAGGTACATATATAACCAAATTTCATGCCCCTCTAATAGGCTGGTCCACAGAACCCGCCCACTGCAGCAAGCTAAACCCACCATACAATAAAAAATCAACAACATGACATTGTAATTTTATCATTATCCAGCCTATCAAGGCAAACAACAATTTATACATTTTCAACACAAATACCAATTTATCCATTCATGCCAATATTGCCATAAGCCAATCAATTAGAACCATAAATTCACAATACATCAAATGGCCTCCAATTACTCTATTTTCAAAGCCATCATTCAATTTTAAGACAATTTATAAAATCATTTCATTTAAACACATTTTGTTTATAAAATCTAAAAATTAACCATTTAAACCCATTTTCCATAACATTCACAAAATCGAATAAAAAGACCACTTTAGATAATTAAAATGATGATAAGGTTACTCACTATTTCGGGAGTCAAATTTTTAGAGTACTCCGACTATCGATCCTCAGGTACAATTTCTTTACCCTTATCGGAGGATTCACCACCTAGACATAATGCACAATCAAGAAATTTACCACATTGGTACTAAACCGTTATAAAACTATATGGATGCATGAAATGGAATGCAAATTGTTTGAATTATCATCTAAACATGGTGCTCTTCACAAATTCAATTGTGTACCTAAATAAAACGGTATTGGCCTAATTCAATCTATTAGTCGATTAATTGGCCAATATGCCCAATTCAACTCTAATTAACTCTATTTTTCTTCCAAGTCTCCAAACCATCAAACACAAGTCAAATAGCATAAAATTTAGCAAAATCATCTTCACATTTTCTCTTGGAAATTTCGGCCACGGTGGGTGCATCAACACTATGATTTTTCCTACTTGATTTTCTCACCGTAATTCATCATTTCCTAACCAATTCACTTGATATAAAATCAAATCCACCATCCACACTCTACATGGAAAATTCGGCCAATGATGGGTAATGGGAGGAAGTGAATTTTTCTTGTTGGCTTTTCATGCTACACATCACTAACTATCTAAAAACACTAAAATACATTGAAATCTAACCAA